>NC_047518.2:3054982-3727482 GCF_902827115.2 Pseudochaenichthys georgianus | reverse complement strand
TCCGTGTCGCTCATTATAAACGTGAACATCTCTACATAACTAGAGAATGCAATGCCTGAAGACATTGCTGTGTGACCGCTGTGTGTCAGTGATGCAAGGGGGCGTGGCTAAAGTATGGGGGCTGGGGGAAGTAATGACTAAAACATCATCTCTTCACAAAACGCTTTATGAGCTACTGTATACTATTTCTGGAATTATGAAAGCTATGAATGTCCGGAGTAATAGCGCACATATGGAACAAGAAAGCAATCAAAAAAAGATGCGGAATAATAATAAATAATTAATTTTGTTCTGACTTAGCATTCACACCAAATAAACGAAGATAAGTTTAAACGTTTTTAGGAGTTTATGACAAGAACAAAAAAAACGACTTAGCAGCACCACGAATGAGCACGAAACAGGAAGTGCAGCTCTGGATTGTGAGATGTTTTGATCATAAAGGAAGTGACATTTTGAGCTGCTAAACATTCGCCCAGAATCTCGACTCGACGGCCCAAGATAAGGAAAGTCATTAGCTTTCATCCTGCGGGACACAGGACATTATGTTACAACAGAATAATACTTTCTTTTCAGATCAAGTCTAAAATGTTCCTGCACAGCAGCTCCATTTTCAACACATGTTTAAGACAAGAAAGAAAATACACCCCCTAAACATTTCAATCACTAACTTATGTTCGAGACCCTTTTAATGTCTTGGAAATCTACACATATTGTCTTCATAGCGTGGTGTGAGATGTGAGAGTCGGGGAGGGCTGATCATTTATCCCGGCAAATGACTCAGACCTACTAATTGACCTAACAGAAGTTATTGAGTCCCTGTAAGTTTACTGCTTGGCTCAGATCCACCACCGTCAGCAAGGTCTCACCTCTACTAACTCCTGAAGAACCAGGTTCAATTAACTGCTGTTTCAGTTCAGACAACTCTCTTAAATCTGTTGAAGCGATCCCGAAGGATTTTGATATCAGTAATGAGGTGTGGCCCTACCCAAGTGTGAGTGTGGCAGGGTGCAGTCTTACCTTTGAAGCAGGAGAGGAGAGCGCAGATGTCCTTTAAATTGTCCCAGTCCAAAAAGGTGGGATCAGTTTATTTGAAGAAAAATAGGTCCAAACTAATACAGGGTTTCTACCTTCTCTCTTTACAACATTATAATCATACTAAACCTACCATGCGGTGGTCATGTTCTAATATGAAACTTTAATTCACAGTCTTACATTTATTACCAACATGTTTCACTTCAACTGCCCAATTCAGTTGTGATTTTAAATCTCCCGATAGAATTTAGAGGCATGTCCTCATAAATGACCGGTGATAATAAAAAGCACATTCAAACTTTCATTTTCACCAAATCAATTCACATCAATTTCATAACTTTTTTCCCCGACACAGGTGGCGGGACTAACATTCCTATCCGCATGAATTCGGAGGAAGATTCCTCACAGGTGGCGGGCCTAATATTCACAAACACATCTCAATTAATTCCACTCAGTTCACAAAGAAATTCACTCAGCATTCAACCAAGACATTTGAGAGATATTTACCAAGTCTGAGAGAACCTTGCCGAGAGCTATTAACCCAGCTCTGAGGGACAGAGCTTACCGAGAGAGAGCATACCAGGGGAACCCCCCCCTCTCTCTCGCTCTCTGCAAAAAGAAAGTTCCTCCCTCTCCGCCAGTGTCTTTATGCTCAACAACAGGATAGAAAACCTAAGACACCTCTACATACCCATATTTGTGGAAACTGGGCATGGCCTCTGATGTACAGGACTGGACATGACCAGACATATGCTATGGCTATGGCATAAGACACACCTTCCCAGGCTTATGTAACAACAGTTCATGACCTCGAGTGTGCAGGACTTGCAAAATATTATTCTCAGCTATGACATAACCACCTTTTTGAGGCCTCAATGTGTTTCTCCTTAAGTCCGGAGCCCCCCTCCCGGTGTACTGCCGTGAGGGGAGAGGGAAGCAACTGTCTCTCCCTTATCAGTGACATCCATAAATCATTATAGGTCTTACACTCAACTTAACAAACCACTTTGTTTATACTGTAAATATAGAAAAACCTAAAATATGAAGCATTTTCATTGTGGGTTATACAAGAATATAATTGATTATATTTGATTATAACTAACTTTCGTTTTCATTATTCAACCTGATATGGAGATCTCAACAACCTCTTTTCAACACGCAAAGTCATCAAAACAGCAACAGATACAATTGTAAAAATACATATTCAAAACCCATCAAGAAGCATTTTCATTATGGGTTTATAAGAATATGATTGATCATATTTGATTATAATTAGCTTTCGTTTTAAGAATTCACTTGATATGGAGATCTCAACAGAGAGGGATGTGATATTTCATTGTGGACCAATTTACACTGGAAAAACTGAAACATTGACTTCAATTAAATGTATAAATATATGTATGTCAACACCTTTCACATACCTGTATTAGTTAGTTGAAAACAATATATTAAGTTGAACCTAATATTTGTTATTTATTCCAAAGTCAACGGTTGAGTATTTTCAGTGTGACCTCCTCAGATCTATCACGGGTTGGAGCAACTCAAATGAGGACCTAAATGTGTTTTATTAAAATGATATCATGATATGAGGAGATGCCAATCATCCTCAGCATTTCCCTGATCTCCTCCTCAGGTACACAGGCCCAGACTACTGCGGGATAATAAGCGACAAGAAGGGCCCCTTCGCTGGTTGTCATGGCAGCCTGCCGGTAGCAGAGCATGTGGCAGATTGTCTGTACGATGTGTGCACCAATGAAGGGCGACAGGAAGTGCTGTGTGAGGCCCTGAGCACCTACTTGGCCGAGTGCCAGGAAGCTGGAGCATCTGTGTTGCCATGGAGACAACTGGCCAAATGTTGTGAGTAACATACTGTCAGTGGTGTAATGTAACTAAGTACATGTAATCAAGTAATGTACTTAAGTAGAACATTGAGGTACTTGTGCTTTACTTGAGTATTTTCCCACTATTTTACTCCACTACATTTATTTTATATATTTAGTAACTTTGCAGATTTAGGTTAATTTAATGTAATTTAATGTAAATCGACACATAATTATCATATATTATTGATTAAGATCAACAGTAGTGTTTACAGTAATTCCAACGGACCCCACCTTTACCAAGTACAACACTGGAGTGATTAACACATTAATACACCAATCATTTTAATACAATATTTAAATATAGAATGTGCCTTTCTGAGTACTTCAATTACATTATGATGCTAATACTTTTGCTTTTACTTAAAAAACAACCATTTTGAATGCATGGCTGAGTATTTTTACACTGTAGTATTGCTACTTTACATCATCAGAGTACTTGTCCCACCACTGCATACTGTACATGCATTGAAACCCTACAGGCGGACAGGAAGCCCCTCACTGATGTGGACCTGCCACCGTGTGTTTAGTCTGTCAAAGGCTGACAGTACTCACTTCCCATTATAAGATGAACTGGGTGACGCCTTCTGTTACATGGGCACCAGTGCTCCCCCTCTCCATTCAATTCAAATAGCTTTATTAGCATGACCATAATGACATACAGTATTGCCAAAGCTTTGTACAATTGCAACATCTATACATAAACATTTGAAATGTACAGTTAAGATCATAAACATTTGCAAGACCGACTTGTTTTCCTTACACATTCATTAAGAAAATGAAAATACAGTAACAATGCTGAAAGTCAATTGCTATAACACATGAGAATAGTAATAACGAGGTGAGAGTGGAGACCTGGTCAGTTGTAATTGAGGATGCTTACTTACTGTGTGAGGTGGTGCTGCTGTTTCCACACTGTGGGCATAATGGCTCCTCTTTTAGCAGCCATGTTTTATGTCTGCCTGTTGCTATGGCCTGTCTGTGTCCTCACCTCTGTCTGTGTCCCCCCCCCCCCCCCCC
Organism: Pseudochaenichthys georgianus; assembly: GCF_902827115.2. Classification (NCBI taxonomy): domain Eukaryota; kingdom Metazoa; phylum Chordata; class Actinopteri; order Perciformes; family Channichthyidae; genus Pseudochaenichthys; species Pseudochaenichthys georgianus. The sequence continues at coordinate 3,723,550 of NC_047518.2, read as the reverse complement.
CCCCCCCCCCAGCTGTGGAGTGTCCGGCCCACAGTCACTACGATGTGTGTGGCTCAGCATGCCCTCCCAGCTGTGGCCCCCAGCCCGAGGTCTGCACTAAGGCCTGTGTGGAGGGCTGCTTCTGTGACCCTGGATATGTGCACAGTGGGAAAGAGTGAGTACAACATCTTCACACGTTACGTTCAAGTTATAGTATTCATCAAATCAAATCAAGTTTTATTTATATAGCACATTTATAAACGATGTTTGGTGGAGCCTAAGTGCTGTACATAAAATAAAAATAGCCTACAGTAGAGACACTTTACAGCAAATACAACGGCACAGATTGTTCAGAATATCAGTATGAGAAAAACAACACCCTCTGTCCTTAGACCCTCTGTCCTTAGACCCTCTGTCCTTAGACCCTCTGTCCTTAGACCCTCTGTCCTTAGACCCTCTGTCCTTAGACCCTCTGTCCTTAGACCCTCTGTCCTTAGACCCTCTGACCTTAGACCCTCTGTCCTTAGACCCTCTGTCCTCAGACCCTCTGTCCTTAGACCCTCTGTCCTTAGACCCTCACATCGTACAAGGAAACACTTCCAGAGAAAACCCACAGTTTAAAGGAACATGGGAGAAACCTCAGGGAGAGCAGCAGAGGAGGGATCCCTCTCCCAGGACGGACAGACGTGCAATAGATGCCGTGTGGAAATCGAAGAGATAATATCACAGCATATAGACCGAATGTTAGGAAATGCATGTGTCTGTAATGAGAAGATGAATCCACGAGGATGTCAGCTGCAATCCTGTGGAAGCCATCAGGGAAGCAGCATGATGAGACCCAAGGCAGGACCGCAGAGACGGGTTCAGCCACGACCCGAAGTCCACGACTTAATCCAGAACTCAGGATAGAGGATCCGAGACACAGGACTACAGCAAGAGGATCGGCCTCGACTCCGGATCCCGGCGTAGATATAGATACAGAACAAGAAGAAAGATTTGGCTGGGTTAATCGGAACAAGAGAATACACAGACACAGGCAGAGAGGGAGAAGGTCATTGGATAAGAGTTATTCTTGATAACCCTCTAGAAAGATCTCATGAACTTCCCCACTCAATCTATCAGGACCCGAGCAGTTCTATTAGATATAGATAAGAAACAGAGACAGGGAGCACAACAACCTATCTCTTCGTCAGATGCACTCCCCCGCTCATCTAAGCGACTCTGTACCCTGTTACCCTCTACAAGGCCGTAGACCAGCAGAGGGGAAATGGGGGGTGGGTAAGGGTAAGGGTTTTTCAGAATAAACCACAAGGGTCTAAAGGGAAAAAATATGAAATATAAGGTACTATATTTTAAGTAATCCTATCTACTATTCCTATATTTGAATAATGTATAAACTATTTTAAAAATACTTTATGAAATCCTATGTTATAAATATTAAAATAAATAACTAAATAAATAAATGAATAAATAAATAATTAAACAAAAGCCAAAGAGAAAAAGTGAGTTTTAAGTGTTGATTTAAAAACCCCCAGGGTCTGGGCCGACCTCACATGGAGGGGCAGAGTGTTCCAGAGCCTGGGGCCCGCTGCTGCGAAGGCTCTGTGCCCTCGGGTGTTGAGCCTGGTCTTAGGCACTACCAGCAGCAGCTGATCAGCCGACCTTAAGGCTCTGCCTGGGGTGTGGCGATGGAGGAGTTCGGCTACATAGGCCGGAGCCAGCCCATTTAGGGCTTTAAAAACAAATAAAAGGAGTTTAAAATCTATTCTGAACCGAACTGGAAGCCAGTGCAGTGAAGCCAGAATTGGGGTGATATGGTCGCGCTTTTTACGGCCAGTGAGAAGACGTGCAGCTGCGTTCTGCTCTAGCTGGAGGCGTCTAATTGAGGCCTGGTCCATACCCACATACGTTGCAGTAATCCAGTCTCGAGGTAACAAAGGCGTTAATAACCCTTTCTAGGTCTTTAAAAGATAAAAACGACTTAGTTTTAGCTAATAGTCGTATTTTGAAAAGGAAGGTCTTGACTACGCTGCTGACCTGCTTATCAAATGTAAAGGCGCTGTTGAAGGTCGCTCCAAGGTTCATAACAGAGGGGAGGATATTTGTATTGAGGGAGCCCAGAATATCAACCGGGGAGACTGTTGGTTGGGGTCCAAAAAAGATGACCTCGGTCTTGCTCTCATTGAAGGTGAGGAAGTTTTGGCTCAGCCAGGATTTAATCTCTGTTAAGCAGTCCATCAACTGCTGTAGTGAGTTGGCATTTTGATTGAGAGGCAGATAGATCTGTACACCGTCAGCGTAACAATGGAAGGGGATATTATGTTTTGTAAGAATTGAACCTAGGGTCAGTACAATAAAAAAAGGATGGGGCTCAGAATCGAGCCTTGGGGAACCCCACAGGTAAGAGGGGCTTTGGCAGAGGAGAAGACACCAAGCTGCACTGAGAAGCTACGGTCCGTCAAATAAGACCTGAACCATGCAAGAGCAGAGCCTGTATCAATAGAATATTAATGCTGTCCTTATAGAAATCCTGATTGCACTCATTATTATATATAACTTTTTTCCACCTCATGAAAATAAATGCTGGGAGATTTATAATGTCCTCTCTCTCTTCTTCTCTCTCAGGTGTGTGATCAAGGAGAAGGGCTGTGGCTGTAACCACGACGACCGCTATTACCTGCCAGGTGAGACTTTCTGGGCCGACTCGCTGTGTAACCAGAGGTGTGTGTGTGACGCAGGCACGCAGAAGGTGAAGTGTACGCAGGCGGGCTGTCGCAAAGGAGAGAAATGCAGCGTTGTAGACGGGGTCCAAGGCTGCGTCCCCGTGGGCTTCAAGACCTGCAGCGCACACGGAGACCCCCACTACAGCTCCTTCGATGGACGCAGGTTCGACTTCCAGGGCAACTGTGTGTACAAGCTGGCCGGTGTGTGTGGAGATCAGTCAGGCCTGGAGCCCTTCGAGGTGAGCAGCTAGGAGTTTCATTATTATTATTATTGATAATAATGATAATACTATTCATATTATCATTAGTATCATTAGCATCATCATCATCATCATCATCATCATCATCATCATCATCATCATCATCATCATCACCATCACCATCATCATCATCATCATCATCATCATCATCATCATCATCACTATAATAATAAATGTAATAATAATAAATGTAATCATTGTTGTTGTTGTTATTATTATTATTATTATAATTATTAATATTATCAGTACTATTGTTGCTATTAGTAGTATTAGTGGTAGGATCATTATTATTCTTATTATTAATACTATTATTCTTATTGTTATGTAGTTGTATTGTTTGGGAGAATAACTCGTATCACTGACACAGGCTTTTAGTTTGAAAGTGAAACCACCAGCTGTGTCCTCTCCCGAAGGCGCTGACCCGTCCAAGGGAATGGGATCGATGTTTAAGAAGAATTATTTTCAGATAATGAAATGTTTTTTTACATGCAATTTTCATTTCTGCTTTTTTAGTTAAATATCTAAATGCATATTATTGTTCTCCTCTCTGTCTCTCCTCTTGTCTCCTCTCCTCTCTGTCTCTCCTCTTGTCTCCTCTCTGTCTCTCCTCTGTGTCTCTGTGTCTCTCCTCTCTGTCTCTCCTCTTGTCTCCTCTCCTCTCTGTGCTGCAGATAAAGCTGGAGAATAACAACCGTGGCAACAAAAGAGTGTCGTATGCTAAAGTGGTGACTGTTAAAGTCCATGGCAACACATACATACTGTCAGCGGACCTACCAGGCAGAGTACTGGTGAGGAACACACACACACACACACACACACACACACACACACACACACACACACACACACACACACACACACAGGTATATAAATCCTAGTACATCATAATTCAGTAGCTGATATAAATGTGTTATTGATAATATGAGCCTGCAAAGTAACTCATCTTGTTAAATAAATGTCGGAGTAAAAAGAACAATATTTACTTCCAACCAGTGGCGAACCGTGTCTATCACAACTGGACCTTCTGTAGGCAGTACACACATCCCCCTCCGCCGCATTATAATGTCTGTCTTTTCACTGAATTGTCGTCTTAAAGGGTACTCACAACAATTCCGCAACAACTTCATCTTCACCTGTTGCACTTGTCATTTCAACGTTACAAACAATAAACCGGCATGAATTGCTTCGTCGCATTCATCTAGATCCTCTGTCTCGAGCCAGTTAACTAGCGGGCCTTCTAGAACACCCTGGAACCGAGGGGAACTCTGAAAGAATTGGTTGATAAAACTGTCAGTCCAAACGTACGCTCTCATTCAGTGCAACGGCCAGGGCATTCGATCAAGGATGTAGAATACCTTGGTTGAAGGATATTCTACCCAGAGACCCAGAACAAGATCTGATTGGTTGCTTTCTTTTCTAACACAAAACCACAGAAATGCGTAGTGCATGGTCCGAGAAGGACAAACAAATCAACGTAACACTGTAATATTACAGATCAACGACACAAATACGATTCTCATTTATTCATTTTATGTACATTTTATCTATATAATTAAATCGATTTGTTGTTTGTTTTATCTGAGTGCTCCAGGGTATTCTCTGAATACCTTGAAGGCCCTGACGGTTCACCACTGCTTCCAACATGTAGTGGAGTAGAAGTATAAAGTATTATAAACTGGAAAAACTCAAGTTACCTCAACATTGTACTGAAGTACAGCACTTGAGTAAATGCACTTAGTTACTTTACACCACTGCAGACTCCTCTCAGTCACATGACCCTCGGATGAAAGCTGCTGTTTCAGCTCTCACTTTATCAGTGCCCTGTACTACGAAGGCGGATTTTCGTTTAGCGAGCTAACTTCAGGGAAAGCTATGGGTTTCCGGTAGGGTATGACGCCGGAGGAGGCCGGACCAAAACTGCAGCGCAGCCGTAACGCGACGCAGACGGACCCGGTGGAATCTAGGGGTTCGAGTGGAGGACAGTTTGAAATTTGCCTTCATATTTTTTTTTAAAACTGCCATAATTCCCAAACCCTACATTCCTGAGACATCATTTTTCATGACAAACGTAGGAAAACATCTCATAGCTTGAAAAATAATAATTAAACAAAATGCCTCTTGAGGGCATGAAGTGACAAAAACTTTCAACCTGTCTCCATTAAAGCCAAACGTAATTTCAGGCTGATATTTCCTCACGGCAGCAGCCGCACACCTTTAGTTAAACTTAAAAAGGCCACATTAATGACCCGAAAGTACACAAAAAGCACACTTCACGCTTTGAAATTTCATAGATATCTGTTTCGATTCTTCAACAAAACGTTCACACATGTAACAGGTTTATCTCTCATTCAGAACAATGCAAAGGCTCTCCTCTCACTGATTACTGCACATCACCATGGAAACCTTTGATCTCTGGACACGTAGTTAGCTCAAATATAAACACCTGTGTCATGGAACACGATGATGTGATAACTCCAACTGACATGCTCAGAGCAGCAGACTTCAGATAAAGGTTAATGGTCCTGCCCTCAACAGCTCTACGTCAATTATGGGGTGTCATCATATGCCGTTTCCATGGAAACGCATCCCTCGCCATAAAACACGATGTCGCTTTACATTAACTCCTATGAAAATGTTCAAAAAGTGCAAAAACTTCACATGTGTGCAGTCCAGCCGTGAAGACATCTACGGGACAGTTGTGAGATTTCTTCAAATGCCGTTGCCATGGCAACACAATGCTCGCCATGAAACACGGTTTTCTCATAACTTCAGTGAAAATGCTCCAAACGGCCCAAAACTTCACAGGTTTGGTAACAATGCAGCCATCAACGCATTTAAGCGTATTATGGGATGTCATCAAATGCCGTTGGCATGGCGACAGATCATTAACCGTTAAGTTAGTTCAAAAGTTTGCAGTTCAAATATTCTGTGGCTTTTCCAAGCCTTTTTACTTTCTTTTCTTCTCTCATCACACATTCAAGCCCCCAGTGTTCATGTATAATTTCAATCTAAATTCTTCACTTTCTTCTGACACATTACATTTCAGCATAGCAATTCAGCGTCAGCTTTTCAGCATAAAGCATTCCCACTAGCAATTTCTTCAGGAATTGCATTCTCTAGTTTAGTTATCCTGTCCTCTAAGCAAGGAGAAATGACATAGTAAAAATGAAAACCCACACCTATAATTCAGGATGTCTCCTATCAATGGCAATGATAATAATTAATATTTGATCAAGGGCAGTGAAAATATTACTTCTAAAAAAAAGTGGTCTTGTGGCTCAACTTGCTAGGGGTTAGGGGTAAGTTGATCCAGGTCAGGGGGTACATTGAACCACTGTTCAAACCTGGGCATACCTACAACAAATCTTAAAGGTAACTATAAACAATATGCTCTCCTTATTGATATACCAGCAATAAGCCAATATATATTGTGGGAAGATACTGAATGTACTCTTCTAATATCAAAGTACACATGATAACAAAGGCCCTACGTAGCTGTGTACGTAACAGGATGTATGATTACCTAGACGGGCATCAGGACTATTTTAGGCATATGATAGCTATGTGATTAACATGATGATTCAGCCTCTATGGAGAGAGACATATGACTGTCATGTTTATTGCTTACATGGGCCTTAGCTAATCTGAAATAAACATTGAATACTGCCTTGAACCGGTATTCTGCATCTTGTGACTGTAACACTCTCTTGTATATCAGCATGTGAAGGACACTGTTCAGGGAGCTATTTTGTCCCATGCAGCTCTCTATGTGATGACTACTTCCATTATTGAAAGGATAAATACATGTTATAAATACATGTATCCTGATATTGAAGACCAAGCCGGTGACAAGTGATATTTTTCCTAACATATATCCAATAGAAAAAAAAATGTATTGGTCCACCAATTACTTATAATGGCCTTTAACTCCAAGCTTTCCCTCAACAGCATTGGAAGACTGAACAAGTACTAATACATATGTATATGTGTGTGTGTGTGTGTGTGTGTGTGTGTGTGTGTGTGTGTGTGTGTGTGTGTGTGTGTGTGTGTGTGTGTGTGTGTGTGTGTGTGTGTGTGTGTGTGTGTGTGTGTGTGTGTGTGTGTGTGTGTTAATGTATTTTCTGCAGGTGGACGGTCTTCAGAGCTCCTTACCATTCTCCATTCCATCCAATAAAACCCTGGTGCATGTTTACCCCAGATACAGGCAGGCTGTCCTCGAAACAAGCTTCCTTAAGGTAGAAACACACACAGAAACACACCACTCAATAAGAATAGATATAATAGTAATGTAACCTGATTACTTTCCGTTACATTTGGATTACCTCAATATTAAATGCATTGCAAATAAAGACAAGAGTAAAGAATTATTAAAAAGGATCATTTTACTGTATTTTGTTTTCTCAACGTAACGAATAAAAGAAGCCTAAATGAAAACCAAAAATAAAAACCAGGCAGTATTTCTACCTATAATATGTCGCCCTTTATTTTGTATTGATTGTAACAATGTAATCCTGCTTGTAATCCCCATTTTTGTTGGTGAATGTTGTTGTACTGTATCTGATTGCGTACTCCTGTTACATGTACTCTGTTACTCCCCGAGCCTCAATGTTATTACAATATGTCTCCTTTATGTTCCACATGTTCAGGTCTTCTTTGACTTTGCGAGTTCAGTGAGAGTGGAGCTGGCGACGAGTTATCACAATGCAGTCTGCGGTCTGTGTGGAAACATGAACGATGACCCTGCTGACGACTTGAAGCTGCCCAATGGGAAGCTGGCTGCCAACGGCAACACGTTTGGAGTGAGCCAATGGCTGGAGGACGCTCCGGGCTGCTCCCGCGACTGTAAGCTGAAGCTTGCTGATGGTCCTCACTGTGCCGGGATCCATCAGACAGGCACCTCTTTAGTCAATAGAATGCCAGTTCGACATGGGAACCACTTATCTAGCTTTGGTTCAGCACTTCTTTAAGAGTTCCAGCTGGTTGACTGCGGAGAGATATCTAAATCCTTTTACAGTGTGAAATTAAGCATTCATATCTTGTTGCTACTAATACTCCAATGTTTATAATGATATATTTATGTTATATATGATGGTACAATGTGCTAATTATACTAGACATTTTACTTGAAATGTTTCACATTATTATCTATATTTTCTTTGTATTAGACATTCTAACTTTGGCGTGTATAAGCAGAGAAACAATGACTCTGATGTTTGATGCTTAACAAAAAGGAGTCACAGGACGCCAAAGTGATTTGCGTTGCAATGTATACACTTTCTGCAGTTTAGTTTTAAACGAGCATTCTGCTGATGAACAACCCCTTCACAATAATCACTTCTGGTCTCATCAGCAGAGCGCTGTGTGAAGAGAGATGTATCAGTCATGCAATCAGATTACACCAGCTGTATTATAATCATATACAGTCTGTGATTAGTATGTGTGCTGTGTGATGTTTGTGTGCTGCCAGGTAGCAACTGTGCAACGCCTCTCCCCCCCGACTTCAAACCCCCCGGCTACACATCAGTGTGTGATGTCATCACGGCGAAGGGGGGGCCCCTGGCTGACTGTGGGGGCCGGGTGGACGCAGAGCAGTACCGCCAGGACTGTATCTACGACATGGTGCTGAACGACGGTAACCAGGAGGCCGCCTGCAACATCATCAGTGACTACGTGGAGAAGTGTCAGATGAGAGGAGGCTGTGTGAGGGCATGGAGGAACAGGCGCTTCTGCTGTGAGTATGTGTACTAGGATTTATATACCTGTGTGTGTGTGTGTGTGTGTGTGTGTGTGTGTGTGTGTGTGTGTGTGTGTGTGTGTGTGTGTGTGTGTGTGTGTGTGTGTGTGTGTGTGTGTGTGTGTGTGTGTGTGTGTGTGTGTGTGTGTATTTCTGGGTTGCGGTCAAATGGTAAAATAAATCATGTCCTTTGTCTTTTCCTACTTTTTATCTGCTTGATGAAAACTGTCATGAGGTTAGGAAAGATGTAAAGTATAATGTATTACTTAGATGTGATGTTAACGTACTTGTACTTTACTTGAGTATTTAAATGTTTAGCTACCTTGTACTTCTATTCCTCTACAGTTCAGAGGTAAAAGGTGTACTTTTACTCCACTACATGTATTTAATACCTTTAGTTACTTCACAGATGTGGATGAATGATGTGAAATATAACCAAGTGTTGAATCAGACTGTAGTTCCACCTGGAGTGAATCCACCAGCTACCCTGCAGTCTACAAAGTACTTCAGACTAGCTGCACCTTCACCAGCTACCCTGCAGTCTACAAAGTACTTCAGACTAGCTGCACCTTCACCAGCTACCCTGCAGTCTACAAAGTACTTCAGACTAGCTGCACCTTCACCAGCTACCCTGCAGTCTACAAAGCCATTCAAACTAGCTGCACCTTCACCAGCTTTGAGAACACTTTCATGATCGATCATTATAAAACATATCATAGATATTATTCTGAAATGGACCAATCTGCACAATGACTACTTTTACTGTCGCTACTTTCACTATATTTTGACACCAATACTTTTCTACTTTTTTTTCCATTTGTCTTACATAGGAACCTTTCTTAAAATATTAAAAACATAGATCAACTGCAACCATGATGAAGCACAATGGCACCTTAAAGACATGATCGTGTGTGTGTTTTTTTTTCAGGGGTGCATTGTCCAGCCAACAGCATGTACAGTGTCACAGCTTCTGGCTGTCCAATCAGCTGCACTGTTAAATCTCCACTTGTTGAGTGTAAGGCCCCGCCCAGCGAGGGCTGTGTGTGTAACCCTGGTTACCTGCAGAGTCAGGTAATCCACAGCACACTGCCTTCATTCACTGCACATGACCTGTGGGGGTGGGACATGCTTTAACTCCCACCCTGTCTCTGCTTTTTCTTGTTTCTAAAATCTGATGTTAATGAGCCGCTTGTTTTTTTAACAGTCCCTGTTACAGAACTATACAATCAATTACACATGTCTACATATCTCTAGATTAGACACCGGTCTGTAAGGTTCCAAGTGAAACTGTTATGTTAATGGTTGGAAGGGCACTTCATGTCTGACCCTCCACGGGAATGCACAAACAGAGAGGAAGTGGGGAGGGGGGGTGTCGCGGTCGGTTTCCTTTTTTCTGCGTTTGTGTTCCTTCAATGGGGGAACAGAACCGGGCTAAGGTTTCAGAACTACTTAAGTCAAAACATTTCCCCAGTGCTGAAGGTTTCGTAGCTCATTATCCAACCCCCCAGAAAAAGAGGTTATTTCAGCAAGTTGAACAGAGGGATGAGTTTAAGAACTTTAACAGAAGTATATTCTGTTGGAACTGTTGATCAAGTTACCATGGTGATACGTGCTCTCTGATTGTCCACACTAGAACAGGAAATAGGACTGTCTGTATGGAAGTGCTTTCGTGTGTACTGCAAATCACATTGTTATTAAGGGCCACCATGAGACATGCTAATGAGTGACCTTTGACCTTTCAGGATGCCTGTGTGCCGCTGGCTCAGTGCGGCTGCCTCAGTGAACAGCAGTACATCGTGTCGGGTCAGAAGTTCTACCCTAAGCCCGACTGCATGAAACTCTGTGAGTGTCGGGGGGGGATGGTGTCCTGTGAGGACAAACCCTGCCAGAAGGGGAAGAGCTGTGGAGTGCACAAGGGAGTGAGAGGTTGCTACGACAACCTCAAAACCTCTGGCAACAAAGGATAGAAGAGGAACAGAGAAATGCAGAGCTTTGTGTTTTTACAGTAATACGTAGAGAGTAGTTTTACTGTCATTGTAATGATTTTTGTAATGACACATTTCAACTGTTAAAAATTAAATCTATAAAGATTATAATGTAAATGTGTATTAAATCATCAATCAATAAAATCATCAGATTATTCCCTGTTGCTTTATTTCTGTGCTCCAATATATATGAATTATATAAACATTTCCAGATCAATGGTTCAGCAGAGAGCCTCTGGATATATCACAAGATCATAACACAGATCTATTCAAGCTAATACATCATCATGAACAGGAAAATGAACCAGAATATAAAAAAGGGTAACTGTATTCCCTTAGTTACATTAACAAAAGATGTACTCAGATTTCACTGATTATAATGTTACTAAAAAAAGGGACATTATTTTTGCTTCGAAACAGCATTATGTGTTGTTCGCATTATGCTGTTTGAAAGGCAGGTTTCCAGAGGAAACATTCCTAAATATCTTGGTTTCTTCTACGGTCACATTGCTCTGTTGTCTATCCACCAGGGCGCAATGATTTTGCCTTTTTCACTGACAAAATTCAGAAAATCAGACAAGCAGTCAGTGCCTCTGCATCAGGAACAGCAAATGTGTTGTCTCTGTGTCCACTTAAAATCAATTCAACACCATGACACAATTCCATCAGATTAATGATAAAAACCTAGAGGACATTATACAACTTCTGAAGTCCTCCTCCTGCTGCCTTGATATTATTCCAACAGGATTTTTCAAAGATGTTTTGCCTTGCATGGCCTCAAAACTACTTCATATAGTAAACAAATCTCTTCACTCAGGTATTTTTCCACAGGCCCTGAAAACTGCAGTCATTAAACCACTCTTAAAAAAGAATAATCTAGATGCTTCAGTAATGAACAATTACAGGCTCATATCAAACCTCCCATTTCTAGGTAAGATCATTGAAAAAGTTGTTTTTCAACAGTTGAGTAATTTCTTCCATTTAAATAACTGTTTCGATGTGTTCCAGTCAGGCTTTCGTCCAAACCACAGCACTGAGACTGCTCTTGTAAAGGTCTTCAATGACATCCACTTAAACACAGACAGTGGCAGAACTTCAGTGTTATTATTATTAGATCTCAGTGCTGCGTTTGACACTGTTGACCACAGCATATTACTAGACCGACTGGAAAACTGGGTGGGACTTTCGGAAACAGTTCTAAATTGGTTTGAATCCTACCTAAAGGAAAGAAAAAACTTTGTTTCTATAGGTAAATACAAATCTGAGTTGACAAATATGACATGTGGGGTTCCTCAAGGCTCCATCTTGGGGCCTCTTGTCTTTAACGTCTACATGCTACCACTGGCTCAGATAATGAAGAACAACAAAATAAGTTACCATAGCTATGCAGATGACACACACATTTACGTAACAATTTCACCAGGAGTCTATGCTCCAATTCAAACACTGAGTAAGTGCATGGAACAAATCAATGACTGGATGTGTCAGAACTTTCTCCAATTAAACAAAGATAAAACTGAGGTAATGGTTTTTGGAGCCAAGTCAGAGCGTATAAAAGTTAGCGCTGAGCCTCAGTCTGCAATGTTCAAACCAACAGATAAAGCCAGAAATCTAGGTGTAGTCATGGACTCTGACCTGAGTTTCAACAGTCACATTAAAACAGTTACTAAATCAGCCTATCACCTAAAGAACATATCTAGGATTAAAAGACTAATGTCACAGCAGGATTTGGAAAAACTTGTCCATGCCTTTATCTTCAGTAGACTGGACTACTGCAATGGTGTCTTCACAGGTCTCACTAAAACATCTATCAGGAAGCTGCAGCTGACTCAGAACGCCGCTGCTCGAGTCCTCACTAACACTAAGAAAGTGGATCACATCACTCCTGTTCTGAAGTCTTTACACCTGCTTCCTGTGTGTCAAAGAATAGATTATTGAAAAATAGATATTGCTGCTGGTTTATAAAGCACTGAATGGTTTAGGCCCAAAATACATTTCTGACCTCCTGCTAAAGTATGAACCATCCAGATCTCTCAGGTCTTCAGGGACTGGTCAGCTTTCTGTCCCCAGAGTCAGAACTAAACATGGAGAAGCAGCGTTCAGTTATTATGCTCCAAATATCTGGAACAAACTCCCAGAAACCTGCAGGTCCGCTGCAACTCTGACTACTTTTAAATCCAGGCTGAAGACTTTTCTCTTTGTCGCTGCTTTTAATTGAACTATTCATATCTTAAACTGCACTGTAACTTTATCCATGTACTTTTTCTTTTAATGTTTAATTGAACTATTCATATTTTAGACTGCACTGTAACTTTTATCCATGTATTTTTCCTTTTAATGTTTATTTTATTAGCTTTTCTTTTTTAATGCTTAATGTCTTTCATTTTTTGTAAAGCACTTTGAATTGCCTTGCGTTGAAAAGTGCTATATAAATAAACTTGCCTTACATAAAACACTTGAGCAAAAACATCTTATTCATACTTACTTTCTATTGTATTTATTTGTATTGCATTTGATATTGGGGTAATCCAAAATGAACCAAAAGTTATCAGGTTAAATTACTTTTTGATTCACAGAATAGGTTACTGAATCAAATGAAATGAAGTCATTGAACCGTATAACATTATTAAAGTAACCCTCCCAGTGTTTGGGACTGAAATGAAAAAAAGAAGAGAGGCATGAGCAGATAATCTGACCTCAGCTCCTGTGTCTCCTCGTGTCTCCTGGTGTCCCCATGATGTCCATCCTACAGTTCTGACTCACTGAAGGTCAGCATGCTCTGTATGTTTGAATTGTGTTCGCCTAGAATGTCCTCTGGTTGAAATAACAGTGAAGTTTGAGTCAGACATTCTCACCATTAAACCCTGCGAAGCTTTTGAGGGCTCTTCCTTTCCTGGCAGATCCAGATCTAACTTGTTTCTCATTTGGTGATGTGTGCATAAAGACAAACTCAATTCCAATATGTGATTTGATGGTTGAGCATCCAAAAGCGAGCAAATCCTTCATAAATATCCATGTACGTTTTTTGGTGCAGTATTAACAGAACCATTTATTTGTATCTTAAATATGTTCCAATAATTTAAATTAAAGAAATAGAAACTAGCTACAAAATATACACAACAATCAAAAACAGGTTCAGTTTGTGTGAAAATACATTCTGTGTTATTTTGTTTACAGACTCCCAACAACACCTCTGAGTATCTTTATTCATTTACTCTTTTATTTATTTGTATTAAAGCATTGCTCCTATTACGCATTGTCTGTCTCTGATATGTGCATCGAATGTTGTCCTCTGAACTCATTGTAATGCTGAGTGGTGAGGGGGGGGAGGGAGGACCACCCCCTGTCTCTGCAGGTGTCTCAGGATGTCCAGGATGGAGTCCAGCTCCAGACGGAAGGCCTCCACCTCTCTGCTCTTCTGCTGAGCCAGCTGCTTCCAGCCCTCCACCTCTGACTGCTGCCCAGAGTCCAGGGTCTGCCAGGAGCCCCCGATCACCTGCAGGGGGGGGGGGGGACGCTGAAAATGAGTGGGCATCAATCATATCCAACATTTGGATCTAAATGGCAGTATGGATTAGTGCAGTATCCAATTGTGTTAAAGTTAACACTTGGTCAAATATGTGACGATAACCTTTTGGCACATAGTGCTGCAGAGAAGACCCGGCCAACAAGCTGTGTTCTACAGTCCAATCAAAACCCTTGTTTGGTAAAGAGGCCTCTTCAAAATAAAATCAGCATGATTGTTTTTTATATAAACTGCCGTTAAAAAAAAGTCACCAAATAAAATAAGCCAATCTGTAAGAGCCTTCCATTGGATAATTACTGAAGTGATTCATATGTTTCAGCTGGCAACAAGTTATTTAACCCTAGCTGATGCGGGGAGTAGCTTCTCATTCCTTTAACAACCATGTCGGAAGACATCCTGTGGTCGTGGAAAGGATGTTAATCACTTTCAGAAGGGGTATAATTATCGGCCTGCATCAAGCAAAGAACACAACTAAGGAGAACGCTGAAACTACTCAAATCGGCTTGATAGCTATCCAACACATTATTAAAACCAAATCAATGGATCCAGATGTACCTGTTCCAGAGTGACGGGCGCATCAGGGAAAGAAGAGAGGCGGACAGGCAGCGTATTTTCAATGATAATGTGAACGTTTCAAAGATGATCATTCTCTCTAATATTGCAATTGCAGGAGCCTTGGTTTCCACTGTGTTCTGAACAACATGGAGAGAAGCTGGGATCCATTCAAAATGCAGGAATTTTTATATGGGGGCAACAGCTAGTTTAGAAAGAATACTGGAGGACAGAAGCTAGTTTAGAAAGAATACTGGAGGACAGAAGCTAGTTTAGAAAGAATACTGGAGGACAGAAGCTAGTTTAGAAAGAATACTGCAGGACAGAAGCTAGTTTAGAAAGAATACTGAAGGACAGAAGCTAGTTTAGAAAGAATACTGGAGGACAGAAGCTAGTTTAGAAAGTATACTGGAGGACAGAAGCTAGTTTAGAAAGAATACTGCAGGACAGAAGCTAGTTTAGAAAGAATACTGCAGGACAGAAGCTAGTTTAGAAAGAATACTGGAGGACAGAAGCTAGTTTAGAAAGAATACTGGAGGACAGAAGCTAGTTTAGAAAGAATACTGCAGGACAGAAGCTCGTTTAGAAAGAATACTGGAGGACAGAAGCTCGTTTAGAAAGAATACTGCAGGACAGAAGCTAGTTTAGAAAGAATACTGGAGGACAGAAGCTAGTTTAGAAAGAATACTGGAGGACAGAAGCTAGTTTAGAAAGAATACTGGAGGACAGAAGCTAGTTTAGAAAGAATACTGCAGGACAGAAGCTCGTTTAGAAAGAATACTGGAGGACAGAAGCTCGTTTAGAAAGAATACTGCAGGACAGAAGCTAGTTTAGAAAGAATACTGGAGGACAGAAGCTAGTTTAGAAAGAATACTGGAGGACAGAAGCTAGTTTAGAAAGAATACTGCAGGACAGAAGCTAGTTTAGAAAGAATACTGGAGGACAGAAGCTAGTTTAGAAAGAATACTGGAGGACAGAAGCTAGTTTAGAAAGAATACTGCAGGACAGAAGCTAGTTTAGAAAGAATACTGCAGGACAGAAGCTAGTTTAGAAAGAATACTGCAGGACAGAAGCTAGTTTAGAAAGAATACTGGAGGACAGAAGCTAGTTTAGAAAGAATACTGGAGGACAGAAGCTAGTTTAGAAAGAATACTGCAGGACAGAAGCTCGTTTAGAAAGAATACTGGAGGACAGAAGCTAGTTTAGAAAGAATACTGGAGGACAGAAGCTCGTTTAGAAAGAATACTGGAGGACAGAAGCTAGTTTAGAAAGAATACTGGAGGACAGAAGCTAGTTTAGAAAGAATACTGGAGGACAGAAGCTAGTTTAGAAAGAATACTGGAGGACAGAAGCTAGTTTAGAAAGAATACTGGAGGACAGAAGCTCGTTTAGAAAGAATACTGGAGGACAGAAGCTAGTTTAGAAAGAATACTGGAGGACAGAAGCTAGTTTAGAAAGAATACTGGAGGACAGAAGCTAGTTTAGAAAGAATACTGGAGGACAGAAGCTAGTTTAGAAAGAATACTGGAGGACAGAAGCTCGTTTAGAAAGAATACTGGAGGACAGAAGCTAGTTTAGAAAGAATACTGGAGGACAGAAGCTAGTTTAGAAAGAATACTGGAGGACAGAAGCTCGTTTAGAAAGAATACTGGAGGACAGAAGCTAGTTTAGAAAGAATACTGCAGGACAGAAGCTAGTTTAGAAAGAATACTGCAGGACAGAAGCTAGTTTAGAAAGAATACTGGAGGACAGAAGCTAGTTTAGAAAGAATACTGGAGGACAGAAGCTAGTTTAGAAAGAATACTGCAGGACAGAAGCTCGTTTAGAAAGAATACTGGAGGACAGAAGCTAGTTTAGAAAGAATACTGCAGGACAGAAGCTAGTTTAGAAAGAATACTGGAGGACAGAAGCTCGTTTAGAAAGAATACTGTGTGTGTGTGTGTGTGTGTGTGTGTGTGTGTGTGTGTGTGTGTGTGTGTGTGTGTGTGGTGTGTGTGTGTGTCTGTGTGTGTGTGTGTGTGTGTGTGTGTGTGTGTGTGTGTGTGTGTGTGTGTGTGTGTGTGTGTGTGTGTGTGTGTGTGTGTGTGTGTGTGTGTAGGTGTGTGTGGTTAAAACGCTACGTAGCAGCCTGCGGTCACTCCTTCGCTGCTCGGATGAAGGTAAACTGAGTCTGAGTGAAACGTCCCGCTGCCTCCTGGAGTGACCGCAGGCTGCTACGTTTTTAACCACACGCCCCTCTGGCCGAAATGTCTGAGTTCTAAATATATCTCAAATAATGTATGCACTGTCATTTCACGTAAACACAACAGTCTGCAATGAAATGGTTGTCTCCAGCGTGCGTAACTTCCTCCTTGGTAACTTTCTCAACACAAATAAAAAATGAAGTCAGGAAAACGGGTTAGTTTCTCTTGCGTTTTCCTGACTTATGTCTCTTAAACCTTTATCCCGAGTCTTTCTTTTTCTTTTCACAAGATACTTTCTCGTGCGCACCAGATACTAACCCGTTATCCCGACTTGTTCTCTCTCTTTCCCTCCATGTCCCTTCACAGCAGGGTCAGGGTAATATGGACCCAAACAGGATCTTTCATGAAGCAACAGGCAGTAAAGGTGATTCATATTCTCTCTCCATGGTTACCTGCTGCAGCTTCCTCTCTCTGCTCTGGTGCCGCAGCTCCATGTCGAGGATCTTCCTCTCCAGACCGCTCAGCAGATTCCCCTCGGGGCTCTGAGCCTCTTTAGCGTCCTTCAGATCCTTCAGCAGTCTGCTCAGCTGCACACAGAGACGAGGCAATGTTGTCAAATAAAAGACATCTACCAAATGTAATAATGAACTTGTTTGTCTTGGGGAAAATATATAATAATCCATCAAGCAAAGAAACAAAACGATGTGTTGTTCATGTCCTGTGCCATGTTGTTGCACAGCACCACCAGATGCAGATGGACTGCAGAACTCAGTCACATCCTGAAAACCAAAGTACCTTCTTCAGCCCTCTCAGCTCTCCCTGTAATACGGGCTGCTGCTCAAAGACGCTGGTAAACCTACTCGCATTCAAATGGGTCACATGTTTGAATTGTATGAGGGGAGGGTCACCCTGTTAAAGTATGATGGGGTTTTTACTACAATAATAAAAGAGTTATCGCAAATAAAAAAACATCCAGAAGTCAAACAAGAAGCACGACCTTCGTTTTGATATGATTTTATAAAATAACTTCAAATAAATGTTTAGGAAAAAGCCTTGGACCTGTTTCTGCAGAGCGTCCTCCCTGGTCCTGGAGACAGTGAGAGCATCCTTGGCTCCCTGCAGCTGCTCCTTCAGGTGTGTCACCGTCACCTGCAGGGACACGTCAGAGGGAAAGCAACACAGTACTTTCCAGGACCGTTGACATTCCTGTTAGTGTGTCAGTACCTCCTGAGTGTGTCGCTGATTGGTCAGCTCAGCCACCCGTGAAGAAGAGTGTTCCAGGGCGTAGCCGGCCCGCAGCGTGTCCAGAGCCCGGAGCTGCTCCGCCTCCATGGAGCTCAGCTGCTCTGCACCCTGCTGCTGCACCCTGACACACACACACACACACACACGCAGGTCAGATATCAGACCCCCCTGCTGCTGCACCCTGACACACACACACACACACACACACACACACACACACACACACACACACACACACACACACACACACACACACACACACACACACACACACACACACACACACACACACACACACACACACACACACACACACACACACACACACACACCCACACACACACACACACACACACACACACACACACACACACACACACACACACACACACACACACACACACACACACACACACACACACACACACACACACACACACACACACACACTGCTCTGCACAGTGTCAGTGAGTGTGTGCACACACACCTGCTCAGCTCCTCCTCAGCGTGTTCGGCCTGTGCAGTCAGCCCCTCCCTCTGCAGCTGCAGCTGCTCCACCTGCTGCCTCAGAGCCTCGCTCTCCTGCACCACCTCTGAAATGTGGCAGCCTGTCAACAAGCAGCAACAAGAGAGTGTGAGTCATTATTTATCTTTCCCCCGCCACCTTAGGTCTTTTGGGGAGAGGAAACAAATGATACTTTTCTGTATGTGATATGATAGTACTGCAATACTACATGGTACAAGTGTGTGTACGATCTACAAGACTACTGCTCCTCCAAATACAGGTCTGCTCAAAGATTGCACGTCAACCCTTTGAGAAACTCTATAATACTATATAGTACTACAATAGCATATTAGCATTGTGTGGGAGCTCACTGAATGTGAACGCTCCATCACATTGTAGATAAAGGGTGCCATGATTTAATAAAGTTACACTGAAGCACTCTTGTGCACAGGTCAATCCTCACATTAGAGACAGAATTAAATCTGAGTTCAAATGTACGTTATATGTACGTTGTAATAGTGTTACATTTATTTGTCCTTGTTTCTTATGCTAAATATTTCTCCTGGTCATGACTTAACCACAATGCCAACGAAGTTGGGATGTTGTGTAAAACGTAAATAAAAACAGAATACAATGATTTGCAATTCCTTTTGGGCCTATATTCAATTGAATACATTACAAAGACAAGATACTGTATGTAATGTTCAAACTGAAAGACTTAATATCTGTTCACTCATTCTGAAGGTGATGCCACGTTCAGTAAAGCTGGGACAGGTTCATGTCACCACTGTGACATCACCTTCCTTTCAACAACACTCAATCAGTGTTTGGAACTGAGGACACTAATTGTTGGAGCTTTGTTGGTGGAATTCTTTCCCATTCTTGCTTGATGTACGACTTCAGTTGCTCCACAGTCCCGGGTCTCCGTTGTTGTATTTGGCACTTCATAATGCGCCCCACGTGTTCAATAGGCGACAGGTCTGGACCTCCACTCTTTACTACGAAGCCACGCTGTTGTAACACGTACAGAACGTGGCTTGGCATTGTCCTGCTGAAATAAGCAGAGACGTCCCGGAGGGCAGCACATGTTGCTCCAGCTGTTTGTACCTTTCAGCATTACTGGAGCCTTCGCCGGTCTGCGAGTTGCCCATCTCGCTGAACATCACAGATGCTTTTGAACTTTGCGCCGAGTACAATCTGTGTCATGGGTTCAATGTTGCTTTTCAGCCTTGCCGCTGACGTGCAGAGATTTCTCTGAATCTCTTCATTACATTATGGGCTGGAGATAAGGAAATCCCTTGCAATTGTACGTTGAGAAACGTTGTTCTTAAACTGTTGGACTGTTTGCTCACGCAGTTGTTCACAAAGTGGTGAACCTCGCCTCATCCTTGCTTGTGAACGACTGAGCCTTTCGGGATGCTCCTTTTTTACCCAAGCATGACACTCACCTGTTTCCAATGAACCTGTTCACCCGAGGAATGCTCCAAACAGGTGTTTGGAACATTCCTCAGCTGTCCCAGTCTCTTGCTGCCCTGTCCCAGCTTCTTAGGGACGTGTTGCAGGCATCACATTCAAAATGAGTCAATATTTGCACAGAAAAGTTAAGTGTATCAGTTGGAACATTACATACCTTGTCTTTGTAGTGTACTTACTTGAATATAGGTTGATAACGATTTGCAAATAAAAAAATGTAAGGTCATTTTATAGTTCCTCCTGTCGTAAAGAGATCCTTCCAGATGGTGTGAGATGGGAATCTACTCGGCAGTCCATTATCCATCATGAATCCAGCTTACTGGCTTATTAGGTTTCAGCAGTAGGACTTACACACATTAAGTATCTTCCAATATTAGCCTGTTGATTTGTATTCTCTTTGTTTTAACATAGGGAGGCGTGTGGCGCAGTGGACTAGTGTGTTGGTGTTTGGATCAGGGGAGCACGGGTTCAAACCCCGCTGCAGTCAGCATGTCGTTGTGTCCCTGAGACACTTCATCCCAAAGTGCTCCTGTCGGGATTGCCCACAGTATTGTATTAAGTCGCTTTGGATAAAAGCGTCTAACAAGTGACATGTAATGTAACATTGTAGTCAATGTATGGTACACAGGGTTGAAGAACTCAAGTCTGTTCTCATGGTATGTTTGGTATCAACTAGTTCTTTTCTTGGCCTTAACAGCGTGCTTGAACTCTTCTCCGTTTTGCCATCACTCTCTTCTATTAAGGTTTGGTCTTTAGAGACACAAAGCCCTGATCAGAACCATCAAGAAGTGACATGCAGAGCTCTTTCCCCTATATCTATCAACACAACCTAGTCAACTTGTATCCTACAAAAACTTAAATCCACCTGACTGAAAGCCATGGTATCGATTAGATGTATGAAATCATTTTGAGAAGCTAACAAGCTATTCTGCTGAAACCAGGGAGGTAACAAAAGGAGGCCTATGCACGAGGTATGAGGTAGTGTCCTTACCTTAAATGGTTTGATATAAACCTGTTATTTGGAAATTACTAAAGCAAATATTAGATAAATGTGAAATTGTTATGCAAGAAAAGACTTGGAAAGTGGTGTACCTCACATCGCATTTGAGGTGCATCTGCATTACTTGATATTTGATTTGTGTTTATATATTTGACTCGAGCCCTGGGTATTCCCAGTTGAAGAATGGATATACAGTATTTGCATCACATCAGTTTTTTGTCAGTCTGGTTTTGTTTTTGGACATCGTGACGTATACAACATATTATTCCTGTAAGCATGCAGATGGAAGAGGATGAAGGGCAGGTCTGTACCTGTGAACACAGTGGGCTGGTAGGTCTTCTCATACTGAGCAGCTGGAAAGGTTTCCCCCCCGCCGGTCTCCCCCCCAGCAGCAGAACTGAGGCTTTTAGCTGCGGGTCGTTTGCTCTCTGCTGGGGGGGGGGCAGACAGCATGCGGCTCCTCTCCCTCTGCAGCCGGTCCACGGTGCGGCTCAGCTCCTGGACGCTCTGGGTCTTCAGGGCCAGGTCTTTGTTCAGACGCTCGATCCGGAGCCCAGAGGCTGCCTCGGCCTGGAGCTGGTGCCGCCCCGGACTGGGCTGAGGCTGCAGAGGAATTCAGTTACATTGAGTTTTTTCAATTAGCACTTTAAACGGTGAAGGCAGTTGCAGTGGATGCGTTGGGATGAAATGTAAACCATGTGTTGGGGTTTCATTTTTACTATTTACTTAACATGCTGTTGTCCTTTTAAATGTTTTTTCATATCAGAACAAGGGGTTCTTTCATATAATCGGACCACACATAACATAGAAGGTGTCATACTTTCTTCGCAGGAAATATTTATGATAACTACTTACAATGGATTATGGGTTTTATTTAAACGTATAGCATCTGTGATCTTTCATTTGTAAATGTTAATGAGTTTTCTGACTAACTTTAACATTCAGTCTGTGCAGTGGCGAGCCGTGACTTTTATACCTAGGCCCTCTGACCCCCCTTCCCTCGGAAAAATAAATAAAGCCCACCCATTTAGAGGGAAGATATGATTGGTCAATTGTACTACCTTTTGACATTACTATCTTGTGGAGTTACTGTAGCCCTCTGTGAATTTACAGCAGGACAGTAACTCGCAGAGAGGGCCAGACGAGCTTCTTTCATTTAACCAGTGGCGGCGCCGGGGTATGGCTGGGGTAGGCTACAGCCATACCAAGAAATGGCTTAGCCCCACCATGAAAAATGTAATGTTAAAGTAAGCCAAATAAAGTCCGCCAACTCGCGGAGTAAATTGCACAGACAGCAGTTAGTAAGATTGATTTCAGAAGCCACTTGTCTGGAAATACCGAAGACTAGAAACGGTTTTGAAAACTTTTGTCACGTAGTGATCGTCTTCTCAATAGAGTGGCGAAGTCCCTCCCTTTCCGGGAGCCTCCATGGGACGTTATTTCGAAAAAATTATGTATTGAAGTCAAAGGAGAGAGAAAGATTATATTTCGATTCCGTTTGAATTGTGCCACGAATTACACATATGATGTTTGTCAATTAAAAAAAAAAAAAATGTGTCGTAAAACTGTGAAGTAACACATTTGTTTCAGGGTTTCCGTTAGCCGGTAATTACCGGTTTTTAGCTGGTAAAATTTATAAAAAAACGGTAAATTCAAAACCTGACGGTCAAAATGTCTGGTAATAATTAGGGAGGCTCCGATCGATCGGCCGCCGGTCATTATCGGCCGATATTCACTCTTAATAGTTTGATCGGTGCTCTCTATAAAGGCCGATCAGGAGAGCTGGATCTGATCGATATGGACATAAACGCGAGTGAAGTGTAACCGGACGCGAGAGAGAGATCAGATCAGCTGCTGAGTCTGACCGAGACACGCAGCTCTGCATAATCACCTGAAGCCCCGCCCTCTGTTTAGCGAGCTGCAGGAGCTGCATGAGAAACTGACGTGCTGTCAGGAGAGAGAGGGAGGGAGAGGGGAAAAGAGAGGATCCGTTTCTCCCGTGTTATTATTCAAAGTTGATGTAAACTTCTGAATAATGTACGTTATCTACTACAAGTAGTTTGTTTGAATGTAATAATTATGTTGTTTGTTGATTGTGGAATCATTTATTGAAAAATTAATCTGAATTTTTTTCGATCTGTTACGATTATAAACTGAAGCAATATCAAAATGAGCCCCGTGAACTGAGTTTTAAACATCAGCATATCTGCTCATAGTCCGGTAATTACCTGCTAACGGAAACTCTGCTACACAACTATTATTATTATTATTGAAATATGACCGGTAAGTTTAAAATTTGTCCGGTAAAATAAAATCTGCCCGGACATTTGACCGTCGAGAAAAAATCCTAGCGGAAACCCTGATTTGTTTGTGTGAAAAGCTCAATGAACTACATCTCTGGTCTCGCAGAACAACACACGTCACCAAGATGGCCGTCACTACCGTCTTGTCAACAAAAGGATTGACTACCCTCACTATCACCACAATGAAACACGTCCAGAAGAATGTCATGCAAAGCTGCCTGCCTGCCTTCCTTTGATTCTCTCTGAACTGCCTGGTCTTTTTAATGTTTAATGTCAACCATTTGTGCAGATAGCGTGAAGTAGAAAAGATCGCAGATGCTAATGTAGCGTTAGCATTTCTCCCCCGGGCTTAAATGGAGTATTATAGAATGATCACACCGGTGACAGTACTCTTCAAAGGGTTCACGAAATATGACTACTACTCTTACTGTTTAACATTTTGGGTTACTTAATGTTACTTCATATTAAGGCTAATACAAATGACAAGGCTGTAATGCTAACTAACGTGCTTGCTACTAGCTCGGTAGCTAACTTGATCCAGCCACTCCTGGTCCTTTCATCAGAGGGAAGCGAAAGAACGAGCAAGACCCATTGCTGGTACGATAACAACCTGGTACTAAGCACACAGGCATCTTGTTAAAGTTATCTTATCTTAGCCAGCGCCATATAGGATCTTAACTATCTCTTAGTGGAGGAAAACAGTTATGACATCACTTACGCGACTCTGGGATTTGTAGTCTTTCTAGTTGCATATTTCTTTTGTCTTATATTTCAACAGTTTTACGATAAACTGTGACTTTTTTGACATGGAAATTATTTTTTAAGATTGACAAACATCATATGTGTAATTTATGGCACAATTCAAATGGGATCAAAAGATAAGTCTTCTCTCACCATTGATCGAAATAAGGTCCCATGGACCGGAAGTAGATGGGCATGACTTCGCCACTCTATTGAACATCTTTGAGGATGTCTTCTGGCCAATCAGAATTGCGATAACGGCGTGGTGTTGTTGCAGCAAGTCCCGACGGAGAATACTTTTGCTGTAGTACATCTCTATATACATCGATACAACATTACGTGTTGATAGAAATCAACACGTAATGAAATAAGACCCCACGGTTTGATGATTGATAGGTGTGTGGGCTGTCTTTCATTTTGACACACAGAACAATGGGGGCTATCCACCCTTATCCAAAATGTAAAGTAATTCACAGCCTCTTCCCTCTTCTCTCTGTGAGGAGCAGCAGGTTCAGCTTTCAGAACAAAGTCACACAAAACTAAAATGGCATTCATTTAAATATGTCGTGTAGTAATAGATTTATTTATTTTCTTCTCAAGAGAGTTCCAGAATGTGTATTTTATATTAGTATTTCAAAAAAGAGAATCCCCCCTGCAGGGGTTGGGTTTTCTTTTTGGATGGAGACAGGGAAATAATGTAAACCTCACGCGTGGCGTTTCGCTGTCAAGGGGAGCGTGTATGTACTTACATTGCAAATACTGACTTGAGCCCCACCACTGTATGGGTTAGCCCTACCAGAGATTACCCAACAAAAATACTCTGGAGCCGCCACTGCATTTAACCCTTCACATTCAAATGAAGGATTTTTTCTTTGGAAATGTTATTTTAAATACAATTAAATGAAGTTATTCTGGTAAAACTAATGAAAAATATAACTAAAAAAACATTGACGGCTCGCCACTGAGTCTGTGATTCTCCATCAACTTTCTCTCCTCTGATCTTAACTAAAGTCCAAAATATTCAACATTTTTGACTTTTTATACTCAAAAGTAGTTTGAGTATAATTTTGTGTATATTAGGTCATGAAAATAAATTCCAAAAAGAAGAAGGATGATGTTGGACATTGTTGGGAAGACGATACAAAGGTTAATATTTCATTCAACTTTTTCTTCAAAACAAAACAAAGATTGTGGGTAGATAATAATAAATATGAGACTACATTTAAATTACCCTTTTAACTAAATATAAATCAGGTTCATAAACAGCGACTACTCATTGTTCTATTCAACATGTCCAGTGTTTCTGGCCTACCTTGTGTTTGAGCTGCTGCTGCAGGGACTCTATCTGCTCCTGGAGAGACTTCGCTCCCTCCTGATGGCTCTGCTTCACCTGCTGCAGCTCTGCCTGCAGGGTTTGAACCTGAGACCTCCACAGCTCTGCCCCCTCTGCTGACTCTCCACTGTCCAGCTGCAGTTTGGGTTCCAGCTGCTGCTCCAGCTGTGAGATCTGCTGCTCATAGCGCAGCTGAGATGGAGAACAAACATGCGTGTAGAAACTCATAGAGACTCAAGCTTGTGTGTGTGTTGGTGTACACACATCTGAGAGTTTGTGAGTAATGAGCTCAGGAAAGATAAATGAGACTCTGAATACACTGCACCAGTTACGTGAGTTTGTAAAAGGCAACTCTAGACATGGACCTAATTAATTCAATTAATTTGGACTGCTTATAACCCTGGAGACATGTGAGAGAAACTTTTCTTCAAGAATTCAAGGTAACACACGGTGAGTTATTGTAATATAAATAATCATTCTTGGATGAAGTATTCATTTAAGTTAAAGTTTGATAAAAAAAAAGGCCAGGTTATACAATTGTTAAAAACTCAGTGATATTCATTGAGCAAAGGATGCATGTTTGCAGTGTAAAATAATTAGCTATATAAAAATACTAATACCAATTCTTATACTTATAATAATAATATCTGTCATTTTGACGCTGAAAGGTCAGTCTATCAAATGGCAGTTGGCTGATTTACCTTGATCCTGAGGAACTGCTGCTCCATGGCCCTCAGGCTGCGTTTGGCCCCCTCATCGTGGCCCTCCAGCTCGGCCTCCAGGCGCTGGATCCTGCGCTCCTGCAGAGCACTGATTCTGCTGGGGGACGACGTCCCATTAGACCCCTCTTCTGCCCCTCCAGCTGTGGCTGCAGCGTAGATCAGAGCCGGCAGGGAGTTTGGGTTTCTACGCCTCAGTATCTGCTCCAGCCCCTTCACCTGGGAAACACAGAACAACACTTAATAACTAGAGAATGCAATTCCTGAAGAAATTGCTAGTGGGAATGCTTTATGCTGAAAAGCTGACGCTGAATTGCTATGCTGAAATGTAATGTGTCAGAAGAAAGTGAAGAATTTAGATTGAAATGATACATGAACACTGGGGGCTTGAATGTGTGATGAGAGAAGAAAAGAAAGTAAAAAGGCTTGGAAAAGCAGCAGAATATTTGAACTGCAAACTTTTGAACTAACTTGATGGCGAATGATATGTTGCCATGGCAACGGCATTTGATGACACCCCATAATACGCTTTGATGTGTTGATTGCTGCATCGTTACCAAACCTGTGAAGTTTTGGGCCATTTCGAGCATTTTAACTGAAGTTGTGAGAAAACCGTGTTTCATGGCGAGCATTGTGTTTCCAAAGCAACGACATTTGAAGAAATCTTAAAACTGTCAAATAGATGTCTTCACAGCTGGACTGTTAGCACACATGTGAAGTTTGAGCAATTTTTTTGACCAATTTCATAGGAGTTATAGCAATATCGTGTTTTACGGCGATATTGCCATGGCAACAGCTTTTGAGGAAAACTCACTAATGGCACAGACATTATCTGAAGTCTGCTGCTCTGAGCATGTCAGTTGGAGTTATGACATCATCGTGTTCCATGACAGGTGTTTATATTTGAGCTAACGACGTGTCCAGAGATCAAAGGTTTCCATGGTGAAGTGCAGTAATCAGTGA
The DNA here is from genome assembly GCF_902827115.2 of Pseudochaenichthys georgianus. Taxonomy (NCBI): domain Eukaryota; kingdom Metazoa; phylum Chordata; class Actinopteri; order Perciformes; family Channichthyidae; genus Pseudochaenichthys; species Pseudochaenichthys georgianus. The sequence goes on along the minus strand of NC_047518.2, from coordinate 3,696,326 downwards.
GAGGGGAGCCTTTCCATTGTTCTGAATGAGAGATAAACCTCTTACATGTGAACGTTTTGTTGAAGAACCGTAACAGATATCGGTGAAATTTCAAAGCGTGAAGCATCTCAAGGACCTTGAGCATCTGAAGTGTACTTTTTGTGTACTTTCGGGTTAATAATGTGGCCTTTTTGGCAGATTAACTAAAGGTGTGCGGCTGCTGTGTTGGGGAAAGGTGAGGCTGAACTTACAATGGGGTTTAATGGAGACATGTTGAAAGTTGTTGTCACTTCATGCCCTCAAGAGGCATTTTGTTAAAATGTTTTGCTTGATTTTTTTTCAAGCTACGAGATGTTTTCCTACGTTTGTCATGATAAATTATGTTTCAGGAACGTAGGGTTTGGGAATTATGGCAGTTTAAATTTCAAGATTTCCTACACTCGAGCTGTGACATCACACACTATGCCTTAAGGAGCTGCGCAAAACACACTAATGTTAAAATCTGAAGAAGGCCTCTTTACCAAGGTCTGAACAATGTTTAATATTTCTAAAAGTATGAATCAGATTTAAAAGTTGTTTAATATGAATAATGTCAGAAAGATGTGTAACATTTTAAAGTTGGAATGAGGTTTCTAACCCTAAATGTATCCCTAACCCCAGTGAAAGTATGAAGGAACAGTTAGCAGTTGAAGTCGCATGAAGATTGTTGAAGTCTGAAGAATTTCTCCATTGACTTCCATGTTAAAAATGTGATGAATTCTCTGGAATTATGAAAGTTATGAATGAGAAAAGTAATAGCAATCGATTCCCGACCGAGCTGAACGTTTTGACGGAGTTTCTGCGATGTGGAATGTGGGAGAAGAAGAGGTACAAAATAACCCGGCGGGGGGTGGGGGGGAGAGAAAGAGTTTCATTATGTAGTTTGTGTGTTTGTGAGAGAAACCTGTCGCTGCAGGTCCTGCATCCTCTTAGTCTCCACTGTTTTCTCTTTGGTCTTTGTCTGCGCCTCGCTGCTTCTTTTGCCCACATCACTTTTCAGTTTTTCTACCTGGAATGAAGAAAAGCTGTTAATTCAACACAGTGCTCAACATTCAAGTGTGGAGCTGGAACTGGCTTTCTGTACACATTCCATCCCTCATCGCAGCTGATCCTCAACAACTCAGTTCCTTTGGAAGCTGCTGCCCTCACACAGCAGGCACACTGAACATGAAATGCAAATATAGGACTTGAGATGAATTCCTTCTTAATAGTCAGACATACGTACATGCACACAGCACCGCACAGTGAAACGTAGTTATGCATTTCACAACTCCTTGCATTAGCAGCAGGAGGCAGCTGTTTTACAGAGCACAGGGAGCAGCCTGGGGGTCTCGTGCCATGCTGGGGGTCACTTGGCATCTCTCAAAGTACAATCTGTGTACGTTCAGATGCTTTTATCCAAAGCCACTTATGACCTTCATGACTGAGAGAGATTAGGCAATACGGTTTCTACTGTGGTAAGACACCTCAAACTGTGCATGTGCTGTGCTTGAGAACACACTGTTCATGCTGAAATGATGCCACAAGGCAGGAGACATGAACAACATGTGGTTCAGTGATTGTTTGTGTATTGTATGTCTTTGTAAAGATCAGTGTACAGTGGAGGTGAAGGAGCCCACCTGCTCTTTGAGTTGGTGAATCTGAGTGGTAGCAGCCTTCAGTCTGCCAGCGTCTCGATCCAGCAGCTCCTGGTTTTCTGCAAACCACTGCAGCTTTGTGCACAGGGACGACACCTCCTCCCTGTGCTTCTCCTCCAACACGCGCATATCAAAGGGCTTACCACCTGTCACAACGGATACAGATGTGAGGAAAACCAAACATCACTTATAGATTTAATGTGTCTGATGTTCTACCACTAGCAGTTTTACCTGAGGCAGACACGGCCTGAGCTTTAGCGAGGTCCCTCTCTTTCTTCATCAGCTGCAGGTCCACCTCCAGAGCCAGCTTCTCCTGCTTCCCTCTGCGGACATCCTCGCACAGTGTGGCTTCATTCCTCTGCACATACGCACACGCGCGCACACGCGCGCACACACACACACACACACGTAACTGAAGGAGCTGACACACAGCTTAAGACATAACGTTTCAGTGGTTGTGGTATTTACCTGAAATGTATTATTTTGAGCTAGCAAGTCAGTAATGCGCTGAGTGTGATCCATCAAACACACATTTCCAACAGTCCTGGAGGTATTTTCCATCTGCTCCCTGGTGAAGTGGGGGAATACGGAGAAAACAAACATTTAACATCATGTTTTTTGCACAAGCAATTTTCAGAGTTAGGATAGACACACATTAAGTCGGGCATCACCAAGACGCTCTTCTGCTTCTGTTCTAACCGGCGCAGAGAGGGGGCGCCAGAGAGTGAAAACAGAGCTTTCAAACCAGAATGGACGACTCGTCCATGTTCCTCCTGCCCACTGGGAGCACAGGTCCAGTGTGTGCCATACGCTCAGAGACCGTGGAGCTCATTACATATCTACTGTTTGTGTAAAGTTTAATAATAAGTGACAATAAATATTGTCTAAATGTTTTTTTAATTGTACTTTCTTTATTTGATTCTTCAGTCAGTTGTTGATTACATGCAGACGTTGATACAGCTACTGCGCTACTTCAATATTTATCACACTAATTCATAACGCAAGTTAGACATTATGTTGTTCTTGAGGAGATGTTCTCGACTGGACCTCGCTGAATTGAATACCCCTGCATTAAGTGAACCCACCGAGTGAAGGCCAGCTCGTTGAGCAGCCTCTGGTTTTCATTGAACATGGCCTCCTCGTTGGATTTACTCTGCGCCTGCTGAGCCTTCATCTGCAGGTACAGCTTCTCATTCTCCTGTAAAACACTGGGTGTTACTGCGGTGTATTGGCACAAAGGATCAAAACACAGGAGGAAAAGAAAGAACACTAAAGCAAAACAATTTTAGATCAAATTGAGACTTGGGAGATATTTGTTACTAATTGATGATTTAAGTTTAATGAGCTGGCACAACGGAGACTTGGAGAGCTAAAGTCCAGCTCAAATGTTCTACCTACTAAATCCCTTTCTTCTCACATCACTACTTCCTGCAGCACGAGTCTGCACACGAGTGAGCAGAACATATCGATTATGAGACTGGGTTCATTTGTATCAATGAAATGTGGAGCAGTGCCTTATGAGGTATAGAGGAATACATGCCAGTGACAATACTCAACTATGTTAGTGATTTTGGACCTTTGATTAAACGTTGACTACTTGTTGAGTGGGAAGTAAGATGATGTGAAACTCTCTTACTGTCATCTTCTCACAGGAAACGTAGCAAGACTCAGCACCAACGCACTGTTGTTTCGGTCCAGAACCTTTTTCATTGATTACGTTTTACAGAGAGAAAAATCAGTCCTGTCCCAAGTTCCTTAAGCTTCATTGAACGAGACCAGAGTCCTCAATGTCCCATGCTGTTGGGGAGCAGCAGCTGAGGGTCCTCCCATCCGTGAAGATGGACTCCCACAAAGGGAAGGATATCTCATCATTCCAACCCGTACAATTTAATATAGGATCTTAATGTAGATTTGAGACTATGATCAATTAAAGTAATTCGTTTTTTTTACTTAATGAAAGGTACACTATGTATAGAGATATGTTTACAATTATAGGTTGCATTTTTACTAGACTCAGTAACGAACTGTAGTAGAACAAAAAATGGCCAGGGAAATAGTAGACCCAAAGGAGGAGAGGATTAGGCTCCAGACAGAGATACCTACCGACCTACTTCCCATTACATATAGAATACCATATGTAAAACACACAGCGGCTTGCCACTGCTCTCCTCCTATCAGAAGCAGAGCTGATGGAATGGACATTAGAGGGGGGGGGCACCAACAGATAGAAACATTCAGGGATGGAAACAAACCTGCTGGTATCCTTTGATGAGCGTCTCCTGCTCTTTCATTTCTCTGTCAAGCTGTTGGAGCTTTTCCCCAGAGGCAGAGTCAGAGGCCTCCGCTCGTCTCTTCTTCTGACCTTCGTCTTGTGCGCTTCGCAGCTAAGGAGAGAAAGTAGCAGCTTACTAACTGCCCATATCTTTCTCACTCATTTGTGCATCTAATAACAATTTTAAGATTGATCATTGGCAAATCTGAATTTGTTTGATCCACCTTCACAGTGTGTCAGTATCTGCTCCAGTGTGTGTGTGTGTGTGTGTGTGTGTGTGTGTGTGTGTGTGTGTGTGTGTGTGTGTGTGTGTGTGTTCACCTTGCTCTGCAGGAGGTAGTTCTGCTGCTTCAGTGAGGTGATCTCCTCCGCTCCTTCCTTCATCAGCTGCAGCTTCAGCTCCTCCTCCCTCTGTGAGACAAACAACAACACTCACATCAGAGACATCCCGTGTTCAAACCCTGACGCTGACCCTCTGTGTGAGGCTCCTCCTCCTCTCTTGCGGCTTTCACACCAGCGCTTTTCAGTTTCTAGCTCCGAGCGGGAGCTTTTCTGGTTCAGCTCCGGTTTCCCTTTTCAGCTCCCGCTCTGTTCACACCGCCCACTGGCGCCCCAGAGCTGCCCCTGCTGCGTCATGACGTCACCGTTTACATCTCTGATTTGCCCCCCAACGGCAGCCATTACGGCGCTCACAACAACAACTGCGTCGGGTCGATGATCGTGTTGCTTTTAATCACACGAAGCCAGAATAAATTGAATAACGACTTCTCCAACCTTATGCTTTGCTCCAGAGTGCCGTGGTTCATTGTTTATTAATGTGTTTCTGCAGCATTTACCGACCGCTGCAGTGCTGCTCTTCCACGGGAGTTTATTCTCCCGTTAGCTCCCGGTTAGCTCACACTGCAGCGGCCGCTCTAAAGTATCACTGTCCGACTCACACAAGCAGCTGATGCATATCCCCAGTTCCCCTTAGCCTAAGTGAATGTGTGTCAGTCTGAATTGACGCTGTTTGGTATCACAACGCTGTTATGAAAGTTTCTCTGGTATAAAACGGGTGATGTTGGCATAGCAACCGAAGCTAAACTGACTACTTGCATCCGATAGCTGCAATAATACAAAACAACACGTCTGCCTCTCTCCACAATGATCGATAACAGCGAACGGATGGTCAAAGTAAGGCACAAATAAACAGAATCACACGAAGCCTGGTTAGTGTTGCCTGACTTTATAAAGTGTGTTTATAGGCACTACTGCTTGTAGGCAGGCTGACAGTCGACCCGTGGGAGGTGGGTTTAGTTTCCTGCACGCCTCGACGTAAGAGAGACGTAAGCGACGTCGCCTCTTAGCTCCAAAGCTCTTGCCTCTGGACCGACAATTTTTTGGAGCTGGAAATGAAGCGGATTCCGGAGCTAAGAGCCGGCGCAGCTGCGGTGTGAACAGGAAAACCCGGCGCTTTTTCTACTTACTGTAGATCCCCATCTAGTGAGCAGATCTCATCATGCTGCTGAGCATGCTCTGTTCTACAGTTGTTGTTGTTGTTGTTGTTGTTTTTCGCCCTCGTCAAAATAGTCATGTGTAAATGAAGTATTTCCCTACGTTTCTGTTTGGAAGATGATGTGTCAGTCCGGTTTCTTGAGGGCTTCTGACTTCCTGTGTGTGTGCAGCCTCCTGGTGACTGCCAGTGTGTATCTGCTGCTGGAGGACGGCCACCAAGGACTGAACAGAGGCTACTAACTCACTGCTCACCCTCACACCAGGATCTGCTAAACAAACAAGGAAGAAAGTGATCAGGACATCTGTGTATGAAACATATTATAGAAGTATCAACAATCATCTTGAGTTATGCGAGCAGTTTAATTACTTATTGTGTGTGTTGGTGCCTCTAATAACCTGTGTGGTCGTCTTTTGGTTGGCTCTTTGAGGATTTGGCTTTTTCTTGCGGACGCTGCGGAGGACGGGGGACAGAGGCCTGGGTTTGTTGGCTGCAGCTCTGCAGGCCCCCCCCCCCTGTCCTCCCCTCCACCCTCCTGCCTCTCACAGGAGCCACAGCGAGCTCCCTCACTGAAGATGTAGAGGAATGAGAAACAATGGAGCCACGGGACGCCTGGAAAAAAAGATCCAGAATTATCCCAAATGAAAGGTTCCCATGGCAGTGTGGTGGAAGAGCGCTCTGGTTCAAAAAATCTGTTTTTGCTAAATATTAGCTCGCTGAAGAGTTGCTGAAAGCTTTGGATTTTGAGGAAATCATTAGGATACCCTTTGGCTATTTGTGACTTTACATTTCCCTTAGAGTGTTTCTGAATAAGCTGTTAAATCTGTATTATTTTGATCATTTTATATTATTTGGCTTTTAATTTAATTGTATTTATTCTCCTGTGTTTATTGACTTTAGTTGATGTGTTTTTATCGATCAAGTTTTGCCAACCAATCTATTTAATACCTGGGTAGGGGGGTGTTGTTTATTTGTATTGTTGGTTTGTGAAGCACTTTGTGTAACCCTTTGTGTACGGAAAGTGCTATATAAATAAAGTTTGATTGGTCGAGGGATTGAGTTAATACCATACAGAGCAGGAATGTGGCAGCGCATCACCAAACACCCGTATGTCTCAAATGTGTAATAATAATAATAATAAATGGGACTTTTATAGCGCTTTTCATGAAACTCAAAGACGCTTTGACAGAGAATTAAGAGGAGAAAAAAGACAAGAGAAAACAAAAAAAACTAAATATAAATAAAATAGATAACAAAGAAATACAAAAAGAGATAAACAGAACAGAAAATAGGGGGGGTGGTCAGAGATTGAATGCAGTGTTGAACAGGTGGGTTTTGAGTGATGTTTTGAATGCTGTGAGGGAGGAAGAATCTCTGATGGATTGGGGTAGTGAGTTCCAGAGGGTGGGTGCAGCAACGGAGAAGGCTCTGTCGCCCCAGAACTTGAGGTTGGTCCGGGTGGGGAGGGACAGGAGGTTGGCAGTAGCAGAGCGGAGGGAGCGAGTGGGAGTGTGTCTGTGGAGGAGGTCAGTCAGGTAGGATGGGGCCAGGTTATGGAGGGCTTTGTACGTCAATCAGGAGGATTCTGTACTGAATTCTCTGGGGGATGGGGAGCCAGTGGAGCTTGATGAGGACGGGTGTAATGTGTTCACGGATTCGGGTGTGGGTGAGTAGACGGGCGGCGGAGTTCTGGATGTATTGAAGTTTTTTGCAGGCGAACCGTAGAGGAGGCTGTTGCAATAGTCCAGACGGGAGGTGATGAAGGCGTGGATGAGGGTTTCGGCAGCAGTGGGAGAGAGGGATGGACGTAGACGGGCGATGTTTTTGAGGTGGAAGAAGGCTGTCTTTGTGATCTGTTTGATTTATTTGTTGTAGGAGAGGGTTTGGTCAAATATGATGCCTAGGTTCCGGATGTGAGGGGAGGTTTGAACTGGGGAGCCGTCTATGTTGAGGGTGAAGTTATGGATAGGTGTGGTGAGCTTGTTTTGTCCAATGATTATTATTTCAGATTTATCGCAGTTGAGTTTCAGGAAGTTAAGTTGGAGCCAGGATTTTATTTCAGTGATGCAGTTTGTCAGAATGGAGTGGGTAGCAGTGGAGATGGACTTGGTGGAGATGAGAAGCTGGATGTCGTCGGCAAAGCAGTGGAATTGAAGTCCATGACGGCGGATTATGTGACCAAGGGGAAGCAGGTAAAGGATGAAGAGGAGGGGGCCGAGAACTGAACCTTGAGGGACACCTTGGGGGAGAGGAGCGGTGGGGGATTTGCAGTTATTGATGTAGATGAACTGGTTTCTGTCAGAGAGGTATGAAGTGAACCAAGAGAGGGCAGTGCCGGTGATGTTGAAGGTGGTTTCAAGACGGGTGAGGAGGATGGAGTGATTGATGGTGTCGAAGGCAGCGCTGAGGTCAAGGAGGATGAGGATGTTGAGGTTACCAGCATCGGAGGAGAGGAGAAGGTCATTTGTAATTTTGAGGAGTGCGGTTTCGGTACTGTGGTTTGAGCGGAATCCGGATTGAAAAGTTTCATAGAGGTTATTAGCAGAAAGATGATGCTTAAGTTGTGACGCTACAGCGCGTTCCAGAACTTTTGACAGAAAGGGTAGGTTCGAGATTGGTCTGAAGTTATTAGGGTTGTCAGGGTTTAGTCCGGGTTTTTTCAGAATAGGGGTGATAGCAGCTATTTTGAGGGACGGTGGGATGGTGCCAGAAGACAGGGAGGAGTTGATTGCTGTAGTGATGAGTGAAGAGAGAGTAGGAAGGCAGGCCTTAACAAAGCTGGAGGGAATGGGGTCCAGGGTGCAGGTGGCAGTTTTCATTCCTGTGAGGAGATCAGAGAAGGCTGTCCTGATCACTACAAATATGTAAATGGATGAGATGAAGACAATTATAGCCTTGATTTGGCTCTATCGGATCTGATCTCACTACTGCTTCATGTGTTCTGTCCAGTGTTGTGTGTAACGTGTTACTGTAATCACATGACATTTTTCGGTAATGCAGTAATGTAACGCGTTACTGTTATAAATTCAGTAATCACACTATAGTTATTAACATTGCGCGAAAAAATTACTAGATTCTCCGTTTGACAGACTAGACTCTAGTAGTTACTATATTATTCAGAAGTTCACAGTAACTTTGATAATAACACGGGAATAATAAACGGAGCCTCTCTCTCCCTCTCCTGACAGCCCGTCTGTATCATGCAGCTCGCTGATCCAGTGAATGAGTGACCCGACACGAAAGTAAATAATAAACATATTTATAACTAGTTTAGCTAGTTCCAGGGGTAGATACGATTGGTAGGTTTATATTTGCAACATTTGCGTCCACATGCAACTGTCACGGGGGTTGTGCTTCAGTGCAGAGACATCAACAGCTATAACTTTCGAGGGGCGGAAGTATGCCCATTATGTTGAATTTGTCAGAAGAAAGGACAGAAATGTGACAGTAAGGTGCAAACTGTGTCCAGGATAGAACCTCTCAAGCACCTGCAAAGGCAACATGCTAACACGAAGCTAGTAGCTAAAGACCCCCGAACCCAGAGTGATGATGTTGAGTGTGTGCCGACTCCGAACAAGCAGCAAAAACTATAATTTTCCCCGTTATTAACTTGTGTTATGTCTTCCTTATTGCTATAGTAATTGATGTGTGCACATGTAGGCCCACGTTTTAGGTTTTGGCTATAGGCTGTTGCTGAGTAACACAAAAGTAATGTAAAGAGTAATGGAACAATTTACTTTATGTAGAGTATTACTGTTTTTAAAGTAATGACTAATGTGTAATACATTACTTTGTTTGAGTAACGACCCCATCACTGGTTCTGTCTGATGCTGACATAAAGAAAAAGTGAGTTTTAGTTCCTCACCTGTTGATTCTTAGCTCTACCGCCCCGAGAGGACATGTCAGCAGAATATTTGTTCTCATCCTGAATCAGCCTCTCTACTTCCTGTCTGATGCTCCACGTCTTGTTGGGGGGGTCTGGAGAGCTGGACAGGAGGCTAGCCAATCCTGTGCCTCCATTTATCGCTGGAACAGGGTCAGTCTGTCCTTGTCTCTTGAGTAGGGACTCTGGAGAAGTCGTTTGAAAGGAGCAGGATGTCTGCTCTTGTATGAATCCCACAGCACTGGGTTCATTAGAAGGAAAGAGAAAACAAGATCAAAACTGCTTTAAAACATTTGGTGTTACTCTAATTCAAACCTATGAACCTGTAATGAACTTAACCAAGGTTTGGAGGTTGGAGGACAGCAGCAAACATTGTTATGGTACAATGTTGGATATACCTAGGTTGAATAAAAGACTGAACAAACAGATAGACAATACATATTAGGGGTAATTGCATGTTAAGCACAAACATTCACACAGGCTGGTGGTACATAGACAAACATCTTTCTCTGGTAGGCATTAGCTCAGCTCATAATTCAGTCTTGACATAATTACAATATTATTTATATAAATACTCCTCCATTATTAGTTAACTAAACTAGTTATCTTAACAGGCAACATGTTTCCTAATGACTTTTCATCTTGAAATGTTGTACGAATATGAATTACTTTATTGGGAATTTAGAAGTAGAGTAGTCGTAGTAATTACTTTTTTTTGGTAGTCCGACCACAGAATCGGATTTTTCCATTTGATTTTGGAATATTTACGAAAATAAGACCTGTAAAGCAGCAGGATAATCTTCCCATATTAACACCACTTCATAATTTCTGGAGTAAAATGCTAATGTTTGGCTATAAAGAATACAGCACGCAAGAGAACCAGAACGATGGGTTACGTATTGTAACCCAAGAATATGAGCACAGGCTCCGCCCTCTACTGGACTCTATGGGTACTACCTCTCAACCATACTATGAGAGCATTCATCAACTGAGATATTTACAACCGTAGCCGGCCCCCTGGGGCGGGACTACCTGAATGCGCGCGCAAGCGCAAATAAGGCGCAAATAAGGCGGCCTCGCCTCCTGGCTGTCATCCTACACTTCTCTTCAGCGAGCAGCATAGGACAGACAGGGCCCCGAGTAGAGGGCTCCGCCTGTGCTTATATCACTAGGGTTACAATACGTAACCCACTGTTATATCTCACACAGGCTCCGCCCTCTGCTGGACTCTATGGGTCGCAACCCCCTCTCCTCCGGTTGTGACTGGGGAGAAGTGGGGGCCGCAGTTTACCTGGCTGGTAGGGCACACTCAGACATGCTTACCTCGTGAATAGTGCATCATCATGTCCAAGGGGGGGGGGGGGGGGGGGGGGGGGTCAGATACCTGCTGACCCCAGCCCTGCAAGGGGCCTACAGTGCACCATGTTTCCCGGGTCCTAAGGAGCATGGGGAGAACGTAAGTGCACCATGTCCAGGGGGGGGACTATGAATTGGAGCATAGTGTCCTGGTGAAATTGTTACGTACATTTGTGTGTCATCCGCATAGCTATGGTAACTTATTTAGCTGTTTTTCATTATCTGAGCCAGTGGTAGCATGTAGATGTTAAAGAGAAGAGGCCCCAGGATGGAGCCTTGAGGTACCCCACATCAGAGTCCTGCATCGGGTCGGGTACCCGCGGTTTCCGGGTTCCGGTTCTGGGTAAAACAAAGATGATGCGGGTCGGGTCGCGGGTGTTGCATAGTAAATATATTAAAATAATAATAATTTAGTTTAATGTTTAAATCCTCAGATCTCTCCCCCACGCATAATCATAACCTCTGCAGCGCATCAATCTGCTGCTGAGCGCGCCACATTCGAAATGGCTGAGGTGAAGCTCAATAGCGGAGAATACAGCATTTTCAATAACACTTCCTCAAGAGCGAAATCCAACGTCTGGGAGGCTTTTGGTTCCTAGATGGAGAAAATAACCAACATCCCACACTTTTTGAGACAAATATGCAACTGCGTGTGTTAATAATTGCACGTTTTCACTGCTCATATATATGCGGGTTCGGGTCGGGTTGCGGATCTTGTGCCGATGGGTCGGGTCGGGTCGGGTCGGGTTGCGGAACTAATTGGCAATAGGTGCGGGTAGCGGGGCGGGTTCGGTATTGCACGTCGCGGGTGCGGGGCGGGAGCGGGTCTTGAAAATCAGACCCGTGCAGGACTCTGCCCCACATGTCATATTTGTCAACTCAGATGTGTATTTACCTATAGAAACAAAGTTGTTTCTGTCCTTTAAGTAGGATTCAAACCAATTTAGAACTGTTTCCGAAAGTCCCACCCAGTTTTCCAGTCGGTCTAGTACTATGTTGTGGTCAACAGTGTCAAACGTAGCACTGAGATCTAATAATACTAACACTGAAATTCTGCCACTGTCTGTGTTTAAGTGGATGTCATTGAAGACCTTTACAAGAGCAGTCTCAGTGCTGTGGTTTGGACGAAAGCCTGACTGGAACACATCGAAACAGTTATTTAAATGCAAGAAGTTACTCAACTGTTGAAAAACAACTTTTTCCATGATTTGACCTAGAAATGGCAGGTTTGATATGGGCCTGTAATTGTTCATTACTGAAGCATGGAGATTATTCTTTTTTAAGAGCGGTTTAATGACTGCAGTTTTCCGGGCCTGTGGAAAAATACCTGAGTGAAGAGACTTGTTTACTATATGAAGTAGATCTGAGGCCATTGTTGAGAGCTTCATAGTATGAAGTAAATACTTAAAACGAAAGTTAGTTATAATCAAATATAATCAATTATATTCTTGTATAACCAACAATGAAAATGCTTCATATTTTAGGTTTTTCTATATTTACAGCATAAACAAAACAAAGTGGTTTGTTAAGTTGAGTGTAAGGCCTATGATTTATGCCCTGCTCTCTGATAAGAGAGTAGGCAGGTTCTTTCCTCTCCTCTCACTGCAGGGAGGGGGGCTCCAGACTTAAGCAGAAACACATGGAGGCCTCAAAAAGGTGGTTATGTCATAGTCATAGAATATGTCCAGTCATGTTTTGTTTTACACTAACTTGGGAAGGTGTGTCTTATGCCAGAGCCAATAGAATATGTTGGTTGGGTATAGAGGGGGTGTTTGTTGGTTTTTCTATCCGGTTTTTTGAGCATAAAAAGACTGGCTATTTTGGATTTCGTCAGGGAGAGAGGGGGAAACCCCTTCGGAGCTGGGTTAATAGCTCGCGGTAAGGTTCTCTCAAACTTGGTAAATATCTCTTGATTTTCTTCATTGAAAGCTGAGTGAATGTCTTGGTTGAAATGCTGAGTGAATTTATTGGATGAAATGCTGAGTGAATTTCTTTGAATGCGGAATCCATACATGGGTTTTATGCTGGTAGTTAATAGAACGATCCGGAATATATGATTTTATGCCGGAAGTTGCTATAACGACCGGAATCCATACATGGGTTTTATGCTGGTAGTTAATAGAACGATCCGGAATATATGATTTTACACATGTCTATCCTCTGACCAGAGCAACTGGAACACAGTGTCTGCTGAAATGGCGGAACATATAAGTATGTTTTTCCTAAAACTGAGAGAATAAGAATGGATAATGTAACTCACTTTAAAAATGAGAAAGTTTTGTCACCCTTGCAGGATAAAGGGATTCACACCTATCTGGTCGTTACCATAGAAGTATCAGGCGTTAGAGCAGCCACAGAGTGGAGTATAAAACTGTAAAACAAATTGGGACATTCCAATCAATTTGACAAGGCTGAATATATTCCTATATGTATGGAAAAGCTACCTAGGGCAAAGGTCAGGTCATATCTAACTATCACACCTTTCCGTTTAGGTTCAGAAATCGTGTATGGGTGACCAGAAAGGGGCGAAGTCCAGAGAAGGGTTAGCTTAAAACTAAATCAGAAGGTTTGGATACAGTGAAGTCAGTCTCTGGGAACGTAGTTTCACTCCAGAAGAGAGGACTCACCCGAGCCAACTGAGTTTAGAATCCAGATAGGAATATGACTGCGGCCTACCCAATCCACTGTTGATGCTATCAGTCTCACATCACATGACATGTTTTGCACACACCCGTGGCAGTTAATGTGCTTTCTTCCACAGGAGAGGATGGCTTTTTGTGGGATCTTCCCGCAAGAATTAGAATTTGTCTTGGTAAATTCGGTGCCAAGGGATATTTTATAGAGCAAAAGAGGGAATTTAAGTCTGAGTAACAAGTAATAGCTCAAATGCAAAGGATTTAGCAGTAGAACTGTTAGAATCATTAGTGAATTATGCAAAGAAAGATGGCAAGAGGAAACTCTGTCTATTAGCATATGGATCATTGGAGCTTGAATGGAGAATACCTCAGTATCAAAGAGGAAATGGGAAATAATCTTTGTATTATTTTTCTCATTGTTTTTTAATTTTACACTATTAGTTTTCTTTTCAGTTATTTTAATGTTATATGCCTACACCCTACAACAGTATTCATTTAAATTAGATTTTTTTTTTGAGCACATCTTCCTCCTTCTTTTTTGCTGGTTTTCACACAGCATGGAGGTGCAGGGCTGTCAGGTCGTTAAACTGATAAGAGTAAGTTATGGCCCAGTGCTTGAGAAAACCCTTGGGGAAGTTTTAAACTGAAAACAACTTTTTATGAATCAGAGAAATGATTTATACTTGATCTTAGCTATATTGTTGAGATTAATACCTCAGCAATCTACCAAGAGGATTTGAACCTCCCTAGCGGGAAACTTCAGTCACAGAGCCTCAAGTGAAGCCAAGTCCTGGACCCAGGAAACCTGTGCAGCATGGCTGAGTCACCTGTACCCCTGCCAGTGGAGGATGATGTTTCTTCCAGCTCTGAGGGACAGGCTGCATCTCTACCCGCTGAGCCACTCCGATCGCAGTGGATTTCCCAAAAAGGGACGACTACCTGATAACTGCATGGTCAGACATCAGACGCCAGGTAGCAGCAGCCCTACCTACCCCTGACACTGGTCCACTTCACTACGTGGGTCCACGTCAGCCACTGCAAGGTCGTAGTCACAGGCCAGGAGAGACGGTAGAAACAGACGACAACAAGTGACGTGCCAAGTCACCACCAGCACCACAATCACACTGCACACACAGGATGCCATGAGCGAGTGCCAGCTGTTTCATATGCTTCTGGTTCCTCGTTTGTGCTATCATTGTGTGGGGCCTCATTGACCTTGTCACAAAGTCATGAGCGATTATTGACGAGGTCTAAAAATCCACAACAACTGTCGACCGAGTTATCTGGCTTTCGTTTGGAGGTGTCATCCAGGGAGGAACCTCAACCCCTCCATGGTCAGGGTCAAGGATTTACATCAGATAGCAACATGGATTTAGGAGTCTACACTGGAACAACAGATACTGTAGGCCCCCCGCTCCTGCAAGTGTCAGGCCGAGTGGGGGTGCGTACAAATCTATGATCATCATGACTCTTTTTACTCGGGTGCCTGACCTGTGATGACGAGAACATTCCAGTGAGGTACTATGTTTTCGGCGTTCTCCACACCAGGTTCATCAAAAGGTCGTCCTGATTACACATGCTGAAGAACTTTTCATGATATTGATGCTTGAAGTTTTACGGATGTAATATGTATGTGTTTTTACGATTTTATCTGTTGCTGTTTGATAACTTTGCGTTTTAAAAAGAGGGTGTTGAGAACTTCATAGTATGAAGTAAATACTTAAAACGACAGTTAATTATAAATCATATATGATCAATCATATTCTTGTATGAACCCATAATGAGAATGCTTCTTGATGGTTTTTGAATATGTAGGTATGCTTACAATTTTAGTTGTTGCTGTTTGATAACTTTGCGTTTTCAAAAGAGGGTGTTGAGAGCTTCATAGTATGAAGTAAATACTTAAAACGAAAGTTAGTTATAATCAAATATAATCAATTATATTCTTGTATAACCCACAATGAAAATGCTTCATATTTTAGGTTTTTCTATATTTACAGCATAAACAAAACAAAGTGGTTTGTTAAGTTGAGTGTAAGGCCTATGATTTATGCCCTGCTCTCTGATAAGAGAGTAGGCAGGTTCTTTCCTCTCCTCTCACAGCAGGGAGGGGGGCTCCAGACTTAAGCAGAAACACATGGAGGCCTCAAAAAGGTGGTTATGTCATAGTCATAGAATATGTCCAGTCATGTTTTGTTTTACACAAACTTGGGAAGGTGTGTCTTATGCCAGAGCCAATAGAATATGTTGGTTGGGTATAGAGGAGGTGTTTGTGGGTTTTCTATCCGGTTTTTTGAGCATAAAAAGACTGGCTTTTTTGGATTTCGTCGGGGAGAGAGGGGGAAACCCCTCGTATACTCTCTCCCGGTAAGCTCTGTCCTTCGGAGCTGGGTTAATAGCTCGCGGTAAGGTTCTCTCAAACTTGGTAAATATCTCTTGATTTTCTTCATTGAAAGCTGAGTGAATGTCTTGGTTGAAATGCTGAGTGAATTTATTGGATGAAATGCTGAGTGAATTTCTTTGAATGCGGAATCCATACATGGGTTTTATGCTGGTAGTTAATAGAACGATCCGGAATATATGATTTTATGCCGGAAGTTGCTATAACGACCGGAATCCATACATGGGTTTTATGCTGGTAGTTAATAGAACGATCCGGAATATATGATTTTATGCCGGAAGTTGCTATAACGACCGGAATCCATACATGGGTTTTATGCTGGTAGTTAATAGAACGATCCGGAATATATGATTTTATGCCGGAAGTTGCTATAACGACCAGAATCCATACATGGGTTTTATGCTGGTAGTTAATAGAACGATCCGGAATATATGATTTTATGCCGGAAGTTGCTATAACGACCGGAATCCATACATGGGTTTTATGCTGGTAGTTAATAGAACGATCCGGAATATATGATTTTATGCCGGAAGTTGCTATAACGACCGGAATCCATACATGGGTTTTATGCTGGTAGTTAATAGAACGATCCGGAATATATGATTTTATGCCGGAAGTTGCTATAACGACCGGAATCCATACATGGGTTTTATGCTGGTAGTTAATAGAACGATCCGGAATATATGATTTTATGCCGGAAGTTGCTATAACGACCGGAATCCATACATGGGTTTTATGCTGGTAGTTAATAGAACGATCCGGAATATATGATTTTATGCCGGAAGTTGCTATAACGACCGGAATCCATACATGGGTTTTATGCTGGTAGTTAATAGAACGATCCGGAATATATGATTTTATGCCGGAAGTTGCTATAACGACCGGAATCCATACATGGACTTTTGAATGAATATGAATTAAGGTTTTAGATAAAAAATATATAACCCCATTTTGATATGTTTTGTATGATTATAATGTGTTAAAAGGTAAAGACTCTGTACTGGTTTGGACCTATTTTTTCTTCAAATAAACTGATCTCACCTTTTGGATTGGGACAATAAAAGGGAAAATCTGTGCTCTCCTCTCCTGCTTCAAAGGTAAGATTGCACCCTGCCACACACATGTTTAGGTAGGAACACACCCCATTTACTGATACCAAAATCCTTCGGGATCGCTTAAACAGATTAAAAAGAGTTGTCTGAATAGAAACAGCAGTTAATTGAACCTGGTTCTTCGGGGAGTTAATAGAGGTGAGATCTTGCTGACGTTTGGTGGATCTGAGCCAAGCAGTAAACTTACATAGACTCAGTAACTTCGGTCGGGTCAATTAGTGAGGTCAGAGTAATTTACCGGAATAAATTAATCGGGGCCTCACCTAGAACTCTAAACACCATGCAAGGCAAAACATGTTTGAAAATTCCTGTTGGAATAATATCAAGGCAGCAGGAGGAGGATTTCAGAAGTTGAATAATGTCCTCTAGGTTTTTATCATTAATCTGATGGAATTGTGTCATGGTGTTTGAATTGATATTAGGTGGAAATAGGGACAACACATTTGCTGTACCTGATGCAGAGGCACTGACTGCTTGTCCGATTTTCTGAATTTTGTCAGTGAAGAAGGCAAAATCATTGCACGACCTGGTGGATAGAAATTCAGAGGCTACTGACACTGGGGGGTTAGTTAGTCTGTCGACGGTAGCAAACAAAGCACGTGCGTTGTTTTTGTTTTTGGTAATGATGTCAGAGAAGAAAGACTGTCGTGCGTTTTTCAATTCCAAATTATAAAGGCCAAGTCTCTCTTTATAGATTTCAAAGTGAACCTGGAGATTTGTTTTTCGCCACCTGCATTCAGCTTTTCGACATTCTCTTTGTTCTGTTTTCACGGTCATGGCCTTTCTCCATGGAGATATGTTCTTGCCAGACACTTCCTTTACCTTAGTTGGAGCAATGGCATTTTTGAATTAAAATGATCTACTAGCTCATTTACTGAGATGTTGGCAGGGGCAAGTGTGGAAGAAAAATTCTGAGTAAACATTTCCCTAGTATTTTCAGTTAAATATCGCTTTGTGGTTACCTCTTTTTGAACATTTGTGTGAACAGAAATAGAGCTCTCAAAGAAAACACAGGAATGGTCAGAGAGCGCAACATCAGTCACCACAACCTTAGAGATATTCAGACCCTTTGAGATAATTAAGTCCAGAGTGTGCCCCTTATTGTGCGTGGGCTCCATCACATGCTGAGTCAGTCCATAGCTATCAAGAACACAAAACAGTTCTTTAGCCCCTCTGTCCTGGGGGTTGTCAACATGGATGTTAAAATCACCAACAATGACTAGACGGTCAAAGTCAATACACACTATAGACAGCAGTTCAGTAAAGTCATCACAAAGCTTGCACAGTATTTGGGTGGTCTATTGATATTTAGGAACAGAGCTCGAGAGGAGCATTTCAGCTGAAGGGCCACATATTCAAAAGAAGCAAAGTTCCCATAAGATGTCTTCCTGCATTGAAGGGAATCATTGAACAGAATAGCAACTCCACCCCCTTTCTTATGCATTCTTTCCTGACTCATAAAACTAAAGTTGGGAGGGGTTGATTCGATAAGAACAGCTGCACTGTTATTTTGTTCAATCCATGTTTCTGTTAAAAACATAAAATCGAGATTGTGCACAGTGATAAAATCATTGATTATTACAGTAGAGGGCGGAGCCTGTGTGAGATATAACTACTTAAATGCTATCTTATTTCTGGCTGTAGGATTAATCCCTGCACCACTCTATGCTAGATCTAGATCCTTATACATTTAAAATGTCCTCAAATATGTCAAAAAGTCTGATAAATGACTACATTAAGACCAACCAGGGAACAATCGAAAATACACAAAAACCAACCGCCTGATAATGTTTTGATTTTGGATAATTCAAAGTAAGATGAATCCTGACCTGACAGGCTGGAGGGTGAAGCCTCTGACATCATCCTGCTCCGGACGGATGGGTCTCATCAACTCCTCTGCTGTGGGGAGCTCTACAGCAAAAGTCAAATAATTATTCAACATACCTCAGTCCTGTCCTGCGCATACAGTATGTACCAGGGACTGATGCCTTAGGACTGCCTAACAGCATCACTGAAGGGTCAACCAGAGCAGGAAGGTGTGTGAGCTGACAGCTGGAAAGGACACCTAGTTGTACCTTTCAGAGATCAGACCCTTTTAAGGGGAAGTTTGAACTTTAATAGGGCTTTATGATGAACGTATAATCAGAGTGAGACCCATAGTGGATGGCAGTCAGCAGGCCCCCAGTTTGAAAAACACATACAGTTACTGTTCTGGGGCTAAGCAACATACTGGTGTGGACGAGGGCAGCAACAAAGAGGATTTAGCCTTGCATTGATAGCAGCATTCATTTATCATGCTCTATATACTTCGAACAAACTATTAGAGAACTGCAGGTCTGCTGCAACTCTCACTTCTTTTAAATCTAGGCTTCATTAAATCAAATAACTAGTCATATCTTACAAAATGCTTTTAATGTTTTGTTAAGCACTTTAAATTGCCTTGTGTTGAAATGTGCTAAATAAATACATTGGCCTTGCCTTGCTGTGAGACTTTTAATATAAGGAACATTTCTTTCAGCTTGGTGATGCAACATAACCCCAGGTAAAGCAGGGACTTATACAGATGATGTGTCTGACCTGACTCATTGGTATCAGCTGGCTGAAGAGACTGCTTGTGTTGAGGAAGGGGGGTGATGGTGATGCCCACCCTCCCTTCCAGAGAAGAATAATGGAGAGGATGGTCCTCTGAATCCTCCACAACCTGGATCTGCCTGTAGGCCTCATGGACAGCCTCCATCTCTGAGCCTCCACTCTGCACGTAGGCTCGCCCTGAACAGGAGGAGCATGGTGTGGGAAGGACTGGATGTCAGGAGTGGCTGTGTTGGAAATGTTTGGATGTGTGCTTCTGTCTTTTTAACTCTTGACATTTATTTTTAAGCCCCTACCCCCTTCCCTCAATAGGATTGGATTTTTGCTAAACCACCAGCGGACCTGGGGGGACAGAGCCATAGACGCCGCCCCCTCCCTCTGGAAGTCTCTACCAAAACACTACACTCATTTATCCATGTTCAAATAAAAACTCATCACTTTAAAAGTGCTTTTAATCTGTTTAATGTTGTGTAATATTGTAAGTGTGTTGTTTTTATGATGTTTTATTAACTTTACCCCGTTAAGACCCCCGTTAAGACACATTTACCCCGTTAAGGCCTTCGCCTAAATAAAAGCTTTCTTTGTACAGAAGACCGGCCTGAGAATTACTAAAACGTCTATATAATGATAATTGCTGTACGTTAAATGTGAACACTTTACATCTTTCTTTGATATCATACTCAACCAGGGGGTGAACTGGGACCTCTCCAAGTAGCAGTCCACGCTCCATATTCTGTTCGGGGACTTGAACCGGCGACCCTACGGCTCCCAGTCCAAGCCCCTACTGACTGTGTGTTTGAGTTACCTCTGTCCAGTGACCCTGCCGAGTCCTTTCTTCTGTCTTCTGTGTCATCCAGGGAATCATGCAGAGAAACTGAGACAGGAGCAAAGTTAGAGAGGGCCAACTTATTATTGTATTCTTCTGTTTGGTCAAACACTGACTGACACAATCCTGATCACCAAACGGATTCACTTGAACTGTGCTCAAAGGATCTAACACAGAGCTACATGACCATGATCACCTGTTTGGTTCATGCATGATGAATGTTGCCTGCACAGTATATTATGTGTGTTATTATTGTTGTATGAGTGCTATGTCATGCTTGTCTCAGGCATCTGACACTGAACAACTCAATTCCAAATGTTCGAGAACAACCACCCTGAACTCAGTGAAATGGGTGACTTCATAGAATAGAACAAATTATAGAAATATCATAGAAATATCATGTCTTTCTTTCCTCTTACCTTTGGCAAGAATTGAAGTCATCTTCGGTTTCTGAAACACAGATGATAGCATGATGTCAGAAGAAGAATATCTGATGGCAGTGTCGAACTGGATGCCAGACAAATTGAGCTAGTTGGTTTTTTGGAGGCAGAAAAGCAGCTCATGCCAACGTGAATCTATAGCAGTTTAACACATGGATTATGTTGTTTTTTTGTCCTTGGTGTCATGTCCAAGCCAGGATTTCAAGAGAGTCCTTATCAGGGACTCTCTTGAAATTATAATACAAACCTCCTCCAGCGGCTCTTTCTCCTTTTCCTCTTCCTCAAAATCCTCACTGTACTGTGGAGATCCTGTAAGGGCTGAGAGAAAACGCCTGATTGAGACAAACAGAACTACAAGAGATACAGGAAACAGAGAAAGGGTTTATTTCTCTACCTGGAGACTCGCTGCTGATCTCTGCGACTCTCCTCTGATCTTCCCTCTGCTTCCCCTCTGCATCAGCTTCCCTACAGCGACAATTTATATCCTTATAACATCACAACCGTGATCTTCAAGGGCCTTTTCATTGGAACGCGTTCTTGAAAACACATATAATAATAATAATAATAATAGATTTAATTTGTTAGCGCTTTTACAGGTGCTCAAAGACGCTTTACAGAAATAGTGAAGAGAAAATAAAATAAGGGAACAACAAATAAATATATAGTTAAAGTTAAATAATACAAAAACAATCACACATTAAAAGCCAGACTGAAGAGGTGAGTTTTTGTAAGTCTCATATTTCACATATCAAGACTTATTTCAGATGTCCACCACCGTTAGTGAAATAAATGTACATACCTGTGGTGAGGAGCGAGGGTAGAGCTTGTTGAGTCCAGCGCTCTGTTCAGCTTGGAGTAATCTATAGTGGATAAAGCCCCCGCCTCAATTTGGGCAAAGAACCTGGCCTTCTCCTGTTCTTCTTCTATGGTGTCCAAGCCAATAACTGTCATGTTCCCAGCTGGTACCATCAGTGAGTCTGCTCACACATATAAAGGGCACACGGAAAGCACAACCACTTTCAAATCACCTCTCAAAACATACAGTATCTCTTTGCACTGGCATATCCACCATGATCACTCATCATGACACATGCTCTGTTCTCATTGGTTATATACTGCCTTTGTCTCTGTTTTTTTGTGCGTTTTTGTATCTTGTACGGAGACCTTGAGAGCCTTGAAAGGCGCCTATATAAATAAAATGCATTATTACTATTACTACTACTACAACAGTCAGATAGCAAAACTGAAAGCAAAAAATAAAAGTGTATAAGATGAACTAGAACATTCAGAGAAATGTTGACTGTGACTGAAAGTTGGGTGCGCGTCCCGATGCTGACTAAGTATTGATAGCATTAGTTGTATTGTTAAGGTACAACAAAGAATATCCATTCATTTTAGCTAACTATTTTAACTGTTTATCTATTACGTTTTTTGATTCTTGCACCACATTCCTGCATCGTTTCTGAACATCTTTAGATTACCACTGGATTTAGATAACAACCGACAGGTGTGTTCAAAGATCAAAGCATTTCCACAGCACCACCCTGCCAGTGAACGAGAGACAGCCTGTCAGAGAATGTATTGACAATATTGTGCTGCATTATTGCTGAGTATTTAGGATACCAGATGAACACCTGATGACTCTCGTGTTAGCTATATTTCATTTAAATTAATCGTTTATTTGAAGAGGGACAATGCACATTGATGAACATTTTTAGCTTTCAGAATTTTAGCTTTTAGCTAATTTCCATCCGTAGTCCCTCACATACAACATTTAAGAACATGACATTTATATACATAGCAAAAATAAATACAGCACCCAGCACACTTCCGGTGTCTGACTCCATATGATATTGTCCTGATGCTGTAAGGGTGATGCCCAAGCCCCCAAGGAAGTGTGCCGGACTCTGAGGAAAATATTCGTTGTGGCGAAACGGCGGTACTACACTTCCGTATCAGTCGCTGGGCCCGGAAATACTTTTTCCCATTGACTAACATTGGGAAAGAGACGTCTGTAAATCGTTGGATAATTTTTTTAAACTACCCAGTATGAACATTTGTATAGCCCTTATTAAAAACACTCTGTCCTCAAGTTGTAAAATGCAGAGCCCCCGAGGGGACGTGGAGAAGGGAAAAAATGTATTTGAAAAAAATAAATAATAATAACGTTTTGTGAGATCTCGCAAAGCCTTTGCGAGATTAATTTACGTTGTATGTTACATTTGATAAGACAAATATAAAAGACTATCTTTTTATATCTGACATACAAAATACATATGTCATTAAAAAACAAAAATATAATAACAACAAATTGTTGTTAATAATAATAATTTAATTTCAATGCATTTTTAGATCGTTAATAACATCATTACAATGTCTAAAGAGACTCGCTGTGTATGAGACTCAATACTCGCTGGTTGTACTTTTGCAGGCATCCAACTAGCTAGGTGGCGATGTTGCAAAACAACTAGAGTCCTCGGAGTGCGGCCCCAGGACTGAGGTCCTGAAAATGCAGTCTCCGACGCTGCAGCTTCATACTATTGAAACAGAGGCCCGAGATTCAGAACAATCATGCACAGATAGATCACCGCCACTGCGCCCAAACTGCCCGCCGCCATCTTGTCCGGCCGCCATATGTGTCAGTCCGTTTCATTAAAGGAATGGTCCACTCATTAGATAATTAATCAAAACTTCAGTATTTAGTGAAACATTATGTTTAAACCATACCCTGAAGAAATCAGCGATATTCCCCGGTAAATAATGATTTTATAGCTCTTTTTTATCAAAACCTGTATATTCCGTCTGGCCGCCGCCATGTTTGCCATTTTCAGTAGTCACGTGATGGTCGTGACGTCATCCATGCGTTCACTTTGTCAACACACGGAAACATGGTGGAGTATTTGAGTTCGGACTCGTCAGCAGAGGAAGAAGTTTTGACCAATGTGAAGAGATTGGATGGGGGAATTCAGCCATACATCAGTATGACAATACGACACCCTCTGTCCTTAGTCCCTCACATCGTACAAGGAAAAACTTCCAGAGAAAACCCCCAGTTTAAAGGGAACATGGGAGAAACCTCAGGGAGAGCAGCAGAGGAGGGATCCCTCTCCCAGGACGGACAGACGTGCAATAGATGCCGTGTGTAAATTGAAGAGATAATACATTTGCAACATAGGTAGTCCAAATGTTTGGAAATGCATGTGTGTATAATGGGAAGATGATATAAGATACTATATGTATGCATGTAGTACCACCCTTGCTAGCGATTCCCTCTCTAGTTTAGCATACTCAGCTTCGTTGTCCCTGGCCATAGAATCACGATTTTATGGGGCCGGAAAAAACTGGGGGGAAATACACACTAGCCGGTACTACGCTATATGGAAAGGCCACCAAAAACTGTCCTGGCCTGGACGCTAAAGGACGTTAAAACGGGGCTAGCCGCTGCAATGGAATGCGCTATAACATACCTTATTCTTACTCCGAGCACTACTTCTGCTCCTCCGTCGCTTCACACTTGCAGAGGGCGATTTCTCAACTGGCCGAACTGGTGTCCTGGTCGGTGATGACACCAGAAAGACCGATGGTACTGCATCTCCATTAAGTAATGGTTGTTCCATAAATCCCATGTTATGTTTTATCATACTCATTTGAAATGTTCGCTGCATACATGAGCCTGTGAATCTTTCGGTTCGGGCCGGCCACATTTCGCTAGCCACTGCCTCTGAATGTACTTCCTACGCTTACCTTTTGGCAACAGATGGAACCGAGCATTCCGTGGATTGTTCCTATCAGAATTGTGGCAATATTTTGCGATACAGTGAGGCATATTTGAAGAGAGAAACTACAGTAAATAACATGGAGATCAACGTGTCCTCGAAAACCAAACGCATGGTTTACGTCACGTCCGGAAAATGGCGGCGCCCACAGTGTTGATGTTATTTCGGTATATAATCAGTTTAAAATCACTGATAATGTCATCGGATTAAAAAAAAAAAAAAAAGACTGGCAGAGACTGGTCTGTTTTATCGGATGATAATTATTTAAAAATGAGTGTCATGAGCATACCATTCCTTTAAATGAGCATATTGCAATAGTTGGAAAAAACTCTTCAGATGTTCCAGCTCCTCCCCCCTCTAGCCGTGATGTCACCCACTCTAAGTCTTAACCAGCTCTCTAATACACACCCATTAGAAAATGTGAAAGTGTGACATTTTCACAAAGCGTAAGCTGCGACTACGTGAGAACCGTACTAGCTATCAAAAAATATCCAATTAGTCTAATAAAGTCCATAGTCTCTTGTCATTTTTGTTCTACGTATGCGGAATCTGTATGGGGTCAAAGTGGGGTGTTTTTGAGCTCTGTTCAGATGGATTTGCCATTCCTTCCTATGGGGCAAATAATCGAAGTTTTCTGCCATTTGCGTGAAAACGGCTAGACAAATCTCTTATTAAAGACATAGCAACCCGATCCCGTGTTTTTTTGTGTTTCGTGTCAACGCTGCCGGACGAGTAGCATGACAACATTTGTGGCGGAAGAAGGAGAATAAGATGAGATAAGTATGTTGAATACTATACTGTGTTTGGCTTCACCACTCACACAGAATTAGACTTGTTAGGTATCTTGCCAAGAGACTCATCGACATTGTCCTGCGTGCTTTTAATCAAATGTATTTGTCCTCATAACCATCTCTGGACTCACCCTCTAGCTCAGCATTGGCACAGCTGATAAGGGCTGATTCAGGACTGACTTCCTTCGAACCAGCATCTCCTGGATCCTCCTCCTCCTCCTCCTCCTCTTCAACAGGCTTCCTCAGAGACTTCTGGAAAGGTTTCCCAAATGCCAGCAGTCCTAGAGAAACATGGCAATGCACAAGTGAACCTTGTTTTAGTCAATGGAGGTTATGCCACCTAGGTCAGATGACGTACTGCAGAGGTGCCCAGTACGTCGACCGCGGGCGACCGGTCGCCCGCGGGGGCAATGCTGGTAGACCGCGAGTCATTCATTAAAATAAAAAAAATCAAGCTCCGTTAAAATAGACAAAACAGGTTTTGATCCCTCCTCCCTTGTCCTCCCTGCCACTTAATTCAGGAGTTTACTTGATTGACAGAAAAAGCGACCTATCGCTTTCCAGTCTGTTAACCCAGAATGCAAAGCGATATAACATCAGTCAAGTGCCGGGTAGTGATGGGAATCCCGGCTCTTCTTGCTGAGCCGGATCATTTGGCTCGGCTCACCAAGAAGAGCCGGCTCTTTCGGCTCCCAAAGGGCTCTTCAGTTTACCACATATTATACCTTTTATAATTAAATCAAATGCCATGCCTCATTTCGCTCCATTTGCTCTTTCCAGCGCTGTTTTTGCAGGGTGCACATTGTGCAAGCAACGATGTTTTCAAATCTGTAATCAAAAAGCTCCTCAAAAACACTATCGAAGCAGTTCCTGCCGTTGTTACGTTAGTTCAAACAGTAACAACGGACTACATGTCAATTTAAATCAATAAAATCATTTTCTAAATCTATAAAAGCATTTCAATTAATATTGGGAGTCATGTCGTTACTTTGTTGAGAATGTGGCCATGTGTAATAAGCGGGATAATGTGCACATTGCAGATTGCATAATGTGCCTTCATGCCGATCTAGATCCCTCCGCAAACAAAACAAAAAAACGGCTCGTTCGCGGGCGAGAGCCGGCTCTGAGAGAGAGAGAGAGAGAGAGAGAGAGAGAGAGAGAGAGAGAGAGAGAGAGAGAGAGAGAGAGAGAGAGAGAGAGAGACATGCCTATATTGGACCTATGTATATTTCATTATAACTTTGAGAGACTGTTCATAGGACCCATTTGAGTCTGGTGTCTAAGTTGACTGTTCTACTCGTTTATTGTATTCCTTGTACTTATATTTGTGTTTTATGTTTCAGATGTCAGGACATGGAGAGTGGTTTCTTAGCCTGCTTGTTGTGTGTTTCTTAACAGAGAGAGAGAGAAATAGAGAGAGGTTAACATGCCATTTTAGTTTGATGTATTCATGTATTTGTTTCTGTTCAAGAACCCAAATAGCGTTGTTGTAGTTATCCCATGTATACATAACACGTGTTATTCAGCTCCTTGCAATTTGGGATTTTATTTTTGGTTGGTAGACCTCGGTGAGCTGGTCATTTCAAAAGTAGCCCACCGGCCCACAAAGTGTGGGCACCCCTGACGTACTGTAAACAATCTGAGATTCTGACGAATAACTGTAATCGATTATCTAAATGTTATATTTGTCATATTTATTCTACTACTTAGAGTGGTACAGGGATGAGTCCTAAAAACATACATTAGTTGTAGCCCTTTCAGGGTCCCTCTTATGGCAGTAATTGTTTGTTTTGATTCCCCAAATAAGGTATGTGGTGATGCGCAACCATGTGACCATGATGTAGTATCTTTATAGCCTGACATTAGCTTTTTCGGCCAATTGCATCTACGCTTCAAGAATAATGAAAGTGGTTTAAGAACGTGGAGATTATCATGTTGAACAAAACGTGTGCACATCATAAATGATTGTGTGCCATATTTCTAAATCCAGAAAGATCCTATTGCTTTTTGTCGAGGGAGCCCTTGTGGTGCTAACTTCCAGGTCAGTCTACAAAGATACGTGATCACTGCACCTATCTGTTAACTCTACGTGTGCTTACTGAGTCACCAAGGCTTGCCTATTTTTCATATAAAAAACTACTAGTACTACAATTTGTTTGTAAGGAATAATACTGATCTGAAACCCGATTACCGTGTTGGGGATTCAGAACCTGACACAATCGAACAGATCATCATCATCATCATCATCATCATCATCATCATCATCACGTCAAAGAGGCAGCATTCATCTGATCAGGACTGTATTTGTATGCATTACATTTTACAGGTGTGCTCATGTTGCTGTTTTGTGCAAATATGCAAAGACTTTCTAGAAGTCTTTATACATGTGTGTGTCTCCTGAATATATCATTGGTAACGGGTCCATCAATCAGCTGTAGGTGGGTATTAATGTGGATGACCCAACAGTAGAAACTGCATACATCTGTGCTTGACTTGAGCCTTGATGGTTGAACAAACGATATTACCAAAAACAGAGTGTGCATAATGCACAGTCTTCCTTTCCTTTCTGTACACCCCTTTGAGTGTGTCCTTGTTGTCCATGTTGTGTCCTTAATAAACTAACTGGTGAAAATGTCACAATTTCCTTATGCGTCTTCAATTATGTTTAGATCGACAGGAAACGTACTCTCACAGGACGCAGTGCCCTGCTACTCTTGTCCCATACTGCCACCCGCTGTCTTTTGCTATGCATGCATTCTTCAACTTTGCTTTTGAATCGAATTCAGTTTTGCAGTTTATGAAACATTTAAAAATGAGGCTTTGTTTGAAATGTGAGGTAATACATGTTTTCTGTCAAATATGTGCAGTTGTTATGACATTTAAAGGTTGCATTCCTGCTATTTCATTCAATGTACAAAAGGCAACTAAATGGAATTACCAGTTCATCAGAATGTTTGAAAACACTTTTAAATACATCAATGAACACACAAGACTACTAGTTTTCATGTACATGTAGCAGGTGGAGAGACTATAACGCCACTACGTACAATATAAACTAAAAGCGGAGTGGAAACAATGAGACAAAGTTAAAAGAGGAGTACTATGTGTGCTAGTGAAGTCTGTCACTCTACCACTGAGGGACTAAAGGAGAACTACCAACAGGTGTGAGCTTTGAGTTCCGGTTACCATCTCCACTGTCCCTCTGGGAATGACTGTGAGAGCTGACTGCTGGAGGACCATCAGAGAGGGTGTCCTCAGGGCTCCTCTCTCCTGAATCACTGGGCAGAGTGGGACTGCTGCGGCTGCCTGTGCCATCAGACGGACTTCTGTGTCTCTCTACAGTTTGGCAAACCTCCGACACTGCATCTGTGTGAGTGTTGTCCGACTGAATCGGTTCATCAAGAGCTTTGCGGCGAGGTTTGGGGACCGGCTTATAAACGGGATCCGCACTGACCACTTCAGAGAGCAAGAGGAACAATAGAAAATAATATTGGAGCATGTAGATTTCAATCTGGAATAGATTTAGATTCAAGTTGGGGTGAACATTTGATTTTTTCTTCTGCATCTAAGATGCTTTACAGTCGATATTAAGCAGTTCCACAGAAATACAGCCTGTGAATGTCATGATGAAACCACTATCTTAAACCTATGCAAGTGACTCAAGCGTCCTCCTTAGTGTATCTGAATGTAAACAGAGCAGAGGTCATGACAGAGCAGGAAAGGAAGAACTGAGAAAGGAAAGGACTAAATGTCCTTCTTATTGTAGACATCATCTAATGGCGCATTTCCACTACAAAGCCTCGCTCGGTATGGCTAGGCCTCGTTAGGCCTTGTTAGGCCAGGCTCACTTTATGCTGAGTTTCTATTACAGTTTAGTAGCTGGGGCAGTAACTATAGTAACGCAGTGTAGGCGGATCCGTGACGTCATCTTCAATGCGAACCACAGAAAACCAACATCAGCCGTTAGCCGTTAGCTCTTAGCCCTCAGAGCTCACAGCTCCTCATATCTGTTCAGAAACTAGACAAAAGTGAAACAAGTACAAACCATAGACTGCCTGTGTCATGGCGAATACAGTCGCTGCTTTATTTATGTCTGTAGGCCGTTGTTGTGAGTGAGGACGGTCGGAGCATATATAACGTTAGCTTAGCCGATCTCCATTTAGGAAACACGCATTTTAAAGGCTTGTTCGCCTGCCGTCTGTCTGCAGACTTGTCAAAGCATTAATTCATGGTGTTTACTAACCGGTATCAGTATGTTGTTACTTCGGCATCATTTAGAAACGTGTATTACAATTAAATCACGGTAATATGTTCATCTTGTTGTAGTTGTAGCCCCCTTGCCAGCGGTTCTCTCTAGTTTAGCATGCTCAGCCCGACTCAGCCCGGTTGTTGGCCCGCTAAGAAGCTCGTTTTTATGGGGCCAGAAAAACTGTGAGTTGTAGAGTTCCGCGCTGTAGTGGAAATACTAAACTGTTTAATGTGGGACTTCTTTTCAACTTGCTCTCACCATTGGTGTTCTCGGGCTTAGCCTTTTTGGATTTGATAAATCTTTTCTTGGCCATCTCTGCTAGGGAAGAAGGAAAAACAGAAAGGAAAAGGCATGCAGAACAAGAGATGTTAAACAGACACATGCACATCTGGGAAAGATACACAGTTTTCTGAAGAGATGAACATGTATGTCGTGCCTGTGATATGGTACATAGCAGCAATGTGAGATATGGGTCAAACTAACCAAAGATGTTGGTTTTATAAGAAAGTTATCAGTAATCTTAATTTGAAGATAACTTTCTTAAAAGGTGCAATGCCTGGTCACAACCACACAAGAAACGGGTGCTAGGAGGGAAAGAATAAGCAACAACTCAACCTGCTGAAACGGAGTGCTGTTCTATATACCCTGCAAGGATATTATCTTATGTACTTCAGGTAAGACACAGTGTGTTTGCGCCATCGATGAAACAATCTGTGTCTGCTAGAACAGATAAAAGACCAACTTGAGTCAAATAACTCTGCTTACTCCAAACACAAGCATGTTGGGTTAGTGTGTTTCACTACTCGGTGAATATCAAAAGCCGCGTTCACACTGCGGTACTTCTCCCACAAAGGTTCATGCGAACTTAGTTCATGCGAACTCTTTAGTTCTCATGAACTAAGTACAGATCGCGTTCACACCAGAACAAGTCCCTGGGGGTGGATTAGGCAAATGAAGCCGCTGACGTCACTTCTTCTTCTTCTGCTTTGGGCTTACTGGCAGGCCGCAACCCACTTCACGGCGTATACTGCCGCCCAAAGTCCCCGGCTGGAAGTCCCCGGAGTTGGGGAAGGCTTCAGTAGAAGCTGCTGGGACTCCCAGCAGCTTCTACTGAAGCCTTCCGAGTAAATCGCCAGAACGCCGACACCTCCTCATCTCTACCGCTCCCATGTTTTATTTTGTGTTGCCATAAGTTAGTCTCTCTGCGTTTCTGCGCTGAGCTAATGCTAATGCTAATAATGCTAATGCGAGGATAATAAAATGGCGGCTTCACAAAACTTTTTGGGAGTTTTACGGGGCGTGGTTTGCAATCCGCCCAGCCAATCAGACATATAGCTCTTTTCTCAAAAAAGAGCCCCTCGAAAGTCCCTGCTCTCTAGCAGGGACTTTCGAGGGGGTAAAAAGGTTCGCATTAACTACTTTTAGTACCGGCTCTTTTTGGTGTGAACGCGATCATGAACTAAGTTCGTATGAACCTTTGTGGGAAAAGTACCGCAGTGTGAACGCGGCTAAAGAGGAAAGTTCAGGGAAAGGAAGTTGTTATGCAGGAAGCGGGGCAGACGGGACAATGCTATGAGGAAAAGACATACATTAAACCGTATATAGAAACCATCATGCATATGCTGGTATGATTGGATCATGAGAAGGGACTGGAGTCAGGAGAGATCAGTGAAAGGGCAAAGCAGAAGCATACAGGTCGCACAGAAGAACTGGGCAGAAAGGCGAGGAGGTACAAACTTGAGTTTTGGTATCATTGGAAAAATGTCTGATCAGCAGAAATAACTCCTTGCTATGTGAGAGGTATTATAGGCTTGCTTGTTTTGTTCATAACAAAAACACCGAATCCATCAGTCAGCTCATGGGCTCAGTTCTACCAATACACTCAACAATGTTATCGTAAGTCAATGCCTGAACACCCATCCATACATGTCTGTTCCAAACAACGTGTGCTGCTGCCAGTAATTCATATCCTAAGTGAATACACCATGACCTGAATACATCTTCATTTCTGTGTCATTAATTATACACTGCATGTTGTACACCGGGAACACATGAGCAGTGTGTGATTACGGTAGATTCTCAAATTGCACAGCGCTGCTGTTCCTGCGACAGAAATGACAATTGCTGCTGATAGCTGGGTGGCTTTGTAGCAGCTGGTTGTGTGTTAACGTTACTTAAAGGGCCCATGTCATGCTCTTACGGTTATCACCCGTCCCCTTGTGCGTTATGAAGCTTTTTCTGCAGAGCCACACACCCTCAAAGTACACCACGCTGATCTCCACTCACAGTTCGCCACACACTCACGCAACCAGGATACGACACCACTAATCCAGCTCACACTGTCCGCTCCTCGAGCCTCAAAGGGCGGAGCAGCGAGCCCCGCAACGTCCCGCCCACACGGCACCCAGACCCCACGCAGCATTCTCATCTGTTTGTTATTACTGGTGTCCTTTTCTGGTTGCTAACAAACGCCATGGTAACACATAAACACACATCAGAGCACAGTGGGCTCACACAGGGAGGGGGGGGGGGCAGGAGCTCCAGCAAGCCGTGTAGGACAGAGAGTGAATACACAGACTATACAGAGATGCTGTGAGAAACCAGTGTGACTTTGGAACATTGAACAATGTAAATCTATTCTAGTAGACCTCAACGATGGAACTATGATCAGTGGAAATGGCCGTGACACGGGACCTTTAAAAAAACTGAAAAAAACCCACTTGTGTAACTTCTATTGGAATAGTGCTGTGTTGACCAGATTAGCCTGAATCGTGGCCGGTCGCATAACTTCTGTCACGCCAAGACGGCGTTAAGTGTGACAATTGTCCAGAGAGAATTCCACAGGCAACTCTGTGCCTGTAATGAGTGCACCATGCGAGTACTCAAAGTGAACTTCGCCATGCTTTGCATTGCGACGCACAGATGCACTTAAAACAACAGAAGTATGTCAATTCAGACTCAGCAATGGTGTATCACCCACACAACATTCAGAGTAAGCTACTAAACGCGTGCAACAGGCTCCTTAAAATCACTTGTTTTCATCTGAAATTGCATAATATATCCACCAAAAAGAGGAACTGTACATCCTGCTGCATTTGGTCAAGACTACTTGCCAGCTGTATATTACAATTGTAAAATCCAGTAACAAACACTGGCACACCTGCAGCCAGTGACCCAGTGACCCATTGTCCTTGTCCGTGCCAGGCTAACCAAGGCGAACAGTGTGCAGTGTGATGGAGAATCCTCCCTTTATCATTACCTCTCACTGCTCCCCCCCCGCTGGGTTCCTCATCCGGCCGCCAGGACGCTTTTGGTTTCCGGGCCGATGTCTGGCTGCTGTTAGCACCCAGCTGCTGCTCAGATTCATCTGAAACAGACTGACAGGAAATAGGATTTAAGTCAGGGAAGTGCCTTCAAGATAAAACTGTTATTAAACAATATGTATATTAACAATACATACAATAATAAATGTACGAGATGATAAGCTAACTTAACGGTATCAGTCAGTTTGTAACTGTACAAGAGTACAAGTTTGTGTGGATTGGACCGATGGTGCCTTTCACTGAGCTGCCATGTTGTTACCACCATACAAGGTCCCTTAGTCCAACTACCTTTAACAGATCGCTATCCGGCTTATCTATAAAGAGTACCACAGTGAGTCGAATGATTCATTACCTCTTTCAAGAACAGCTCAAACTGTTCATCCAGCTGATCCTTGGTTAGTCTGTGAGACATAGCAACACAACTGTCCTCTCCATCAGCCAATGAGAACCCAGACAGCTGACTGACATAAGGACAAAAAGAATATCATGAAAAAAAAGTAAGAGAAATGTAAAAAAATACTGTGATGGGCTGAAATGATGCGTTATGTACAGGTATCATATTATTTGCACTTAATAACTCAAGTTCTTTATGAGAACAGTAAAGAGAGGGAGTGGGACTAAGGTGGCTCCAAACACATAACGCGATGATCACTGAATATCAGAATGCAGCACAGTGAGGTTACAGATTTCATACAGCTGACGCTTATAACTATTCCTGCTGATGCACATCCAATTGAGTCACCTGTGTTACTGTTAGAATGGCTATGCAGATATTATGTCAATATTATATTATGAAACTAGGTATCGCATTTTGCAAATCGTAACATCACATGATTTTCTTTTACTTGTTTTAAAGGCTGCATACAGTACAGTGGGGCAATATTCTGAACCCACCAGACTGTTCTAGCTAAACTATTATTTGCCTTTACCCATTAAGTAATTACAGTATATCCCATAACTATTGATTATGTATCAAACATTTGTGGGAGGACCAAAAGTCAACCCTACAATATTGTCAGTTTATAACTAGCTAGCACCTTCAGCTAGTAACACACATCCCAAGTGAGCGTCTGCCTTAAACTATGTATTAAGGTATCAGCATTAATAACATACCAGTTAAGGGGTCTTTATGAAAAGATGTTGACCGGATTTAGTTTAATTTGGCCACTTCTAAGCCAGACAACCGAGTGTTTATCGGGAGTGCTCATTATTAGTGACACTGTTTATGACCACTAAAAGGTCTTATTTGAATAATGGCCTAATAATAAATAAATAAAAAGAACACGCACAGATCAAAGAAAAGGGGGTGTTGTTATCGAGGCGACATGCAATAGAAAGAAAGCAGTGCAGTTTCCGGTGATAACTATAAAAATAAAACATGTTACCGACGTTATGTCATTAGTTATGCATATACATCGACATTAAAGTTCGGTTAAGTCTTCTCCCCACCTCCAACCGATAACAACATGATGTTTCTTGGTGTAGCACAAATTGTACTATAGATACGTGAGCGCACCATTTTTATTTTGAAGAAAGTATTGCCTTACTTCCGGTGTTTTACAGGATGATTGACAACGCTAGCTAAGTAGTTTATCTCCTTAGCGAGTAACGTTAGCTGGTTAGAAAAGTAAATAAACGATATGCTACTGCATAGATAAAACGCATTGCAATGTCCTCAGCGTACATGTATCAAGCTGCCATCCGCAGAACTCACATGAAAGACTCGACTTTGATAGAACTCTCTTAACTGGACACTTGTTCAAACGTCCTCCTCCTTAGTTTGTTCATTTGAGTATCTGGCAGTTCCCGCAACACCCAGAAGAAGGCTTCTCAGTTCTCTAATTTCCCCTCCTCGACTCCTATCCTCATGCCTTAGTCCCGCCCACAGGAGATGCGAGCGGAGGAGTCGAGGAGGGGAACCGAGGAAAGAGGAGTGGAAGCAGCAGGCGTTTAGAGAAATGAGAAATCCTCTCCTCTGAGCGGTCATTTTAAAGAGACGTCCATTAAGACAGGAGGCACAGCAGCACTCTGGTCGTTTCTCAATGTCGAGTACATTTTTTTTGTCTTCTCACAAATACCCCCGCCACACATTTACCGAAAAAAAACATTTGTATCATCTGTTGTAGACCCAAATATATTAAATACAATAAGAACTCATTCTCAAAAAAGATAAACGCCATTCTTAAAATGTATTTAAACGAACCATAGTTTCATTAATATTGATTAGAGTGCACAATAGAAATAAAATAATTGAGAGAAGAAAAAGAGATATGTTATCTATCAAACCCCAGTTAGATTAACATTCATTGGATTGCACACTTTGTTTGTGTGGATATGTAACAAATTAACATTTTAAATAGCACTTAATGACTGACTGCATGGAAATGACAATAAATGAAAATGTAAAACGAAAAAAGCGATCATGAAAACGTTTCCAATAAATGAATAAAATGATTTTTGACCACTTTGTTGTTCAGATATATCACATATTTGTAACTAAATGTGTGTAGGGGAGAGTGGGGTAAGTTGAGCCATTTTGTAGTTATGCTGTCCTCTAAGCAAGGAGAAATGACACATAGTACAAATGAAAACACACACCTATAATTCAGGATGTCTCCTATCAATGGCAATGATAATAATTCATATTTGATCAAGGGCAGTGAAAATATTACTTCTTTAAAAAAAAAAAGTCCTGTGTCTCAACTTGCCCCGGGTTAGGGGTAAGTTGATCCAGGTCAGGGGGTAAATTGAACCACTGTTCAAACCTGGGCTGAAGTCGAATAGTCCATTTAGCTTAGGAACCTTCCTAAAAGAGTGAAATGACCCGGAAGTCCCTCAGTGGTAGCCATGATAAGTGCCGTTCGAATTCTCTAGAATGATGAGAATGATAGGAAAGGAGGTTTCAAACTTCCTTTATAACTTCCTTTAGCTTAGGAACCACTGGACCTCCCTAACCGACAGGAGAAGCGAAAATGCTGCCCCACAATGCCTTGCAGCCGCAGCATTTGCCATCACTCAACAGTCGGCCGTTCACGGAAACAACCGATTATGACGGAGAAATTATATCATGAAAGTTACGGTGCTCATTAAGCATTTTAAAACATAGGTGGTAAGTTGCCAAAGTGCTTTGTTTTGAACGTTCATCAGTATTATAATCAAAAAGAGAAATATGAACGTTAGTTTTCACTGAAATGATCAAATAAAGTCAACATTTCACAGTCTTTACTGAGCTGTGTGGAGTTTGTTCAACTTCTAAAAGATGTTTGAATGGTGATATACACAGTGATAGATGTTAAGGACTAACGTTTATAATAAATACATTTGTATTGATTTTAAGATCTTTAGTTCATACAATCATACGTATTGGGATCATTTGTATTAATGTGGACCGGAGGGAGAGGGTGA
Organism: Pseudochaenichthys georgianus; assembly: GCF_902827115.2. Taxonomy (NCBI): domain Eukaryota; kingdom Metazoa; phylum Chordata; class Actinopteri; order Perciformes; family Channichthyidae; genus Pseudochaenichthys; species Pseudochaenichthys georgianus. Next base: position 3,660,120 of record NC_047518.2, on the reverse strand, counting down.
CGAGCATAAGTTTCACTTTCCTTTTTTATTTCAATTCCAACTTTGGTCATGAAGAATCTGTTTCTCTGTTGTCCACGTTCATAAAGCAAAGCAGCAGCATCAGAGCACGGTGCAGTGTCTAGATGAGTTTACAGTAGTCCCTCGTTCTTATTGAACATCCATGTTGTAGTCCGCTGTATAGAAAACTGTAGTTTCCATAGTTCCCCCACAGCAGCAGACGCACATTCATGACGTCCGCTGGCGCATCATAAACACGTCGGATAGTGAAAGTGCATTCGGATTCTCTAAAGTACCGCAGTCTCTTCTCCTAAGTCCTTTTGAATTCTCCTATCCACTATCCCTTAACCCCGTGACGTTTCACTCAGAGGTCAAGGAATAGACGATAGGGTTAGAACTTAGGAGCTGATCTCTGGACTATTCGACTGCAGCCCTGGGCATACCTGTTCAAACCTGGACATACCTGTTCAAACCTGGGCAAACCTGGACATACCTACAACAAATCTTAAAGGTAACTATAATCAATAAATAACAAACCAAATACAAGCTTAGTTTTTCAAATATTTTTAATATAAATTTCGATGTAATTGATTGATTTGTTTTAACATTTAAAAGGAAAAGTAATCATACAAATGGTGATACAATTTCATACATCTTACCAATCAAACACAGGGCAAATTCAACTTGAGATGTAGCCTACAATGAGCTCTTATTATCAACTTGGTCTACTTTCATTCATTTCTCCATTGAAAAACTGGCTCAACCAACACACTCTCACTCCCTAAGCGTCCAGGAGTGTCACAATTCACATGTTATGTCACGCTTGTAGTTTTGTCTGTGTTGGTGTTTTTCTTGTCTTTGGGTTTCCTGTCTTATTGTGTTAAGTGTTCACCCCCGTTTCCTGCCTGTCTGCTTTCTGTCTGTTTCCCTCCCTGATTACCCGATTGTGTTCACCTGTTGTCCTTGTGTTTCTCCTCCCCTGCCCGGCTGTTTCTCGTTGTCATGATTACCCCTTCTTGTATTTAGTCTTGTCTCGGTCTGTGTTCAGTGTTGGGTCATTGTTTGTTGGTGACGGAGTTCACCGGAGAGTGTTCTGTATTTGTCATTTATCCTTGGAATAAAGGGTTTCTCAAGAGTTATCTGCATTTGGGTCCTGCTTCCTTCACTCATCCGTGACAAGGAGCGACGTTTGGTCAGTGTCCGTGGCGTCCAGTTGTGACGCTCCTAGGCTCCTTCAGCGTCATAAAGGGACGCAAATAGCTTTCAACTGATTGCAATGTATTCCCATCTGCGTCGGGATTTGACGCTCATGGAAGCACGGCATTCGTTTATGTCGGCTGCCCTTAAAGGCAATGTGAGCGTCCATTCCCATTGGATAACGGAGAATTGTACACCCGGAAGTAAGTATTCCCCTTACTGTCGATTGATTTTACAGTGATATCTGCACTACTCATCGACTAAAAAACACCAGATTATCCTTGTTAATTACACAACATTGATTGGTTTAAATTGTGTGCAATGCTTTTGTATTTTTCCCCTTCGATTCGGAGAAACAAATATTTTTTCGGAGTAAAGGATGGCAGAAGACACTACACTACCCAGAATCCCCAGCTATCGTTTGGACTACACCATGTGCTCTGTTTGACAAACCCCGTTTTTTTTTTCACCATTCATTCCAATGGCTGGCGTCTATGTCACATGATCTTCAAATTTCTCCCTGCAGAAAAAGAAAACATGGCCGAACTTCGTTTTATTCTCGGTGGTAAATGCCTATTTTAAAGTTAGTTTGGCCATTAAAATGCGTTTTGATGTCATTTGATGCGAGAAATATTAGTTGTTATTTCAGATTATGTGTGCAGTGGATGTACATGATCTTTAGTTTGCTAGTTATTACGAAGTTTACTTCAGGAAATCGCGACGTTTTCATTGTTACCAAGGTGGTTGCTAGGGACGCTGCTATCGATATTATTTCTGTTGTGTAACTGTTTAATGGTGTTATCTTTATTGCTACCCCCTTCCCCGTCAATGTATAGTGTTGGTCCACAGCGCAAACATATTAGTTAAATTAGCAAAATCCGCATCTAAATATAGCCTACGTTATTTTCCCCTGTGCAATTCCAGTCTCACATCTCACAGCACATCGTCATTAACAAATACCGGAAACAGACAAAAAAAAATAATAATAATAATACTTTATTCCGAGTGTGCTTGCTTTTCTCTTTGAAAGTCATCACATACCGGCATTGTAATACACGGTTCGGCTGCATTAAATATTACATATCTGCCGTAGTTCTTTATTTATCTCCAGAGATCGGGCATCAGAATAGACCGGAAACTATTCTTTTACTGTTCTGTTTTAATTTCACAATAAATTAGTAGTCATATTTTGTTTTGATATTATTGTTTTTTATTAACTACTAGACCGCTGGGTCATGTTAAGGCCATCTTTTCTGTGTTGCTGTGGGGTTTTTTCCATCGCTTTTGTGTTACAAATATCAAAACAATAACAAAATAATATTCGTCGTAAACTAAACCAGAAACAGCAGTATATCTTATTTTGTTAACACTGTAAACTTGACAGCTTTTTAACCCAAACCACCTACTGGTTAAATCACGTTATTGCACGTTTAGAGTTTTTAACGACTGTTTAAAATGCCTTTTTCTTAATGTCTTTCATTTTTGTAAAGCACTTTTGAATGTGTTATATTTTATGAAAACATTTACATATTAAGAGTACATACAAAATAGTGGGAAAGTAGAAGGTCAATGATATAAATATAGAATAGAAAATATCAAGAAGATACTCAAATGATATCTAGAATAAAACAGTTTAGTGCCTGATAGGAGGATGTGCTAACTAATAAGGCTTTATTTAAACATTAAAGAATACTTTAGGTTAAGCTCTTCATTTAAATAGGAAAAAAGCGTTGGGGGTATCTAAATATTAAGCCTGACAAAGTCTAAATTGCATGGTTTGTTTTGGAACTTGACAATCAACTTTCCTGCAATGTTAACTATGTTGAAGCACTTATTTTAACTGATATTATACACATTAATTATAATCTTATGTATGTAGATGGTATAAGAAATGTGCAGAATACGACAGTGTAATGGTGGAAGTATACACACATATTGATAGATGTCTTGTAATGCACTGTTGAGGAACCTGTGACTCAAGTTTTTCATTCATTACATAACTACACTGTTGTGTATATGATATGTCAATAAACCTTAGAAAATCTTGAAATCTTGAAAGGGATGTGCAAAATAGCAATTATATACAGTCTTTAATAACTATTAGAGAATAACGAGTAATGAATATGCTTTAAACGGATCTGCAGATAAATATGTAGTCTTCTCAAGCACCAACTATCAAATATCTCGCCTGATTGTTGTCACTTGACAATCACCTTCACTGAATTTCACTCAGGTGTAACTAAAGTCTGATTTAAGGGTTGTTTATATTTCACATCATTAATCCAAATCTGTAAAGTAACACAAATAAATGTAGTGGAGTAAAAATACCAGGTTAACCTTAAAGAAAGCCCTCAGGATTATAAAAGACCCCCATCACCCCAGCCACAAACTGTTCTGTCTGCTGCAGTCTGGCAGGCGGTACCGCAGCATCCGGACTAAACCACCAGACACAGAGACAGCTTCATCCCACAGGCTATACGATTATTAAACACCTGAACTTAGAAACAACATCCATAACATTCATCTGGCTGCTACTTAGAAATTATTTATCATATTCCAATCACTTGTAGACTCTTATTGCACTATTTCACTATTTTTTCTGTGTAGGCCTGTTTTATTGCGTAGCACTGTTGGAGGAGCCTGTGACCTGTTTTGAATAGTGTGCCGTAGATGGGTTTCATTCCATTTCAAAGTGCTTTTTGACGCTCTGTGTAAACTTTGCGCATCCAATCACAGAGGTTGAGGACTGATCACGGGGTTTGTCAAGCTAAGCACATGGTGTAGTCCCAAACGATAGCTGAGGATTCTGGGTAGTGTAGTGTCTTCGGCCATCCTAAAACTCAGAAAAAACATTTGTTTCTCCGAATCGAAGGGGAAAAATACAAAAGCATTGCACACAATTCAAACCAATCAATGTTGTGTAATTAACAAGGATAATCTGGTGTTTTTTAGTCGATGAGTAGTGCAGATATCACTGTATAATCAATCGACAGTAAGAGGAATACTTACTTCCGGGTGTACAATTCTCCGTTATCCAATGGGAATGGACGCTCACATTGCCTTTTTAAGGGCAGCCGACACAAACGAATGCCGTGCTTCCATGAGCGTCACATCCCGACGCAGATGGGAATACATTACAATCAGTTAAAAGCTATTTGCGTCCCTTTATGAAGCTGAAGGAGCCTAGGAGCGTCACAACTGGACGCCACGGACACTGATCAAACGTCGCTCCTGGACGCTTGGGGAGTGAGAGTGTGTTGCTACGGGAACGTTTTGAGATTTCTTCAAATGCTGTTGCCATGGCAACACAATGCTCACCATGAAACACGGTTTTCTCATAACTTCAGTGAAAATACTCGAAATGGCCCAACACTTCACAGGTTTGGTAACGATGCAGCCATCAACACATCTAAGAGTATTTGGCTCTCCATAACTTCAGCTTATTTTCAGCTACAGAAACCATTCAAATATTAAACTATTCAGCCTGTTCAGGAATCGATGGGAAACCTTCAACTTTTTAAAAATATTTTATACTTTTTGAAATATTCAGCTTTTTAAACTTTTTTTTAACATTGAAGTCAATGGGAGATGCCTTCAAATCCTGTTTCCTACACCTACGCGCCAAATGCATCTCCTTCCACATAATTTCAGCCAGACCCTTCATTCCAACTTTCAAATGACCACAAGACCTTCAGCTATAAAACTTGATACTTTTGATATCTTTTAAACTTTTGAGATATTGAATTTAGTTTGGAGCTTGGTAGAGAGGCCTTTTTCAGATTTTACATTAGAGTGGATGGAGCAGCTCGTTAACTCTAGAGTGCTTTGATCTCAAAACAGAGTGCAGGAGAGCTCAAAATTCTCCCCCAAAAATGTTTTAAACTTGCCATACTTCCCAAACTCTACACTCCTCAGACATATTTTTTCATGGAAAACGTAGGAAAACCTCTCCTAGGTTGAAAAATAAAATAAGAAAAGATATTAGACAAAATGCCTCTTGAGGGCATGAAGTGACAAAAACGTTCAACATTCCTCCATTGAAGCCCATTGTAATTTCAGGCAGATATTTCCTCACGGTAGCAGCCGCACACCTTTAGTTAAACTGCCAAAAAGGCCACATTATTAACCCGAAACTACACAAAAATTACACTTCAGATACTCAACTTCGTTGACATGCTTCACGTTTTGAAATTTCACAGATATCTGTTACGGTTCTTCCACAAAACGTTCACATGTAAGAGGTTTATCTCTCATTCAGAACAATGGAAACCTGTGATCTCTACAGAGCTCGTTAGCTCAACTATAAACACCTGTGTAATGGAACACGATGATGTCATCACTCCAACTGACATGCAGCAGACTTCAACAGTCCAGCTGTGAAGACATCTTCGGGACAGTTTTGAGATTTCTTCAAATGCCGTTGCCATGGCAACACAATGCTCGCCTTGAAACACGGTTTTCTCATAGCTTCAGTGAAAATACTCCAAACAGCCCAGAACTTCACAGGTTTGATAACGATGCAGCCATAAATGCATCTAAGCGTAGTATGGGGTGTCATCAAATGTCGTTGCCATGGCGACAGACCACTCGCCATGAAACACGATGAGGCTGTAAATCCAATCGACACTGTCCAATCGTCCCCCAATCTTCACTTGTATATCACCGGTCCATGCCTCAAGAGCTCTACGTCAAATCTGAGATCTCACCATATGCCGTTTCCATGGAAACGCATCCCTCGCCATAAAACATGATGTCGCTATAAGTCCAATGGACACAGTCCAATCGTCCCCCAATCTTCACTTGTATATCACCGGTCCATGCCTCAACAGCTCTACGCCAAGTCTGAGATCTCACCATATGCCGTTTCCATGGAAACGGCATGCCGTTGCCATGGCGACAGATCATTCACCATCAAGTTAGTTCAAAAGTTTGCAGTTCAAATATTCTTCTGCTTTCCCAAGCCTTTTTACATTCTTTTCTCATCTTAATACAAATTCATTCACTACTACTTATATCTGATATTTAACTCCTTCAGCCTATTTTCAGCTGCAGAAACCATTCAACTATTACATTATTCAGCTATTTCAGGACATCAAGGCTAGACATGTTGTTGTTTATACCTTGTTTAAACCTTTTCCTTTAAATATTCAGCTTTTTCTGCATTTTCAGCTAAATTCAGCCATAAATGTTCACAGTTTACAGCATTCGCACGCATTTTCTAGTTAAGAGTGATTTAGTTTTTGTTTACCACTTCCGTTGAGCTTTGGTTTGAATAAAACCTTTTTTTGTTAAAAACCTGTGTGAGTCATGCATTTGAGTTCAAACTCGTTTATTCAGTCGTAACAGTAAGTCAACATAACAATGTAACTTTCAAAAAGAAGAAACCAAACATATGTTGTATCAAAATGTGCCTTCTGGTCAGTGTGCTTTTTTTTTTTTTAAACCTGCCTTTTAATAAGCAAATTAAAATGGTGGTCTATAGAAAAACGACGTTAAGCTCACTCATCATTTTAAAAACATAGGGGTTCACCATCTGACTTTAAAAAAAGAAAGTGAAAAACATTAAAGCAAATTCGTCCATGTTTTAAGGTTTGATTACAATTCATTTTTGTATTTACTTCAAATGATTGAAACATAATTTATCTCAGGCTCATGCAACATATACCTAAAAGTAAATAAAGCAGTGCAATGGAAACATCTTTTAGAGACAAGTGTTAGGTAAGTTGCAGCAATACAAATATGATGTGCTTATATAGTATAATAAATAACTCGAGTGAAATAGTCGATACACAAACTATGTTAAACTCAGGCACACATTTTATGAACATATAGGTTTACCAACTGCATTAGAAAACCATAAAGCAAAGTACCCTTTGAAAGCTGTGTTGCTTTCAAAGGGGCACAGACTGCAGTTAACCATAGCAGGAGTGTTGCAGTATGGGTAACTTCTCATATGAGTTCCACTTGGTGGCAGTGTTGAGCTGAGGATCCTCGCTCTCCTCTCAGTCTGAGCCTGGAAGGGCAGTCCGTCACCAGAGATCAGTGGTAACTGGTAATCTAATAAACTCTGCCCTGCTCGCTTTTCTCTTTCGTTCAGAGGTCAGAGCGGATCCATATAAACTGTGTTTCCAGCCCTGTGTGGCTCTGTCTCTCATAACCTTGCACACTCTCCTCCAACACTCACTCTGTGTTTCAAGGAAGCAGAGAAAGAGACATCATCTGTGCCTTAAGCCTCTGAGGGTCGGATGTCTACAGATCATACAGCTAAAATAATGCTTACAACACACCGACTCACACGATGTCCGGTTACACAGTTAGAGATGGAGCTCGTACAGCAATATAAGAGCATTAGATGCATTCAAAGCATGTTATTGATGGTTATTCTGATGTGAACATTGAATAAAGACAATGACAGTTGAATATGTTGTGGGGGAACTGATAATATACCCTTTTCCCTTTTAGGAAGAGCACAGGTGTAAAGAATACTTTTTGTTCACTTTAAGGGTCCTGGTATAATACAAACCAGCTCACTGGGACACTGCCATGTTTTAAGACATGGTAATATTTCATTCATTTTTGTTAATCTAAGATCCAAAGATAAATTGTCATATGCACAAAAGCTACATTTTTCTTACAGTGCAGACGCTTTTCTGCTTGCTCTTGCCTACTACCACCTAAAGAACATATCTAGGATTAAAAGACTAATGTCACAGCAGGATTTGGAAAAACTTGTCCATGCCTTTATCTTCAGTAGACTCGACTACTGCAATGGTGTCTTCACAGGTCTCACTAAAACATCTATCAGGAAGCTGCAGCTGATTCAGAACGGCCGCTGCTCGAGTCCTCACTAACACTAAGAAAGTGGATCACATCACTCCTGTTCTGAAGTCTTTACACTGGCTTCCTGTGTGTCAAAGAATAGATTTAAAAATACTGCTGCTGGTTTATAAAGCACTGAATGGTTTAGGCCCAAAATACATTTCTGATCGCCTGCTAAAGTATGAACCATCCAGATCTCTCAGGTCTTCAGGGACTGGTCAGCTTTCTGTCCCCAGAGTCAGAACTAAACATGGAGAAGCAGCGTTCAGTTATTATGCTCCAAATATCTGGAACAAACTCCCAGAAACCTGCAGGTCCGCTGCAACTCTTACTACTTTTAAATCCAGGCTGAAGACTTTTCTTTTTGCCGCTGCTTTTAATTGAACTATTCACATCTTAGACTGCACTGTAACTTTTATCCATGTATTTTCCTTTTAATGTTTATTTTATTAGCTTTTCTTTTTTAATGCTTAATGTCTTTCATTTTTTGTAAAGCACTTTGAATTGCCTTGCGTTGAAAAGTGCTATATAAATAAACTTGCCTTGCCTTGAGTTTTGGCAATGGAAATCTTGAGTCTCCGGCTCCTACACAAAGCAACATGTAATACCTACTTAACATGAAAGTGAAGACATGAAGAAGTACAATGAACTTCTGTGATGATAGACACATGTTTGAGGTAAGGTGCAGGAATAAGAAGAAAATATACGTCCACATAAAATACAATAAGAAAACGGTATGTTGAATTAAACACTGAGGAGTCTAAACAGATACCGAATGATATTATATATGAAGAGACTATACACAGATTTACAAATGAACAGTGTATTAGAAACATGTATTTGAGAGGCATATTTGAACAGTCCTGTTGCATACAACTGGCCTTGAGTCTGGTGGTTTTAGTACAGATCCTGTGGTACTGCCTAATACTCGCATCTGTTGCCTTCTTTCCGGCTGATCTCCAGCCAGTTTCTACGGCTCAGTCTCATTCAGGTTAGACTGAGATGATTTGCTCTCATAGAAACACGACTGTGCTGTGTTTGGAAACGCAGTTATTATCAAGTGATTGATCGAGCAAGTTTGATCTGATTCAAGTCAATTATTATACAGTCAGAAAATCAGAGGTGGAAGTACTCAGATGTATTACTTAAGAAAAAGTAGCAATACTTAATTGTAAAAATCCTCTGTAACAAGTTAAAGTCCTGAATTCAAAATCTTACTTACTGTGAGTAAAAGTACAAAAGTATCGGCATCACATTATACTAAACAAAGTACAAAAAGTATCCCTTGTACGTCATTTGGTAGAGGAGTAAAGAAGTACAACATTGGCTTCTAAAAGGCAGTGGAGTCGAGATAGCAGAAAAATGAAAAATGAAAATGCTACTTAATTACAATACTTATTATCCACCGCTGCATACACTATGATGGATGGCTACCAACGAGCAATAGACCAGGAAACGCTTTCCTGCAGTATTCATTCTGTACTTCAGATAACTATGTTCAAAGACTGACACGTTTACATATCAATGAAGTCAAGGAAAGTAGTAGTGATATCTGTGATCAGATCTTACGTGCTAATGCTGTATGGTCACGACTAAATACTGCTGACCTTTTATTTCCTTGAACTAGTCAGGGATAAATATCCCCTGCATGTCCCGTGTCTGTTTGAACACAGATGAGTGTGGAAGGGGGAGGAACAACAGGCAGGGTCAGAGCATACGGGGAGGCGGGTTCCTCCGGCAGCTGAATGAGTGCCTCACGTCTCCTGATGGTGCGTTTGAGGGCATCAGACTGTGTGCAGGATCACTGGCTGACTGATTGAGATGGGAATGCTGATGTGCATCCCCCCCACCCTAATGAAGGCTTCGTCCTCTCCTGTCACTCTGACTTTGGGATTACCATCTCCACCTTGAACACTGGACAGCTAACTTCACCCCCCCCCCCCCCCCCCCCAGCTCTTTATTCTGAAGAGTGGACACTCTTCTCATGGAAGTTATGAGGAAGCACTTCCATCACGGATCATTGGAGTGACTGTCAGAGAGATATAAGTGCGGCTGATTTGAATCCAGAGTGGATGCTCTATGTTTGGGGATAAAAACCGTGGATTTATTTGACGGCTTCAGATAGATGTTGTATTGGCCATTTGGAGAAGGCAGAGCAGAAAAGATGGGGGTCCTTCCAACTTTAAACTGTATTCTTAAATGTACTGACACAAGGAGACTCATCATCTACATCATCTTCCATATCATCGTCTTTATGTCCACCAGCTCTGTAGTGTTTCTAATATCCTACCCAGTGGTGGAAAGTAACTAAGTACATTTACTCAAGTACTACACCATTTTGATATCATATATATTATTCTGAAATGGACCAATCTGCGCAACGACTACTTTTACTGTCGCTACTTTCACTATATTTTGATGATAATACTTTTATACTTTTACTTGAGGAACATTTTGAATGCAGGACTTTTACTTTAACAGAGTATTCCTACACTCTGGTACTTCTACTTTTACTCAAGTACACGATCTGAGTACTTCTTCCACCTCTGATAATCCTGTTCATAGTGTTTAGCCCATACTGTACATATTTGCATTTAGTATTCTGTACTATACTTGTACTCTGTGCCATGAAAATAAAGTTATATCTAAACTAGAGCAATAATATAATCCTTCTCCTACATCCCAAAATAAACAGGATGTCTTTTAATGTGAGTAATGCAATCTTTGCATAAAATGTGACACACCCCAATAAATCCTTTTGAAACTGAAATGGCACAGTGTTGGTGGAATTCTTGAAAAAAGAAAGTATTCAACTATTCAAAAGTAAATCTAACAGGGACGAGTCTCCAATTAAGGCAGTAGAGGTTTCTCAATTCTCTAATTTCCCCTCCTCGACTCCTCGGTCCTCGACTCCTCGACTCCTCGAGTCCTCCGGTAGTGACCCGGAAATGAATTTCAGCGCGCCATGTCGAAGGACATCTCATTTCTCTAAATGCACTTCGAGGACCGAGGATCGAGCGTCGAGGAGTCTCTCTGGAGGAGCTATAACCTAGGATACACTGATGGGTCCTCCACGGCTCCTCCACGGATGCATTTCCGGGAACGGTGGAGGCGTGACGCACGGCCGGACTGATCTCAGCCAATGACAGCTCTGCATGCATGCATGCGTGTGTGTGTGTGTGTGTGTGTGTGTGTGTGTGTGTGGTACAGTGTGTAGGTGTGTGTGTGTGGTACAGTGTGTAGGTGTGTGTGTGTGTGTGTGTGTGTGTGGTACAGTGTGTAGGTGTGTGTGTGTGGTACAGTGTGTAGGTGTGTGTGGTACAGTGTGTAAGTGTGTGTGTGTACAGTGTGCAAGTGTGTGTGGGTACACAGACCCCATGTTGTGCCCCCAGTCATGACATGCCTCCCTTGTCACGGGAACGCGCATTTCTAAATGACACGTTTACACCTTAAAACGATGTTTAAGACGAAAAGTAAACGTTCAGGGGTTTTATTAATGGTAATTGTCAGACTGTGAGTTGTTTAGTGGTAGCTCTTGATTCTTCTGGTTTAACTTTTCGCGCCGTATTTGAGGTGTCGAAATTCATTCGTCACTTCCTTTTCAGTTTTTTTTTTTTTGTATCATTATTGTTACGTCCTGTCTGTATAAACGTGCTTTAAAATGTATTGTTTAATTTTACATAGTTGTCATCTAATAATCAAAATATATGTTTACAAATGTTAGTCTTTGTCAGCATATTATTATATATACGCTATGCGTACAAAATAAAAATGTCACATTCATGAAACTTGCTCCATTTATTGGTACCAGTCCTAGAACCATACCCTGAAAAATGCTTGAGGGTGGGATTCATAGAAACCTCTTTTGGGGGGGGGGGCATTTTATGACAAGCCAAACAATAGTTGCATTGGTTGAAATGACAGTGGGCAGTTAACGATGGTCCCTTCGGGGCATTGTGTGCATCCAGGGCACGAGTACGGTTCATCCACTGGAGGCCTTCGTACACATTGGTGGTGGTACCACCGCCGACACATCTGAGAAAACAATAAATACTTGTTATGTAAGGTATGCATTATGGGATTTGTTTATGATAATAGAATATCTCTAATGTATTTCCCACTAACATTCTAACCATTCCTTCAATTTTCGAAATCTTTCAAAAACATAAATGTTGTGTTATGAGAAAGAAATACATTTTCATAAACCACATTGCAGAGTTGGGATCAAGGTGACCCATTCCAATTGTTGACTAAAAGGTCAATTATATAAGGACACATGTGTTGTGGTCTTTTATTATTATGTGTGAAGAAAAGGCAAAACACACACAAACACATCTGCAATGTGGTTTATCTGAAGATATTGATTACGTTTTGTCTCAACAGACGATCTCAGCAGGCTGTGCTGTTGCTGCGGGGTGGAGGAGCAGGATGAAGAACATTGGGTCATTTCCTATTGCACATACAAATAAAGAAAATTAGCAGAAATATGTTTGCAGACTTTATCAACATAACATTTGCGTTGGTAATTGCTACTATATTTGGCATCTTCAGCATTAACTGATAAAGGGTTCATGTGTTGCTTATTTTTCCATACATTTTATTGAACATTTCTTTCTTTCTCAAAACACAACATTTATGTTTTTGAAAGATTTCGACAATTGAAGGAATGGTTAGAATGTTAGTGGGAATACATCACATACATCGTAGCATAAAAGTTCACCATTTATTTATAATTTAAAAAATATATTTATTTTAATTTTTATAAAAATACAAATCGTGTTCATTGGGGGAGGGCAGGCATGTCAAATGGGAGGGCCTGGCCCATTCTCCCACTGATTCTGGTTTTGATTCTTATCATTTTGCGGGTCTAGATCTGAATCCGACTTGGCTGTTATCCGGCACCTTACAATTACACTATACTATATAGTGTCACATGTCAAATAATAAAACAAAACTCTGTTCAACTCCTAAAGCTGGGACAGCCCTCCCTTCTTCATGAGAGCGCTTACATACTGAAATAATTGGATACGAAGGGAGTCAAACTTTGTTTCCAACAGAAGAAACTTCAACCACGAGTGACGATGTAGTGTGTGATGTTGTAGCATGTAGTGCATGTACATGGTCTGCAAAGGCTACAATCCCTGTGCTCCCTCCAGAGGGAGTTTCTCTCCCACACACTCCCCCCGATAATATGTCGCCCAGCTGTTCTAGAACATTGCAATCCACCCTAGGGCATTGCAATTAGGAAACATCCAATAGGAAAGGAGAGAAAAATAGTTTAAAGTTTTTTGGGGAAAAGGAACATAATGACATCACTAACACTCACGCTTCTGTAGACGAGTGCTCCAACACATTGTACGTGATAGGCCGAGGGGCGGGGCATCGCAGACATTTCACCCACAGCAACAGAGCAGGCCAACTAACACCCTGCTTGGAATGTGACCCGAGCTTTAAGTGTATCATTTTGATATCAGAGAGCGACCAACATGAACAGTTCACAATAACATAACTCCGTATGGAAGCGAAGAGATGTGTCTTTGTATTTCAGATATACTTCGCTGTTTCATTTTAGGCACACATTCAGAAAAACTGATCTTCGAGGCGGAGAAAACAATTAAGATAAATGGAAAAATCAAGAGATATATAGGATGTATACTTCTCTCTGCAGCTCGTCAGCTTGGAGCTTGTTCCAGTGATTGATTAGTTCTGTCTGCACGGTTCGCTTTGATGGGAAGAGCTCACGCCTCTCCATCGCTCTCTTCTGGGCAAACAGCATGTCTGCTTATATCAAATACATGATGGTAGGAGGATCAACGCTTCCCCCCCACAGACACACGTCTCTCTGCTCCCGGTGCCTCTGGGCGGGTGGAGGACATGACGAGATGACTGACTCAGACATCCTCAGGAAAGACCTCATGGTTGGAGTGTTGTGCCCTGCCCAGAGATAATGCCGAATGGGTCAAACCCTTTTGATTCCTTGCTCTCCTACCTGTGCTGCGTCTCAGGATGTCTGTCTCATTTGTTTGTATTATTAAAGCATTTGGTTTCTTTTTTCAAAATCATCAAATTCTCTCTTGCCATCTCTCTCCATTTGTACATCATATTAAAGCCTGCCAATGCCATAAGGGGAAGGGATCTGCTTGACTCTCCTCGGAGACGACGGGGGGATTAAGCCCATGGAGAAGTGGTGCCATTCAAAATCATGCGTCTGTCATTTGATGTAACTGGTTAAGGAGATGGTGGGAGTAGGAAACACATTTAAGGTTACACCGATACACTTTGTTTCAAGGAGTCAGGATTCCTAAATGTGACGATCAAGGATACATTATTCAAGACAAAGCTGAGAACACAACATCTGGCACATGATCCCCTTGGACAGTGTTTTGATGTTTAGCAAACATGAGCGTTTTGTGTGTGTATCACAGTCTCCACTCTGTATCAGTCTCCACCAATCCCTGACACAGAAGCACGGCTCTTCAAGTGCTCAGTGCTTCACTCTGTCTGCACTTATCAGAGGTTTTAAATAGGCTCGTTGTGAAGAATAAATAAAGTGATGTTGGTTTTGCCTTTCCTGTGGTTTGTTATATAGGTGTTTTTAAATGGTCTGCAAAGTCCAAAGTCCCAGTGCTATATGTTATATGTGTTACATATGAAGTGCTGTCATCAGCCGGACTGAAGGGTTCCATGGATGAGAGAGAACACCTGCATGGCTACTAGAACTCTTTAAACCCAGCTTTGCTGCACAGCAGAATGTAACACAGGGCCGTATCGTGCACTTGTTTGAATGCACTCCACGTTTGAACTGCACTTTAATTGTATGGTTTCTTACGTGACAGCCTTTATGTCAAGGACACATTGTCCTAGGGACTCATATTGTCATTTTGCTGTGTGTGTGTTTGATCTTCGGTTATTACAGTGTTCACTGCTGGACAGCACATTGCTCCTCTGGGGACAAGTACAATACTTGACTTGAATGTATGCGGAGAGGAATGTAGTGTTAATTTCGTTGACTAAAACTATGACGAAATATGTTCGTCAACGACCTTTTTTTCCATGACGAAAACGAGACGATGACGAGACGGCACCGACGGCAGTAAACAATAACTGTAACGAAATCATCATGCAATATCGTTGACGAAAAGTGACGAGACGAAAATGTAGTTTACTAAATAAAAACTATGACAGAATCTCTCTTTACTTTCGTTGACGAAAAATGAGGAGACGAAATATTATCAAAGATAACGTTAAATCTCTGATAGTTTTTCTCCCAGCAGTTCCATTTCCGGTGCTGCGGCAGAGCAGCAGCTGTTTCTGTGCTGCGCGCGGCGGTACATTTGAATTACACCGGGCAGCGGCACAATATGAACTGTCAGGAAGACTCGGGTCTAACCCTATGGGTCTAACTAACCTTATTTAACAGAAAATAAAATGGCAACAACAGGGCTTAGGAGCAGTGGTCGCACTCGCGTTAACCGAATACCCCCCGTCAGCGCGAGTGAGTGATACATTGTGCACTCGACGGGTAATAATGGATTATGACGGAAATGTTACAATCCTGTCCGTCAAAATGACTGACAACGAAAAAGTCTAAAGCCACCACTGCTTGGGAGAAAGAAACGATGTGATATTTGGGCCCATTTTCGCTACAATGAGGCGGAGAAAAAAAGCGAATGCATTGTTTTATCAGAAGGGAAGCAATGTGGCCATAACACAGCTGGTAAAAACACCACAAACCTGACCAGATACTCTCTGCAAAGCTGCTTTCTAATCAACCTGTGCTTTTCATCAAATAAGGACAAGATATAATCTTATTTATTTATATATACTAAAATGACAAATTATTGGTTTTGGCTAGTTTGACTGAAATGTTCTATATAATCTGATGACTAAAAAAGACTCGACAGTTTTCATTGACAAAAAGTAGACTAAAATAATTAGTTTTCTTTGACTAAAATAAGACTAAAATGATCTAACTTTTAGTCGACTAAATCTTGACTAAAATGTTTACTGTTTTAGTCGACTAAAATAAGACTAAAATGCTCAGACTTTTAGTCGACTAAAACTTGACTAAATAAAAACAGGATGAAGGTGACTAAATATGACTAAAACTAAAAAGGAAATTTAACACAGGACTAAGACTAAAACTAAATTAAAAAATAGCTGACGAAATTAACACTAGAGGAATGGCTAACTGAACTCCACTTAGCGGCCTGATATTAGTTTCAGGGTGGGGGTGACAGCGTGCTGCTCTGTGGGGGCTCACGGTGAAGGGTCTGTCCTCTGGGAAGTGCCTGCTGACTCCACTGTTGTGCAATAACACTTATGTGCATTACCTTCTTCTATGAGTATTAATACGGGCTGCTTTGTCCTGTTTGCACGATTTAACACTGTAACATAAATCTGTAAAGAATTGTGCTATACATAGTTGTATTACTGTTATCTGGCTGCTATCAAACCACTACAGGCTCCATTTATTTGTTGATGATACTGCTACTTATCCTTTGCTAACTTGAATGTAAACTTATTTTATTTATATTTTCATTATTATGGGCATGCCTTTTTATTTGATAGTGTGTTATATTTTGTCTATACTGCCCCTGTTTTGCTGTAACAATGTACATGTTCTCTCTGTGGGACATACGGATCATAAAGGGTAAGAAAGATAATAATAATAATAATAATAATAATAATAATAATAATAATAATAATAATAAATAAGTATAATAGAGGATAATAATAAATAAAGGGTTTCACATTTCACATTTGTGTTAGCGAAAGTTAAACGGGTGACTGTAGCTTCCGTCACCTCTTCAGAAGGTTAACTGTGCTTTCGCAGCGTTTTATCTGACCTCTGATCAGTTGAACCACTAATTGATCAGCTCTGGAGTGAGAGCATTGATCTGTAAGTAAACACTTTGCTCATAATTCAGCTTGTGTTGTAAGTAAACAGCTGAAGTTCAGTAGCTGCAGTGAAAAAGGCCTGTAGGGTCCTGGCTGTTTTTCCTTCTTCAAATCAAAGTGCTGTAAATTGTAAAATATTAAATTATGTTTTCCTCAAGGAAGCTTTATTTTTGCACTAATCTCCCACC
This sequence comes from Pseudochaenichthys georgianus, assembly GCF_902827115.2. Lineage (NCBI taxonomy): Eukaryota > Metazoa > Chordata > Actinopteri > Perciformes > Channichthyidae > Pseudochaenichthys > Pseudochaenichthys georgianus. The sequence goes on along the minus strand of NC_047518.2, from coordinate 3,643,018 downwards.
AAATATATTTGAGAATAATCTGACAATTTACAGCGCTGCAAACAATCCAGCATTAGGATGAGTCACTGAAATATGACACCCTGTGTATCCCAGTGACATCACATCCTGAAGGATTGTTCATGTGAATCTGTGGTGTGACTCCACTCATTCAGCCCATCACACAGGGGCACAGCATGGCAGTGTGTCTGTGTGTGTTCCCTCTCCCAGGATCTACATATGTATGCTGTCCGGGTCCTATTTACTCCCCAGGTCATATGGAAGGTGTCTGGATTGGTGTTTGAGAATAGTATACCACTTAGCTCTGTATTTATATTAAATATTAAATCCAATTTAAATACAAAATTACCTTATGAAATATTAACCGACAGTGTAAATATTTAATGCGAGCCCTTTACCATAGGGCTGGTATTCATTACAATGCAGTGCTGGATTTTAATGGGCAATTTCCCCGGAGACTGTTGCTTTCCTCCCTGGGGCTGCAGCAGGGGGCGCTGTTGTTCTGTGATGCTTCTGTCGGCTCATTCAAACATAAATACATCTTAAAGACAGAAGGAGACAAACTATGGATTTTGAGAAAGTTTTTACTCTGTGAATACATGTGAATAAATCCCTCTTCAAGTCCAAATGCCCAGAGTTGAGGTAATTCTATAGCTATATGATTAGAGAACGGTTTAAAGGAGAGCAATTGTGATGGCCATGCAGCCTCGTGTGCACTTAATGCATGCTGGGAAAATCTATACCACTACTAAGGAAACATTTGGTGAGGACATCACATGACTGAAAACATCCTTCAGGCACTGCTTCTGTTCATTCATAGTATGCACAATTGCACATTAAAGAAAAAGGAAATTCCATTCTAACTTTGGCCAACAGGGGTCAGGCTTACTCTGCTTGACACAGGTTTTAAATGTTCTTTAAATTACAGTGGGCGCCAGGGCCGGCTGCTTCTGTTTGTTTCTCTCTATGACCGATCCCTTCGACACAGTGTTTACGTCTCTTTCCTCCTTACGGGGGATTTCCATTTAAAGCCTTAAGTAGCTACAAATTAAACTGTACATAATGTTATTCTCGTCTGATGTACAGACCAGAACCAGAATGTCCCCATGAAATCCATCAGCAAGGGAAAGGCACCACAAAACTAGCATTGATGGTGATGTTGAGGACAAAAATAATAGATGAACTAATAGAAAAGACGGTGAGTTAAAGAAATGTGCTTTATGGAGAGCTGGGGGAGGTGTAAGAGATGTATGTGCACGCAGCTCCTCTGAGGCAAGACAGGGAGGAACATTAATCATTGGGAGACATCTGTTCATTCTGCCGCTTTACAATCCTGTCAAAGAGCTCGGACGCCCCCCCCCCCCCCCAACCATCCACTCAGAGAAAACCTGTCCTCCGTTAAGCATGGACGGGCAGAGTGAAACATCAGAGCCAGTCTCCACTAAGAGCCGCCTTCAATTTGATTTCCATTCAAGCACATTTAAGATGAACAAAACAAGGGGACAGGGGAAGGAGAGCAGTGTGTACATCAGTGCTATTATCTGCATTGGGCTGGTTTTATGGAGCAAGACACTTGCTGTCAAAGAGGAAACAGCCAAGCATGCCCACATGCCATAAACTGACACACCCACACACACACATTTGCATATGTCATTTTAGGGGACATTTTTTGAACTCCATTCATTCTTTGGAGGATTACTGTAGGCTTAACTAGAATTGATGCATGTCCGACCCTCAACCTTAAATCAACATGAATGGAATCACAAATCAGTTACATTCCTGATGCAACAACTATTATAAATGCTAATGTTTCCTCAAATAAATATTTGAAAAGAACATGTTGTAAATGAAACCAGATTTTGCTGTACACAATGTCTGTGAAAATGATGTTCCCTGACCATGAAAGGAATATGAGATAATACAAGTTATATAAGAATAAATGCAGGGATATTGAATATGTGCCAACATGAATCTGTAACAATGGCTTCAAATATTGTGCTGTGTAATAATGTGTGCATTTAATAATCATGATGAAAATTAATTTATATTGTTTAACACAGGGGTTTTCAAAGTGTGGGAAGGTGAGCCTCCCCCCAGATAACATAAGAACATCTGCGCCCCCCCCTCCCAATTGTTATTGCTATTATTATTATTATTATTGTTGTTGTTGCTATCTTCTTATCGTGTCCACAAGGCAGTCAGTTACAGGGCTCGGTTAGATGTGGTTCAGCCACAGCTGATCTCCAGGCATGGTGTTTTCTCTTGGTGTTCTGTGGCTTACTTACAGCTTTCAGCGTAGCTTGTAGCGTAGCTTGTAGCGTAGCTTGTAGCGTAGCTTGTAGCGTAGCTTGTGCAGACTAGCTTGTGGCTAGCGTAGCTTGTGGCTTGTAGCGTAGCTTGTGGCTGTTTTGTAGCTTGTAGTAGGGGTTTCACAACTACCAATATTTACTAGTCGACACGTTTTTCAAAATAGCAGTCGACTAGTCGACTAGTCGTTACGTCATAATAAAGACACACAAAGAGAGGTGTACAACTGTATTTTATATTGGAACTCATACAGTTACATTAAACACTGCATTTTAATTTGTGTTACATGGCTGAGTAAATAACAAACAGTAACTGGACTTAGTAATTAACAAACAGTAACTGGACTCACCAAAATCGACAGCAAAACTGTTTACTGAAATACCACGTAAATCCAGTGCGCAACACTTTACTCGCTGTCCTTCACGATAACGTCCACCTTTCCAGATTTTTGGTTTGCGTTGAGGAACACCAACGCATCGACATGTGAGGGAAGGAGGCTTGACCGCTTTCGGGTGACAGTGTTGCCTGCCAGGGAAAAAACCCTCTCACTCGGGGTGCCTGTGGCTGGAATAGCCAGGTAGCTCCTCGAAAGCTTGGCTAAACGGGGGACGCGGTGCGCGTTTTCTGCCCACCACTCCAGTGGGTTATTCACTGTGGGGATATGCAGTGTCCGCTGGCAATAATCCCGTAGACCCGTTTTATTTTGCTGCTCGTCTGCCTCTGTCCTGTGCTGACGCCGGTCCGTTGCTCACTGGTGCTAGCATTACTGCTAGTGCTAGCTGTCGGCAGCGGGTGTCTCATCTTCAGATGGTTGCGCATAGCAGATGTATTTGTGTTGTACTTCAGTACAGCTGTACACAACTGACACTTCACTGTGGAGTTGGTTACATCTTTGTTGAAGTACTGCCATACATAAGAATGTCGGACAAGTTTTGGAGCATTTTGCAGCACCTCGTTTACCTCCATTTTTTTCACGACTAGTTGACTAGGGCCTACAGCGCCGACTAGTGGTAAAGGTAGTCGACTAGTCGATTAGTTGGTGAAACCCCTAGCTTGTAGTGGTGATAGGATTAGCAGTATCTAGTCGATCTAGTTGATCTTGTCGATCTCGTCAACACACTCTCACTCCCTAAGCGTTTGGTCAGTGTCCGTGGCGTCCAATTGTGACGCTCCTAGGCTCCTTCAGCGTCATAAAGGGACGCAAATAGCTTTCAACTGATTGCAATGTATTCCCATCTGCGTCGGGATTTGACGCTCATGGAAGCACGGCATTCGTTTATGTCGGCTGCCCTTAAAGGTAATGTGAGCGTCCATTCCCAGGAGTAAAGGATGGCAGAAGACACTACACTACCCAGAATCCCCAGCTATCGTTTGGACTACACCATGTGCTCTGTTTGACAAACCCCGTGATAGTCCTCAAGCTCTGTGATTGGAGAGTGTGCTCCGAGGGTTAAGCCGATTCTCGAACAGCACTTGAAATGGGATGGAACCACGGCAGACTGTCCAAAACTGGATTTGAACGGGTCCACCGCGTCCCCCCTCCCCCACCCCGTCCCCAGAACTACACATGCTGGCTATTCTGTTTCGCAACATGTTCTCTATGGCACGTCTCTACTGGGAGTTGTAGTTTTAAAAGACGTTTTCGTATTTCCCATAATAAGAAGTTGCCAGTATTAAACTGTGTACATCCCTGGAGGTTTAGGGGACAGGAAACACTCACATTTAAAACATATAATTAATAAATGGGTGAAAATTGCTTGTGCCCATTATGGGCAGTATTAATATATATACCCACACGCCAGCTAAGGTCAGAAGAGCTTTATTTAACAGCTGGTCTTATGTGTGTGACCCCTGTGATAACATTACATTACATTAATTGATAAGCCTGAAACATGCACTTGTCAAGGTTCAGAGGCACATTTTGCAAATATGGCAGTAGCCATCGATCAGCTTAAGATAAGATATACTTTATTGATCCCAAGTTGGAACATTTGCGTTACATCAGCATGTGTAACAGTTAAATATGCAGTTGTGTTTATTTGAAAATCATTTAGTATAATCACACAAATTCTGTGTTTTATATTCAACAATTCTGTGTTCTTTATTTATTGATTGTTCAATACCTGACAAGGCCGGAGATGAAATATCTGCATACATCTTATAAGAGCATAATACATTATGTATAATATCAGTTAAAATAAGTGCTTCAACATAGTTAACATTGCTGGAGGTATGCACAAATATTGATAGATGTCTTGTAATGCACTATTGAGGAACCTGCAACCCAAGTTTTTCATTCAGTGCAGAACTACACCACAGTTGTGTAGGCCTATATGATATTTCAATAAACCTTAGAAAATCATGAAATCTTGAAAGGGATGTGCAAAATAGTCATTACATACAGTCTTTAATTAACTATTAGTAGAGAATAACGAGTAATGAATATACTTTATAGGGATCGTATTAATATCTAATAATAAAAATAATTAAATTCAATAACATGCTTTAACCACCAGGTGTCCCTTTATATCATCTGTGCACCTTTATGGTGTAAATACAGCCTATCTACCAATTGGATCAAATATAAAAGTGAGCCGAATTAGTGTTGATATTGCAAGGAGACGTATTGTGTGAAAAGAAATGTAAGATGTTGTTTAATGGCTGATATATTTATGATCCACGTCACGTTTTCAGTTCCTCATGTTTGTCTTCTCATCAGGGCTATAAATACAGAACTACGGCAGATATGTAATATGTAATGCAGCCGAACCGTGTATTACAATGCCGTTATGTGATGACTTTCAAAGAGAAAAGCAAGCACACTCGGAATAAAGTATTATTATTATTTTTTTTAAATGTTTTCGGTCTGTTAATGACGATGTGCTGTGAGATGTGAGACTGGAATTGCACAGGGGGGAAATAATGTAGGCTATCTTTAGATGCGGATTTTGTTAAACTAATATGTTTAGGCTGTGGACCAACTCTGTACATTGACGGGGAAGGGGGTAGCAATAAAGATAACACCATTAAACAGTTACACAACATAACAGAAATAATATCGATAGCAGCGTCCCTAGCAACCACCTTGGTAACAATGAAAACGTCGCGATTTCCTGAAGTAATCTTCGTAATAACTAGCAAACTAAAGATCATGTACATCCACTGCACACATAATCTGAAATAACAACTCATATTTCTCGCATCAAATCACATCAAAACGCATTTTAATGGCCAAACTAACTTTAAAATAGGCATTTTCTACCAAGAATAAAACGAATTTCGGCCATGTTTTCTTTTTCTGCAGGGAGAAATTTGAAGATCATGTGACAGACGCTGGGGATTCTGGGTAGTGTAGTGTCTTCTGCCATCCTTTACTCAGAAAAAATATTTGTTTCTCCAAATCGAAGGGGAAAAATACAAAAGCATTGCACACAATTTAAACCAATCAATGTTGTGTAATTAACAAGGATAATCTGGTGTTTTTTAGTCGATGAGTAGTGCAGATATCACTGTAAAATCAATCGACAGTAAGAGGAATACTTACTTCCGGGTGTACAATTCTCCGTTATCCAATGGGAATGGACGCTCACATTGCCTTTAAGGGCAGCCGGCATAAACGAATGCCGTGCTTCCATGAGCGTCAAATCCCGACGCAGATGGGAATACATTACAATCAGTTGAAAGCTATTTGCGTCCCTTTATGACGCTGAAGGAGCCTAGGAGCGTCACAATTGGACGCCACGGACACTGACCAAACGTCGCTATTGGACGCTTAGGGAGTGAGAGTGTGTTGATCTCGTCAATACTCCCAGGGCCGCGACATGGACGCTCCTTTCATGTTGCTATAATGCAGGGGTATTATTATTGAGTGAAATGCCCTTACCTACTGGCCTAGTTCAATCAAAGTGGTTACTTTTCTTTGGCTGGGCAGTGTAGTTTTACACACCGTCTTATTTGACTTTCTCAGGACTTAAAACAGTTTTCTGGGGGCAGACCCCCAAAAAGAAAGAACTATATTTACACACGTAAGGTCATCATCTTAACAGTTTGTTATGCTCATCGAGTCATCCGTGAGCAGAGCATCAAGTTGGCATGCCTATAACAGCTGAATGCGGCGATTACCCTCTTGATCAGCAAAACGCCTCACAAACGTATTAAGATGTAAAGCTTTAGTGCGTTTTGATTCAATGCTGAGTACAGCCAAACTGACAGTCTCTTCTCTGTCATTGCAGACAGCAAATACCTCATTCCTTCCGTTCCATCTACTTGGCTCCGAATCAAGCCCCCAGGAAGATGTGCCGGACTCTGATGAAAATATTTGTGCTGGCCAAACGGCGGTACTACACTTCCGTTTGGTTGCCAGGCCCGGAAACACTTTTTCCCATTGACTTACATGGGGAAAGAGTGGTCTGTAACTCGTTGGATATTTTTTTTTTAACTAAATAAACAACCCAGTATGAACACTTGTATAGCCCTTATTAAAAACATTTGTTCCCCAAGTTGTAAAATGTGCAAATAACGTTATTCTGAGAGTTATTTCCCTCTGCATTATGAACGCGCATCTAACTCACGGGACCGTGCCGCCCGGCACGTTCATGTGATGTGACGTGCTCGGACGTTACACTAGCTAGCCGCTAGCCGCTAGCTGCTAGTCGCTAGCTGCTAGCCGCTAGCTGCTAGCTGCCGCGGCCGCCTCGTTATTAGTTAATATCAAATCCATCATAACAATCCATAACACGCGGTGCTGTTACGTGTATGCAAATTGACGTGCTTGATGTGAACGAGACTTTTGGGGGGCGTGGTTAAAGTTGCGCATGCTCTATGAGCGCACATACGGGTACTTCTCAGGCATGCTGGGTAATCTGTGACGTTTCACTCTCTCAAAAGTTGGGCCATTTTGTCATCCATGCGCCTCATAGGAATGAATGAGGCCCCGCCTCCCACGCTGTATCCAGTTCTTATTATATATTATATATTATATACGCTGGTTTAACATATCATGTTGAGTGAAACTGGATAGTCTTTCAAATGAGAACACTTTCTCAGTATTCTTCAGCCATGTTCATTCACTGCATTGGCATTATGTATTTACTGCTATGTAATCATTTTGATCATCACTGGTAGGATCCTCCTTTCCTGCGTAGGTTTTAAATGGTGTGCTCATTCAGAAGGGACACACAGAAAGAGATGCAGAATACAAAGCAGGTGTTTGAGCACTGTTCACATAATTGGTGTTGATTGTTTTTTTAAGAGTTCTTTATTGAATGTGACGGGCTAAATTCTTAACACTCACAGATTGCTTCCATGTTTGTTGTAGCATATTCTTTACAGATACAACAGACTCTTGAGAGACAATGTGCACATAATCAGTGGATTAACACATTATACGTTTATAGTATTTTATTATTTAGTATTCCAGACATCGTTTATGCATAGTCTTGCACACATTAATTATAATCTTTCCCAGATTGATAATCACATGTAAGGATCCCCTTCCTGTTACTTTGATATGTCTGTTTCAGGTGTTCTATACTTATTTTGTTTTGTGTGGGCTGGTCCTGCAAAAGACTGGCTTGAGATATGTCTGATAACAAAATATGCACCAATCCAACACAATGCTGATTTAGTGAAATCATTTTAGAGTTATGTGTTCATGTTATTGATGTTAGAAAGGCTGGATGTCTGCTGACCAATAGTGATTATTCCCTCTGACCAATCCTTGCTCCACCGTGTTTTAACATTACCGGTTTGTATCGGCTCTTGCTGAATCCTCTGCTAAAGTAGTACCAAAAGAAGTACAGCTAGGTCAAGTATAGCCTGCAGTGGGAATGCACATAATCAAAATACCACGAAGATAACTGTGAAAGTGTGTATAAAAAAAAGTGTTCCTGTAATATAACACTTATCGTAGTAGCGTAAAATCGTAAGCAAGTCTGAGGAGGCAATGTATATTTATAGTGTAGTAAATATATCTGAGCAGGAAAAGCTCATTTGGTTGCTGGTCAAAGTCTTTGGCTCTAGCTGTGCGTGTTGTTAAAGAATTGATTTTGCTGAATTAATGCATAACGAGGTGGTGCAATCATGAAAACAAATAAACACTAATCAGACAATTCCCTATTTTAGTCTCTGATTGTTTTGGTCAGAGGAAAATACAGCACAAAATAGAGCAGATATTTATGCTGTAGTGAAACATTTTTTTAAGGGAATTGTCGATTTTTGGTTGCATTTAAAGCTCATTAAACTAACCATGACATTAACAAACAGCAATCTATTGCATTACACTATTGCAATAAAAGCAAGCTATCCATAACCTACATCTCTAAATGCTAGCAGTAGTCGTGCTAACGAAAGCTTGGCTACCCCTGCATGTCTGACGGAGGAGCTGCTCAGTGCTGCCCCCGGTGACTGGAGAACATGTAACTCAGAAACATCTGTGTAATGAAAACACGCTTTAGACCACTTACTAAGGATTCTAACTTTCAGAGTTGAGTTTTAAAATATCAACAGTAAGCTAAAATAATGTGGGGGTTTTGAGGTATCTCTGGGTAGTAAAACAAAATCAGACAGTGTATCTTTTGTTTTCCACATATTTCTGTAGAAAGCGAGGAGCCTATAAATCTCTCTTATCTGCTGAGATTGGTCCTGCTTGTTCATGGGCCTGTTCAGAAGCCCTGTTATATTTTCAGTGGGAGTATCAAATCAAACCTGCATTCAACCTGTGAACGTACGGCGGTCCAAGTGGTGTCCTCCCATTGGCGTCAGAGGAGAGCGAAGATGAATGAGGCCTTTCTGCGGGGTTTGAGGACTGCAGGCTGAGGGTGCTTTGTCATCATAATATTGAAAGTGAGTTTTGCAAGTTTGTGCCTTTTGGCCATGAAGGTGTGTGCTGCCTTGTTTCACAACTCATTACAGTCAACATTTTTGATTGACTGCCTGCTGTTTGAGCTGATATTGGACTTCAGACACATTTCTAAAGCTCTGTGGAACTTTTATGTTGAGAGATTGTATATGTTTGGAGATATATTTTTACTTTCACAGTAAGGTCATGACATGAAGAAGTAGCGAACACATCAGCGCCCATAACCAAATTCAGTTGACTTTTTTCCTGTATTGTTTTTTATTGACTTCAATACAGTGGATTTAACAAACAGTTATCTGCCGACCAATCAAAAGAAGTATTTCAATGGTGTCTCATAGGTGTTCTGATTGGCTGGAGGGTGTACGTACGTAAAATATCTGCACAGCTTATGGAGGTTTATTGTTGTCGTAATAGTTGTAATGATTACTGATGCATTCATGAAATGCGGTATAACAGCTCTGTGCTGGCATTCTATGGAGAGAGCGGTGGCGCCATTGATCAAGATGTTCTCCAAGCTCTTCGCACAGAGTTAAAAATATCTCAACTTTAACCTTTTTAACTAGTGACCTACCAATCAAATGACAGCTGTGCTAAGTGAGCCAAGAGAAAAGTACCTATCATGTGAATGCATCTTAACTATTTGGTCTGTTTTGTGTTCGCCTCTTTTGGTGTAAGCAGTACAATCCACTCTGACCCATGCTTTTATTGACATCCCAATACCATGACAAACAGGGGAAAACTCTCTCTGTAAGTTGTGTTGAATAAAAACAAGATAATTATGTTAATACTATTGAATTTGGATAGACAGAAACAATTGTGTACCTTTTTTTTTTTAAATCTCTAGGTTTTTAAGGTGTTGAAGTGAGATGAAGTCAATCCACAGAAGTGTATTGGGGTATTATAGTTTTTTGTTGACCTACTGTTCTTACCGTAGATGTATGCAAAGTTTTCCTGTGAGTTCCTGAAGTTGAATACGACAATCATGCTAGTTTAAGCTGTTGACTTGTTTCACTTGTCTGATGGAGTGACTGCTCAGTTATGTTCACACATTCAGAATCAGGATGTCTGTGTGTTGCAAGCCCTTTGTGAATATTACAAGGTGATCTAAGCTGAAAGATGCCCCAATCCAGGTACAAAAGACCAACGTTGTAATACACACAGACGCACACCAAAGCAGCCCATTCGAACATTTATTTGATTGGTCAAAGACACTTTTCTATGGATTCTCTACTGTATATTCTAAAAGTAGGCATACTGTGCAACTTGACTTTCAGGAAATATAATCATCAAAAATGTCACTTTTCTTGCAATCAGACCACAAAGAAAAGCAGCAGCCAAATCCACATTGTTTAATAAATGTTGAAACTCCATCATATATCTCTGGAGGAATGAATCACGGAGCTATTAAAGTTGTCACAGAGAGTTTTACATCAGAGGTCACATCTCTATGCTAATGTGGGGCTGATGTCGAAGAAAGGCAAGAAGATTGGGGCCAATAATGTACGTCTCGTTTGGATCGTAATGTGCAGATGCGTAGATTTGGTCGATGTGTTTATTGTTGATGTTGTATCTCACCAAAACTCTGTCCATGTTGCTTTTAGGGTCACTGCGGTTGTAGTACCTCTTGACTTCAAAGGGCAGGTCCTCGGCCTGCAAAGAGTGGAGGTTTCCGATGGTGTAGTATGCATATTGCTTTTTGTCCTCTATTATTGGAAGCAGTTTCTGAGGCCTAAGGTTCTGAAACTTGTGAAATCCAAACTCTCCTTTAGTGGGATCACACAGAGCCCGCATGTTGTTGTCCAGGCAGTCCTGAACGTACCAGCCCAGCAGCTTGAGGCCGTGGCGAGGCGGCGGGCGACCGAAACCGCTGTCCTGCAGCTCCTGGTCTGAATCAAGGGTTCTCAGAGCTGAGGTCAGAACCACCGAGAACACCAGGGCGAAACGAAACAAGAGCTGCAGCTTCTCTTTGCCAAGGGCCATGTCCAGGTTATCTATGCAAATATCTGAATGACAAATCAGAATCAGAAACAGGTTGTACTGCCGAGTACAGTAGGTTGCCTTGGTGCATTTGGTTCATACAGAGGCACAGTTAAAGAAGATACATTGTAAGACAAGGACCACAAAAGTAAAACTATTACAAGAAACTATTATAACATTAAAATGTAGTAATATTTACATTAAATCTAACAAATATATAATATACCTGTAAAAATTAAATATGTGCAGTATTGGTATGAAAAGTGGAAAGCCGTGCAGATATGCGAGGTAGCTTTGTGTACAATGTGCACAATTCAGAGGGATGTGCACATCTGCCAGAAGAACCATCAAAACAAATTGATTTAAGAATTCTACTTTACATGTCCAGTTATATCGTCTCACAACTTACCTCTTAGTTGGTAATAAAAGGAGAAGTTTAACCTTCTCTAAATGTGCCTGCAACCACAGTGTAAGTCTTTACGCTCCGCTGTGCTGACTCCTCTCTGTGTGTGTGCCTGATGAAAGCAGCAAACCAGAGGTGGAGCTTTGCTCGCTCTGTTTGCGAGGAAAGAGGAAGTTCTGTGTTTGCTGTGCAGCTGGGAACCCCAAAAAAGTTTGGTTTACATTTAGAGAAGTGAAGCTGCAGCTTAAACGCAAACCACAAGTGGCATTTGTAGACACTGATGATCAAGTTCAGATTCAGGTGATTTATTTCTACCTGTAGGTTAATTTGGTTTGCAGATAAAAGACAAGGGATCCATCCTGACATTTTAAAACAACACGGACAAATCTTCAACAAAGTACCCCATGCTCTATCACATTTACATAGATATAAAAACCACTAGTACAAAAATAAATAATCTAGCAAGTAAATAACAAAATATAATAATAAAAATAGTAGAATCTTTGTGACACTGCAAGAACAAATGTTAATGTGAGCGATGGCTGCTGAAACTCTTAGTTCTGCAACTAGGGACAGCTAACCTCTGGCCTGAAGGAAGAGAGAGTTCCTGCTCTTTAAACAAACCATGACATTAAAGAAAAAGGCCGAATTGACTATAAATAAACAATAAAACATGATCATCATGGTTTTGTCGATGTTAAAATAGGAAAGTTTCCTAAGTCAATACAAACGCTGGCGATCCGTTTGGCAAAGCTCCACTGTCTGGTTCTTGATGGACAATAGTTCATGTATGTGGGGATGTCTTCTATTATAAATTGTTAGGTTGTTGTATTTACATATCATGTAAAACAGGTCATAGTGAATACTGATGTTGATCTCAACTGTTTCACTCAGCCTACATTGTGATAAAATGTGAAGCAAAAACCAAGAAACAGACCCACATGACTTTGTGGTTGTGAGCATTGTTGTTAACATTTCACTTCTGCTTCCACCTCCACTTGAGATGAGTAACATCTGCTGTGAAATGACGAGGCCCACAGCACAGCATACAATAACTCATAACCACACTGACTGCATGTTCTTCAGCTAGTGTGGTAGTGCACTTAACTATAATTGAATATCAAGTCAGACAAATGAAGTCCATTTTTATTAATATTCGTCATAACAGAAGAGAAGGTCTAGAGACTACTCTTTGACACTAAACATGACACTTACATGTAAAGGAAAGTCAAGTCATCTGCTATGTTGGGCGGCTAGAAGTTGATCAGAGCCATCTCTGTAGACTTGCACACAGTGTAATGGTAAACTGTATTCAGGCTTTGGGAGTAATGGATTACATGTAACTGGATTACGAAATTAGGATTACAAAAAAATGATACTGCATTCCTTACAGTTACATCAAAAAGAGTGCTGTTCTGCTCTGTGATACTGTTCTGTAGGCTAATACTTTAAAGGGGGCCTATTATGCAAAATGCACTTTTTATACATCAATGTGTCCCCGGTGTGTCAGGGAACTCACAAAGTATAAGAAAACAAAACCCTTTCTCTTTTCCTCCGTACCCACATCTCTAAAAAAAAAAACGGGAGTGCAAACGAGCAGATCCAGGATTTTGGCTCACGTGACACGTCCCAACCTATGGTCTCCGGCACGCGTGACACGTCCCAACCTATCGTCTCCGGCACGCGTGACACGTCCCAACCTATCGTCTCCGGCACGCGTGACTGTTATGCTGGATTCGTTATTCTCGCGTCCAGGTAAGAAGCTTAAAAAGGAGACTAAATGGAGTCTCTGAGAAGGTTCAAAATTGGTACTTTAATTAATAAAAAACGCGGTAATGTTACAAGCAGGATATTGTTCAGTCAGAAGAGAAAGGCTGCAGCCTTCCTCTCCCTGTGATGGCCGTGCAGCCAACCCCAAGCATTCGTCCTTCCCGCTTGCTGGCTCTTCGCTCCTCCTCTCTGGGAGCTGTAGTGACGCAGGGGACTTCCCCCCTCGTTCGCCTGTGTCCGATATCGCGTTAAACAGAGGATTTCGACATTTTACATTCATTGCTTACTTCCACATGCCGTTTCTCCTCCTTATCTCTTTCATAACATTATATGTAACACATGTTAACGGCGTCAATAGCCACTTTAATGATACTAATGGGCGGTAGTCCCGGATGTCGTCATGACGGATTTTCAGAATAAAAGCTTGGTATTGAGAACTTCCGGGTTTTTCCAGAATAAAATAGCATTTAAACTGACGGTATGTTTAAGGTACATTATGCCATAAAACATTGATTTTAATTTCTAACAGTCCCTCCTTACACACCTAAAAGGTGTGTATAATACTGAAATCAATGAGTTCTTCATCTGAACTCTGCATAGTACATAACTCATATTAAAAACGTTCAATAGCCTCAACTTTACAAAAAATACTTTGACTGTGCTTAAACATAAAAGTGTTCCCTTGTGCATAACTTCTCGTGTTAACATTCAATATCATTCTTCAAAATGGCAGCAATGGCTTGGTATTAGAACATTTCTTCCTCCCTCCTTTCACAGAAACCTTTCCCACACCACGCTCAGTGTTAAGGCACTTGTTTTTACAAAGTGAAAAGAAACAAACCATTTTAAAATAGCAATGATTTATAAAACATGAGATCTATCATATTAGAATAGTTAAAAAATAATAAAGAATAAATAAACTATCTTGGAATAAATAGATTCACTCCATTTTAGCATTTTAGTTTGCTCACTTCTTCACATGATTTCATAATTTAAAGTATCACATCAGCTGGACATTCATTGAACAATCTCATCAATATCTGTATATGGGTCGTCTTGTTCTGCTAGCATTTGTAACCGTCTCCTCATGAGAAATGTACCCTCCCTCCTTTCATACCATTTAAGGTATGAAAGTAATATGTTCTCTAGAATAGGCCGTCGTGATCAATCGGTACGTTAGGACATGGAAATGCAACATCTAGGCCTTTCCTAGGCCCCCCTATGTTATCCTTGTGCACTGTGGAGCCTAAACTCCCCCTGGGACTGGTCTCTTAGCCCTACTGGCTTTGGGGGTTTTGCCATGTTGATTAACTGCATAAAAAACATCACTGGCTGTGCTAGTGCACAGGTCCCAGTCCAATCCTGTGGCAAGACTGAGTACAAGGTTTTAGTTCCATGATACCACCAAACACCTACTCTGGGGTACGGCATTCTAGACAGTCATTTCTGGGAGAAGATTTTGGTCAGTTACAACAGTTGTAGAGTTTCATCACTTGAAAGTTCCCACTTCAGTAGCTTTGGGTGGTCTGTTCTAATGATGTGATAAAGTCCCTGAAATGGTGTGAAAACCAGTGGAATATCACCAACGCATTATACTAATTTATCTTCAATTCTGGTCTACTTGAAGAACCATGCTAACCCCTTTAACAGTGTGTGGAACCTTGGGTGCCCGAGCATGTGATAATTACTCCCTCCTTTAACAAGGACTTTAAAAACAGAAGTGGTTTCATGGCTTGTAGTTCAATTCAGGTATGTTCACTCATGGCAGATATGTTTCTCCTTTTAAATAACGTCTCTAAATGTCAGGTCATCACTGATTAATGGATGAGCATTAGGAGGTGGTGGCACTTGTCTTTTAAAACTCATACTCTGGTGCCGTGCGCTCCCTCTGAAGGGGCAAGTAAGATTTAAAACATCTGCAGGGTGGGTTGAGCGACCCCTTCTCCCTGAACAATATTTGTTGTTGAAAATATGCACCATTAAAATGAGTGATCCAAGGCCCCGCATGCATTACTCCCAATTATACTAGTTTTTCAGAATTAAAATTTGCAATCGCTCTTTGCCTAGTGTCTTTTTAAAACTCTACATCTGGTTCGACAAACAATGTTGTTTCCACCTTAACAGTTCTCCTGAGGTAATATCCATGCTACAATGGAGACATCAATACTCTAGATTGGAATACTTCTTTGGCTTGGTTCTAGCTCGACCTTTAACATTTTCCATTCAAATAAAGATTTGTCTGCTTTCTATATTGTAACAAATTAAATCTTCCCCAAATTCTCACATGAATAAGAATCTCTATGAGAATAATTTGATTATATGATGAAAAGATTGAATAATATGTTCCACCCTCAGTGTGTTTTTAGGATTATTTTCTAATAAGTGTGTTTATGTGTAAACTCACTCACTCCGTGTTCCTTCTCTCCCCCTCTGGTCGTCAAGCCACGACCCCCTCAGGTTCTGCTGGCCCATGCCAACTCCTCCGTCCTGTCCTCTCCTCCGTCCTGTCTCCTCAGTCCATCTGCTCTTGAATCCTCCCCTCCCGCTGTAACTCTTTCCAGTGGGCCAACTGCTTTGCATTTCATCTCCTCCTTTTCAGTCTCGACGCTGTTGCATGGAGGGCGTATTCCGCACTCATGTCACCCACTCTGCTTTTGTGCCAAATCTCGTGGCTCAGTTTGGAACTTCGTGTCCTGATTTAGGGACCGATGAGTTTGCCTCTTTGTCAGCGTGCTGGTTTGGTTCTGAATGCCTCAGGTGGAGCTGGTTCTGGATGCCTCAGGTCGTTGTTGGTTCGGCTCAGGTTCTCTGTCTGTTCGATGTGAGGAGGGGAGGAGGAGTCTCCTGTGGTGAGGTCATTTGTCTGAAGATGGGGTCGTAGCAGTCTGACAGGCAGAGAGAGAGAGAGAGATCTCGGGACGCATTACCGATAGCTAATTCCAACACACTGAGGAAAAATATATCCAATCCTTTCTACTCCATTTTCCTAATCTTACTATCTGTCTTAGATGTTAAATGTCATCTAAACCCAATTAATGTCTACTAATGGTTGTGCCATATCCCTAAACATTGCTTTCACCCACTGTAACATGGCTACTCCAAATAACTCGTTCAGGAAACCATTTTCTTCTATAAATTAAAAATATCTACATGTTTCAAGCACCACATATTTCACACACTATAAAATAACGTCCCCATATTTTCTCCATTACTCTAAATCTCACTGTTATTTAGAACATAAGTAAGTTTTGTGACTGGACATATCTGCAATGTCGCCACAATCTGCAGCTGGGGAGTTTGTACGTACAAAGCTGTGCTTGTGGGTTAGTAGCCAGTTTCTACTGTAATCATTTTCAATATTTGTGCTCAGGTCACCGGTCGGTTGTCCATAAACTTAACAGGGAGTGTTTCTGGTACAGACTAAAACATGGATCCAGTGTATTTGGAGATTCCCCTAATCTGTAAATCCCCATCTCTGTAAATCCCCATCACTGATTATCCCGATCACTTAAACCCATCTCAGCATTTGATACAATAACTGCATGTATGGGGGGTGAATCATCTTGATTGTAACCTCCTCACCTTTGGGACCGAGTATTTCTAACTCCTCCTCTTGTTGCTCAGCTGATCTTTTGGCTCTGGGGATAAGTGAAAGTCTCTGAAACACAGCTGGAGTTTTGTTAGTGATGTGAGCATTCTCTATGAGTGAACTAATGGATCCATGTCTTACTTGATATTGTACTCCCCATCCAACCAAAAAGGTGCCAAGTGTAATGAGCACAATCAACAATGCTATTCTGACTCTTATCCCTAGGGGACCCCACAATTGGTTTGGCTTTGTTCTTGTCATCTCTATTTTTGTCCCTGGTTGTGTCAGTTACAGAATTTAAATAATGAGTACTATAATAACGTATACGAAAATTGGACTCTTTTTCAGATGTAAAACAAAAAAAGTTTTCACTTTAGTGTACAATCTATAAAAATCTATAGACAATTCGTCTTTTGAGCTGTTTCTGTCTTTATCTTATTTCTATTTATTGTTTTGTTCCAGCTCTGCCAAATCAGTCCTAACTCCCAATAATGTTCTGGAAGTTGCCAGTGAAGGGTGACAATGTGTGAGGTGGTGTCAATTTGCTCCTTTGTCTTTACCTTTAAAGCGGAGCTCGTGTGAAGTTCATTACAACTTCTCACTGTTCCGTCCACCCGGATCAGCTCACTGTCTTTTGTGAACTTTCACCCTCACCCAATCACCTGGCCGAACAGGAGTCTCTTCTGGTGTCTCGTCTGGTATCTCTGTAGCTTTCCAGCCTGTGTAGACAAAACTTGGATAATATTACTCAGAGTTCTGACATATTCATCACTTCTATTCATCTAATATCTAAAACTGGAATACTCCCTCCTTGGAGGAGGCCCAAGCTTCAGCATACCTTTTGTCGTTATGTGACCTATTATTAAATACATGTTATTATTCATTAACTACAACGTCACTGAAATCAACATATCTGTATAATCATGACACTCCCTCCTTTGAGCATAACATGCTCAATCAATATTGCAATGATTACCCTATTCTGAACAGGACATGTAAAACCCATAACGTTGCACAAAATAAATATAACTTCTCCGTGTACCCATAAGGTGTACAAAAAATATCATATGATGTATGGCTTTCTGATGGTATACAAACATATTCACTCAAATTTGCCATTAGCACAAAAATTGTTTACTTGTTTCAGGAATGGCTTTTGTCCTGGTATTATGCATCATTGCTGCTGCGAAAACAATACCCCTGGTGTCGCTAATGCGTCTCAATAACTCTAGGATTAGAGGATTGTTTGATACTGCTGAACAAACATATAATAAAATAATATTTCTCCAAACTAGAGGGAAAATACGAACTATTCTCACAGAGGGTGACATGCATGGAGGGCTGGTGCCCCTCACTCAAAATGAGATATTGCCTTACGCACTACATTATAAATCAGTAAAGTCACTCAAGAATAAATAAATAAAAACTGATTCTTGAAACTGTTGTAAAAACCCTACAACTTCTTCATCCAAGCTCTCAATCAGTGTTATGTTATTTAGTTTGCAGCTCATTGCCTTAAAACCGATATTTCAGACCGATTATAAAATTGTGTTTATGAGAAAAAATGTAATCTGACTCCAAAAATCACATAATTTTTTGACTAAAAAACTACACTTCTACTAACAATAACTGAAGTTCCCCTTTAAACACAGCCCCGGTTTCTGACGGGGTCCATCTATGTACTGGCTGGAGAATGTTGGGCCAGTCTCTGTCGCTCTGTCACTGTTCTCCCGCCAACAGTCACTCTCTAGTTCTGCTGGGTTCTTGTTGACTTCTTCACTGGTTTGAGACAAGCGACCCTATCGGACACCTCCCTTTGTAGCCAGACTTCACCACAGCAGAATCGAGTTTCTGTTTTTAGGTCTCAACAGCTCCACGTCTGGTGTATCGCCGCCCCTTGAACTGCAGTCGGTGTAAACAGGAGGTAAGGATCCTCCGTCTTGGGCGAGTACTAAGTTTCCGTTTTCATATTTTTGGGTGGAACCCCATCGTCTTGACCTCACTAGCTGTGTGGACACAATAGTTTTCTGTGTAGGGGAACAACATCACTCGTAATCTCTTTCCTTCTCATAATTACAAAAATAGTCTGCTAAATGTTCTACTATGTTTTATGCTTTATGTGTAAATGCAATATGCTACTCACTGTCATGTTTTACATTAAACCTCTCCCTTCTGTGGTGACAGATATGGCTCAATGTAGCTGAAGATTTCAAAATACCCTTGTGCTGAAGATGCATCACCTGGTGGTCTGGTCCTCTGAGCTTCCTCATTGTTGTGGTTGATACCAGGGTGTCAGTGGCATTTGGGTCATGTTTGGCACCCCTGTTCGCCTTTGACATCTCTGGGACCCCCTGCCTCCGTCGTAAACCTCCCCGGGGTATCTGCATGGAGGGCCGTTGTTTGGTGCAATGTTCTGCGGACACTCTCTGGACCAATGTGTCAGCTGACCACATTTGTAGCAGCCTTCATCTGTTCTTCGTCTTGATCGTGGCTTTCCTCCTCTGCCACTTTGTCTTCCTCGGAATTGTTGATTCTGCACCTGAATCTCTGGCACCTCCCGAGCTTGAATTGTTGGAGGTGTCTGACCTGCCTTCTCTGGTTCTATGGCCATCCCTGATGTAGCTGCCATTTGCCTTGCCGCTTTCTTGTTTTTATTAGCTTCGGTATCTTTCTCAGCTATTTGCATCTTCAAGAGTCTCAGTTGTAGTGCTTCCATTTCTGTCTTTTGTGTTTGTCTTTCTTCTGTGATTTCTTCTAATCGTATGTTCTCTTCTATCAGGTGTTTTGATTGACTGGTTAGCACTCTTACTTCATACTCCAATTCTTTGAGATGTTTGTTCATGGAGACTCCATCCAACTGCAAGACTTCTCCTATAGAACCAACATTCGGGGAGGGAGGAGGGACTTCGGCCAGGCTTAGATACAGCTTCGGAGTTTGGATAACTGGAGCCTCTTTGGTTTTTTCTGCTATGTCTTCCCTCACTGGCAGGTCTGCTACTCGGACCACATTTATGCTGTGTGCCAATAGGCTGGCATATTCCAGATGGAGTATCAGACTTGTAACTCTTATAAATCTTTCTTCAGCTTCTCTCCATATAGTTAGCTGTTGTAGGCATTGTTCGTGCTCATAGTCGAGTACTGCTCTTCTATGGGCTTTTGTTGGTCCAGGTTGATCATTTGCTGGAACCAGTCCTCTTGTTTGCCACTGTTCCAACAGTTTCTGTATTTGGTTCCATGTCTTCTGTCTAAGTTTTGGAACTGTTGTAGCATCTGATCTGATTTTTACCCTTTCCATGATATCTGCAGTTGAGCCTGGCTCTGCTTTTGGTTTCAACTTAGTTTCTTTCGGTGACATGCTCTCTAACTATTCGAATGATCAAAGCACTAGTCCTCTGACTAGTACCTTTGTATTCCCTCAAAATATCCTACATCAGAATTGTTAAATCTGTTCTTTTTTTTTTTTATAAAGTTAATTAAAAGATAAAAATTATGCAAATTTTAAAATCTGAAATGCTAAAAATAAAAATTGTACAGTGTATGGTTTTGACTATGAAATATGAAAATTAGAAATCTGGTGAAAATCTACTGTGTTTCACTTTTCAAAATGTTTGGAATTATGTAAATGTCATAACTTGTGTTAGCTTCAATACATTTGTTTGCTTATTTGAAAAAGTATTATATAAAGTGTCTTATCTTATAATTAGAAACTACTTGCAATTCTATCTCGGCAATGAAGCTTGTGTGTATTTATAACACTTAGAATTAGCAAAATGCTATTGAGTGTTTCCTCTATGTAATAATTCTGTACTACCAGCAGAGTGCGCTATTGTAATTTCCAGCTCAATCCACTAGGGATAGCTGTTGCAAAACTGACATCTTTTTAACAAGAAGTAGCTTTTTCCTTAAAAATGGGAAGAAAATTAGAATATGGTTAAACAACACAGCCCACAACCGCCAAAACACATTTGCAAACAAGAATATTCAAATGAAAAACGCCAATACACACTTGTAAACAAGAATATCTCAAATAAACCGAAGCAGAAATACTTCCAAAACCAGACTCCTACAAATACCAAACTTCCCACGGTAAGATAACCTGTCTATTTTATAGTTCCAACTCTGCCAAGAGATATGATTTGTCCTTCTCAATATGGAGTGCCTAGCATCATGTGAGTGTGACTGAGTGTGTAAAAACAAACAGAGTACTTTCAATTAGCATTTCACGAAATGGCGACTTCCGTGTGTCTTATTTTCAACATGAGGGCAAAACAAGATGGCAACTGATTTTCCAACCTTTAACCTGAAGAACAAAGGGATTTGATAACACACCTCCTGTCTCTCACAGGGGTGGTTTAAATAATGGCGGGGCAATCTTGTCAAGAAAATTCAACACAAAACAACACTGCAGTTTAAAATAACATTTCTATCTAGTTTACTATGAACAAATGGGCTTTATCTTATTGATATCATCACTTAAAGTTAGGAACCCTTTACGCTTAAGCCATAAACTTATCTGCGTAATATTTGACTTTATAGTCCACTACAGTCAACTGCTGCCATTTAGACACGCTAGGTGGATGTAGTATGGGAACCAATCAGCGACTATTAAATAACCGTCGTCAATTTAACGTAATGCTGTTGTAACCCCAAATACTGTATTCCACCCGCAATATCTTGGTTGAAAATAGAACAGTTATGACCACTGATAAAGGCTTACACCTTAAATCAAGCCTTTTCCTCAAAAAAGGACTTTTTTAAAACAGTTGGTTCTCAACTGTTTTCGACTAGCACTGTCTTCAGTTACTCAACCCTAAGTTGACTCGCTATGCCCTGCTGGTTTTCAATTACTTGGCCCGTAACCAACTCGCTATGTCTCATAGATCTTAACAATAATCGTTAAATGGACATATATATCCTTACGTCATAGGCTAACTAACTACTAACGTAACAAGAGACACCTACATGAAAACGCAACAAGACACCTATCCAAAGTACAATGACCACACACATTTATAGTTAAAATACTAACACACACAAATTAGTAACATGCAGGGTTAAATGTAAGAAAAAGAAGAAATATGAACTCACCCTGCTTGCGACAAAGCAACGCCCCAAGGTATATAATTGTTATTGTTATAAATTTGGTTGTTTTAACATTAATTTAGGCAGTCTCTCAGGAGTCCAACTTACCAGACAGACACACACTCCTATTGTTCCCTATGTAATCTATTGAAGATTTTGAATAAACAGGTACTTCTTTACCTTTCTGTATTGGGCCCGAGTGTATGTCTGCCAGCATTGTTCAAACTCCTTTGAAAACTGCAACCGCTCTCCCGGTGTCACGAGATCACGTCGGGGTCATTCCAAATGTTATGCTGGATTCGTTATTCTCGCGTCCAGGTAAGAAGCTTAAAAAGGAGACTAAATGGAGTCTCTGAGAAGGTTCAAAATTGGTACTTTAATTAATAAAAACGCGGTAATGTTACAAGCAGGATATTGTTCAGTCAGAGAGAAAGTCTGCAGCTTCCTCTCCCTGTGATGGCCGTGCAGCCGCCCCAAGCATTCGTCCTTCCCGCTTGCTGGCTGTTCGCTCCTCCTCTCTGGGAGCTGTAGTGACGCAGGGGACTTCCCCCCTCGTTCTCCTGTGTCCGATATCGCGTTAAACAGAGGATTTCGACATTTTACATTCATTGCTTACTTCCACATGCCTTTTCTCCTCCTTATCTCTTTCATAACATTATATGTAATACATGTTAACGGCGTCAATAGCCACTTTAATGATACTAATGGGCGGTAGTCCCGGATGTCGTCATGACGGATTTTCAGAATAAAAGCTTGGTATTGAGAACTTCCGGGTTTTTCCAGAATAAAATAGCATTTAAACTGACGGTATGTTTAAGGTACATTATGCCATAAAACATTGATTTTAATTTCTAACAGTCCCTCCTTACACACCTAAAAGGTGTGTATAATACTGAAATCAATGAGTTCTTCATCTGAACTCTGCATAGTACATAACTCATATTAAAAACGTTCAATAGCCTCAACTTTACAAAAAATACTTTGACTGTGCTTAAACATAAAAGTGTTCCCTTGTGCATAACTTCTCGTGTTAACATTCAATATCATTCTTCAAAATGGCAGCAATGGCTTGGTATTAGAACATTTCTTCCTCCCTCCTTTCACAGAAACCTTTCCCACACCACGCTCAGTGTTAAGGCACTTGTTTTTACAAAGTGAAAAGAAACAAACCATTTTAAAATAGCAATGATTTATAAAACATGAGATCTATCATATTAGAATAGTTAAAAAATAATAAAGAATAAATAAAATATCTTGGAATAAATAGATTCACTCCATTTTAGCATTTTAGTTTGCTCACTTCTTCACATGTCTCCGGCACGCGTGACACGTCCCAACCTATCGTCTCCGGCACACGTGACACGTCCCAACCTATCGTCTCCGGCACACGTGACACGTCCCAACCTATCGTCTCCGGCACACGTAAAGTTGTTATATATATAATACATATATTGGCACTGTTCTAGCGGTAAACACTTAAGAAAGAACATGTCAAGCTATGCGCTGTATCAGAAAGAATGCACGGCGTGTTTTGGGAGTAATATGGTCTATGTTTACATTAGCAAGCATGCTAACACTCAGAGCTAACGCTGTAGGCTGCTGGAGAGAATATGTGTAACATAATGTCCTTGTGGTAAACCCTGTGAGAGAGAAAGGTTTGAGCTCCATACTGTTTCAGAGATAATGCTGGAAGTGGTTGGGAACATAATGGCATTTAATCACGGCAGCGTTTAGCTGAGTTTGTCTGACCTCTTAGCAGGGGAAAGCTGCATGACGCTACAAAGGGGCGTGGCTAGCAGCTGCTGTTCCATTTAACCTGCACTAAACTAATAAAGAGTATAATATGCTGCTAATATGCATGTTAATTAACAACTAGTTGATGGTTAATTTGTGTACCTTAATATAAAGTGTTACCAACATTCTATATTGATTCTGACTTTTCTACATCCAACTCACAGGTTTATGATTGCTTTGAGAAAAAAGATTATTAATTTATCCCTTTTCTGGGAATGTCATTTTCGAGTCTGAGGCCTGAAAAACAGGCTCGGGACTCAACAGCCTTTTTGGAACAGGGCTGGAATAGTGGGGTATGAGCAGTATGTATGGGCATAGATATGTCTCATAATTATTTGTGTGAACATAAAAATAATTTGTGTGTAAATATGTGATTTGTAAATGTAAAACACCATTCACAAATGCATTTGAAAGATTTGCAAACTCACAAATAAATGTGCAAGTGTAAAACGAATCTGCAAATAGGCTAAATATTTTCACAAATAAAAAAAAGATCTGTGAATATCTCTTTAACATTTACAACTTTCGATCAGGCATTTGTGAATCCATTTTGTATTTGCCGACCAAAAATGCGCTTGCGGATCTCAAATCTCTGCTCGTGGATCGTCTTTTTACACACACGGAATTTTGAGACATATTTTCCGCCGGTCTCTTCTAAAATCTACTCGTGTCACTCGGTTATTTTCGGAAACCACGTGATGGCCCGCTGATGACGACATTTCCGCATGATTTCAAAGTAAGAGCATGATGGTTTGTTTAATGCTCTGTTTTTTTATTATAATGAACAGCGGAACGTTAGATGCATTCTTTATCACCATCATCCATCATCATCATCATCATCATCATCATCATCATCATCATCATCACCACCACCACCATCATCATCATCATCATCATCATCATCATCATCATCATCATCATCATCATCATGTTATAGTGATACAGTTAGTTTGTGTTCGTTTATTGGTTCAATACAGCATATCGAGCACATGCATTGATGTTGAAGTGCAGGCTATAGTCTATGTCACTTCCGGGTCCCGGGGGAGCAGCAGGCAGCGAAGCAGCCCAGATAAAACTCTTTCTTCATTGTTTGTTGTGTATTCAGTCAAGCGGGTCAAAGTTACAAAGTAAAATTGTAAGTACAATGTAAAGTCCTGTACTCTCAGGCCCGGTTCTACGGGGGTGCATAAGGGTGCATTGCACCCTCAGTTGAGTCGTTATGCACCCTCATTTGAAAAATTAAAAGTAAAAAAAAAAAATTAAAAGTGAAAAAAATGTAAAGTGAAAGATATTACATTTTGCCTACTATTACTAACAATAGTAGTAATAATAATAATAAGAAGAATATAGTTGAAATAAAATAAATGGTAATTGTGGTTAAATAACATTGTCTGCTGCATTTATTTGATCAATTTAAACGGTAAATAACGTTATTATGTCAGGTGCGCGTGACCTGTGCCGCTGCACATTCATCATCTGCAAGGTGCTTACACAGCAGTCAGTGATGGATCAGAAAATGGTTAAAACAACCAGCCCTTATCGCCACTGCATCTACTGCAGGTAATAACAGTTCAGATCATGGGGACATTACGTTACTGTCGTGGACACTAACGTCCTCCTGCCCGACTCGCTGGCTTTGCCCGCCTCGCCCACAGAGGCGGAGCAGCCACAGCCGTCTTCGTTGCCCCAAACACCACCACCCCTCGGCGGCCCGCAAGTGCCAGAGGACCTCTGCAAAACAGAGCCTGCCCAGGTATATTTAAAAAAGTACCCAACTCGCCTGTACAGTGGGGTGAGGCGCTCATTTTGCAGCTCATGGTTTCAAAACAGAGATTGGCTGGAATATTCATGTAAAAAAGATGCCATCTTCTGCTATGCATGCAGATATTTCGGTTCAAGTAAGTCAGATGCCTTCACCACAACTGGCTGCAACAAATGGCGCCATGCTGTTATAGGCTATGTGATGAGGGACTGGGAAGGCATAATCAAGCAAAGAGCACATAGATCCATAGGTCTCTTAATGTTGCTCTCAAAGTGCACCAGATTGATGGTTTTAACCATCAAAAAATCTTCCCGGGGGGGGGCATGCCCCCGGACCCCCCCAGAGGAGGTGAGGACCCCCCTAGAGGGTGTTAGGTACACTCCCCACTTATAAAAATAGCACTTTACCACTGCACCCTCTCTAATCTCAGATGCACCCTTAGTCATTTTGTTCTGGAACCGGGCCTGTGTACTCTGCAGGTGCCGGTAAAGAGCAATACAATGACAAAACCTTTCCAAACAAAACAACTAGTAGGTAGGCAGACAGATACAGTTGCAAGAAAAAGTATGTGAACCCTGTGGAATGACCTGGATTTCCTCATAAGTTGGTCATAAAATGTGTTCTGATCTTCATCTAAGTCACAACAATAGACAAACACAGTCTGCTTAAACTTATACCACACAAACAATGATATGTTTTCATGTTTGTATTAAACACACCATGTAAACATTCACAGTGCAGGGTGGAACAAGTATGTGAACCCCGAGGCTAAAGACTTCTTCAAGAGCTAATTGGAGTCAGGAGTCAGCCAACCTGGAGTCCAATCAATGAGACGAGATTGGAGGTGTTGGTTAACGCTGCCCTGCCCTATAAAAAATACACACCACTTTTGAATTTGCTATTCTTAAGAAGCATTGCCAGATGTGAACCATGCCTCGCACAGAAGAGCTCTCAGAAGACCTACCATTAAGAACTGCTGACTTGCATAAAGCTGGAAAGGGTTACAGAAGTATCTCTGAAAGCCTTGATGGTCATCAGTCCACGGTAAGAGAAGTTGTCTATACATGGAGAAAGTTCAGCACTGTTGCTGCTCTCCCTAGGAGTGGCCGTCCTGTGAAGATGACTGCAAGAGCACAGCGCAGAATGCTCAATGAGGTGAAGAAGAGTCCTAGAGTGTCAGCTAGAGACTTAAAGAAATCTCTGGCACATGCCAACATCTCTGTTGACGAATCTACGATACGTAAAACACTGAACAAGAATGGAGTTCATGGGAGGACACCACGGAGGAAGCCACTGCTGTCCAGAAAAAACATTGCTGCTCGTTTGAAGTTTGCAAAAGAGCACCTGGATGTTCCACAGCACTACTGGCAACATGTTCTGTGGACAGATGAAACACAACGCTATGTGTGGAGAATCCAAAGGGTTCACAGGGTTTTTCTTGCAACTGTATAGGCAGGCAGGCTTTTGAATCCACATAAACACATCGGCAAAATCCGGCTTACTTTGAGCATTCATCCTCCTTTAACAAAATACTTCACATTCATCATCATTCACATATTATCAGTTGTGTGTTTCCAGACATGCAGTATTTATTTTGCTTTGTGTTTCTGGTCTCCTCAACAGTGACTAATGATATAAACAAATAACCCTGTTACAATATATCCTGGTATTTGTGCTCTTCTTGTTGCCACAATTACATATCTCCATGGTCAGGATTTTACTTTGGTTGTTTCATTTAGGCAAATCAGAGTGCACATGATTCTGTTAACTGGGGTGTCAGCACACGTGCCTATTACACGTGTAGCATACAAAGAGCAACATTAGCATTCAATAGTCTAATTTAAGCTCTGAAAAATACAAAATACTCCATATTCAAAACTAGTCTTTAACTCGGTGCAGGAGAGACGGTGTAGACAGTTTCAGATATTTTCACTTTAAACAGCTGCCTGCTATTTCTGGAAATGAGCTAAATGACAGTGACAAGTAAAGGGGAACTGTGGATTTAACACATTTCACTGAGAGAGACAACCTTCACATCATATTGTTCATACTGTAATGGATCAGAGAAACTCCCTCTGGAGGGAACACAGGGGTTTTAGCCTTTGCAGACCATTTACATGCACACAAACCTATAGAACACACTACAGGAGAGGGAACCCCCAAACACCATAACAGGGCCTCTTTAAACCATACACTGCAGCATGTGCACGTCACTCCGGCCAATCGGCTCGCTAATATCAGGACAGCAGAAAGTCTACACATCTTTGGTCTCTCTTCGGTTTGTACCACATAAAAAGGTTTGACTTATTGATGGCGTGTAGCAGGGTGCTTGCTTTTTGTGTTTCGTCATGGCTGAATGCACGTATTGTAAGCCACTAAAGCTTAATGAATTGTAATGTTATGCAATTCCTTAAAATGTTCAAAATATTGATCGCTTAAGTGTGCCTTTTATTCAAAAATCCATAAAAGTATAAATTAAACCACTACAGCAATATATCTTATCTTGAGTCCAGAGGTATGCCTTTTACTGTGTTTCATACTGATCAATCTGTAGAAGTTAGAGAAACATCTGTTTGCTTCCAAACATGAGTTACTGTATGTTTTTTGACCGTTTGTGGGTGTAAGTCAGCAGAGTAAATCAGGATCACAGACAATGACTCAAATCAGCTGTGTCCCTTCTCAAACACACCATCAGAGGGCTGGGGCTAATGGGCTGAAGCTGCTCCTCTTCCCCAAATGAGATGTCATGGCCGGGTCCTGCACCCCCGCCCCACTGAGGCTATGCTCGTTATTCACAGTGGGGCAGGGGCCTGATACAAATCCAGCCACCAGAAGGAAAGTGAAACGGCACCTGGCTGTGGGGCGGAGCAGGGGAATCACATGTGAAGTAAAACAATTATTTTTATATTTACAATATGGAAATTAGGAAAACAAGCCCAGCTGTTTGCAGTAAACTGATAAACAAACGGCTGCAAGGATGAGCACAATGTGTGCATGAAAATGTTGACTGGAGGCCTTCTCCCGGAAAAAAACATAAAGGTGTCAGGATTTTGTTTTATACAGGACCCAGTCGCAGACAATGACTCAAGAGGAAATGATGCTTAACAGATGTATTGTTCGGAGACTCAGGCAGGGTTGGAGATGGTGGGACTATGGAGGTATGGAAGGGGAGGCAGGCAGGGAAGGGAGAAGCAAGCAGGTTGGCTGGATGGTCTGAGGGACCGCACAGGAAGCACAAAGAGAAACACGTTATAGTTAAAGCACAGGAAAATACTCAGAAAGGTAACTCTACTGAGCAGCCGGGTATGGGCTCAGAACAGGGACGTGCACAGGTATGGGCTAATGTTGCCCGGGCAACGGCCCTTTTGAACTTTTTGGCTGACCTGCCCCTCTGGAGAGAGCGAAAGTCTTTTTTTTCTGTTGTGGCCGAATAAACATGATAAGCCCACAATTAGTATTGTAGAGTCTCGCTGCGATAAAACACACCTTGCCAGCGCTGTCATCTTCCCCCAGTCAGGTGACTTTGTTTACAATCTGACAGCTGAAAGCAAAGGAAAGCCCTCCGAGTCCGGTCCGGCCTATGGCTATGGTGATCATGTGCCTGGCTGGCTTTGGTGACAAATCCTCGGGTCAATCTGTCCCCGGAAATGTTCCCGTTTTTAAATATGCTTAAATTGATTTAAATATACTTGTTATTGTGTTTCTGTCTTTCTGTGTCTTCATCTGCTCAAACTCCCTCTCTCTCTTTTCTTGATCGCCCTCTCTCACATACTGTACGGAGAACACTTCACTGTCCCGCTTCATTGTAGGATTTCTGCCATGTCTCTACTTTAGTTTGGCTATCTCTGTTATTAAGTTATGGAATACTAAATAAATAAGTAATTAGATGCCTTACCGTTACTGCTCTCATAAAGAATGATAAGAATAAGAATAATGTGTATTGAACTGGTTTAATCAATTAGTGAGTTTATTTAAAGGCACAGCAGTTACAATGGTCAAACTACATTAAAACAGAATTGTCCGCATTTTATCTTTAGTAGTTACTAATATTAGATATGTTAATGAGATATAGACCGCAAAAACATTTTTCCCTTGGTTTTCATTTTTTTTATAAAAAGTTCTTACGTTTTCAGGGGGTTGCCCTTTTTCTAGTTTAGAGCAATAGCCCCTCCAAATGTCTGTGCACGTCCCTGCCTCAGAACAGTCTCATAATACACACGTGCACACAGAAGGATTCACACTTGTGTTTTTCAATGCACACACAAATGATTTCCGTTACATATTCATGTAAATACAATCCAAATACAGAAAAAAGTTTTACATATTATGTATTTTTGATCCTCACATATTAGTTTTCTGTGTAAAACCTCTGCACCTGCAAACACAACCCGCTTTCTGTGCACGGATCGCTGTGCATTCGTGTGTGGGTTTTTTGAGACTCCCCTGACGGTCAGCCGATTCGTACTTGTAATTTTTTCTATCTAGAGCCAATCAGATGTCTCCTTCATGCTAAGCCAATCACATGAGCGCGCCCCCACGAGGGTATGATTTCTTGCGTTCATCATGACGTAGCGCTTCATGTACGCATTTTGTGTAGAAACTAGATGATGCCTTAATTAAAACAAAACTGAGTAGTGATTCCCCTGAGTTTAATGTGTATCTTCACTCCGCTGTTAAACTGCTCTCATGTTAAGAAGTATCAGATCAGTGAATGCACTGCAGCATCCAATCAGTGACTGATACACAGTAAGGGGGCGGGGCGAGTGGCTGAGGATTTCACCGGAGGATGGTCTGGTGGTTCCTCCGTTATCGCTCCTCGATCCTCCGGCACAAATTAGCGCCATGGGACGCTCCTTAAGATGGCGCAGAAAAATCACCTTCCGGTGAGACCGAGGAGCGAGGAAATGAAAAACAAGAGACATCAGATCGACCCTAGGAATCAGGGACAGAGGAGGGGTGATGCATCTCTCTCGAGGTTAGTGTCTCCACCCACATGGTTATTCAGGTGTAACAGCCTTTTGCCCGCTGACAGATGGGTCAAATAGGACACTCAGGTGTTAAGTGGGAGAGGGAGTTACTAGAGAACTCAAAGAAAATAAAACAGTATGCAATGGATTATGGGTAATATAAACAGTGCTGAGAAGTACCTGTTTTTAATTTTAGTTTAGGACTTATTCATTTGCTGTGCATACTGGTATACAGAAACAGTATATATCATCAGTACATGTAATTTAATCTGGTTCATTCAGTGGAGAATCAGGTATTTGGTATTGTTCAGCAAGCAGAGGAGCCCAATTGTATACATGGGAGAATTATACATGTGTGACAGACCTAACCCTCCTGTTATCCTTGGGGTCAATTTGACCACATTCACATTATTTGTTTTGCTTAGTATTTCATGACTTTTCCTAATTTAGTGAGGACTAATGCAGTGGTTCTCAAATGGGGGTACGCGGACCCCTAGCGGTACGTTGGAGTACTGCAGTGGGTACGTGAGATGTATTTTATGTTAATGGAAGAAAAAAAACATAATTAATGCACTTAAACAAACTACTAATAGTAGATTAACTACTTTATTCAAAGGTTTACAGAAATTCTGGATAATAACATTGGAAAAATAAACGGGGTGCTCTCTTTTCCTCTCCCTCTCCTGACAGCCCGTCAGTCTCGTGCAGCTCGCTGAACCTGTAATGAGTGACCCGACAGTAAAGAATAAATATATTCTTAGCTAGTTCCAGAGTAAACTAGCTAAGTGTGTTAGGTCTAACTCTTAGTGTATTTTGCTCGGCTCAACAGTCCGTCACAGCGGCGGAGCTGTGATGATTTCATTTCATTTCATTTGTATTTGTCCCGCTCATGGTACGCAAAACCAAATGTACAACAATTGCCATAGAACATGATTCCACCATTGAGCGAAAAGGAGCAGGGAGAAGAATAACATCCTATGGGACCTGCCCCTTTCTAAAAAAAACAAATAAATACAAATAGATGGTCTGCCCTTCATAATAATATTTTTTTTTTTTTCACAGCCAAACATAACAGTACCTTAGGACACTAAGAGAAACACACACAAAAAAATACTTATTTCCCACTTGACGGTCAACGGAAACAAACAAAACAACACCAAAACATCACATGTATAAGGAAAAGAAAAGTGCAACACCCTCATCTGAGTCCTACTGGAGAAGAAGGTGGAAAGCGACACATGATGATAATAATAACAATAACAACAATAACAATGGCAATGGGACCCGCAAATACAGAGGAGACATCACATCAAAGACATCAAAAACATGAAGGACCAGAGTACATAGACTTATTCACATTCTGCTTCATATAGTCCCATCTTTCTTCATTTATCCAACTAATTTAACGGAAAAATACA
This sequence comes from Pseudochaenichthys georgianus, assembly GCF_902827115.2. Lineage (NCBI taxonomy): Eukaryota > Metazoa > Chordata > Actinopteri > Perciformes > Channichthyidae > Pseudochaenichthys > Pseudochaenichthys georgianus. The sequence continues at coordinate 3,611,093 of NC_047518.2, read as the reverse complement.
AATACAATTCTTTAGATCCTTGTGTTGAGAATTCCACAATTGTACACCAACTACCGAAATACACATTTGTTTAAGAGTAGTCCTTGCATATGGATGCTTAAAATGTAATTTCCTTCTGTGGTCTTCCTTGTCTGATCCAAAAACAAACAACTGTTGTAAACATGCTGGTAACATTCTGCTTTGTGCCCTGTGCATTACTGATGATGTCTGCAGCTCAGCTATGTCTTTGAGTTTCAAGAGTCCTGACTTAAAAAACAGTCTGTTGGTGTGTTCTCTTGAGTCAGCTTTATGAATTATTCTTACTGCCCTTTTCTGTAATATTGACAATGGCTTTATGTTGCTCATATACGTGTTGCCCCACACTTCTATACAATAAATGAAAAATGAGTGAACAGTACAACATCCTCAATGCCTTGTAATCTAGCAAATACTTTGCCTTGTTTAGAACAGAAATATTCCTAGACATGTGCTATGTGTGATTTCCATGTCAGGTTTTCATCCAGCGTCACACCTAAGAATCGAAATTCAGAAACCCTTTCAATAAAAACTCCATCAATGGACAGTGAAATGTTTTCATCTTTTTTTCTATTAGCAAAAACCATGAACTTCGTTTTATTCAAATTTAGGGTTAACTTATTTTCATCAAACCATCTTTTAAGTTTGACCATTTCATGTCCAATACACTTTGTTTAAATCATCTCCTGAACAAAATAAATGTGTGTCGTCTGCTAGTTGACGTTTCACACATGTCATTGATGTACAAAATAAAAAGTTTAGGCCCTAAAACCGAGCCCTGCGGGACACCACATTCTATGTTCATACACTCCGATGTACTACCAGCAAATTCTACATATTGTTGTCTGTTATCTAAATAACTTTTCAACCAATCTAGAACTACTCCTCTCACTCCGTATCTTTGTAATTTCGAAATTAATAGGTAATGGTCTATGGCAGGGGTCGGCAACAGGCGGACCGCGGTCCGGATCCGGACCCAGACGCCGACCTATACGGACCCGGAGCTATAATCAATACTCCTCCCGCTTTTTTAACGCTGATTTGGGTGACTTGTGTAATTCGTGGAGAACCGAAGAGTTTTCGTTTTGGGGGTGGGGGGGGGGGGGGGAGGAGTCCGTCCGTCAGTTTGACTGACGGACAACTTCTCACTTCAAAAAAGAAGAAGAAATCTAGACCGCAAAAATAATTAAACAAGCGAGTACCTGTTTTTCCTGGCCAAGGACAGGTTCCTTGAACACAACACGAGCGTAACGTGTCTTCACGTGGTATATGTCTCGTCTGAAAGGAGTGCTGACAGAGAGCACCGGAACGCCGCTCCAGCCCTTAAAATATTGCAATACCCATAAGGAGCCGTACACATGCCGCAGTGTTTGCGTGGCTGTGTCTTTAGTTGTAAGCACAGTGGCGATCTGTTGTTATTAGCGTCTGGTTAGCTAGCTATGCTAACGAATTTAAAGAGCTTTTCTACAACCAGGTGGAAGAGAGCTCTCTCCTGAGAGGCTCAAATAACCTCAGCTCTCAGCTCAGTGAGGTTAAGGCACGCCTTGATATGATCATTATAGTTATTAATTAGACTAAATGAAAAACAGGTATAAAATACGATATGACAGTAACAAAAAAGTTGTTAAAAATAACAAGAATAGAGTTTAAAATGGGAGTGATTTGTAAAATATCCAAAAAGAAAAATATGCTTACAGTTCTGTTTCATATGGGTGTTGAGAGATGTATCCATAGATCTCTTAATGTTGCTCTTAAAGTGTACCAGATTGATGCTTTTAACTTTAATATTTAAAAAAAAAATCTTCACGCGGGAACATGCCCCCGGACCCCCCAAGAGGAGGTTAGGTCCCCCCCCCCCCACTTAAATCATGTTTACATGGATAGGATACTAAATACATTTGCACACATCTTGTGTCCATATCTTTCTGTTTTGGTGGTCACGCCACACCGTGCACATGCATGCATACGTGAGTCATGGTGAGATATCTGGATTAAGAGGTTGCTTTTTCTTTTCACAGCATGAAAGAAAGGCCAAATGAATGGGCTGTGATTTTAGTTTTTTTTAAGCAGAGGTTGAGTTCAATCATTTGTACGACCCTCGGAGGATGTTGTAAAAATTGAAAGGAAAAAGGTTCCCCGCCCCTGCTGTAAATAATAATAAAAACCCTTGATTTATAACATCTCTGTCTCCTATTGATCTGAGTATATTATAAAGAATAGCCAGTTAATTGAAGCATTATAGCACAGGCCTTTGTCAGATAGTATATTACGCTGTTTTTTTTCTGCTTCGAATAGTTCTCTCTTTTTTCACCATACCTGTGTTTGCATCACTGTAACCAATGAGCACCTGCATGTGTGTGAGAATGGCCCTGACTCCATGTCGGCCCAGATTTAAACTCCTGCAGGACAATAAGCTCGAGCTCAATTCTTACACTGAATAAAACAAAGTGAGTGAGGGACTGCAATATGAGAGGGAAAGAAAGAGAAACTTTAAAACTGTTTAATTGTTATGATGTGTAAAGACTGATATTGTTCTATAATCGTCTGAAACTGTTAAGTCAGGATGTGAAACGGTTAACAAAGAAAAAGGGACTCTCAAGCTGCTGCTACACTTTATTTTATTTATCTAAAATTAAGCACTTTTAAGATGCACATATTTTCAAAAGCTATTTTATTTATTTTCTCTATTTTATTTGTAAATGCAGCCCGAGAGGAACATTACACATATCCACAGTGTTTACTGTATATCTGTTTAGTTCAATGTTAATTGACAATAAATATTGTTGTTTATGAATTGCACTTTATTTGATTGGCAGTCAGCTGTTGATTACATGCAGACGTTGATAAAGCTACAGGTCACTTCAATATATATCACACTAATTCATGAAGCAAGTTAGACATTTTGATGTTCCGGACCTTTGCATGGGGACATTTTCTCTAACTGGACCTCGTTGAATATTAGTTGAAGACCCCTGCTCTATGGTGTCAAATGCCTTTTTTAAGTCAAAAAATACACCTATTGTGTATTTCTTTCTTTCTATAGCTGTTGTAATTTCTTCTGTTATTTTCATTAAAGCTAAAGCTGATTTTTCCTAAATCCATACTGACTCTCACTCAATAACTCTTTTTTTCAATAAAATTATCAAATTTTTGGACAAACAATTTCTCAAGGACCTTTGAAAATTGTGAAAGCAAGGACACTGGTCTGTAGTTGGTAAATTGGCTTTTGTCCCCTGTTTTAAAAAGTGGGATAACTTTAGCTATTTTCATGCTATCTGTGAAAATACCTGTCTGAAATGAAAGATTAAAGATGTAGCTTAGCGGTTTAATTATACAGTCAATAGTCGTTTTCACTATTGTCATGTCGATCCCATCACTATCTGTCCAAGTCTTATTTTTGCATTTGTCTACAATGGATCTAATTTCAATTTCGTTTATCTCTCCCAGAAACATTGACTGCAACACTTTACTTCCCCCAATTCCGCCATCCTCTTTTTGCCCATCGTGTTGTTTTGGAATAGTCTTTGCAATATTAGGTCCGACATTTACAAAAAAAGAGTTGAATTCATGTACCACTTCATTCATGTTTTTTACAACCTTATTTGTGTCATCAATGAAGTGACTGGGCAGGCCAGTGGATACAGATTTATTTCCAATAACATTATTTAAGATTTTCCATGTGCCCTTGATATCATTTTTCTTTTCTTTTAACATATTATTATAATATTCTCTTTTTGCTTGTCTCATTATAACTGTCAACTTATTTTTATATGCCTTGTATTGCTTTTCAATTGCCTTTGTCCTAAATGTTATGAAGTCTTTATAAAGGTTGTTTTTCTTCTTGCAAGCATTTTGTAAGCCCTTGGTTATCCAAGGCTTTTGATGATAAGTCCCTTTCTATGTACGGAGTACAGCGGGACAATGTTTGTCATACAGTGATATGTAGATGTTTAGGAAGGACTCATATACAGCATTTACATCTTTTACATAAACCCCTCTCCACTCTTCCTTTAAGAGGTCACTCCTAAATGTGTCTTTTGCTTCAGCAGTCCTTACCCGGACATATCTACTGCGAGTCTCTTCCTTCTCTTCCTTTAAGAGGTCAGTCCTTACCCGGACATATCTACTGCGAGTCTCTTCCTTCTCTTCCTTTAAGAGGTCAGTCCTTACCCGGACATATCTACTGCGAGTCTCTTCCTTCTCTTCCTTTAAGAGGTCAGTCCTTACCCGGACATATCTACTGCGAGTCTCTTCCTTCTCTTCCTTTAAGAGGTCAGTCCTTACCCTGACATATCTACTGCGAGTCTCTTCCTTCTCTTCCTTTAAGAGGTCAGTCCTTACCCGGACATATCTACTGCGAGTCTCTTCCTTCTCTTCCTTTAAGAGGTCAGTCCTTACCCGGACATATCTACTGCGAGTCTCTTCCTTCTCTTCCTTTAAGAGGTCAATCCTTACCCGGACATATCTACTGCGAGTCTCTTCCTTCTCTTCCTTTAAGAGGTCAGTCCTTACCCGGACATATCTACTGCGAGTCTCTTCCTTCTCTTCCTTTAAGAGGTCAGTCCTTACCCGGACATATCTACTGCGAGTCTCTTCCTTCTCTTCCTTTAAGAGGTCAGTCCTTACCCGGACATATCTACTGCGAGTCTCTTCCTTCTCTTCCTGTTAAGAGGTCAGTCCTTACCCGGACATATCTACTGCGAGTCTCTTCCTTCTCTTCCTTTAAGAGGTCAGTCCTTACCCGGACATATCTACTGCGAGTCTCTTCCTTCTCTTCCTTTAAGAGGTCAGTCCTTACCCGGACATATCTACTGCGAGTCTCTTCCTTCTCTTCCTTTAAGAGGTCAGTCCTTACCCGGACATATCTACTGCGAGTCTCTTCCTTCTCTTCCTTTAAGAGGTCAGTCCTTACCCGGATATATCTACTGCGAGTCTCTTCCTTCTCTTCCTTTTAAGAGGTCAGTCCTTACCCGGACATATCTACTGCGAGTCTCTTCCTTCTCTTCCTTTAAGAGGTCAGTCCTTACCTGGACATATCTACTGCGAGTCTCTTCCTTCTCTTCCTTTAAGAGGTCAGTCCTTACCCGGACATATCTACTGCGAGTCTCTTCCTTCTTTTTCTTTAATTGCCAATCACACGCTACAAATACAGGTAAATGGTCGCTTATGTCATTTCATATTAGCCCACTCTTAGCACTGTTTTCCATGACATTTGTAAATATATTGTCGATCAATGTTGCACAAGTTGATGTTATTCTACTGGGCTTAGTGATTAGGGGATAAAGCCCCCTGCTGTACAATGCATCCAGGACATCAGAAGTTGTTTTGTGTTTAGATACATTTAGAAGATCGATGTTAAAATCCCCACAAATAATACATGTTTTATTTTCATTTAGGCCGTCCATTAATACTCCTAGACTATCTTTAAAATCTCTACATTTGATCCTGGTGCTCTATATGCACAAGTCCCAACAACATGTCTCTTCCTTTCCATTTCAATTTCTATAGTTATGCATTCCATTAAATTGTCATCACAATTGAAATTTGTTCAACCAGTGTGCATTTTAGGACGCTGTCCACATAAAGAGTCACACCCCCTCCTCTCTTATTGGTTCTGTTGATATGGTGTAGCACGTAACCCTCAATTTGGAAATCAGTGACTTCGTCTTTATTTAGCCAAGTCTCCGATATGGCAATTACTTTGAATTTACTTTTAAATGTATGTAGGTATTCAGTGATCTTATTAAAGTTTGCATACAGACTCGTGCAGTTGAAATGTATTAAAGAAAATGTATTTTCTAGTCCAACATTGTCATTAAATTGATCATCGGTATAATATTTACACGAGTCACTTATATGATTAAAAACATGATTCTCTGAATCGACATCATGATCATGATCATGCAGAGCTGCGTGTTCTCCGTCAGCAGCAGCTGATCTGATATCTGATCTCTCTCTCCCGTCCGGTTAGACTTCACTCACATTTAAGTCCAAATCTATCAGATCTAGCTAGTTCTAGTTAATTATATGTCTGCCTGCTTATCAAAGGACCTAAACAATAAGCGTTGCTCGGCAACGGCGTGTGGCCGCAAAGTGCCACATGCATGAGGGTCAAAATCCCATGCTCATAAAATGCTCATATATTTTTTTTCCTTCATTCCGCACGTCCCAAAATAAATAAATAAATATACCAATTTTAGGAAAAGTAAGGCAGTTTGATCAGTGTGGGTTTTATGTTAACAGAGTTACACATATTTCAAAACACGAAGTGTAATAACTGCAGTTTGCCTCCCTGTCAGAATGACAAAGATCCTCAGTGAAGCTCAAGCCCATGTTTCACTACATTAAGTACAACTTATTAAAAAGATCAGTTCAATGCAACTAATGTCGTCTTAGTGTTATTGTCCATCCATCCATCCATCTTCTCCCGCTTATCCGTGGTCGGGTCGCGGGGGTAGCAGTTCCAGCAGAGAGCCCCAAACTTTCTTTTCCCTGGCGACATCAACCAGCTCTGACTGGGGGATCCCAAGGCGCTCCCAGCCCAGCGAAGAGATATAATCCCTCCACCTGGTCCTAGGTCTACCCCTTGGTCTCTTCCCAGCTGGACGTGCCTGGAACACCTCCCTAGGGAGGCGCCCAGGTGGCATCCTAACTAGGTGCCCGAACCACCTCAACTGGCTTCTTTCGACGCGAAGGAGGAGCGGCTCAACTCCGAGTCCCTCCCTGATGACCGAACTTCTCACCTTATCTCTAAGGGAGACACCAGCCACCCGGCGGAGGAAACCCATCTCGGCCGCTTGTATCCGCGATCTCGTTCTTTCGGTCATGACCCATCCTTCATGACCATAGGTGAGGGTAGTGTTATTGTATGATGTTAAAATGTGTTTGCCATGAATTTAGTGATGGATTGTAAACATTTGAAATGTAGCATTTAAGTGTTTCTCAGTTACAATGTTGTTGTTTTAATAAATCAGACACTGATGGTGCAGCGCTGTACCTCTTTATATAGGCATTTTGTCCCTAAGAAATTGTTTCAACACTAATTCGGCTGACTTTTATATTTGATCCAATTGGTAGATACTGCAAGGATAAGTATTGTGTGAAAAGAAATGTAAGATGTTGTTTAATTGCTGACATATTTATGATCCACGTCACGTATTCAGTTTTGGCGGCAGTTCCTCATGTTTGTCAAGAAGTCTTCACATCAGGGCTCTATAAATAGAGAACTACGGCAGATATGTAATATGTAATGCAGCCGAACCGTGTATTACAATGAGATGACTTTCAAAGAGAAAAGCAAGAACACTCGGAATAAAAGTATTATTTAATTTTTTTTAAATGTTTTCGGATTTCACATCGCATTAACACCATTTCTCAACTTGCATTGCGGCTAAACCATCCAATCACCGAGCTGAGGATCTTGCCTATGTCAGTTTCCGGTATTTGTTTATGACGATGTGCTGTGAGATGTGAGATGTGAGACTGGGTTGGAGAATTGCACAGGGGAAAATAACGTAGATCTATGCCACCATTTTAGATGCGGATTTTGTTAAACTAATATGTTTGCGCTGTGGACCAACACTATACATTGACGGGGAAGGGGGTTGCAATAAAGATAACACCATTAAACAGTTACACAACATAACATAAATAATATCGATAGCAGCGTCCCTAGCAACCACCTTGGTAACAATGAAAACGTTGTATGGACACAATTTCCTGAAGTACTCTTCGTAATAACTAGCAAACTAAAGATCATGTACATCCACTGCACACATAATCTGAAATAACAACTCATATTTCTCGCATCAAATGACATCAAAACGCATTTTAATGGCCAAACTAACCTTAAAATAGGCATTTTCCACCGAGAATAAAACGAAGTTCGGCCATGTTTTTTTTTTCTGCGGGGAGAAATTTGAAGATCACGTGACATAGACGCCAGCCATTGGAATGAATGGTGAATATAAACGTAGGGATCTTACAATTTCAGAGGCGTTTTTGTAGAAATACTACGTCCTACGTTGTGGACCAACATAGTTATTACACGTTTAGATGTGAGACTGGGTTGGCTATCTCAGTTACACATTGGCTAATGTCACCAGCTGTAGAACTGGAGGGAGCAGAGTTTAAGGAGAAACGGATTGCATGTAATAGGATTACGTAATCAGCATACCAAAAAAAAGAAAGTATTCCCTTAGTTACATATAAAAAATTGGATCAGATTACTTACATTTCCAAAAAATGGGGCAAAACAGGATAAGAATGTTACTAAAAACGTGAAATAGTGTAACTGTAGTATGTGCTCAGGTTTCATTGTTAGCAGAGCTGCACCTGACCAAATTGGGGCCCTATACGTAAAACGATGTCATGAGGACATTACATGTCACTTGTTAGACGGTTTTATCCAAAGCGATTTACATACTCTATACTGTGAGTAATCCCCACAGGATCAATTTGACGACATGCTGACATGCTGACTGTAGTGGAGTTTGAACCTGTGCTCCCCTGATCCCAACACCAACGCACTAGGTCACTGTGCCACAGCCTCCCTGGACATTTGTACATTTGAATAAGTTTCATGAAAAGCAGGCTTACCTATAAACAAAAATATCGTAAAAAAACATGTTATTGATTTTTTGTTTTTGTTTTGGCATCGCATTCAATTTTGATATAATCTAAAAGTTACGTATAATAATAATAAGTAATAGTATTTTGATACTCAGATTAGGTTACCGATTATATTTTTTAACCGATAACTAATTATTGTAATGGAACACATTTTTAAAATAACCCTTCCAATCCTGTAGGTGAATCCAACATTTGTAAAAATCAGGGAATAAAATCAGTGCTAAATTGTGTGAGAGACCGAAAGAAAAAGAGTGAGGGAGGGAGGGAGAGAAGGAGGATTCCATTGACATTGTCACACTTGGCAGACATAAGTACATCTGTTATTGTTGTGCTTCCTCCATGGAGCGTCGACATTGACTGAGTCAGACTGGCAGTAAAACTTCCCCTGTGAGCCAGTCTGACACTTCTATTGAGGAGCTGCCAGGCACCCGGGGCCCGCTATACCTCATCCCTTTACTGCAGTGTCAGCCCCCCCCCCCCACACTGCCTCTTCTGAAATTATCCAGCACACTCGATTTACACCATGTTTTCCCCCCTCTAAATGGACTCCCATTAAATCTGCTGCACATGTCAGCCCAGTAATGACGGCAAAGTGTTTAATATCACTGCACATGATGACACTGTGACGTGAATGGGTTCCTACTGTAGATCTTGTGAATGCTGTGTGTGTGTGTGTGTGTGTGTGTGTGTGTGTGTGTGTGTGTGTGTGTGTGTGTGTGTGTGTGTGTGTGTGTGTGTGTGTGTGTGTGTGTGTGTGTGTGTGTGTGTGTGTGTGTGTGTGTGTGTTTGCAGGTTTCAGGAAGCCACAATAAGAGCTTTCCTGTAATAACCACATGGAACTGGATTTAAAACCAATTACTTTAGTAAATAAACAAGATCCCTGATCCGGCAACAATGAGTAATGTAAGTTGTAAAAACAGAAGATGAGGCCATAAATGTTTTATACGGCTCAAAGTTCAGCTGTTCTAACAACACAGACAGGGTGATTAATACTCCATTGGCTTGGGGATATAGATAAAGCTGTTAAAGTCTTGAAGCCCATGCATACCCACACAGGTGTTCCAAAATATTATGGTTGATTTGGTTGAATGATAGTATATAATATATGTTCATTTTTACATATGAAACGAGTCTACAATAGACAATGAGAGCAGGGCATACTATACCTAGATCCAAACATCGAGGGAGCGTGCATAAACAACAGATAATTCCATTTTCATGTTCTCCTTATACATGGACAAATGTTGTTTTCTAGCATTTGGAATGTTTATGTTGTACATTTATTATCTTTGTAATTTACATACAACATCTATGTCCGTCCTGGGAGAGGGATCCTCTTCTGTTCCTCTCCCTGACGTTTCTTCCATTTTCTCTCTTAACTGAGGGGTTTTGTTTCTTTGGAAGGTTTTTTTTTTAGGGTCTAAGGGCAGAGGGTGCCATATTCTGTATGAACTGGAATGCCCCTGAGACAAATGTAAAATGTGTGAGAGTGTGCTATATAAACAAACTTTGATTGATTGATATAAGCAGCGCATGAATTCAGGAACCATGGCAGTAGATTCAGTTGTGAAAGATGCATCACTTCAAGGCTTTCTTCTCAACAGGTTATCTGATTGAGGCCCCGTCCACACAGAGACAATATCAGTTGTATCCGCTAACGTTCTCTATCGTATAGAAGGTTCGTCCACACAAAGCCGAAACGGATAAAGACTTTGATAAAGACTCCCAAAGTGGGTCTGGAGACGACAAGCTTGCGGCTCCGTGTGTACGCCCTATACGATCGTTGCAACTCGTGATGTGTCGGTCGCGAACGAGCCGACTCTTTGGTACGAACGAGGGGAACCAAGTCGTACTTGTTGAGAGCTGTTCTTTTTATCGTTCAATCGTTGGTCCGCACTCACTGCCTGCCAAAATCCACTCGCCTTTTAAAAAACTTGATTTTGTTACCCAAACGTATTCTGTGAAGACCCTACTCTGACTGGTAGGTTTCAGCACGAGGAGTGAGATGGGGTGGGTCTTAACGGAATGCACAAGAGAGAGAAGTCATAACAAGTGGTACAGGACAGGTAGACCACGTGTTTTTCGGATGGAACATGAGCCAAACGCGAAAACGCAGCAGCATTTGGATGCACTTCAACCAAAACCCAGGCAGTGATAAAGCGCACCATTTGTAAAGGCAAAATATCCTTTAAAGCAGGGTCAACAAATAATCTCCATCGCCACTTACAAACACAGTATCTAATATTAAGAGTTGCGTGAATTTAATTCAAGGCAAGGCAACTTTATTTACTTAACACATACAGAGGGTACATTCAAAGTAGTACATTCACTGACATGAATGACATGGATATGGCGCCACCTTGTGTCATGTTTACAATGCAGATTATTGACATTAGGTCTGGCAAAACAGTCAATCATTATCCTGGTGATTATTTCGCAGATAAACCTAGTAACCCCGCCCCCTTTAAAAAACGGCTCTTTTGAACGGCTCTTTGAAAGGAACGGAGCCATAAGATCCGGCTCCCTTCAAAGAGCCATAATTCCCATCACTAGTTGCAAGTTGCAACACAGTCTCACTCCCTGATCTTCCAGGAGCGAGGCTTGGTCAGGGTCCGTTGGCGTGCAGTTGTGACGCACCGAGTCTCCTTCAGCTTCATAAACAGACGCAAAGAGCCTTCAACTGATTGCAATGTATTCCCATCCCTATTTTCCGCTCAGGGAAGCACCACATCCGTTCAAGTCGGCGGCAGTTAAAGCGCCCATGTCATGCTTTTCCGGTTATTACCCATCCCCTTGTGTGTTATGAAGGTTTTTATGCATGTAAACGGTCTGCAGAGTCACAAACCCTCAAATTACAACCTGTTGCGAGTAAAACTCTAACACAGAAAATACCTGTCTATGCTGCCCCAGAACGCCTCGTTGGATATTTCTCATCTTCGTTTTGCCTTCGTTTAGATCCCAAGAGGCACAAACGACGTCTGGTGACCATTGGCTCCTGAGAGGGACAGGCCGAGAAGGGGTGGACTGTCTGACAATGTTATACAGACTATCCAGGTAGCATGAGTGGGATCCACCACGGCCTGTTACAGGACAAAGTGGTTGGGATTCCAACGTTGGTACAAGGAGAGGCCCCTGGACAAATGTAGTTGGTGATCCCTGGTCTAGAGCCTCTGTCAGGTACATTGGGCTCTATTCGGTCCTATTTACATGCTCTACGCCTTTCCACCGCTGCGTCTCATTCTCCCCCTCCTGGAGAGCGTGAGACGAGAACGATTGTCAGTCATCCTGGTAGCCCCAGGTCGCCACTCGACGCTGTGGTACGCAGTGGTGACACAGTTGATGGTGGGCCAGCCCTGGGTGGTGTTGGGGGGAGTTGTTTCAGGAAGCAGGTGCAATAGGAGCGTTACCCACTCTGGGCCAATCTCTCCAGGCTTGGCTCCTGAGAGGGACAGGCTGAGATGGGAGGGACTGTCTGACAAAGTTATTCAGACTATCCAGGCAGCAAGAGCAGGATCCACCACAGCCTGTTACAGGACAAAGTGGTTGGGATTCCAGCGGTGGTGTGAAGAAAGGAGTCTAGAGCCTCTATCATGTACGTTGGACTCTATTCTGTCCTATTTAGAGATACTGGTGGGCAGGGGGCTTGCTCATTCCACAATGAAGGTGTATGCAGCAGCCATCTCGTCCTGCCATGAGGGATTTGGAGGCAGGTCAGCCTTTAGTCAACCGCTTATGGTGCGTTTTTTGCAGGGGGTCAGGAGACAGCGCCCAGTGGTGCATGTCTCCACCCCGCAATGGGATCTGGGGGGGTGCTAGTGGAGCACGCTCAGGTACTGCGGAGCGCACATAAAGCTGAGCAGACTCTTCACGCTAACGAAAGAGCACTTTTAGGCTACTGTCCCGCAGCTCCTGCCTCTCTGTTGAACTCTGTCGCAGCGGGGCTACTGCTGCAGAGCACATAAAACAGACTCTTCACAACGAAGGATCTCTTCTTCTTCAAGGCAGGGAAGGCTACGCAGTACGCAGTCTACTGTCCCACAGCTGCTGCCTCTCTGTTGGACTCTGGTACTGCACATTACTCACGACACGTTGTAAAAAAAAAAATGAGCGGGGGGCGAACGCACTAACCACTCCGCCAACGCCACAGTCACCCCCGTCGTGCGATGTGGCCCGCGGGCCGCCAGTTGATGGTCACTGTGATAGTCTCTTCCTATCTCTCTCTTCCTATCTCTCTGTCTTTCTTTCTCTGTCTAACTCTGTTGTCAGTCTTTCTTCTGTGTCTCTGTCTGTGTCTCTTCACTATAATGAGTGATTCTGATCTCGAGGATCTCCTGAGAAGCGCAGATGAGCTGGTTGAGCAGAAAGAGTTCAGGGATGACCTACGGAGTGCTGATGATTTGCTTTGTAAGTTTCATGAAGTGGACGCAGCAACAGCAACAGCAGTGCCAGCAGTGCCAATGGTGTGCTGGAAGAAGAGAGACAGTGAGGGAAATTTGATCTTTGCAAGACCACGTTCAACCCGGAATGATTCCAATCAGGGTCAGTATAAGATATATATTTCTAGGCACTTGAGTATATTAAATCAATGAAAACATAACTCTTGGTATGGGAAAAGTAGTACAATTTAATGGTATGAATGAAAAAAGTGTTCTTTCTGATACAGCTGGCTGCAGTCGTAACACTGATCCCCCCATTGATGCTCCTGACTGTGATCTGGTCTTTGCTCCGGCTATCGCTCCAGAGACTATGTACATGTACTTTATTTGGTCTGGTTAGCCCGAAACACATCCCTTCTTCTGTGCTGACTGTGATGTGTTAGAAATTAAAATCAATGTTTAATGACGTAATTTAGTTTAAACATACAGTAAGCTTAAAACTGTTTTATTCTGAAAACATTTCCGGTTAGCATTGTCTTGTGGCTAACGCTGTTGCTAAAGTTTTATTTTGAAAATCTTTACTGGAAGAAGTCTCCGGATATCAACAGTGACGTTAACTTCCGGTATTACGTTAACAACGATTACAACCGTTAAAATGCATTAAATAAAAAAAAGTCATGAATGAGCCCATGAGGAGAAAAGGCGGTCTAAATCCTCTGTTATGTGCGATATCGGACATTGGAGAAAGGAGGGTGGAACCCCACGTTACAGCCCCCAGAGAGGAGGAGCGAAGGGGAGATACAAGTGGGAAGAACCAACGTGTCCCGGCCTCTTTTTCACGGTACCAGCTGCGAGACAACATCTGCTCGGTCTCCTCCACTACTCCCCTGTTTGTTTCATTACCACGCTACTTAATTAAAGTACCAAATTGAACCCTTTCAGAGACTCCATTAGTCTCTTTATTTTAACTTCTCTCCTGAACGCGAGAACAACGAACACAATTCAACAGATGTCAGCATGCACACCAGACACCCCCTCCACAACAGAGATGCTACTACTGCAGGTTACTTCCAGCCATTGGTGAACTTCATGTTGAAAATGTGAGCTTCCTCAAGATCTCTGTGATAATTCCCAGCAGTGTGCTTAAGTCTCTTTTTAATGTTCTGATATAAAGTTAAATCTCAAGTTAAATCCTAAATCTGTCACATAACAATGTTGTATTTCTCAGAAGAGACAAATTATTTTTAATTCCCATTTGAATTGTTTTCCAGTGCGGTTTGTACCTGTGGAGATCTCGGACAAAATCTGTGGTTGTGCATCAGAGTCATTGAGCCTCAAGCCAGGAAAGACTGTGACTGTGATCACAATGAATGGGAAGAATGTTTGTCTTGTTTCTTAAGATAGATGTTATCGAAGTTTCTTCTTGATAATATCCAACCCTTCTCAAAGACCCGCACCTGTAGCTTGTTTATTAAACCTTAACATGGGTATTGAAGAATACCAAATGCGTTAAAAAAAAACCTTGTCTGTTTTTCAAGGACGTCATGAGCTAAGCATGCCAGAGTTGGCTTGTGAAGCATGCGCTGCGACATGGACGACTGGGGTTGACGACCTTCTTCGGAGTGACTACTGGCCAGCTACCCTTCACTTCGCCACCATTTATGCCACAGATGTTTTCTTCTCATTTGAAGAAATGAAAATGGCTGCACCTGGACTATCCTTTCAGGCATATTTAAGGATGCTAGATCAGCGAACGTTGCGCTTCGGCCGTGTGTGTATTGAAGTTACTTTGCTTGTTGCTCCCTATCTCTGTTTCTTATCTATATCTAATAGAACTGCTCGGGTCTTGATGGATTGAGTGGGGAAGTTCATGAGATCTTTCTAGAGGGTTATCAAGAATAACTCTTATCCAATGACCTTCTCCCTCTCTGTCTGTGTCTGTGTTTTCTCTTGTTCCGATTAACCCAGCCAAATCTTTGTTCTTGTTTTGTATCTATATCTACGCCGGGATCCGGAGTTGAGGCTGATCCTCTTGCTGTAGTCCTGTGTCTTGGATCCTCCATCCTGAGTTCTGGATTAAGTCGTGGACTTCGGGTCGTGGCTGAACCTGTCTCTGCGGTCCTGCCTTGGGTCTCGTCATGCTGCTTCCCTGATGGTTTCCACAGGATTGTAGCTGACATCCTCGTGGATTCATCTTCTTATTACAGACACATGCATTTCCTAACATTCGGTCTATCTGCTGTAAAATGTATCATCTCTTTGATTTACACACGGCATCTATTGCACGTCTGTCTGTCCTGGGAGAGGGATCCCTCCTCTGTTGCTCTCCCTGAGGTTTCTCCCATGTTCCTTTAAACTGTGGGTTTTCTCTGGAAGTGTTTCCTTATACGATGTGAGGGTCTAAGGATAGAGAGTCTAAGGATAGAGGGTCTAAGGACAGAGGATCTAAGGACAGAGCGTCTAAGGACAGAGGGTCTAAGGACAGAGGATCTAAGGACAGAGCGTCTAAGGACAGAGGGTGTTGTTTTTCTCATACTGATATTCTGAACAATCTGTGCTGTTGTATTTGCTGTAAAGTGTCTCTACTGTAGGCTATTTTTTAGGGCTGTCAGTCGATTAAAATATTTAATCGCGATTAATCGCATGATTGTCCATAGTTAATCGCGATTAATTGCAAATTAATCGCACATTTTTTTATCTGTTCTAAATGTACCTTAGAGGAATATTTTTCAAGTTTTTAATACTCTTATCAACATACATTTTAATACTCTTATACAAATATGCTTTATGCTAATGTTTATTATCATTTGAACAATGACAAATATACTCATGAATATTAAACAACAACCTCTGAACATTACAAATATTCGCCTCAATTCAACCTGGAACCTCTCTCATACAATACAAATGGGGTGTGTGTGTGTGTGTGTGTGTGTGTGTGTGTGTGTGTGTGTGTGTGTGTGTGTGTGTGTGTGTGTGTGTGTGTGTGTGTGTGTGTGTGTGTGTGTGTGTGTGTGTGTGTGTGTGTGTGTGTGTGTGTGTGTGTGTGTGTGTGTGTGTGTGTGTGTGTGTGTTGGATCGTTGGAGCTTTGTGCAACTCAAGGCATATGCTCGAACGGGAGCTGCCTGGACGCTGCAATCATGTTGCTGCAATCATGAGTGTGCTGACTTCTCCTACAATGTCCCGCTGTCTGCTTCCTGCATCAAGTCAAGTGTTCGGTGCAGTTGTGGCGAAATGTCGCTCCTCTGTTTTCATTTAAACAGCTCCTTATATCCGTTAGCGCAGCTAGCTAGCACCAGATGCTAACAACAACAACAATGCACATGCGTTAATCGCGTTAAAATAATTAGTGGCGTTAATTTTTTTTTGCGTTAACGCGTTATTAACGCGTTAACTTGACAGCCCTACTATTTTTATTATATGTACAGCACTTTGGCTCCACCAAAAATTGTTTATAAATGTGCTATATAAATAAAACTTGATTTGATTTGTTGCTTTTTGATCTATTTGTATTGTACGTTGATAAGCTGTGTCCTTATAATTTATTTTTGACATATAATTATCTGTTGATGTCCTTATTTTGTTATAGAGAGGCGAAGTCCCTCCCTTTCCGGGAGCCTCCATGGGACCCCGGAAGCGTACAATTATACATTGAAGTCAATGGAGAGAGAAAGGTTATCTTTTGATCCCGTTTGAATTGTGCCACGAATGACACATATGATGTTTGTCAATTTAAAAGAATATTTTGCAAGTCAAAAAAATAAAAATGTGTCATAAAACTGTGAAGTTACACATTTTTTTGTGTGAAACCGCTGAGTGAACTACAGGTCTCTGGTCTCGCACAATACGCGTCACCATCACAAAGACGGCCGTCACGTTAGCAAATTTCACCTGTTTCTTTCAGAATGAGAATTTTCATTTCATTTCATTTCAAACCTTTATTTATTCAGATTGGTCTCATTGAGATCATAGATCTCTTTTTCAAGGGAGACCTGCAGCATATAGATTCCACATGAAACATAAAACAATAAAGGACATCATACATTATATTTACAGGATACATAGTTACAGACATTTACAAGTGCCCATTGTATCAGCAAGCATTTCATTTAGCCTAGCTTTAAAAACATGCAGAGGAATGAGATTGCTCAGTTTCAATTCTTGCTGAAGATTGTTCCAAGCAAGTGGAGCTGCGCACATAAAAGCTGTCTTACCTGAGACAGTCCTTGCTCTTGGCACATCTAACAAGACTACATCATGTGACCTCAGACAATAGCTGCTTGCAACTCTCTGTGTTATCAGAGAGCAGATATAATACGGGAGTTTACCCAACAAAGCTTTATAGATAAACGTGTACCAGTGACTGAGCCTCCGTACAGAGAGTGATGGTAAACCTGCCTTGGTATACAGTGTACAGTGATGAGTAAGCGCTTTACAATTTGTGACAAATCTCAGAGCACTGTGATACGCAGCATCCAATTTGCTCAGGTAATTGGCAGGTGCATTCATATACAACAAATCCCCATAGTCCAGCACAGGTAAAAAGGTCATAAAACGAGGTGAACATCACTACAAGTCTGGACACGTTGAGAGCTGTACATACACGAAAGGGGAGTTAGTCGGTTCTGTAAGAGCATGCGGGACCGGCTTTACAAGGTTTCGGTGAGTAATATGAGTGCAATGTGTAACGTTAATGTCAGCTAGGCTAGCTAACATTAGCTAACAAGGTACACTAACGTGTTTTGTTTCAGTAACTAGTTTTCTCCTTAAGAACTTCGTGGTCTCTGTGTATGCTGTGGATAACATTAGTGTTCACAAGAACAAGGTACACTCCCGTGTTTTGTTTTAGTTGCTCTTCAGATTGAAGCGGCCAGTTTTATATCGACTATACAGTATAGTCTATACTGTATGTGTGATCTCCTTTTACATCTCGTTGTGTCATTTGAGTTTATTTGCTGTGTGTAGATTCAAGGATTTTGGTGACATGAACATGACAATCGCGGAGGCAGTCCAGTTACCATCCTTCTGTCTCCGTGAGGAGGGTGGGTCATATATTCTCAAGGAGAATCACCCACCAGTCCAAGGGCAGCTGCACATCACAGACCGGAGTCTCTGCTACTTTGTTGTGTGGACCACGAAGGAGGCGATCATCATCCTCATCCCCAAAGACCCTGCATGGCATGGAAATCTCCTCCTCCTGGAGAACTTCTACACCCAGCATATGCTCCCTGTGTTGGCCAGTAGAGAGGAGGACATTTAAATAAACATACTCTTAACACCCTCAGACTCTGCGTTGTGTTCCGTATGTGCGATGGGGTGTTATGCAGAGGGGAGGAAAACAGGACACAGCAGATTGGGATTGTGGTGGAGATGCTGAGCAGTTATTTAATTGTTGCATGTAATTATTATTATACTGCGTGCTTCTTAGTTATTCCATCTTTTGCTGTAACATGGATCTGTATGTAACTCTATATTTACTTGTTATCTACCACACTCCCTTCTACATCAGACACCATCATGTAGGATATATATATATATATATTTGTATACATATCTGTAAATTGTATAATTTTATTTAAACGTCTTTTTGATCTCTCAACAATAAAGTTGACTTTGAAAAATATATATATTCTTTATGAAAATAGTTGCCTGTTGGCGAAATGAATCCAAATGAAACGTTGGACTGAACTACAACTACGCCTTTAAATCTCTAAGGACTGTTCTTCAGTGGGATGGCAAGTTCCTATCTTTAAACATTTATTAGTTTTTTCTCAACAGATTTGATTTTCTGAAGTTAATTTAACTTAACCATGTAAGGTCATTATTAAAAAGGTACAATCAATTTGTTTAGGGTTGAATAAAATAATGATAAACATTTCATTTGGATAATTTACTGACAGAATAAGAAACTCAATGATGCTCTACTCACCTGTTCCCTTTTTATAAAGTGAAACCGTTGAAACGATAGATTTTAGTAAACTTAAAAACAACCTTCTCCAAAAGCTATCAAGGAATATACCTAATACTTGTTTTAGAACTTTATTACATATTTTTATATAAATAGTTTGAGTGATCCATAATTGACAGAAGCTTGTGTTTACACTGACCTGTCACTCATATATTAATGTCTTTGTAACTTCAGTAAACCACTACCTCACTCATTTCTTTCATTCATCACAGTTCAGTAAACTAAGTGATACATGAACCAGTTTAATCATTATAATAACGTAGGATTGCAACTCTTTGAAACTGTAGGTGGCTCTTAAAAGAGCCGTTGTGTTTGGGTGTGCTGGTCTCAGGTCAGTTTAAGCCCTCTCTCGCGGATGCAGCGGGCCAGCTGGATGTCCTTAGGCATGATGGTGATCCTCTTTGCTTGGTTCATCTTACTGGGGGGCAGCTACATAGATGTCGGTGCAGTCCACAGTCATTGTGCAGTTGAAGGCAGAATGAATTTATTATTGACTCCGAATGAAGCACAACTTCATGTCATACAATACATTGACTTTATTTGTAATTGTGTAAAAAAATAAAGCATTGATTAGCAAGCAGGACCTGCAGGAACAGAGCACGGTGATGGATGGAGCTGGGAAGAGAGAAGAATAAAGAAAACAGATCAACTTCATTATCGGATATTAAAAATTCAATTTCAAAACAAGTTGCCACTCCTACAGTTTTCTAGTGTGTGAAGATGATTTCACTTGACCTATGCACAATATCACACTCAATACATGTGTGTCTCTGGGGGGTGCATTGTGCCTTTGATGTATATAAATAATATACCATAACCAAATACTATTACGTACAGTGGAAATCAGGTTGCCAGAGCAGGTCAGTCCAGTGTGCATGTTCCTCAGGGTCTCAGAAGTTACAGGTGAGGGAAAGGAAATAAAAGAGAAAAAGGTCAGTAACAACACTTTAAAGTAACAACACTTTGAATAATTATCTGTTTTAATAATGTTCCATCAGTAATCACTCAACTACTGTCTTTCCAACAAACAGATTGACTCACTATCATCACAATGAAACACGTCCAGAAGAATGGACCACAGATGGAAATGAGCTATTAGCTATAATCTGGCATATTGCATCTCTTCTCTTTGCTGAGATTAATGTTTTTGTATGCATGGTCCTTCTATAAATAAATAAATAAATGTCATGCAAAGCTGCCTGCCTGCCTTCCTTCCTTCGACTCTCCCTGAACTGCCTGATCTTTTAATGTTCAATGTTAACCATTTGAGCAGATAGCATTACGTAGAAAAGATCGCAGATGCTAATGTGCCGTTAGCCTACCTCCCGCCCCCTTAGCACCTGGTGGAGGGGGCGATAGGCTCCTCTTCAAATGTTTCACAAAATACTTACCATCATGACTACTCTTACTGTTTAACATTTGGGTTTATTTCATGTTAAGGCTAATACAAATTACAAGGCTAAGTAATGTGATGCTAACTAACGTGCTCGCTACTACCTATGTAGCTAGCTTGACTGTGTTCCATGCAAAACATGTGTATTACCTGATATGTCTGATCCAACGACTCCTGGTCCTTTCATCAGACGGGAATCGATAGAACGAGCAAGTGGTATGATCACTTATGTGATTACAACCTGGTACAAAGCACACAGGCATCTTGTAAAAGTGAATTTATTTTTAGCAATCTCTTATTTATTGGAGGGAATAAATCAGTTATGAGATCTTCTTCTTCTTCTTCTTCTTCTTCTTCTTCTTCTTCTTCTTCTTCTTCTTCTTCGCTTTAATTACGAGTCGCAACCACTTGGAGCATTATCGCCTGTGACATCACTTACGCGAGCCAGAATGGGATTTGGGATTTGTAGTCTTTGTAGTCGCGTATTTTTCATAGTCTTATATTTCAACAGTTTTACGACAAAATGTGACTTTTTTGACATGGAACTTATTGTTTAAGATTGACAAACATCATATGTGTAGTTCGTGGCACAATTCAAATGGGATCAAAAGATACGTTTTCTCTCTCCATTGAATTCAATGTACATTTTTAGCTTCCGGGGTCCCATGGGAGTAGATGGGCGTGACTTCGCCTCTCTATAGACTGGGAAGACCTCAACTGACAGCTTCATCAACAGTTTCTTTGAGTGGGAGGCTGTGCGTTATGAGGTGGACATCATGTGCAAGGAGGAGCCCTTCACCTGTCCTGCGTGCAGCTCTGATATGCTTGCAGTTTCCGGGGATGGAAATCGCAAGCATTACCGTTTCAAGAATGCAGCTAGGTACTATAGAAAATATATAATGTCACAGTATTTTAACAAATAACGAAACAAAAGTATCTTGATGTGCACCAATCAACCTTATAATTTGAGATGTCATACATTGCTCCTTTGTTTTATTTAGATCTGAGGAATAGGCCATCTTTGACGGTGTCTTTATAGCAGATATGGAGTACTCGAGTCCTGGACTTGGACTCGAGTGCCAATTTTCGGGACTCTTGACTCGACTCGGACTCGCGCACTGAGTGACGCGACTCGGACTCGTGAATTATCGCGTACGCTGACTTGGACTCGGACATTGAGGCTCCGACTTGGACTCAGCAAATTTTCTCTGGAGTCTAATGTCCTCTATCCTTGCATGTGCACCTGGCTGCGAGGCGAGTTCACGTACTGGGTCCCGCTATTCCAGTCTAAAGATGTCTAGAGACACGCCCCGCATCGTGCTGTAGGCTTTCACACATTCTGCTTCCACATTGGAAAAGAGCAGCACAAAATGCTCGTTATGTGGAAACAATATTGAAGAGAAGGCTCACATTACATTACTCTAAGGATCGAGTTCAGACATATAGGCTGTCTTGAACACTATCATCAGAGTAACGTGATCTAATCAATACATAAAGATTCAGCAGATAAGAGGAAAGCACATGGCTACTTAACATGCAGAATGACATCATTTTGCATGCTAAGTAGCCATGTGCTTTCTGGGGCTAAATCTTAATCAGTAAACTGATTTAACCGGTAAAAGTTCCTTCAAAATAAGAGTCCCGATCTTATTACTATCAAAATAAAAGTGCAAAACGAAAACTTTACCATAGGAAAATATTGGCATACAAATATAATCACTTCTCTAAAAGGTACCTCATTTTAAATATAGTTTATTTATATATAATAATAATAATAACAATATTAATATTAGTAATAAGTGTTATATTTGTATAGCACCTATTACAAGAATTGTAGCTAAACTCGCTTCACAGCAGTTCAATAGACAGATTAGTATAACATGACAGGATAAAAGCAATGTAGAGGAGCAGCTACATTTCAACACATATATCCAAAAAGGTTAATACATGAAGACTTGTGACTCGGACTTGACTTGGACTCTTCTTAGGTGACTCAGACTTGGACTCGGACTCAAACACAGGTAATGATGACTCGGACTCGACTCGGACACTCCTTGGGTGACTCGGACTTGGACTCGAACTCGATTACGACTCTCCCTTGGTGACTCGGACTTGGACTCAGACTCGTAGAGTGGTGACTCGAGGGTGACTTGGACTCGTGAATTGGTGACTTGACTACAACACTGCTTTATAGCCAAATGATGAAGACGTCTCAAGATTTGTGGACTATATCCACACCAAAACCAAACATGTAATATTGCAGACTCTAATTATGTAGAATAGAATAGAATAATCTCCTAATGAAGGGTTTGGTTAGGTAAGTCTTTGCACCATTTTCATCAATACATATTTATATATTAGGTCTCCGGAAGAGGTGTTTGTGGAGAACAGTGGTCGGCAGCCAGAGGATGTGACCTGCAAATATTGGCCCTACCTCCAGAGAGTCACAAAAAGCTGTCCAGAGCTCCAGCATCTTCTCGACATGAAGCCCTTTCTCTCAGTGTTTCATGCCAAAGCGCATGACTTCAAATGTGAAGTAAGGAATTGTTACCATGTGACACAATCACTTATGTAAGTCGTATTTTTGAATGTATTTGAAACAGGTGAAATGGACTGGGGCATATCAAGAGGGGGCTTGACTAACCCTAGGGGAGGAGGTGGAACAGGCCAATGCCTTCCTCTCTCGGATAGCAGTGACCACAAAACACATGTCAAAAGCAGGTGAGTTACGATAGAACCTTTACTGACAATTTTAAAATAATTTTCAGAAAGGCACAGATTACACTAGCAAATTACACCAACAACACAAACTCATAAAAGCACATTGACGGTTATGACCATAGAACACAATTTAGGATGGCAATATAGTATAAACCCCAGTTACAGTATAAGAAGTAAGTAGCACTCACCTCCATCATAATGAAGTGCTTTGAGTGGTTAGTGAAATCATTCATCACCTCCTCCCTCCCTGACCCTCTGGACCCCCTGCAGTTTGCCTACAGAGCAAACAGGTCCACAGACGACGCCATGGCCCCCGTTCAAGTGGGGGAAGTTCAGCATTCAATACCATTGTGCCTTCCAAGCTGGCCATCAAGCTCAGAGACCTTGAGCTCAACAGCGCCCTCTGTGACTGGATCCTGAACTTCCTGACGGGCAGACCCCCAGGCAGTGCGGGTGGGAAACATCACATCCTCCACCCTGATCCTCAACACCGGAGCCCCTCAAGGCTGCGTGCTCAGCCCTCTCCTCTACTCTCTGTTCACTCACGACTGCGTGGCCACACACAGCTCCAACACCATCGTGAAGTTTGCTGACGACACGACCGTCATCGGCCAGATCACAGACGGCGACGAGACGGCGTACAGAGAGGAGGTCAAAACCCTGACATCTTGGTGCCAGGATAACAACCTCCATCTCAACGTCAGCTAAACAAAGGAGCTGATTGTGGATTACAGGAAGCAGCAGGGAGAGGGACATTCCCCCATCACCATCAATGGGACTACAGTGGGGAGAGTCAGCAGCTTCAGGTTCCTTGGTGTCCACATCACTGAGGACCTGACATGGACTCATCACTGAGGACCTGACATGGACTCATCACTGAGGACTTGAGATGGACTCATCACTGAGGACCTGACATGGACTCATCACTGAGGACCTGACATGGACTCTTCACTGAGGACCTGACATGGACTCTTCACTGAGGACCTGACATGGACTCATCACTGAGGACTTGAGATGGACTCATCACTGAGGACCTGACATGGACTCATCACTGAGGACCTGACATGGACTCTTCACTGAGGACCTGATGTGGACTCTTCACTGAGGACCTGACATGGACTCATCACTGAGGACCTGACGTGGACTCTTCACTGAGGACCTGACATGGACTCATCACTGAGGACCTGACGTGGACTCATCACTGTAGTGGACATTTTTATCTTACCTTATATGCTTAAACCAAATGCTTCTCAAAACATTGTCTAAAACACCTATACAATTTCCTGAGATGTGCTGTTCTTTCTGCATACTCTAATGAGGGTTTTTATTCCCAAGCGCTTCAAGGCCACAGAGCTGATTTGGCAGACTATGTTGAGACTACTCCTCTTCACACAAAGTCTCACAATAACTTCCATATTCTGAGAACCGTTATACTATCTACAGCTCAAGGACAGGTGTCTAATAACAATATGAGACCGTGTGAAAGCAGATTTCTGAGCTTCCCGCCCTTTCTTGTATATAAGCTTTGCTATTTTGTTTTTATTGCGCACACTCCTGCAGACTATCCTATACTCTGTGAGACCTGTGTCTTTGAAGCTTCAAATAAATAACCAGAAAGACAACTCTGTCTGTTTCACCATTTATTTTTGATCTTTCTGACTTGTGTATCTCCACAGTATTGACTGGGTCTAAGATTTCCATAACAAATTGGCGTTGTCGGCAGGATCTCTGCAAGTTCGATTGGGGCCACCTACGGACGCTGGTGGTCGCTCCAGGATCCTCGGATTCTCCTCTACCTCGACAGAAACCGTACGGGACGAGAGGACCAGCGCCGGGGTGGAACCGATTGACTTCACGAGATCCAACAAACTCAAAAGGCTTTCAATACTCGGTGAGATGTGCAGTGTCTAAATTGGTTAAAGTTAAACGTAATTAAACGCATGACATTTATGAGAGGGACTCCTAGAAAGTAGGATATTTGGGATATCCATCGTAGCCTGGGTTTACGATCAGTCTTTGTGTGATTTGTACTGAGGAACAAATATCACATCACCGACGGGTGAAAAATAGTGTTTTGGTAACACGGGGTGTTTAGGTAACACTTAAATACTTTGTTATGGGAGCAAAGCAGAGTAGGGGGCTAGTACACCCTCCTGAGGGTCCGATTGTGAATGTCAAGCGAGCAAAACATGGTGAAAACAGTCTATCTAAATTAAATATCTGGACGGATTTCCAAAGGGAGGTTCTTTGAGTAAATTAAAAATCAAAAACCTAAGGGATAAATTACAAGAGTGTGAAGATGGAATGAAAAAGAAGAGTAAAGTTAAAGTAAAGTTAAAGTACGAAGAGCCTAATCTCAGCTGTCCCATGATCCAGGTGGCTGGACATGCTGGTCCTTCATTCGTCTACCGCCCATGGACCATAGTAGAAATGAAGGAGATATCAAGAGATCACCTCCCAGATGTTGAGTTAGGAGGTGCTAAATTCGCTGCAGCACTCCTAATGTTCTGCAGACAATTCTCCCCCACCATGCCGGAGATAAAGAAATTGTTGACTCTATGAATGGGTCCGACACACGTCAGCCATTTCACCGACCTACTGGGAGGTCAACAGCACATGGAAAACACCATTTGGAGTGAGGGCCAGAACGCTGACTACCGCGATGCCCTAGCCACCCTCAATACCGCAATAACAGGAAAATTCCCCGCCAAAGTCAACATGTCAAGAATCTATGCATGTAAGCAGAACCCGGATGAAACAGTAAATTACTGTTATCACCGCTTATAACAAGTGTTAATCGAGAACAGCGGCATTATCAAACAAGAGGCCGGGAAACAAGCCGCATTGGGGGTCTGGGAGACCCACCTCAGCAACGCTTTCCTCAACGGTCTATCTCCGGCTATTTCTGCATCTGTGCGAAACTCCTGCATTTGTATTCTGGACGGTGCCCGGCTGGAAGAAATTCGCCGACATGCCGTGCATGCCGAGATACGCCTCTCAGAAGAAAAAACCAGTGAGGAAAAGAAACGCCGCTACCGCAAAGACAAGGCCCAACTGACCATGCTCCAGGCTGTTACAACCGCCTGGTCCGACCAAGCCCAACGTGGCCAGGGCAGAGGGAACCGGGGAGGAGAAGGAGGTTTCCGAGGCCGGGGAGGAAAAGGTAGAGGACGAGGAGGAGGCCACCGAACCAACCGAAGGGGCGAGGATCGCTGTTTTAACTACGGAGAGACGGATCATCGGATCGCTGAATGCCCACACGAGAAGCAGAAAAAGAACTTTCGATCGGATAAATCGGACCGAAACAAAGACAATTCTTCAAACTGACATCAGTCGAGGGAGGGAGTGGGGGAGGAAGGAATTCGGTCGGGGGAGACGGAACCTCTGCCAGCAGCATCTAACCAGGGAAGTGACACACACACACACATCATGCAGGCTATTGAAAAATTGGAAGATTTAGAGAAAATGTCTGTAGTGGACAAGGGTATATATTTGAAATATGACACTGAAACAGCATTTAAGAAATTTCCCACAGTAACTTTAGCTATCATGGGTGTTAATGTTACATTTCTGGTTGATTCTGGGGCTACCCACTCTGTGGTAAAAAGGGCAGATTTGCCTGATTGCAAATGTTGTGGTAGATTTCTTCACTCAATAGGAGCGGCTGGGGTAACTGAAGGAGAAGTTTTCTGTACCACTTCAGTGTAAAGATAACAGTGATGACAGTCATCCATTTCCCACATCAGTCAAACACAGTTTTCTTTTATCATCTGTCTGCCGAATACATTTACTGGGCAGAGATCTGATTCTCCGGTTCGGCTTAGACCTCATTTCCACAAATGAGGGTCTCAAAGTCCGACGGCCATCTCCATTGATGGTTCAAAACCCCACATTTGATGATAAAGAACTGGTGAATGTGTATCAATGGCTGCTGACATATCCTGATTCTCAGGAGTTGTTGCGGTTGACTCATCAACGTGTTTTTCCACCTGCTGTGTTCATGGAAACTTCTCATTTGCATTGTATGGCTAACGTGGTTGATGAACCATGTAAATACTATGATGAGAGTTTTCTGCTGGAATGTTTGAATGATGATCTCATGTTTAAAACTATGTATTGGAATTCGCTGCGCATCGCTGTTTCTGTTGCACTCACACCCACACAGCACAAGCTGTGTCAAATCCCAGGGGCGGTCCCACACATTTCACTAGCCAGGGGCCCCACTGATAGATGGAGAGATTTGGGTCCAATCGTTAAAGACTGGGAATCTAGTACTGATTGGACTAGCACAAACGACCCGTTGATTAAGTATTCCTCATCACATGACGTGTTTAAGTACAGCATCGACTGCTCAGTTCATGGACTGTGTTCTCTGATTCTCACAGGCAATGATGACTATGTTAACCCCGTTGCTGGCCCATCTGGCCCGGAGTTCTCATTTTTCAGTCATATTTCTGAGCTCCCTGACGCGCTAAAAACAGTGCCTCAAACACTGTGGGCAGTTCACAAATATGATGTAGGTTTGATTCGCTCTGCGGAGCCTGCAGTTATCACTCCTAAGTCCACGTTCCGTCCAAATCAACCCCAGTACCCATTGAAACGTGAAGCTGTTGATGGAATTCGGCCAGTGTTTACCTCTCTGCTTAAACAAGGGGTCATTATTCCGTGTAACGATTCTCCGGTACGCACTCCAGTGTTTCCTGTCAAAAAGATCAGAGACAAACCTCCTGACGAGTGGAGATTTGTCCAGGATTTAAGAGCTGTAAATGCAGCTGTGCATGCATGCGCCCCGCTGGTCCCAAATCCTTATCTGATTCTTTCCCAAGTTCCAGCCTCTGCAGCATTTTTTACTGTCATAGACCTCTCAAATGCATGTTTCAGTGTCCCTGTACACAAAGACAGCCAATTCTGGTTTGCATTTGAATATGATGGTAAACCTTACACATTCACACGTTTGTGTCAAGGCTACTGTGAATCTCCTACTGTGTACAACCAGGCATTGTGTACAAGTTTGGCCTCTCTACAAGTTTCTAAAGGCACCGCTCTCATACAATATGTTGATGACCTCATGATTTGCGCACCCACAGCAGAACAGTGATACTATTGCTTTGTTAATGCACCTCGCAGCCGAGGGCCACAAGGCCAGTTTGTCAAAACTCCAATATGTACAAAGAACAGTTACATTTTTGGGTCATGTCATTTCAGGAGAGGGGAAAACGCTTTCAGATAAGCGTATTGCATTATTGGCTGCTCTGCCAAAACCTGTCACTCAGCGAAAGATGATGTCATTTTTGGGTTTTTGTTCATACTGCAGGTCATTCATTCCAAACTATTCTCCAATCGAGTTGCCACTGCGTACTATCACGTACGTCACTGGTTTGAAACCTACAGATCACCTTATATGGACACCAGAAGCCAACGAAGCGTTCATTAATATGAAGCTGGCTCTCCAATCCCCACCGACGCTAATGGCGCATTTCCACTGCAACGGGGTAGCCCCGTTTAAGCGTCCCTAAGCGTCCTCGCTCAGGCCAAGGGCTGCCTTGCTGGCCGGCCGAGGCCGTGGCGCATTCCCATTACAGTTTAGGACCTGGGGTAGCAACGCAGTGTAGGCGGGGCGATCAGCTTTTTGGCGGGCTTTTTGGGCGGAGCGACGCTGGGTAAAACTGCAGTGGCGTCATTTTCAATGCGACACAACTCACAAAACACACACAACAATGGAGGATGTGGAAGCGATCGTTTACTTGTTTCTTGGTGTGTGGCTTGTTATCACAGCAAGAAGGAAAGTGATCACAACAAGCAGGAAAGTGATCACAGCAAGCAGGAAAGTGATGTTTCAAAGTAGGCTGCGTATAGCAAGACGAGATGCAGAAGAAGCTGACGAGAGAGTTGTGGAAGTCCTACAACGCTGCAGAGACTACAACAGGACTTACTACTTGGTAAGCTAACGTTCGCTAACTAGCCATGTGTTTAGGCTCACGCTCACAATACGACCAAAGTGTTTCAAATATTTAATTAATTGTAGCTACCACTTTTACGTATTAAAATATGCATGCTTTTGTTTGTGTATTTCAGAAGTTACGTCGCCGCAGACCATGTGTTTGGATGCTCGACCGAGCTACCGAGTGGTGGTCTGTGATTGTTCCATCTTTCACACACACTCAGTGGGTGGATAACTTCAGGATGTCTGAGGAAACGTACACCTACCTGTGCAACAAACTGCGGCCAGCGATGGAGAGACAGGACACAACATTCCGCGTTTGTATACCTCTAAAGAAGAGAGTGGCCATCGCACTGTGGAAGCTTGCTACCGGCTCAGAGTACAGAAGCATTGGACATCTTTTCGGAGTGAGCAGGACTACTGTGTGCCGGTGTGTGCAAGATGTCTGTGCTGCTGCAGAGGCGTTGTTAGTACCGGAACTAATTCGTTCACCAGACCGGCAGAAGTTTGCAGAAATGGCTGCCTACACTGAGAACCGGTGGGGGCTCCCACAGTGTGTAGGTGCTATTGATGGATCACACATACCCATCTTGGCACCACAGGAATACCACTGTGACTATTTCAACCGGAAAGGCTGGCACTCCATCATCCTTCAAGGAGTTGTAGATGGAAAGGGACATTTCTGGAATGTGTTTGCAGGAATGCCTGGGAGCATGCATGACGCTCGGGTTTTGAGGCTGTCCTCATTGTGGGAGTTGGCCAGTCGTGGCAACTACTTTCCACCTTGCACTAGGGACATTGGTGGGGTGAATGCTGGCTATTACATGCTTGGAGACAATGCCTATCCCTTGCAAAGCTGGCTCTTAAAACCCTTCCCAGACACTGGACGGCTGACAGCAGAACATGTGGTATACAACAAGAACATTTGCAGCGCACGGGTAGTGGTTGAAAACGCATTTGGTAGACTGAAGGGGAGGTGGCGTTGCCTCATGAAAAGAAATGACTGTGATGTGAAACTTGTGAAATCCATGGTGCTGACATGCTGTGCTCTGCATAACCTCTGCGAGAGTCATGGAGAGGCCTATGATGATGGGTGGAATGCACCAGCAGCCGCAGAGCCTGGGGTAGCAGCGGCTCAAGGTGCAGAGGAGGAGGGCACTGACATCAGAGAGGGTTTGATGCGCTACCTGAATACCTAAATATGCATTGTATTGTATTCATTGTATTGAACATAAATAAATCCTTTTTTTTTCCATATACATGTGTTTGTCAAATGTTTTAAACAAATATTATCTGAATTGAATATTTGAAATTCAAGCACCAGTAAGTACTGCCCCATAATAACAGTTGAGGAAATATCAGATCATGAAAAGAAAATCTTTCTAATAAATTAAGCGAATATCAAAGCTAACTATAAACATAAATACTAAAGTGTAAAACACGGCAAAACTATATTCATAAATGCAAGTGTAAAATAGTGTGGACAATTGTAAACATGGATGGAGACTAAAGTATCCACAATATAAAATAATATATTAAAATATAACCTCAATCTTTCTTCTAGACATGTTAAAAGCTTGCTTGAATGGGTTATAGGTTTCTTTTGTTCTCTCGTCTTTGAAATATATAAGGAATGTGTTTGAGTCTAGTAGAACGAGGGTATTATAATTGAGAAATGTCTACATGTATTATATATTTATCATGTATTCTTAATACTATTACAAAATAAACATGTAATAATGTTTTAGAGGAGGACCTCAAGCTAGCAAACTCAATTTCTTGCTTTAAATCTCTTAAAAGTAAGGGGCTTTTTCCTAACTGATGGTGTTTGTTATTGCTTTATAAATTCATGTATGTTTATATCTTCTCTAAATCAAGATTATGTGAATCTGATTTTTTTCTATTGTGTGCAATTCATTATCAACAAGAGATAAGATAAGTCAAATAAGTACTTTATTGATGGCAGTATAAAATAAAAATAAATGGTGTATCGAAAAGGCATGCCATTAAACAATACAAATACAAAATTAAAAACTCTATTGCAGCCAGCATAACTATACATGGCATTGTACAAATAAAATGAACATTTTAAAGAACATAAATAAACAAGAAAGTACACATTTAAAAATTAACTAGGCGGCCTCCTCCCTTGTCTCCTCCCTTCTCAAGGTGGCCTCCTCCATTCTCAAGGCCGCATCCAACTCCCATCTCCGCTCAGCAGACGCTTTGGCCCAGTCCAGGTGCCGTTCCAGCTGGGCCATGTGCTGTTCATGGTGCCGCTGGGCCCGATCCTCTCCTCCTCGTTTCCTCTTGCCTGGGTGACAATAAGATCATAATTAGCAATAAGGAAAAAACACAGGACAGGTACAGGTCACACAAGGATATAAGAATAACATGTATAAACAGAACAACAGTAAGGTGAACTAAAGAAAGTTCTGGCCCTAGATGTTTACAATGATTGTGAAAGTAAATTACATTATGTCCAGCCTGTTGATAATGAATATATGTATATGATAGGATGTCACACACAACTGTACTAGCTGCTTACTAGCTAAGACTTTACTTGTAACAGAGCATGTCCACACAGTGGTATAGCTTATTTTAATTACTGACGATGGATGATCCAAGGTTTAAAAAAACAAAACACAATTCCAGTCGTTTTGCCATTTCTATTTCTTACCTAGAACCACACGCTGCGGTGTCGTGATGGCACTCGGTGTTGGTGGTTGAGTCGGGTTAGGGTCTTCGGCTGGGGTCCGTTCTGGATTCAATGACGATGTGGACGGAACACTGCCATCACCCGTTGTTCGGGAATGTTCCTCCTCACAAGTCCCAATGTAATCATCTAGAACAGCAAAATGACTTGTTAATTCCACAAACTACTGCAGCACAATACTAAATAGCAACAACAACTATAGAAAAGAAAAACTGAACGTAAACAATGGCACATATGGTGTTAGCAAACAATAGACTAGCTATGTAGCTCTTCGGGGCTCCATAAAAGCATGGGTTGTCGAACATTAATGTAAGGATAAAATAGACTTATTTGTTAGAAGTGAGCGTACCTTGCAGGGACTCCAGTAAAGCCGTTGCAGAGTCCAGGCCTCCCTCCCTCCCAACGTTGGCCGGTCTATGGCCGTAAATCTGGTCCAACAAGTCGAACCACTTCCATTGTGTGCGACCCGCACCACTCGTGTTATTGTTGTCCTTTATTATGCGATATTCACTCTTCATCTTTTTAAGTTTTTCCCTACACTGCAGGAAAGTCCTCGAAAATCCGCGCTCGGACATCTGTGCAGAGACATCCTGGAACACTTTTACATTTCTTGTTGTTCCGTCGAGTTCCCGCTGGATTTTATCATCCCCAATGAGATGAAGGAACGTCGTCACCTCCTCGGTCGACCACGGTGTGCTTTTCTTAAAAAACGTAGCCATTTTTGTAGCTCCTCCGTTTACAAAATGCTGTTTATAAAAATGCTGCATGCTTGCTTCTAAATATATATGCGACGCTAGGGATGAACTCGCGCGCGATCTTGTGACGATTCTCTCTGACCAATCAGCAGTCGAGAGTGTTGACGTCACAGCCCTGGCCTGGTCTGATAAATAGAACCACGATTTTATGGGGCCGGAAAAAGAGGGAAAAAGTACCCGCTAGCCGGTACTAGGCTATATGGAAAGGCCACCAAAAACTGGCCTGGCCGCTTGAGGACGGTTAAGGACGCTTAAACGGGGCTACCCACTGCAGTGGAAATGCGCCATAAGTCTACCTGATCACACTAAACCTTTCACTCAGGCAGTTCTCCTTCAAGATCATGGAGGAAAACAGAGGCCTGTTGCCTATTTCTCCTCCAAGCTAGATCCTGTAGCTGCTGGCCTGCCTAAATGTCTACGTGCAGTGGCTGCTGCTGAGAAAGCGCTCAACTCCTCACGTGACATTGTGGGATATGCACCTTTGACCCTGTTAGTTCCACATGCTGTTTCACTCATCCTCCTTGAACAGAGAACATCACACCTCTCTGCTGCACGTTACCTTAGGTATCACACCTGCCTGTTAGACATGCCTAATGTTTATGTCAAGCGATGTAACACTCTGAATCCAGCGTCTCTTATGCCTTTGCCTGAAGACGGTGACGAACACGACTGTGTTGCCGAACTTCATATTGTGTGCACACCTAGACCGGACTTAAAAGACGTTCCTCTGACCAACGCTGACCTAATTTTGTATGTTGATGGGTCTGCCTCTCGCGACCAAGGGGGCACTAATCGGGTGGGTTTTTCTGTTGTTTCAGATTCTGCTGTACTCCGTTCCGGCCCACTCCCATGTCACCTCTCAGCACAAGCAGCAGAGCTCATCGCACTAACTGAAGCCTGCACGTTTGCAGAAGGCAAAACTGTGACTATCTGTGACACTGACTCACGTTATGCTTTCGGGGTAGTACACGATTTTGGGGCTATTTGGAAGTGTAGACCATTTCTGAAATCTGATGGCAAACCAGTACTTAACCATGCACTGGTTGCAGGCTTACTAGACGCCATTCTGCTCCCATCTGAGGTTGCAGTCTGTAAATGTGCCGCACACGCAAGCAGTACAGACCCAGTTTTCCTAGGAAATGCGTCTGCTGACTCAGCCACAAAGGCAGCTGCTCTGACTCCTCTCGCACCTCACGCACACTCATTTGTTAAAATCCCTGTCTCCTCCTTCACTGACAAAATGTCATCACTGACTTCCAAGCAGCAGCTAGCTACTAGGGTTGCCAGAAACTGACCATGATCAAAATCGATTATTCGGCAGCCCTGGGACGACAAAACAAACATCAAAGGGAGATTGTCTATCTCCAAGGTCAATTCATCGAGCCCCATTATCCTGTTGCAACTACAGGCTGCCCAGATATCAGACAGGGGCTATTATGTTGTCTGTATGTATGTATCCGGCGCCGACCCGTGTGGCACATTTTACATAGACATCGCGCCCAAAACTCAGACCCCCGAACCAGAGAGAAAGGGTAAGCAGCCTTTGACGCAACTGTTGACATCCATAGGTACATCTACGTTTCTAAAATGTAACCTGTACATAGGCAATAACGACCATAGCAACATTGATGAGGTTCAGACCAGTAATGGGATCACCGGTAACGTCTGGTGGCACTACTACTGGTTGTACTCGTATCCTACGGAACACGTGCAGTTACGGTGCTTACAAAATCACGTATTGTCGCATATTCGGTGCCCCTGAAAGAATCCTTTCTAACGTAGCATTCCCTGATGTTAAACATATGTCCCTCCAACTGGCCTGGCCCAGTGAGGCTGGGTTTAGCGCGCCACAAGATTACATTTGGTTGTGCGGCAACAAGCTCTATCAAGTTCTGGCTCCCCTTTGGATAGGTACATGCACTCTAGTGGATTTGAATCCAGCAGTCACTGTACTCACGTCCTTAATGTACACGACACATCATTACCCAGAGTTCCAACACCCCGACCACCACAAGGTAAAAAGAGATCTGACGTCCGCTGGAGCTAAATTCATGGGCGGCCTGTTCCCATGGTGGGGTACAGTAAACAATGCCCATAAAATAGATACCTTACACGTCCGGCTAGAGAACCTCACTTACGAGATGACGCAAGGCTTCCAGGCATTGCCCCCATTCATAATAGCCTCTAGGAACATGCTCATGCAGCACCAATTCGCTCTTGACCTTTTGTTCGTCTCAAAGGGTGGCCTGTGTCATGTGATCGGTGACTCCTGTTGCACTTACATTCCCAACGCCACCAAGAACATCACTGACACCGTGCTGTATTTCTGAGCTACATCATTAAGAGTGGGCAGGTAAAAGCAGACCCTGAAAATATTTTTAAGGGAAATATCCGAACAAAGCCTAAAATTCATCCCCCATGTATCACTGCATTCGGTAAAGCTCTAAGAACTCATATATCGAATGAGTTTGTCATCATGATATCGTCCACAGGCCAACATTCACTAGGAGTGGCTTGATCAGAACCCCGAGGCTGTGTCACAGCACCGAATCCCTTCTCCGGGAGATGCCACGAGTCTTGGATGGAATACTTAGTCATAATTCCCTTCCATGGACCTGACATTTTTAGGCATAATTCATTATATAATATTCAAGATAATATAATATTGCTTAGCTGTTTTATCACTTTTAAAGTTAGTATGGTGAAGAAGACCTCATTTGGAATGAGCAGAAAAAGTGAACAGCAGTCAATGAGCCTCAGCTTGAAAGTGTTTCCTGTGAACGACATGCTAATCTCAGTCTCCAGCACTCAACATCCCCACCCATACTTTGCGCTGTTTTCTTGTTGAAAGTATATTGAATGTCTCGTGTGTCGAAATTGCTCCAAATAAGAACCTTTACTTTCTTCGGTCCCAGCAATACACCTGCTGAGTGTGAAGTAGATAAAGTGGATAAACGCTTCTTGAGATATGCAAGGGACCAAAACAGCATGCAGGCAGACAGAGATTCCTTGATAGTCGGATAGTGGCTGGCAGATAATGATGTGATTCACTAGAACTGCTATGGAGTGTGTCTCCAAATAGCCTGTAAGGGCCAAAGCAGAGGTACATCATGTTCACTGCTAAGAAATATAAGGTTTGTTTTTTGTAGGAGAAAGAATGTACTAAATCGACATTCAAAACATTTACACGGTTTCCCCAACCGTGTAAACTCCCAAACTTTTTTTTTCTTTGTGTATTCATGTTCCCAGCAATACGTTCACAGTAATGCCTTCAGAGACAAATGCAGTCCTGCTTCATTATATTCTGATTGCTGATGTCAACCCCTTTCATTCAATCTAACGACACGTACACATTGCCGCCGGGTGCTGCCCTCCGTCTGTCTGGATGATTAGCTGTGCATTAACTAGGTAATTTATGTATGAGGGCACCTATTATGACCCACACCTTTTACAACAGATTGTCATGCCACATCTCATTTATTGTGAGAGGCTGGCAGAGTCCCCTCAGAGCAGCCATTCCATAGGCTTAGAAAACAGTGCTCAAACACGATTGCATCTCTCGAACAAATAAATCCATAAAGAAGAGGGTTAGAGGGAGAAAAGGAATTCAGTGGAAACAATAAGTGACATTTGCTCCTGTAACCCCTTTCAATCTGTGCCAAGCGTAAGAAGGCATAATGAAAAATACAATTTCAATTTAAGATCCATTTCTCATTTCACCATGGGCGTCGTGTTATACGTGAGAAATTAAATTGCAACAACAAAAACATTGTGTTGGACAGAGGCTTTTAGTTATGCAAAATGTGCCTGACTTGTTCTGAAGAGAAATCAAAACAAGAATAACAAAACATAACTGATGGGTAGATCAAGTGGACAACAATAACACAGACCAATGACGTCTTCAATTCATCCAAAGCAATGGCATTCGTAATTTGGAAGGTCAACAGGTCTCTGGAGACAACATTTGGATGGACTTGGTCTCCTCCCACTCCCATTTTCATTCAGTTAATTCAACTTGTTCTGGGCCTCAACAACTGGGAGGACTCTAATGAACACTGTAGTGCAATGATGTGGCTGTGTCTCATGAGTAAGACTAATGTGTGCCATCAGTGTATTCTTTTACACAGCTATGTTGTGATGCACTGACAACATTACCGTCATGGGAGATCGAATCACCAAAACGGGAAGCATGTGGTCTCTGAAGCCTATGAGTCATGAACAATGGTCTCTCAAAGTAACATCACACAGATACTTATCAATCCATCAGCTGTATGGAGCGTCCTTCAACATTTAATCATTTCCAATTTCAGAAAAAAAGTGGAAACCCACTCATCAGCATACAGACACATTTCTTTACATTACATTTCATTTAACTGAGGCTTTTATCCAGCGCGGTTTACAATAAGTCCAATCAACCATAGAGATACAAACTCAAAAAGCAAGAATCCTGCACGTACATTGACTTCAAATAAGCCAAACAACTTTAAGTGCAGGTGAATTGGCTACAAATAACCCAAACTTTAAGAGCTGCATATATAAATTAGAAGTTGTTTTTTGTTGTTGTCCAAGGTGCAGACAGGCAGAAGAAAGCCATTTTGTATTTTGTTGAGTGGTACCTGGGTCAAACCGGCAGTGAGGGAGTAGCAAGCCGATGAGGCGACGCAGACCGGATTGTATAGTTTAACCATGGATGATCCATTCACAATACGAGTGCCTGCACCTGCACGTGTGTGGCCTTATGGGTCAGTCGGGGACGCAACCTCCTGATGATTTGCCTGGCAGTGGCTCAGTCAGTAGGGGCTTAGACTGTGAGCCGTTGGGTCGCTGGTTCAAGTCCTCGAACATATGGAGTGTGGACTGGTACTTGGAGAGGTCCCAGTTCACCTCCTGGGCCGTGCCCTTGAGCAAGGCACCGGACATCCCCCCCAACCCCATTGCTCCCCGGGCGCTGTGCCCACTGCTCCTAGTACGAGGATGGGTTAAATGCAAAGAACACATTTCACTGTGTGCAGGAACATGTGTGACGATTAAAGAGGGTTTCATCCTCCGATACTAATCTAATCTAGTGCTGTAGCTGGTGACAGCTGGGGAGTGGAGCATCTGCTTACATCCAGACCGAAAACACATCAGAGCTAGGAATATTGGATCATCAGAATCTTCTAAATAAACTAGTATGTTCATATGAGTCTCCTTCTCTGTAAACACATGTTAGCCTTATCAACTTTGTGAGGTTACAACATGTCAAACAGAAGTGTTTTAATGCAGCTTCATTACATCAAGAAGGAAATAAATGAAGGGCAATTGTTTAAAAACTAATATTGAAGTTACAAAAGTTAGTTCTTGCTGAAAATCTCCTATTTTTCTTACACCCTGTGTTCATATAGCGCCTTATTGGCAGAACAGTGTAGGCAGGGCGCTGCAGAGCCTCCTTCCAGCGTTTGATTCAAAGAAGAACACTCCCGGCGCTTGTTCAATGTTTCTATGACAATAATACCTTAAGAATGTATCACGGCTGTTGTATGACAAACTAGCTTCAACCCCTTTATGCTACTACAAACATGTAAGAATCAGAAATCTTTTATCTGTCCCGCAAACGGGGAAATGTACATGATTACAACTGCAGATAAAATGAGGATAACAAAAAGTGAATGTACACCTTATTAATAACAAAATAAGTAAAACACTAACTTGCCATACAGTATGTACACTATGGTAATAAAACATGAAATTGCAGGAGGTTATATTACAAAGTGTTATATTTACAGATAGTTTGGTTGCACATCAGGGGTATTCCAGTCCATGTGTGTGGGGGTCTACTAGGGGCCGTGGGGGTTGTACCGTCTGACCGCTGTGGTATCTCCCTGTGAAACAGCACGGTGCAGCAGTCAGAGGAGCTGCACAGTGAGGACAGGGTGTCCTGGAGGAGCCGGGATAAATTGTCCAATAGTGATAACAGCTTTGCCATCACTCTCCTGTCTCCCACCACCTCCACAGCGTCCAGGGGACTCCCCAGGACAGAGCTGGCCTTCTTAACCAGTCTGTTCAGTCTCTTCCTGTCAGCAGCCGAGATCATAGAAGGTCTGCAGGAGGGCCCCCTGCACCCCAACATAACTCATCCTCCTCAGAAGATACACACTGCTCTGTCCCTTCTTGCACAGAGCAGCAGAGTGATCAGAACAGTTTATTGTTCAGAAGAGCAGCCAGGTACTTGTAAGATTTCACAATCTCGATGTCCTCTCCCTGGAAGTTCAATGGTGTCGGGGGGATTGTTCTTCTGAAGTCCACCACCAGCTCCTTGGTCTTCCCTGCGTTGAGCTGGAGGTGGTTCCTCTGGAGGTGGGGTTAGGCTCACGTGGAGTGACTAGAGCAGGGGTGGGCAATTATTTTTCCCAGGGGGCCAAATGAGCAACTGAAAGTATTTTGTAGGGCCGGGCCAAAATGCCGAACTCAATTATGCATAATATACATTTTATTTCTATATAAAAAGCAGTACATGGCATTGTTTTGACCGCTGGTAAGAGTGTATGTTATTATTTGGCAATTAAAAGGTGAGGTTAGCTTTCAAAAATATCATTTATTCAAATAGAATTTGAACATTAATAACAAAGGGCATTTTGAGTTTCATATACTATTGAAACAAGGATTTGCTTAGCTTTCTAAATACATCACATCATCTTTGTAGCCAAAATAAACAAGATTGAACTGAACTGTGTAACTGTGTAGAGAAAAGTGTCCCAGTTTGGTAGCCTTTTTGACTTTACATGATGCCTATATTAAACATTTAATGTTTTCAGAACTGCGCAAAAAAAAAAAAGATCAAGTGTCCCATTTTACTTATATTTCCACATTTTAGTGTTCTTCAGTTCTTTTTTTTCATTCAGTGAGAGCAATCCAGTCTCTGAGCTTTAACAAGTCCATCGAAGTCAGGTTGAATGTCTGAGGTGGAGATGCGAAGCACAGCTGACAGATGTTCATCAGTGAGAGAGGATCTGTACCTGGATTTGGTAAACTTCATGACTGAGAATGTCTGTTCACATGTGTAGGTGGATCCAAAGAGAACCAACATCTTCTGAGCATGTCGCCTCATGTTTGGAAAGTTCTCCTCCTTGAGAGCAGAGTAGAACTCTAGC
Source organism: Pseudochaenichthys georgianus (assembly GCF_902827115.2). Taxonomy (NCBI): domain Eukaryota; kingdom Metazoa; phylum Chordata; class Actinopteri; order Perciformes; family Channichthyidae; genus Pseudochaenichthys; species Pseudochaenichthys georgianus. The sequence continues at coordinate 3,571,446 of NC_047518.2, read as the reverse complement.
AGTGACGCTGACTTAAAGTGCTCTTTCAGTAGTGCATCAGACTGCAGGTCAATGAGTTCAAGCTGAACATCAGTGGGTGCACTCTCAACACTGCAGGTAAAGGGAGAGGAAACCAGCTGCATTTCATCCTCAATCTTTTTGAAATCTTGAAAACGCCTTGAAAATTCATCATGCAGTGCTCCTAACATGGATGAGTACCTGTGCCGGTGATCAGCTGATGGTTTGACTTCTTTCAGGGTTTTCATGTGTTCGAGATTGTTGCTGCCTAGTTGCCTTGAAATTAATTGCAACGTTGTCATGAAGGCTTTCACATGGCTATGCATTTCATGAGCAACAAGGCCCTTGCCCTGCAGTTGTGTGTTCAGTGCATTCATCATTGCAGTCACATCAACAGCAAATGTTAAATCTGCCATCCAGTCCTTATCAGACAGCTCTGGGATGGTTTTGCCTTTCATCTCTGATTTCAGAACCCAAAACCTTTTCAGCACTTTGCCCAGGCTGAGCCATCTGACAGCTGTGTGGTACCTGACATCCCCATGTTCGCTCTCTTGCTCCTCCAACAAACAAACTGCCTGTGATTTAATGCTCGCGCTCTGATGAAAGTAACTGTTGTAGTAACAACATCAACCACATGGCTAAGTTTTAGCACTGACTTGCACAACGCTTGCTGATGAATAATCAGACCCGGCGCCAGAACAAATCTAAAGGGAGGGCCTATGATTTTCATGGGAGGGCCCACAAAACCGTCACGTGCTGCGGGCCTGCGGCACAATATATATCAAACAGCGAGGCCAACAGCATTGCGTAAAGACTCACACTTATCGCAAATACATACACAAATAAAGGGCAACATAGAAACCACTTTTGAAACATTGTGTGCGTGGCAGCACACACACTGGTAAATCAAGAGCAAGGCACACTGGTTAAGGATGGCATCTTCCTCATCGTTGCACTCGGAGAGAAATAGTAGAGACGGAGATGATGAACTGTTTAGCCCGCCCTGGGCATGGTTTATGTTTCTATGCACTGCAGGTGCATATTTTCGCTCAGCCAAGCTAACTTAGAACAACAACACATATATATCTGGACTGAATGTGCATCAGGTGAACACACCCTCATTTACATATGACGAAAGCCTGCGTCCTTAAGTAGCACATAACACTTCAGTGCCTCACAGTGGTACAATAATAACATGACATCCCTTTGTGAGCTTGAGTACAGAATAGACATAGGCTAATATATATATATATATAACAACAACAACTGAGGACATATGCACATTTCCCTTAACACACACATTTGAAATAAACATATAACAGCAACAGCTTTGCTTGGGCCACCAAACATAATAATACAGAGGGAGCGACGCGACACCACATTACGCAGTGCGTAATGTGGCGCAGTAAGCACTGACATATTGACATGCAAACATTACTTACTGCTTTATGCTAATAAAGCTGGAGACGCCGTTTGCCTGAAGAATGGAATCGCCTCAGCAAAGTGTCCTTCCACTCATCCCTGCATTTCCTGGTCAAGTCCTTTTCAAACCCGAGTTGAATAAGGTGAGCTTTCCGCTGGTGCAGCATGCTCCGTCGGTGGTCACTAAAAATGTTTAGTGGAGGCCAGTGGAGGCCCCGAAAGTTAAGGCCGACTTAAATGCCCCTATGACACTTGGCATGGATCCAGGGTCTTGTGGAAGGTGGTGAGGAGTGTTTTAATGGTCCATTTGGGGGCGTAGAGCCTTCCATTTGTGCGCGAAGAAACTGTCGGGCCACAACAAACTCGGCTTCTACAAGTTTAGTGCTGGTCAACTCCAACAGGAGCAATAATGTCTGTTTTCAAAAATAAATCACTCTCAGGATCAAGTGAAGCCAGTGATTCCATCAGTGCGCTGTTGCGCTCTCCAAAGCGTCGTGCCATCTCTCCACACACTGCGCCAATGCAGCTGTAAAACAGTCTCCTACTTTCTGTTACTGTTTCGTCCTGGTCAAGCCGGGCTCCAGTAGATTGCTCTACAACGTAATCTTGAGTTGTGTTTGTTGTAGCGCGTCTCTTCTTACTTTGGGGCGGGTCAGTTGTGTCCTCTGCTGCTCCACACTTATCCCATAGCGCACCAAACTCGGTTTCTGTGCGCAGGCCCGCAACACACTCCGTGGCTGAGTTCACCAGCTGGACAGCTGTCAGGAGATCCATGTCTTTCGATTGTAGCATTCTATTAGGTGGTTCAAGAAGCATCAAAATCTTGTTAATCAGAAGCGCAATACATCTGAAGCCCAGCTTTGAGATGACACTCAGCAGTCCCACAGCTTCCACTCTCAGTCAGCTGGGAAGGAGCGTGCACGTTGAACTTCCGTCAACAGCTGGGAAATGTCCTCATGTGATTTCTGTATCACCTGCACTGTGGCCAAATGACCGGTCCAGCGTTGGTCAAGCAGACGTTTTAGTGTTTCCCCTTGATAATGAACCGTGACTGTGGGTTTTCGGATGAATTTGTAAAAGAGGTTACACACATTAAAAACATCTGTGATGGGCTGTTCTGCGGACATTGCCTGCACTACCACTAAATGGAGCTGATGATTGAAGCAGTGCACGTATGGAATTCCCTCAAAATGTATCCTGAAGGAGTTTCTGTACTCCACCATGTTTTCCCGACATCAGGGAGGCCCCGTCATACACTCGGCTCAGTATTTTGTCTGTGCTCAGTCCAGCCTTGGTCAGTTCGGAAATAACCGTTTGGGTTAGAGTGTTGGCATCCCCTCTGTCTGCAGTGGCTATGGTCACAAGCCGCTCTTTTATCTCACAGTTTGCATCGATAAACCGAAGAACAATGGAAACATTCTCCTGCCCGGTGGGATCCCTGGTTCCGTCGACTTTAATAGAATACACCGCATCCCCTATCTCTTCGACAATATGCTCAGTCACTAAGGTGCTCATTAGTTCTATTATGGCATTGTGCATGTCGTGAGAGGTGTGTGTTGCTGTGTGGGGAATGCTTTCCATTATTTTGGCCAACTCTGCATCTTTGTACTGCAGCAACACATCCTCACTCCCAGGTCGGCCTATGTTGACGTTATGTCAAGTCCCCTGCCGGCTTTTTCCAACGCAAGGGGGGGGGGGGCCTTAGCGTCCATTTTCAACGCAAGGGGGGGGGCCTTAGCGTCCATTTTCAACGCAAGGGGGGGGCCTTAGCGTCCATTTTCAGCTTTCCGGGATGTCCATGTGCTTCTATGGACGCTCATGGAAGCACGGCATTCATTTGTGTAATGTGAGCGTCCATTCTCATTGGATAGCGGAGAATTGTACACCCGGAAGTAAATATTCCCCTTACTGACGATTGATTTTACAGTGATATCTGCACTACTCATCGACTAAAAAACACCAGATTATCCTTGTTAATTACACAACATTGATTGGTTTAAATTGTGTGCAATGCTTTTGTATTTTTCCCCTTCGATTCGGAGAAACAAATCTTTTTCGGAGTAAATGATGGCAGAAGACACTACACTACCCAGAATCCCCAGCTATCATTTCTCCCTGCAGAAAAAGAAAACATGGCCGAACTTCGTTTTATTCTGGGTGTAAAATGCCTATTTTAAAGTTAGTTTGGCCATTAAAATGCGTTTTGATGTCATTTGATGCGAGAAATATGAGTTGTTATTTCAGATTATGTGTGCAGTGGATGTACATGATCTTTAGTTTGCTAGTTATTACGAAGATTACTTCAGGAAATTGCGTCCAACGTTTTCATTGTTACCAAGATGGTTGCTAGGGACGCTGCTATCGATATTATTTCTGTTATGTTGTGTAACTGTTTAATGGTGTTATCTTTATTGCTACCCCCTTCCCCGTCAATGTATAGTGTTGGTCCACAGCGCAAACATATTAGTTAACAAAATCCGCATCTAAAGATACGTTATTTCCCCCTGTGCAATTCCAGTCTCACATCTCACAGCACATCGTCATTAACAAATACCGGAAACAGACCGAAAACGTTTAAAGAAAATAAAATAATACCTTATTCCGAGTGTGCTTGCTTTTCTCTTTGAAAGTCATCACATAACGGCATTGTAATACACGGTTCGGCTGCATTAAATATTACATATCTGCCGTAGTTCTGTATTTATAGAGCCCTGATGAGAAGACAAACATGAGGAACTGAAAACGTGACGTGGATCATAAATATATCAGCCATTAAACAACATCTTACATTTCTTTTCACACAATACGTCTCCTTGCAATATCAACACTAATTCGGCTCACTTTTATATTTGATCCAATTGGTAGATAGGCTGTATTTACACCATAAAGGTGCACAGATGATATAAAGAGACACCTGGTGGTTAAAGCATGTTATTGAATTTCATTATTTTTATTATTAGATATTAATAGGATCCCTATAAAGTATATTCATTACTCGTTATTCTCTACTAATAGTTAATTAAAGACTGTATATAATGACTATTTTGCACATCCCGTTCAAGATTTCAAGATTTTCTAAGGTTTATTGACAGATCATATAGGCCTACACAACTATGGTGTAGTTCTGCACTGAATGAAAAACTTGGGTCGCAGGTTCCTCAATAGTGCATTACAAGACATCTATCAATATTTGTGCATACCTCCAGCAATGTTAACTATGTTGAAGCACTTATTTTAACTGATATTATACATAATGTATTATGCTCTTATAAGATGTATGCAGATATTTCATCTCCGGCCTTGTCAGGTATTGAACAATCAATAAATAAAGAACACAGAATTGTTAAATATAAAACACAGAATTTGTGTGATTATACTAAATGATTTTCAAATAAACACCACTGCAGATTTAACTGTTACACATGCTGATGTAACGCAAATGTTCCAACTTGGGATCAATAAAGTATATCTTATCTTAAGCTGATCGATGGCTACTGCCATATTTGCAAAATGTGCCTCTGAACCTTGACAAGTGCATGTTTCAGGCTTATCAATTAATGTAATGTAATGTAATGTTATCAATTAACAACAGGGGTCACAAACATAAGTCCAGCTGTTAAATAAAGCTCTTCTGACCTTAGCTGGCGTGTGGGTATATATATTAATACTGCCCATTATGGGCACCAGCAATTTTCACCCATTTATTAATTATATGTTTTAAATGTGAGTGTTTCCTGTCCCCTAAACCTCCAGGGATGTACACAGTTTAATACTGGCAACTTCTTATTATGGGAAATACGAAAACATCTTTTAAAACTACAACTCCCAGTAGAGACGTGCCATAGAGAACATGTTGCGAAACAGAATAGCCAGCATGTGTAGTTCTGGGGACGGGGTGGGGGAGGGGGGGGACGCGGTGGACCCGTTCAAATCCAGTTTTGAACAGTCTGCCGTGGTTCCATCCCATTTCAAGTGCTGTTCGAGGCTCGGTAACCCTCGGAGCACACTCTCCAATCACAGAGCTTGAGGACTATCACGGGGTTTGTCAAACAGAGCACATGGTGTAGTCCAAACGATAGCTGGGGATTCTGGGTAGTGTAGTGTCTTCATTGCCTTTAAGGGCAGTTGACACAAACGAATGCCGTGCTTCCATGAGCGTCCATAGAAGCACATGGACATCCCGGAAAGCTGAAAATGGACGCTAAGGGCCCCCCCCTTGCGTTGAAAATGGACGCTAAGGCCCCCCCCTCGCGTTGAAAATGGACGCTAAGGCCCCCCCCCTTGCGTTGGAAAAAGCCGGCAGGGGACTTGACATAACGTCAACATAGGCCGACCTGGGAGTGAGGATGTGTTGACTGCAGCGTATACTCAAACAGCGATAGGAAGAGCCCAATGCCTGACTCGGACATGCTGTGGAGTGAACCGTGGTCACCTCTGAGAGGGAGTTGGTTGACAGCTAAAAAAGCTATAATAACAACGACAGCTGACACGTAATAACGGCTCCGTGCAGCTGATCTGCACCAAAGTACTAATTTCCTTATTTGTTTCCTCGCGTATCTGTCTCTCTCTCCACAAACTCTCACATGAAATGTGTTCTTTTGATGCGGCATGCCTTAGCGGTCCTTTATCAGTCTGTAATGCGTGTTTCCAGTCCCAAAAACCTTTGACAGTAAAAGCCGCATCAGATGAAGACGTAGGCCTATTCACTTTAAACTGTCTACAGGGGAAACAAATGCTGCGTCTGCTTTTAAAGAATATTCAAGCCATGGTCTGTTGTTGTACCATGCAGCGGCAAAAGTGCGCTTCTTCCATGAAAACAATCTCTCTGGATAACGATCCAGTTTCACCTGGCTGGGTTTATTAACCCCAAGATCATCTGGGGCTGTTGGTCTTTGAGCGGTTGCTGGCCCAATAGTACCTGTTGATGTGCTGCGAGGTAGCGTCTGTAGTGGAGGCACCGGCACGGAGCAGGAGGAGGAGGATGCTGCCGCTGCTGCTGCTGGCGGGTGTGGTACAGGGTGTGGCAACGCAGGTGCTGATGGTAGGGGCACAAGGAGCTGTGCCTCGGAGGACAGCGTTCAGGCGGCCGCCTTGATGAGTCAAGGATTGGGCTCGCTAACTCAGCCCCGGGGTTTGCCGAGGTCAAGCTTGTGAGATTAAGGCGTGCTGCTGCAGGGTCGCCAGCAGCTGCATCGGCTGCAGTTCTTACATCGCTATTTCGAATACATTCTTAGATCTTTTAAGCCAATTTCTGATGTCCATTTTGTAATTCAAACAGAAATGGGAGTCTACAGAATGCACAATAAACAAATCCAGAAGTGGCGACAGAGTTTGACGCTGTGATTGGTCTAAATGTGGACGAATCACAAATCACAACTGTTACGGTGTGTGAAGCAGGTAGGACCCAAATGCAGATTAACGTAAGAATAATTCCTTTATTCCAAGGCTATGCTGACAAATACAGAACAGAACACTCACCGAGGACAAGCCAATACACAAGACAACCCGACAAAGAGAGACAGAAAACCCAGAACTTAAATACACCCAGGACTAATCACATAAACACGAGACAGGTGAGGAGGGAGGAGAAAACACATAGGTACCAGGTGAACACAATTGGGTAATCAGAGAGGGAAACCGACAGAAAGCAAACGGGGGTGAACACTTTACAAAATAAAACAGGAAACCCAAAGATAGAAAAGGACACGAAAAATACCAACACAGATAAATCCTAACAGTACCGCCCCCCTCAAGGGACGGATCCCAGACGTCCCAAAACAAAAATCCAAAAACTGAAGCAGGGTGGGTGGAGGGGGTCCGGAGGAGGCACGCATCACTAAGCCACCAGGGTGGGAGGAGGGGGTCAGGAGGACGGGACTGAACTGACCGCCCAGGGGCAAGGCAGAGGACCAGGAAGGGGTCTCGGGCGGACGGCCCGGGGGTAAGGCAGAGTCCAAAAAGGGGGATTCGGGCGGACGGCCCGGGGGCAAGGCAGAGGACCAGGAAGGGGTCTCGGACGGACGGCCCGGGGGTAAGGCGGAGTCCAAAAAGGGGGACTCGGGCAGACGGCCCGGGGGCAAGACAGAGTCCAAGGTGGGGACCATGGAGGGGCGAAGGCAGCGGCAGGAAGAGTCAGGGGGCCGGGCCCGAGGGCGAGGACCGCTGCACTCAGGGGGCCGGGCTCGAGGGCGAAGACCAGACAGCTCCGCAGGCCGGGCAGGAAGGCGCTGACGGGAGAGCGCCGGAGGCCGGGCATGACCCGGTGTCGGAGCTGGTGGGACAGGCCTCGGCAGGATCCCCCACGGAAGAGGACCAGGACACGGGATTGGCAGGACCCCCGGCAGGAGAGCAGTCGGCGGGGCCTCCAACGGCACAGGACAAAGGGTTGGCAGGACCCCCGGCAAGAGAGCAGTCGGCGGGACCCCCAACGAGACAGGACAAGGAGCCAGCAGGACCCCCGGCAGGAGAGCAGACGGCGGGACCCCCAACGGGACAAGACAAAGGCCCGGCAGGACCCCCGGCAGGAGAGCAGTCGGCGGGGCCTCCAACTGCACAGGACAAAGGGTTGGCAGGACCCCCGGCAGGAGAGTAGTCGGCGGGACCTCCAACGAGACAGGACAAGGAGGCTGGCAGGACCCCCGGCAGAAGAGTAGTCTGCGGGACCTCCAACGGCACAGGACATGGGGTTGGCAGGACCCCCGGCAGAAGAGTAGTCTGCGGGACCTCCAACAGCACTTCAGTAGGGACTTGAGATGGGACTAGAGAAGGGACTAGGAAAGTGACCTGAGGAGGGACTAGAGAAGGGACTACAGAGGGGACTAAAGGAGGGACCAGAGGAGGAACTAGAGAACGAAACTCGAGAGGAGACTCGAGAGGGGAACTAGAGAGGGGACTCGAGGAGGGACCTGGAGAGGGGACTCCAGAGGGGACTAGAGGAGAGACTAGAGGAGGGACTAGAGGAGGGACTACAGAGGGGACTAGAGGAGGGACCAGAGGAGGAACTAGAGAACGAAACTCGAGAGGAGACTCGAGAGGGGGACTCGAGGAGGGACTAGAGGAGGGACTAGAGGAGGGAACTGGAGAGGGGACTAGAGGAGAGACTAGAGGAGGGACTAGAGGAGGGACTACAGAGGGGACTAGAGGAGGGACCAGAGGAGGAACTAGAGAACGAAACTCGAGAGGAGACTCGAGAGGGGAACTAGAGAGGGGACTCGAGGAGGGACTAAAGGAGGGAACTGGAGAGGGGACTCCAGAGGGGACTAGAGGAGAGACTAGAGGAGGGACTAGAGGAGGGACTAGAGAAGGGAACTTGAGAGGGGACTCGAGAGGCGAACTAGAGAGGGGACTCGAGGAGGGACTAAAGGAGGGACTAGAGGAGGGACCAGAGGAGGGAACTGGAGAGGGGACTCCAGAGGGGACTAGAGGAGGGACTAGAGGAGGGACTAGAGGACGGAACTTGAGAGGGGACTCGAGGAGGGACTAAAGGAGGGACCAGAGGAGGGACTAAAGGAGGGAACTCGAGAGGGAACTCGAGGGGGAACTGGAGATGGGACTGTGGCAGCTGGGGCCACATCTGGGTCTGGCACCAAGGCTGCTGGGACCGGGACTGGGGCCGGAAACATGGCTGTAAAGTCCGGTTCCGGAGCAGGGACCGTGGCTGCTGGGACCGGCACTGGAGCCGGAACCATGGCTGCTGGGCAGGGAACCGGAACACGGATCCATGGCTGTGTGGGGTGGTACTGGAGCACGGTACCATGGCTATGTGGGATGGTACTGGGGCACGGAACCATGGCTGCTGGGGCCAGAACTGGGTCCGTAACCATGGCTGCTGGGGGCTGAACTGGTTCTGGAACCCTGGCTCTTTGGGCTCGTGCTGCCAACCTGGCCTTGCGAGCCCTTCCTTTAGGAGCCGTTTGGAGGCTCCGTGGACCTCCAAAGGCCAGACGAGTACCAGCGAATGGCTCCTGGACAGTAGCAAACACTGGGTGAGAAGCTGGGGCTGACGCCAGACGGACCACCCCAATGCGTGTGGTGTCAAAACAGGAGTTGGGAGACCTGGGTCTGTCAGGACCGGGAAAACAAATTGTGAGGTAATCCAAAAGCCTGGCAGGTAAGAATTTCACCAAACTTTGATTCCTCAGTGTAAGGTGGACTGCTTCTGCCAGAGCAGCATCTCGCTGCTGAACCCTGACCGCTCCTATCCATTGATCAGAGCAGGTAGCCAAAGAAAACGTAAAATCCAATAATTCCTGCTCAAAAGGATCTGCTGGGCCCATATTTAAGGTCGGGTTGTAATGTTACGGTGTGTGAAGCAGGTAGGACCCAAATGCAGATTAACGTAAAAATAATTCCTTTATTCCAAGGCTATGCTGACAAATACAGACCAGAACACTCACCGAGGACAAGCCAAATCACAAGACAACCCGACAAAGAGAGACAGAAAACCCAGAACTTAAATTCACCCAGGACTAATCACATAAACACGAGACAGGTGAGGAGGGAGGAGAAAACACATAGGTACCAGGTGAACACAATTGGGTAATCAGAGAGGGAAACCGACAGAAAGCAAACGGGGGTGAACACTTTACAAAATAAAATAGGAAACCCAAAGATAGAAAAGGACACGAAAAATACCAACACAGACAAATCCTAACAACAACAGACACATGCCTTTATTTGACGTAGCCTGCGATTTTTTTTGTAGTTACTATCTGACATCACATACATCGTAGCATAAAAGTTCACAGTTATAATTAAAAAAATGTAAAATAAATAAATAAATAATAATAATAAATAATTTTTAAAAACGTGTTTATTGGGGGAGGGCAGGAATGTCAAATGGGAGGGCCTGGCCCTCCCTGGCCCTCCCACGGCGCCGGGCATGTGAATAATACAATGTATAAACACCAATTTCTGCTCTGCGTTGAGTTCACTCACTTTATCTTGCATTCTTTTCAAAAGCCCAACATTTTCCCTTGTCAAATTCGGACATCGTTTACCTCGGTGAACAGATCACTCCCCGTTGTGGTTCCTTTCATTGGCCGCATTGCTGCCAGCTCCTCCGTAAGCTTGAAGTCGCGCGTTATCCGCCGGCGAAATATGAGCAGCTGGGCTGTGTCACGGACGTCACAGCTCTCATCCAAAACCAAAGAAAAAAAGTCGAAGCTTCCCACTTCACTTTGCAGCTGAAACTCCAGATTCTCTGCGATGTCCTCCACCCTTCTCGTCACGGTGCGGCGGGATGTTTTCAAACGCTTCTTTTGTCTCTGCGCATAGCAGTGCTGCAGACTCGACCATGCACTCTTTCACAAACTCCCCCTCCGAGAATGGCTTACTGTTCTGGGCGATTTTGTGGGCTATCACAAAGCTGGTTCTGGTCGCTGCATCTGTCTGCATGCAGCTTTGTAAAACAGCCTTGTTGTTTTTCTAGCTTTACTAGATCCGTTGATGTCCACGCTCGTTCGGCATCAGTCAAGTTTTTGTATTTCGCGGCATGTTTCGTCTCGTAATGCCGTTTCAAATTGTACTCTTTAAACACGGCGACATGCTCCCCACAAACCAAACACACAGGTTTACCCTTGACTTCAGTAAAGAAAAAATTAGTAGTCCATATTTGTTTGAAAGTTCTGCTTTCGGCATCCACTTTCCTCTTTTTGGCATGAGCCGACATTTTCGCATTTTTCAGGGGTGACAAGGAAGGTAGACACGCATTTCACGTGCACAGTTGACGTGCACGATTGCGTGCACTGTGAGAATAAATGGGCTTCAAAATAAAAGCAATGCGGTTTTAGTCCACCCATAAGATAATTAGAAAATATGTTTTATTTTCTAATTATCATGTCATCTTTCGCAGGCCGGTCAGAATCATCCCGCGGGCCGTATTTGGACTAGAGACTAAAGAGAACCCGCTATGCAAGCACTATGACAGAAACTGTGGTGAAGTGTCAAAATGGGCTTTATTGAGAACCAAGGCTGAGTCTAGGAGTTGGAAAGGGCGCCAAAGGCAAAACCTGGGACCAAGCATCAGGCCGGGACGAGGAGCACAGAGAGGGAAGACGAGGAGCAGGACAGACTAGGGAGGTGGCTGGACGTGGGAGGTGGCTGGACGTGGCAGGCGGAGCGACAGGTATGTGGAACGGGAAAGAGCAGGGCTAGGATGGCAACAATTCTCACTAGGAGCATCAAAAGGTAACTAAGAAAAAATGCTAAGTCGGCCTGTACATTTGTTTACCACTGAAGTTTAAATGACGAACTGGCGAAGACTGGGGATGAGAACCGGGGTTTTAAGCAGGTGCAGGTGAGTAGTGGCAATCAGTGAGATGAACATCAGCTGGAGAGGTGTGGAGGCGGGAATCCAAATGTAGGTCAGCCACGCCCAGCCAGGAAGACAGACACACAGATAGAGAAAAACACAGAGGAGGAAAAAGAGGGACGCAGCACAGTGGATCCTCACAGGTGGTTCCTCAGAGGGTGAAGTCCTGTGTCAGTTCGCTGTACTCCCTGTCGTCCTTGTTGGAGATGAGGCTAATCAGAGAACTTCTGCAGGTGACAGGTTGCAGTGTAGAGGGTGAAGTCTGCAGTGTAGAGGGTGAGCGTCCGTACTGCTGATGATGGTGTCTGATTGACACTCCCTGGTCCTCACGTACTGTGGACAGTTGGTGAGGTAGTCCAGGATCCAGGAGGTGGTGATCCACCCACGAGAGCTGCAGCTTGTCCCCCAGGAGCGGGGGCTAGGTGGTGTTGAAGGCACTGGAGAAACCTAAGAACATGATCCTCACAGAGCCCCCAGCCTTCTCCAGGTGGGAGAGGGACCTCTGCAGCAGGTAGATCCACCCCGATGTCAGGCTGGTAGGCGAACTGCAGCGGGTCCATCGATGGTCTCACAAGGGGCCGAAGGTGTCCAAGGACCAGCCTCTCTCATCAGCTGTGCAACAGTCAGTGTCGCTCGGCTGATCTACTCAAAATAATTTTCTCAGAAGTTCAGATATTCTTTTCAATAGAAGTGCTCAAGAGAAAAAACGCTTGTATAATAGAATCATTTGAAAAAGACGCAAGCGCTCAGAATAAATCACTATGAGGACAATGGCCCTTACTCCTCAATCACAACATTGAGTTTTACACTGAATCCAAAGTCACTTAGATATCAGATAAGGTCTGCCTAAAGAACCACTATTTGCCAGCCAAATGTGGCACTGTAGCCTGTTCCTGCATCAAAAGATTCTTCCCAAACAACTTTGTTTACTGTTCAGTGAGAAAAACTTCTTCAGCTCAAGAATTGAACCCAACATGATGTTGCTATACAGTATATAGTGGAAGGATGTGTGTGTGTGTGTGTGTGTGTGTGTGTGTGTGTGTGTGTGTGTGTGTGTGTGTGTGTGTGTGTGTGTGTGTGTGTGTGTGTGTGTGTGTGTGTGTGTGTGTGTGTGTGTGTGTGTGTGTGTGTGTTTTTAATAGTGCACAGTAAATTACGGGGAAGTATCTGGCTGGAAGGCTGCCAGCTCTGCCGATTCTGTAGATAAAACCGATGTGAGGAAAATGAGAACAGGAGCTGAGTGGACTGAGCGGGCCCCAGCCATAAAAGGAGAAAATGAAGACTAATGGGCTTATGATTGGCCGGGGCGATGGGACACAAATGAGAGGCTGCTGGGGGGGGGGGGTCGCCGGGACAATGACTAATGACAACTCCATCACACAATCAGGACATCCACCTACTGAGAGGATCATTGGCCTTTTGGTCCGGATGGCAGGCTCATCGACCACACCACACACACACACACACACACACACACACACACACACACACACACACACACACACACACACACACACACACACACACACACACACACACACACACACACACACACACACACACACACACACACACACACACACACACACACACACACACACACACAGCATGAAGGAGAGAGCAAACACATGCACACCACACTCAGCGTTTCAGTAATGTCAGTAGGACTATTTGTCACTACTTAGATTATCGTTAACTTCACTATCAGACAAATGACCCTGCCCTCTTCTTCTCTGCCAACACCAATTATATCACCAGTGACTTGTGACAACCCTGTGGTTGTCCACCATGTGGTGCTGTTGTAACCTGGGTTTTCCTTGTGATCAGCAGTGATGAGACCCACCTGTGGCACCTGGTTCCACTATTTAAGAGGGCTGCAGAACAGGCTCTCGCTCTCTCTCAGCTGCCCTGCTCGGTGCACCAGGACACCGCGCCTGTGTTGGTTTTATTGTTGGTTGTAACCACTGCGTTGGGATACATAAATGATTGTTTTGGGCAACTCTTGTGGAACTTTTGTTACAAGCAGAGCCAGCTTGTAACAGACTTAACGGCCATGTCATCCTTCATTAGCCTTTACTCTATCTCCAGTCAACAATAAGAAGCTCCAACAATGCGCCAAATAAACATCCACTGCAATGACTATTCTTACCTTATTATTTAAGGTACCTAATTTCCATGCTGTATGATAAAGGAAATATAAATATAATAAGGGAATATTTCTGTCTTACTTCTAGGTGTCAAAGAATAATTCTTCCTTACTCCTAAGATATTTAACCTTATTGCCTGTTGACGTTTACGACCAATCCCTGGCTCTGTTATCTCTCTTAAGGAATGGGAGGCTCCAGCTATCTTGATAAACCAGTTCAACTCTCGGTCACGAAATGGTTTACGGCTGTGGGAACGCTGGCTTTCTAAGCTCCACAGATGTTTACGCCTCCCCAATATGCTCATTAACTCTCTGTAAACTAGTTAAAAGGTCTATCGAGAGATAGGCTGATCAGAATTTACATGAAAACCCACCGGTGCAGTCAGAACCTTTTGCTGCTGTGACTTGTGATATGAATTCTCCGGTCGTATCCTTGCAATACACTATCATTGTTTGACATCAAGGGCTCCAACTCTCCTCGTGTCTCTCTGAGTCCTGACCAGGCTTGGAATTTCGTCATTTTAGGGGCAAGGCCATTTGGCCTTCCCGTTCACATTTATTTCAAGGGCACAAAGGCCACAAAGGACGTTTGGTTCAATTACGCTGGTTTTACCTTTCAGATTAATACCGTGACATTCTCATTCACCAAGAAACATTAATGATGTATTAAGCAGGAGTTACAGAATACATGCTCTAAAATGTCATTTGTAACATATTCCGTGACATTACTCCATCTAATTACCGTATTCTAAAATACTTGGATTACATCAGCGGTGTTTTACATTTGATCAAGTGTGAATCAAGCTGCTATTTCAGAGTTTGAATCACCCACATGATGCCAGCAAAAACCCACAACTTAACTATAGGATAAACTGAAACATTATGCATCATCTCACAGAAATGTCAGAATTTTAGTTCAAAAAGCCCAGAAAATCATATGAGAAGGATTCCAAAAGTAACCCCTACAATTCCTTCAAAGAGAGACGTATCCTCCTAACTAGTGATGATAGCTCACCAGCTATCGCTAGTGTTAGAAATTAAAATCAATGTTGATATGGCGTAATTTGAATTAAATACACTATTTAATTTAAATCAGTTTTATTCTGAAAAACCTGAAGTTCACTAACTATTAACTTAATACTTTTATTCTGAAAATGCTTCACTTCCGGTTAGCATTAGCATGTGGCGAAATGCTGCATGTTCAAACCATGAATCGAAGGTGAAATGACATGTGATGTTGTACACAGAGCACACTGGGGTTAGCACTCATTTATTGCCGCTGAATAACGTTTATTAGGGAATGTTTAAATAACCACAGACACCAGAATGATGTAATTTAACAATACAACAAGGCAGGAATTGCATTGGACCCGCCCCCGACGACGTCGGCCAATAGGAGAAGACCTCAGATGACAACAGGAAGAGCAAGCAAAAGATTGACCTCTTCCTCCGGCTGACCCGGACTGACCGGACGCATGGGGAGAGCCACTCGCACATTTGTACACCACCGCATCTTTTGTGTAATTAAATGCTGTTAACTTTTATAAGCTTCCCTTGACTCTTTTCAGTCTCTCCTGCCTTCAGGGCTCTATAATTCACTAACATTTGGCGTCACTGGGTGGACCCTGAAGCTAGATTGAGCTGGAAGACGGGGTAAGGCTGCAAGCTAACTAGCATCACACTAAGTTTTTGGCTGGGCCTAAATGAAAGGTGAGACAGTTACCTGTTTAATTCCGTGGTGATTGCAAGTGGTATATAGTGTTTCTATTCGTCTCTGTTGTATCTTCGGCGCCGCCCGATTAATGTGAATATTACATAGTATTAAGACCTTCTGGGGAGGCACTAGCTTGTATCTGGGATACCTCTGGGTAGGTACCAGACCTGATCTGTTTACGCTGGACTGGGTCCATTCATGTTAGTCTATATGTTTGATGTGTTAAACCTGCGTAGTCTGGTTTAATAAAGTATTTTTGTGTGATGATCTAAGCCGAGGCGATTGTGTACAAGATTGGTATGAGATCAGCTTATAAGGTCAGCATCTATAGAATTTAGAGCTAAGATAAATGAAGATTGTTTTGTATTGTCAAGCAGTGTGGTTATTTATCTGCAGATGTTGTGTTCCCCTTCCCCCAATCACATGTGGTTAATGCTATACTGCTAAGCTAGTTAGCTAGCCAGTTAGCATTAGTAGATGGTGAAATAGTTTGAGTAAAGATACAACCGGTAACTACTGATTGAATACACAGGGATGGTGTAGATTAATGTTGAGAGTAGATTGAGTTGTTTTGTTTTTCATGCTTTTCAAAGAAAGTAATTTGCACTTTATATTTTGAGGAAATAAACAGGAAGTAGGTTTATGAACCGGAAGTACTAGTTGATACATTTGAGAGGAGTTACAAATAAAACAGCTCCCCTAGCGGACATACTAAGTATTACGTTAATACATTCTTCACCACACAGATAAAGATTACATGTGGTTTCTTTGAATTGAAGTATTGTAGTTAACACATTTTATGACATTTGCATAATTTCATAAACTTTAGTATACACGGTAGGCCTACACGGTTTATTTGGATTTGCACCATATTCCTATTTTAATATTACAAAGTAAAAACCATACACTGTTCATTTTCATTTATTTATTTAGATTTTAGAAATTTGCATAATTTTAATTTTGTCTAATTTTGATTTTCTAATCTCAGTTTTACAACATTTACATTTATTTTCCAAATTCAAAAAAAAAAAAAAGTTCGGATGACATACGATATCTTTATAAAGAATACAAAGGTACTATTCAGAGGATTAGTAATTCATTTTTGATAACTTAATAATATTATCCGTGAACTTAAGAAACATGTCGCCAGACACCAAGTTAAGAGCACTCCCAGTGCCAGGCACAACTGCAGATATTAAGGCGAGAGTAAACTCCTGGTCAGATGCTGGGACAGTTCCCACTAAAAGACAGAAGAAATGGAACCAAATAGAGGAACTGTTCAAGCAGTGGCAAACGAGAGGATTGATTCCAGCAGATGATCAACCTGGACCAACGGAAGCCCATAGAAAAGCTGTAGTTGAACATGAGAATGCTGAATACCTACAACAGGAAAAAGCATGGATCAAAGCCGGACAACCCCCTCGGTATGGACCTGCTAAAAACGCTATGAAAAAAGCTGAAAAAAGAAAAGTTATGGTTGCAAATCTGATTCTCTATCTAAAATATACCAGCCAGGGATTGACAAACAGCTTACATGTGGTAGCAGCAGAAGATCTGCCAGTAATGGAAGAAGAACTCTGCAGAAGAGATGAAGCACTCTGCAGAAGAATAGAAGCAGAACTCGGCAGAAGAATGGAAGAAGAACTCGGCAGAAGAATGGAAGAAGAACTCGGCAGAAGAGAGGAAGCACTCTGCAGAAGAATAGAAGCAGAACTCGGCAGAAGACTGGAGGCAGAACTCATCAGAGGAATGGAAGAGAGACGAAAGGCAGATGAAGCCCATAATGACATTATTGCAGAAAGACAAAGGGAGGAAGATAAATACCAACAACTTCTGGCGGAAAGACGACAAGAAGATGTAAGATTCCAGGACATGATGGCAGATAGACAAATGGACAGGGAGATGAAAATGACGACAGCGGAAACGAGCAACATTACCCTGGGACATGCCCCAAAACTAAAAGAACCAAGACCAGTGCACATACCTCCATGCCATTGATAGCGGCTGGAAGAAGAGGATTTCAATACCAACCATGGACTCACAGGGACATGGAAGCATTAGTGTCAAAGCTACCTCCACTCACGAAAGGAGGTCAGAAGTGGGTGAATGATCTGGAGATACACAGCCCAAGACCACCTGTGCTTGGGAGACATGAGAGCCCTGCTCGGACGGATAGAAGGAAGACTAGGGGCAAGAGCAGTAGATTCCGAGGCCAATTGCACAAATGACCCAGATGAAACTCCATTCAACTACATCAGGTCGAATTATTGGGCTGCTATTCGTCACATCTACCCGACAACACGCAGTTTACATGCCCTCAACAGCCTGAGGAAAGGCACGGAGGAAGAAATGCATGCCTTCTTGAAGAGATGTGAAGGAGTGTGGGAGGACTACACTGGAGAACGGCATGACGTTTCTCCGGCTGTCGTAATGTTGTGGAAGAACGCTGTCATTAAAGCCCTTCCCCGATCAGTGCAGGCAGACCTGGGAGACGTGGTGGGATTAGTCGCTAAACCCATTGAAGAATGGAGACTACATCTCATTCACCACGATATGAAATACCAGGCAACAAAGTGGGAAAATGACGAAGAAATGAAAACACTACAACTACAACTTTGAAGATAAAAGTAGCTGAGAGAGATACCGAAGCTAATAAAAACAAGAAAGCGGCAAGGCAAATGGCAACTACAGCAGAGAAGACCATAGAAACGGAGACAGTAATGCAAGCACCGCTAACAGTTCAAGCTCAGGTGGTGCCAGAAAATCAGATGCAGTACCAGCAAAGAGGTGGAGGAAGATTCCGAGGAAAAGGCGGAGGAAAGGGTTTCAAGAAAGTGGGATGTTACACATGCGGTCAGATGGACCATTGGTCCAGAGATTGTCCGCATCAACAAATACTAAACCCACCACAAGTACTACAATACAATCCTACACAATTCCAACCTCAGACACAACAGTATTATCCCCAAGTACAGCAGACACCTGTGTATCTTCCTACGCAAGTACAGCCACAAGCACCGCAGTATCTTCAACAGCAGACACCTGTGTATCTTCCTACCCAAGTACAGCCGCAAGCACAGGTATACACTCCCATACAGCATCAACAAAAGGGACAATGGAGACGAAGAAGGAATGATGGCTGCTTCATATGTGGAGATTGTAGACATCTGGCCAGAGATTGCCCAACTCAGCAATATCCACCACAAGGTAGCACCTCACAATGCAGAGGAGAACCAGTGTTAGATATTAGAAATATTGAGGCGGAAGCATATGCCAGGGCCATGACGAATATTTCTGTTGGATCAGGTTATTGGGTAAATGTAAAAATCCACAAGATGAACTCGTTGCAACCGGTATGGAGTGGACCATGGGAAGTTGTAGAACGCACTGCAGATGCACTCCGGATCAAAGTTAAAAAGGGAACATGTTGGCACCCACTTACACATTGTGTAGCCGTACCGCCACCTTTCCTGAAACGGCACGGCAGTTAGAACTGATTTTGGAAAACTGGTACAAAACAATAAGGAATTGAACATTTTTTACAAGGACAGCACCAGGAGATGAGTAAACTCAAGAATCTGTAGAGTGTAAATACATTGAGAAAAACACATTTTACACTCGAACTGTTTGCATATCATAGACAAGGAATTTAGACAATATAAATAAATGTTCAGCACAAGTAATAAGTATAATGGAAAGTAGACATAGGCCTACACTTGAGTCAAATGTCATTACTGTGATCTGATTAGTGTGCTCTGCAGGTTTACTATTGTAACGGTGGGATTTAAAATATTGGAGAAAATATGAAGATGTTCTCTCGTAGTGTGTGGAATATGTGATGCTGGAAACATGTACGTTTTTCAATTTATAGGAGAAAATGGTTTCCTGAAAGAGTTGTTGGGTAAATATGTAGCAATGGATGAAACAATTTTTAGAGTGAGTTTTTGTAATATCATTAGTAGACATCAATTATGTTGTTTAGATGGCATTTAACAATTAAGACAGATAGTATGATTAGAAAGAGTCAGAGTGGAAAGGGTTGGATTTATTTAACCTCAGTGTGCTAGATTTTTTTATAGGTAATGCGTCCCGAGACCTGGACTCCCCCTCTGAGTTAGAAAGGCTACGATCCCGACCCTCCAAGCAGACAAAAGACCTAACCCAACAGGAGACTCCTCCTTCTCCATCGAACAGACAGAGAACCAGAGCTGAAACAACACCAACAAGACTGCAGCCAGAACTATCTCCACCTGTGGCATCCAGAACCAAACAGCATGCTGACAGGCAGAGATCTACGCTCATCAGTCCCTCAGACGGGACCATGAAGTTCCAAGCTGAGCCACGACATTTGGCACAAGAGCAAAGTGTGGGACATGAGAGCAGAATCCGCCCTCCATAAAAACAGCAGGGAGACTGTAAAGGAGGAGATGAAATGCAAAGCAGTGCAAGAACATTGGCATGATGGGGCTGCAGATGTAACTGGGCCAATGGCTGCCTAAAAGAGTTACAGCGGATGAAGTTACAGCTGATGGACTGAAGAGAACACAGAATCAGAGGAGTTGGCATGGTCGATTAGAAGTGAGGAGGCCGGGGTCACGGCTTGAGAAAACCAGAGGAGGAGAAAAGGAGAACGGGAATGAGTGAGTTTACACATAAACACACTTATTCACAAAACGCACATTTAAAGCATAAATACGTAAAGACAGAAAGATTTATTAAATTAAAAATAGCAGTCAAGAGGAAACTATTAAAGTAAAATGAGAACACACTGAGGGTTAAAGGGGGAGACATGACAGAGTAGAACCATATTCTTCAATCTTTTCATCATGTTAACAACATATTCTTTAAGAGATTTGTATTCACGTGTGAATAAAGTAGTGATCTCATTTGTTACAATATTGATCACCATTAAAGGGATAGTTTTAGGAACCACTCTATAAGACAAATCTTTATCTGTATGGATAATGTTAAAGGGAGAGCTAGTGCCAAGCCAGATATAGTATTCCAATCTAAAGAATTGATTTCACCATTGTAGCATAGTTATTACCATAGGAAATATGAAATGACTTCTGTTTTTAAATCCTTGATAAAGGAGGGAGTAATTGTTGCATGTTCGGACATCCAGGGTTCCACACACTGCTAAAGAGTTTAACATTGATTTTTAGGTGGACCAGAATTGAAGATGAGCTATGAAATGCATAGCAGAGCTACACAGATCCTAGTAATGTTTTTACACAAGATAAAAGTGATCTACACAATTTTCTGAAATAGATCTATTAGACATTTTAATACTAATTAGGTGTAAATGAATTGCAGTAGTAGTAGTACTCTAAGGAAGTGAGTTTTGTACCAAGTTTCAAGAAAGGTGGGAGGCAGAAGTCCCAATGAAAAGTTAGAGACATCTTGAAAATCATAGTTGAAATCGTGAATGAATAAGGAATGGCGCTCCGCATATGATATATTTTTGTAGATAAAGGGTACCCGCCTATGCTGAATTACCTCTGAAAAGACTCTGCAGAGCACGACATGGCCAAAAGACCCAGACCAAATGACCTTTGACCCTGACTGACAGTGTGACAAAAGCACTGTCCATGACTGACTCTGGGGTGTACCTGACTTGACAACCAGACGGTGTGAGTGTGAATGAATGCCGGCATGTGATCAGTGTAACTGCATGATTCTAAAACAATAACTAACCAAGCATGTTTTTGGACTAACATATTATTTTGGAGCTCCAAGGGAAACGAGAGGTTTCCTAAAGATTCCACAAAAGGGGAAACCGCACATGTGTCCCGTTTCTAATCTACTTGATATTTTACTCCCACAGGAGTTGGCGGTTTGCAAATGTAAAACTCAAACTAAAATCTGAAGGACGGAGAGAAACACTTCTTTTCACTGAAGTGTTTAATGTGGAAATGATGATAATGGATGTAAAATTGTAAATAATGTTCGTTATGTCCCTAACCAATATTTACCTGACAGTTTTTTCCCCCTCCCATTACAGGGTTTTGTTACACATGAGTTCATGTGTAAAAAGGGGGGAGTGTGTATAATGTATAATGTCAACATGGCTGTAAAATTCACAATTTAAATTTTTCTTTTAAGGATTGACAGAAACCTACCGCCCCAACCCAGATGTTCAAACTGAGCATTGAATGATAGTTTTAGAATTAACCTGCTCATATCTGGGGATAAAATACTGTTTGATGGATGATGAATGTTTCTAATATTGATTGAGTTATAGCAGGTAACACAGATGCAGAATCAGTGGCCAAGGGGCTACCAGAGAGATGTAATTCCAGAATGGAATACCGAAGAAGTTGACCTGTGATAATGAAACAATTTTGTAATATTTTAACAGGTATTAGAGTAACTGAGGTTTGAAATGTAGAAAGAACATATTACAGTTAAGCTAAAACATAGTAATGTAATGAGACCGAATTTAATTTAGACAACATCTTGTAACTAGCCTGTTAAAGAATTAGAAGTAAAAGCCATAGACTTGATTGTTTAGTTCATTATGGGATATACATTTAATTTATTCATAATAGAAAGACATTTGATGAAAGTATGTTGGAATTCTGTATTCATTTTTCAGCTTGATAATAGACAGGTGGAAGCCGTATTGCCAGGTGCAATCGATGGGATTTCTGCACACGGTCCAAGCAGAGAATGACGTACCTTACAGGACAGATACACTCAGGAAATCATTCACTCTGACAGCATCATGACTTTAGTTGTTTTTGAATCCATAATGAAATTGTATTACATAACGTTAGTGTGTCTTTACCACAAACAGGAATAGTTCATTGTTATATTTAGATTTGAGAAAGATTACAAGGATTTTATTTAGTTCACCATGAAGATGTTTTTTGTTTGTAACATATGCCCAGTAGTAAGATTCAAATATCAGCAGGTTCTGAATTATTATTCCTCTGTCCCACAACCAACAAGAATGTGGATGGGGAGAACTATATCTACTAGAACCAGCAGAGATTCATAAATTACACCAGAGGCACAGTAGAAGTAAATAAAGAGTAATATTTAGCTATTTTCAGATAGTTTAATCCTTCTTATACTTTGTAAAAGAACAAGTGCCTTTACACCAGATACAGTAAGAAGATGATTTATGATGTGAAAGGAGGGAGTCAGACGTTTTCCATACCAAGCTAATTGCTGCTATTTTACGAAGTGACATTAAAGGTTTAAGCTAGAAGTTATGCACAAATGAAAAACTTCATAGTTATGATGAATATGTATTCTTATTTGTTTTTTACTTTTATGAGTTATGTACCATGCAATGTTCGGATGAAGAACTCATTGATTTCAATTCAAAGGTATGTAAGGAGGGATTGTTAGAAATTAAAATCAATGTTGATATGGCGTAATTTGAATTAAATACACTATTTAATTTAAATCAGTTTTATTCTGAAAAACCTGAAGTTCACTAACTATTAACTTAATACTTTTATTCTGAAAATGCTTCACTTCCGGTTAGCATTAGCATGTGGCGAAATGCTGCATGTTCAAACCATGAATCGAAGGTGAAATGACATGTGATGTTGTACACAGAGCGCACTCGTTTATTGCCGCTGAATAACGTTTATTAGGGAATGTTTAAATAACCACAGACACCAGAATGATGTAATTTAACAATACAACAAGGCAGGAATTGCATTGGACCCGCCCCCGACGACGTCGGCCAATAGGAGAAGACCTCAGATGACAACAGGAAGAGCAAGCAAAAGATTGACCTCTTCCTCCGGCTGACCCGGACTGACCGGACGCATGGGGAGAGCCACTCGCACATTTGTACACCACCGCATCTTTTGTGTAATTAAATGCTGTTAACTTTTATAAGCTTCCCTTGACTCTTTTCAGTCTCTCCTGCCTTCAGGGCTCTATAATTCACTAACACTAGTCAATCAACATGACGGAAAAGTGTAGCACTAACGTCAACGCCAGTCGTTTTACAAATGGCTGAATGAATAGCAATAGTGTTTCTTAAACGTATACGTTAAGTTCAGCCATAAACCACATAAGTCAGTCATGTATTATATCAAAACCGCTTAGCAAGAAAAATACTAGATTCAAAGGTGACAGCTATCTGCTAGCTTGTAGACCCCTTGAAGGGAAGACGTTAGCGCTATCCAAACTAGCTAGCTAGCTATCGCTAGTTCTCATGACAAAATGTACTAACGAGTCGACTTTAAATAGGCTAATACAATGGTAATTACCTATCAATAGTACTTTCTATAAACACGTAAATGTTAAGTCCTTTCAAATACTACCACATCATATCAAAACAGCTTGGTCCGCTTGCTTACCTGTGCTTCTCTTGCTCCCGCGGCTGAGGAGGAGGCTGTCGGGCACCTACAGGCATGTCTGACGGAACAATAACAGCGGGACTGCGCGCACTAATATGACTTCACTCGTGTTGTCTACACGGCATGTCTGACGGAACAATCACAGCAGAGCAATAGCTCTGATCCACAGGCACGGGACTATACTACTGCGCGCACTAGTCTAACTTCACTGGCGTTATTTACACTGGAATTTTTGACAGGGGCACAAAGGCCACTTTGGCCGTGAATTGCATTTTTCTTCACAGGGCATCGTGGCCGTCGTGAAATTCCCACCCTGGTCCTGACTCTCCATTGCTGCAGAAGTTTCCCTTGCAATAATTAGACCATTATATTATTTTTCTTTCACACGATACATATTCCAAATATGTTTTTAATCGAACTAACACAAAAAAACATTACTCGGAAAAACTGGAGTTACGTACTGTCCCTGGGAATATAGCATTTAAAAATGAATATTCTCCATGAGGGGACGAAGGTAAAAACCTGTCGTTATGAAAAGTATAGAAGAATGTCACACTTTGTTAAAACGATAAAAGAGGGGGGGAAAAGGGAAACTCTCTGCGTGCTGATAGGCAGGAGAGAGGGCACACAGCGGAGTCCACAACATCACTCTGACACACAGAGTGTCAGAAAGGAAAAAGGGCAGCTCTCTGCGTGCCAACACGCAGGAGAGAGGCGCACAGCTGGATCCCTGACGGCACTCATTCTGACAAGCCACTCAGTACAGAGTGTGTCAGAGAGGAATGGGAGACATCCCTCAAATACAATTGAATAAAATAACAGGGGGAAGACCAAGATGCAGCAGTGCAAATGTCTTCCACTGTCATTCCTCCGTGCAAAGCCGTAGAGGATGAAATTCCTCTGGTGGAGTGTGCTCTGATGTTCTCCGGGGGATCCAACCCAGAGGAGACATACGCCTGTGACACAGCCCCACCATACTTGCCAACCCTCCCGATTTCATTGCCCTCTCCCGGCTTCCTCCCGGGGTCATATTTCTCCCGCATTTCTCCCGATTTCTGACAAAATCAGATTTCCTCAGGACTGTTTCCACTCAGACTTTAATACAGCTACACCATTGTTTGGTGCATGGACTAGTTTCTCTGCATCGTTTTGAGGCAAGATATGCCTGATCTTTGCAATGTTACGTAGATGGAAGTAGGCGGTCCTTGAAATTGATTTTATGTGGGCGTTAAAGGATAAATCCTGATCAAATAGAACACCAAGATTCCTTACAGTCTCACTGGAGGCCAAATTAATGCCATCCATAGTTAGTATGTCTTTAGATAATTTGTTTCGTAGATTCTTCGGGCCAAGTACAATAACTTCAGTTTTGGTCGTGTTTAACATCAAAAAGTTTAAGGTCATCCACGTTTTTAAGTCCTTAAGGCAGTCTTGAATTTTATTTAGATGATTAATTTCATCAGGCTTGATTGATAAATATAGTTGAGTATCATCCGCATAACAATGAAAGTTTACAGAATGATTCCTTATAATATTTATAAGGAATCATAATATTTATAAACCCTACATTCCTGAGACATAATTTTTCATGACAAACGTAGGAAAACATCTCGTAGCTTGAAAAATGACAAATAATTAAGCAAAATGCCTCTTGAGGGCATGAAGTGACAAACACTTTCAACATGCCTCCATTAATGCCCATTGTAATTTCAGGCTGATATTTCCTCACGGTAGCAGCCGCACACCTTCAGTTAAACTGCCAAAAAGGCCACATTATTAACTCGAAAGTACACAAAAATTACACTTCAGATACTCAACTTCCTTGACATGCTTCACGTTTTGAAATGTCACCGATATCTGTTATGGTTCTTCCACAAAACGTTCACATGTGAGAGGTTTATGTCTCATTCAGAACAATAGAAACCTGTTATCTCTGCACACGTCGTTAGCTGACTAAATTGCACAGACAGCAGTTAGTAAGATTGATTTCAGCAGCCACTTGTCTGGAAATACCGAAGACTAGAAACTGTTTGTCACGTAGTGATCGTCTTCTCAATAGAACATATTTGAGGATGTCTTCTGGCCAATCAGAATCAAGATAACGGCGTGGTGTTGTTGCAGGAAGTCCCGACGGAGAATACTTTTGCTGTAGTAGGCCTACATCTCAATATACATCGATACAACATTACGTGTTGATAGAAATCAACACGTACTGAAATAAGACTCCACGGTTTGATGATTGATAGGTGTGTGGGCTGTCTGTCATTTTGACACACAGAACAATGGGGGCGATCCACCCTTATCCACAATGTAAAGTAATTCACAGCCTCTTCCCTCTTCTCTCTGTGAGGAGCAGCAGGTTCAGCTTTCAGAACAAAGTAACAAAAAACTAAAATGGCATTCATTTTTTTAAATATGTTGTGTAGTAGGCT
This sequence comes from Pseudochaenichthys georgianus, assembly GCF_902827115.2. Classification (NCBI taxonomy): domain Eukaryota; kingdom Metazoa; phylum Chordata; class Actinopteri; order Perciformes; family Channichthyidae; genus Pseudochaenichthys; species Pseudochaenichthys georgianus. The sequence goes on along the minus strand of NC_047518.2, from coordinate 3,545,096 downwards.
AATAGATTTATTTATTTTTCTTCTCAAGAGAGTACCAGAATGTGTATTTTATGTTAGTATTTAAAAAAATCTCCTGGGGGAGAATCCTCCCAGACCCCCCTGCAGGGGTTGGGTTTTCAGCAAGTCAACTCTTTCACTTGTGGGGAAATTTCAGGATTGGCTCCAGGTCGCTCTTTTTATTTACTACAAGACAAATGTGCCTTTTTATTTCATACAGTTCAATTTGGATTGAGACCAGGGACATAATCTAAACCTCACGCGTTTCACTGTCAAGGTAATTACATGTAATTACATTGCAAATACTGACTTGAGCCCCACCGCTGTATGGGTTAGCCCTACCAGAGATTACCCAACAAAAATACTCTGGCGCCGCCACTGAACACCTGTGTCATGGAACACGATGATGTCATAACACACAGGTGTTCGTGTTTGAGCCAACAACGTGGTCACTGGACTTTAACAGACTGTCTCAGCCTATTATTTTCTGTCTGATGGAGACTTCAACATGTTCCACCTATTTTATACATTATTGGTGACACACAGCTGTCGTCGTTAGCTCAAATATAAACACTGACGTCAGGGAACACGATGTCACATTGACAGGTTTGGTAACGATGCAGCCATCAACGCATCTAAGCGTATTATGGGGTGTCATCAAATGCCGTTGCCATGGTGACAGACCACTCGCCATGAAGCACGATGTCGCTGGAAGTCCAATGGACACGGTCCGATCGTCCCCCAAACTTCGCTTGTATATCACAGGTCCAGCCCTCAACAGCTCTACGTCAATTATGGGGTTTCTTCAAATGCCGTTGCCATGGCAACACAATGCTCGCCATGAAACACGGTTTTCTCATAACTTCAGTGAAAATGCTCCAAACGGCTCAAAACTTCACAGGTTTGGTAACGATGCAGCCATTAACGCATCTAAGCGTATTATGGGGGTGTAATCAAATGCCGTTGCCATAGCGACAGACCACTCGCCATGAAGCACGATGTCGCTGTAAGTCCAATGGACACGGTCCGATCGTCCCCCAGCGAAATTGAGGTGCCCGAGAAAGGAGAGCAGCTGCTGTTTAGTGCTGATGTGTTGTGCGCAATAGGACTTGGTGATGTCGCGTATGCGCTGCAGTTTGTTATTTGGGAGAGACGCTTAATCTCTATGGAGTTGAGAGTGATGCCCAGAAACTCCAGACTTGTGTCGGGGCCTATGGTTTTCTCCTTGGATAGGGGGACGCCTATAGCTCCTGGAAACAATTTGTCAATTTAAGCAATGAAGCGCCGGAGTTGTCCCGTGGGGGGTCTATGAGAGGGAAATCATCCAGCAGGTGAAGGACGGATGGGATTCTGACAATGTTAAGCAGGATCCAGCAGAGTGCCTCGGAGAAGGAATTTAAGATGCATGGGCTGCTCCTGCACCCGAAAGTGAGGCGGACGGCGAAGTAGAGCTTGGACTCCCACCTGATGCTGAACATGTTCCACTGGGACGGATGAATGGGAATGATTTTGAAAGCATCGGTGATGTCTGCTTTTGAGAGCCAGGCTCCTTGGCCTGCGAATTTAATGAGCTTAATTGCATTGTCGACCGAGGCGTAGTGAAGGGAGAATGGTTCTGAGGGGATGAGGCTATTGACACTGGCAAAAGGGCCGGAGCGGGGTGCAGACCGATCATAAATTAGCCTTTTCTTCTCTGAGTACTTGCGAGTGGCTACTCCTATTGGGCTAGTGCGAAACACTGAGAATGGGGATGAGTGAAAAGGGCCGATGATGTACCCTTTGCTGAGTTCTTTCTCTATAAGCTGAGAAACAACTGTGGGTTCTTTAATGGCAGACTGTAAGTTTTTTGCAACGAATGTCACGGTGGGGGAAGAGAGGACGCCTACCCTGAAGCCTTGGGAAAGCCCTGAGAGTATATAGTCTACGAACACGGGATCTGGGTGAGTAGAAAGGACGGCTGCTAAATGTGTAATGTTAATAGGGGTGGAGGGGTGGATGTACCTGACGGCCTTGTCAGGTACATGTGGGGCTTGGAACGCAGATGGGGCCTGGGACGCAGAAGGGGCTTTAAAGCCGGAGAGAGGCACAGAAGGGCAGAAGGGGGAGAGGTGGCCCGGGGTCCCGCAGCTGCTGCATGAGATGACTTGGTGGTCGCCTGTAGTCATCACAAGCAGCTCGGTGTCCAGCATGGACCAGTCCAGACGGATGTTTGAGTGAGCTATGTGAAGGGCGGCTTTGCTTGAAAAGCCCTTATGGTAAGCATAGAACAGACTTTTCCCGTATTTCAGATTGAGATCGCCTATCAGACCCAAACCTGTCTAATTCTTTCCTCCTTTCCGGGTAGACTGAGCATATAACTTCTCGGTATATGCCGAAAGCAACCAGAAACTGCCCTATAGAAAGGTCTCTGTTGAGACGGGGGTCTGATGTTTTGAACACAGCTGTGATGTTTCCCCCGGTGGCGATGGCTTTGTCGCACTCAGGGGAAGGCAGGATGAGGCTAACCAGGTTAATGTCCTGCCCTTGGAGTATTTTTGACCTGAGCCGGGAGAAAATGTTAGCGGCTTGGGGGATGTAAGGCCTACCTGTGGGAGGGGCTGGGATGGCAGAAGCCAGAGAATGAGGGGAGGCATCGGTGTGTGGGACAGGAAGGGCCTGACCCGGCGTGATCCGTGGCAGCGCCATGGCAGAAAGTACGGCCCTGGTGGTTGCTGAAGTGGAGGCTTCAGCTGAAACACTTTCCAGGGATTGGAGGCGAGTGTCGATTCTCTGCATGGAGCTGGCCAGGGATTGCAGGGTATTGGTCAAGCTGTTATCCATGTAGGGCTGGTTGAATTTGTTTACAGCCTTGTCAGCGATGGGGCGAGGCTGGGAAGGAGTTGTCTTCTTTGGCGGAGGAGCAGATGGAGGCGTCGACTTCCTTGTTCTTTTACGCCCGTGCCCTGGTCTGTCGGAGGGGCCGGCTGGAGCTGCTGGCATGGGCTGGGGAGCGACGAATTGGACCGAGAGCTCGCGAAGCTGGGAGAGAGGGAGACCTGGGGCTGGAGATATGTCCTGCTGCTGTAGTTGGGAGGTGAGGAGATCTGCCTCTGTTCGTGAGGTGCTGCGGGCAAGCAGGCGGCTGCTCATGTGCCGTTGGCTTGAGGAAGTAGAAGCTGCCGAGTCAGTCGGCACGTTGGGGCCGGGATCGGGATCCTCCTGAAAGAGGATATCTTAGAAGTGCTATTACTGCAGGTTTAGTTTGCGACTACCGTTTGTGTCGAGTCACCTGAAATGACAGAGGGGGAAAGAGCAGATTAAAAAGGTTTGACAGAGCGCTATGATAGGCTCTTGTAAATAGAGCGAAGTGATTGGTTAGACTGAAGAGTGACGCCCCCTGTCATTTATTGAGAGGAAAGAGAGTAGTAACGTATTCATGAATGAGAAAGACGGTCTTCCTGGTTGAACTTGCGCTGCGCTTCATTAGTCCATGCATTTGGTACTTCAAGGCTGGATTATTGTAACTCCTTATTATCAGGGTGTACCAAGAAGTCAGTCAAGTCGCTTCAGCTGATTCAAAATGCTGCAGCTCGTGTACTAACCAGAGTTAGGAAAAGGGACCACATTACTCCTGTTCTGGCTGCCTTACACTGGCTCCCTATTAGGGATGTGCATCTCCATCACGCCCCAGTGAGATGATAGTGAACTGTTCATGAACTTGTCATAAAAAGTTCATGGAATATCAGTGAACCATATTCATGAACAGCTCATGAGAAAGTTGATGAACTGTTCATGAAGGTGTCATGAACATTAAATGGCACTAGGGCAGTTCATGAACTACTCATGAAACTCCTGTGCTGGAATGGTTCATGAACAATTCATGGAATATGGTTTTAGGCAGGTTCATGAACAATTCATGAAATGGAGTTTTCAGTGAGTGTGTAGGGATATTCAGTTTTCAACCAAGAACATATCAAGAACTGTTCATAACAACTTCATGAACAGTTCATACCCAGTCACTGAATATAATTCAATGGCTGGCTATGAACTGTTCATGAACTGTTCATGTACATGAACTGTTCATGAACCATTGACTATGGGTCAATTGGCAACCATAGAAAACAACAATTATGTCAATCACAATGGAACTTTACTCAAATTAACAAACAAACAAACATACATACATGTATACAGGTGGAGCACTACAATTATTCCTATCACTATTTGAAGCAGTTCTTGACACTCAGCTGCACAAAATATGTTGTTACGGGTCCCAAAAGCTTGGGTACCACAGCAACAATAAATGATTTCTGTAGAAAACAGAAAAGTGCAGCAGCAATAATTATACACAGGATCCGGTTGATCGTCTGGATTGCTTCTTATTCAAAATTCAAAGTACACAGTTACATTCAAATAGCTGAACTTTACAAACATCACATTTCTCCATTTAAGTTATCTGTCTGTCACAGTCAATTACTGTATCTCAAGGAGAAATTCAACATAGTCAATATAAATTATTACATTACATTGCATTTAGCTGACGCTTTTATCCAACGCGACTTACAATAAGTGCGTTCGACCAACAAAATACAAACTTGAAGAAAACGGAATCATATAAGTACATCAGGTTTCATAGAGCAAAAACATTTCAAGTGCTACTCAACTGGCTTTAGGTAAGCCAGTCCATAAGTGCTTTGTTAATAGTTCTATTGCTCGAAGTGGAGTCGAAAGAGATGAGTTTTCAGTCTGCGCCGGAAGGTGTGTAAGCTATCTGCTGTCCTGATGTCAATGGGGAGCTCATTCCACCATCTTGGAGCCAGGATAGCAAACCCACGTGTTTTTGCTGATGGGAAATTGGGTCCCCTTCGCAGCGAGCTGTTTGGTTGATGCAGAGCGGAGTGCACGTGCTGGGGTGTACGGTTTAACCATGTCCTGGATGTAGGAAGGGCCAGATCCATTCGCAGCATGGTACGCAAGTACCATTGTCTTGAAGTGGATTCTAGCAGTTACCGGAAGCCAGTGGAGGGAGCGGAGGAGCGGTGTGGTGTGGGAGAATTTAGGAAGGTTGAAGACCAGACGAGCCGCTGCATTCTGGATGAGCTGCAGAGGTCGGATGGCACATGCAGGTAGACCAGCCAGGAGGGAGTAGCAGTAGTTTAGGCGTGAGATGCTGAGAGCCTGGACCAGAACCTGCCACGATACGATACATTTGAAACACCAGGCGATACGATTCACCCCTGTTGCGATACAGTTCGTTACGATTTGATTCAACATTATGCGATTCGGTGCGATACGATGCGATTCAACACGATGCAAAAATAATGATACTTCAATATGGTACGACAGAGGATTTTTGTTTTATTTCTTAAATGCAGCAAATCATACATTAACAAAAAAGTGCTTTACATATTTGGTACTGCACATCCCATCATGCCGTTTATTTTTTTACCTTTAAAAGCTCTCCAGAGTAGGCTACAGTACAATTGTATAACACCTCACAGTTAAACAATGTAAGGATGCATTGCTCATGATTAACAATGTGCAAATAACAGCTACCATAGTGCAATGCCCATACAGCTGCCAGCCTGATGTGCTTAACACTCATTCATAGGCTAACTCACCAGTGAGCAGAAAGCAGTGGGTTCTATAGGAACAATAAAGAATATAAATAACCTTTCACAAACAGGTATTTCATAACTGCTTACAGTGAGGAAGACATTTAAATTATTATTGGCCTTCACAGGCTGCTGTAAACTAAACACCACTCTCTCTGACAGAACACCTCACTGAGTGATTTCACTCATGTCTAACTTCCAGGTTTCTCTTTTCAGCCGCAGACCCCATGTCGCCTCTTTATGTGCGTCGCTAAGTTCCTCGTACTACGTGTGTACTTTAAAGCGGCTCGGCATCGTTAACAATTTGAGAGCGATTTTTCAAGTTGACCGTCTGTAGTATATAGTGCCATATATGTAGTCTGTAGTATATATATATATCAGGACGTTACTGATGGGGTGCGGGCCGGCTGCGGAGTGATACTGTGTATATGCAAGCCCGCATCTAGGACGGATCTATGTATCATGGCTGTAGACCTGTTAAGTAATAAAGATACCTCATACAAAGGTCTACGGATACCTTATTACTCTCCATGACCTGCGGTCAACTATATAGCATAAAGGACTATTACACCGTCTTTCTTGAACAATCCGAAGTGTTGCCAAACGTTTGATTTGTAGGTATTTTTCGGTGCGCTGTGTTTCTCATTCTCCTCAACTTCCATGTGCGTTGATAACTGAGACTCTCGGCCTCCGTAGTGGCGAAGCAAATATCAAAGATCGTCTCTGCTGAGCGTTGACAAGATGAGGGGATTTTGAATCGTTTTTTTACCGATGCAAAGACGCTACGCAATCGATGCATCGCGAGTTCAACCCGGTTCAACCCAAACTGTAGCCGATGTGCACTCTTTCAACCGGTGCACTCGCATCTTGAACGTGTATGCCGGTGCACCGATGCGAATCGGTGAATCTTAACATTTCTACTCCCTATAGAACACAGGATAGAATTTAAAATTCTTCTTCTCGCCTACAAAGCCCTTAATGGGCAGGCGCCATCTTACCTTAAAGAACTCATTATACCCTACTGTCCTACTAGGGCATTGCGTTCCAAGAATGCAGGGTTGTTGGTTGTTCCTAGAGTCTCTAAAAGTACAATGGGAGCCAGAGCCTTTTCTTATCAAGCTCCACATTTGTGGAATCAGCTTCCAGTTTGTGTTCGGGCGGCAGACACCCTATCCGTTTTTAAGAGTGCGCTTAAGACCTTCCTTTTTGATAAAGCTTATAGTTAGGGCTGATTAGATTCAGCCCCTAGTTTTGCTGATATAGGCTTAGTTTGTCGGGGGACATCTTACTTCTTCCTTCTCTGTCTATACCTGTGTACTCTCATGTTCCGATTAACCCAGCTTCCCCACATTTATTTTTGGTGTCTATATACGCCGGGATCCGTAGTCGTGGCTGATCCTGTTACTGCGGTCCTGTGTCCTGGATCGCGAGTCGTGGCTGTGGTCCTGGATCATCGATCCTGGATGGATATCTTCGTGGATTCATCTTCATATTATACACACATGCATTTCCAAACATTTGGACTACCTATGTTGTATCTTTTCAATTTACACACGGCATCTATTGCACGTCTGTCCGTCCTGGGAGAGGGATCCCATCCCTCCTCTGTTGCTCTCCCTGAGGTTTCTCCCATTTTTCCCTTTAAACTGTGGGTTTTCTCCGGAAGTTTTTCCTTGTACGATGTGAGGGTGTCGTATTGTCATACTGATATTCTGTACACACTGTGAAGACCACTGAGACAAATGTAACATTTGTGATATTGGGCTATATAAATAAACATTGATTGATTGATTGATTCAAGACTTTATTGTCATTTGTACATTAGCTTCCGTATCGACATGTCAACGAAAAACTGAAGTCACAGGCTCCTCCAACAGTGCAACATATATATAGAACATAGAACAAATAAAACAGATAAAATACTGCAAGTAAATACAAATAAAATAGAATAGAAATAGTGCAAGAAGAGTCTATATAAGGAAATGGAATAACTGCCGTACCAGTCCGTGATGAAGCCAGTCAGGATGCTCTCGATGGTGCGGAGTATCCTGGAGTCCATGTTGAACTTCCTCAGCCTGCAGAACAATTACATCATAATGTCCAGGGACTTTTCACATGGAGAGAAAGCATACACATGTTGAGAGGAAATTGCATTTTTTTTAAACCATCCATACGAACAAATTCCAAACATCATTGCATCACAACAGAAGGTGTTCCTCTGTGGAATAACTGTAATGATGAGCTGAAATACTGTGCAACTTTATCTAAACTAAAACTCCTATTTAGAAACAACATCCTGAATGGTTCTGAGCAGGACCTGTGAAGCGATGCTTGCTATTTCTTGTCGTTGTAGAAGTTATAATATATTTATATTAGGGCTGTCAAACGATTACAATTTTTAATCAGATTAATCACAGCTTACAAATTAATTAATCATGATTAATCACCATTCGAACTATGTCCAAAATATGCCATTTATTTATGTATATTGTTGTGGGAATGGAAAGATAAATGAAAGATGGCGGATATATCCATTTAACATACAGTATCTATGCTTATTATAAAAAATGTCTGCGTGTCAAAATGAAAGACAACCCACACAAATATCAAACATCAAACCGTGGGGTCTTAATTCATTACGTGTTGATTTCTATCAACGGGGGAGTACTTCAGGAAAGTCGACAGAGGGGTGGGGGGGGCGGCGGCGGCTAGTGGAGTACTTCGTGACCACAGAGTGTGCACGTTGTGATCAGCTGTTTTAGCGCAGTTCTCCAGTGAAGGGGGGAGTCTCCCTCCGCAGCCGGTTGGCGTAGTTTTGGCACAGTTCCGTTGTACAGACCGACGTTAACAGCAGCCCTGTCTGTGCACACGGAGACCGACTCTGTCGTCCGGTGATCTGACCGCCTTCTGGAAAAGCTTCACAAGTACGTGACGTCGGTACGCAAATGCGCTTTGTGACACAAGTGACGGTACGCATTTCAGATTGCGCACATAAACTGCGTACCAGTTATGTGCACCCCTGTACCAGAGCCATATTATTACTATTATATGGCTCTGCCCTGAACTACAGCAAAAGTATTCTCCGTCGGGACTTCCTGCAACAACACCACGCCGTTATCAAAGATGTTCTATTGAGAAGACTATCACTTCGTGACAAAAGTTTTCAAAACCGTTGCTACTGAAATCAATCTTACTAACTGCTGTCTGTGCAATTTACTCCGCGAGTTGGCAGACTTTATTTTGCATTTTTCATGGTGGGGCTAAGCCATTTCTTGGTATGGGTGTAGCCTACCCCAGCCATACCGTGGCGCTGCCACTGTATGGGGCGGGCCATTCTGCACATGCGTTAAATGCGTTAAATATTTTAACGCAATTAATTCAAAAAAATTAATTACCGCGGTTAACGCGATAATTTTGACAGCACTAATTTATATATAAAATAATGAAGCCAATATCACAGATGCTGATGACGATGACCTAAACTTGTATTTTCATAAACAATGTACGCTGGGGGGGTAGGATCAGAAACGTTTCTAAGCTTCTTCTTGCCCCTTTTGAACATGATAGAAACTTTGAGAATACATTTTTTTTATACCTTGAACGTTTTTTTATTTTGCTCGTCTTTGTTATAATTATTGTTTGTTTTGTTAATAAATTGACTAACGGCCCGTCCACACAGTGGCGTGCGTTGACGCTTGGTGGTGGGCGTGTCTGAAGCTTGGGGATTTTTTGCGAGCAATGCGACCAACAACCAATCACATGAATCTCCCGCCCCCGACATACAAAGCAATAGTAATGTTAAAGCGAAGTAAACTGGATATAAAATCCCCAAACAGGCTAAAACCTACCAGTTTCACCCACTGTCTCTGCCACCTCCCTCCATGCCTCGCTCCTCCGGTTTGTATCCCGGTAGATGAACAGAGACTGATCATACAGCACCGGGTGATTCACTACCGCTATAATGAATTTTCCCTCCATTTTTTTGAATATGAGGAAATGACCTGCGTAGTCTCTCCCAGCATACACGCGGTTTGATTGGCGTAGCGCTTATACTGGCAGATTTGCATAAACGGGATTTCATTGGCTGACGCCTCCGTCGAGGCGTCAAAAGTTGAACATTGCTCAACGTTTGAAGCCAGCAACGCTCCACGTCGCTTCCCAAAATGCAGTTCGGCTAAAAGTGAATGGGCAGAAGCGTTGGAAGCTTCAACGCACGCCTCTGTGTCAACCCAGTCTCATGGCATTTCGTGTTCACCAACACAATTTTTAATCTATTGATTCATGTTCACCAACACGATTTGCCCCTTTTTTTCGTGTTGCACAGCACGATTTTAAAAGCAATGTATTTCTACTGGTAATGTGTTTCGTGCCTGCAGGCTGCAGCACGTCTTTTTCTCTGGTCGGGTCGTGGAAGACCGGAAGCTGTGTGGTTCATAAAAACATGTTCTTACTCAATATCAAGCCACAGTTATTGCTTTTATTTTAAATCGTATAATTTCGGACTTTTGTTGCCGTCTGTGAGGAAAATAAATGGGGCTCAGAGCCTCAGGATACTGAAATCTGTATTTTTTAAATCTGTTTTTCCTTCTAATTTGTTATTCTTTTCAAAATAACACACTGTTATTTACTTACCAATAACACACAATTATCCTTGCTTTTATTTATTGGTTTAATTCCATAATCTCGGGCTTTTTTGGTGTCCGTCAGGAACTGAATTTCAAAATAAATATAACCGGAAACAGACGTAGGCATTTCGAGCGATTACCCAAGATCCTCAGCTATGGTTTTAAGCTCGCTGATTGGATGTGTTAGCCGCAATGCATGCTGGGATTTGGTGTTTATATTATATGAAATCCGGAAAACATTTTAAAAGAATAAAATAATACTTAATTCCGAGTGCTCTTGCTTTTCTCTTTGAAAGTCATCACATAACGGCATTGTAATACACGGTTCGGCTGCATTACATATTACAGATCTGCCGTAGTTCTTTATTTAGAGAGCCCTGATGAGAAGACCTTTGGAAAAACTGGAAGAAATGCCGCCGAAACTGAATACTTGACGTGGATCATAAATATATCAACAATTAAACAACATCTTCAATTTCTCTTCACACAATACGTCTCCTTGCAGTATCAACACTAATTCGGCTGACTTTTACATTTGATCTAATTCATAGATAGGTTATATTTACACCATAACGGTGTACAGCTGATAGAAAAGGACTGTAGTTTTTAAAGATATTACTGATTTTCTTTGAATGTAAGAATGTAAATACTGAGTCTGAAATAGTATAGCAATATGCTGTAAAATTATGTGAAAGCATGCATAAACTATACATCTTCAGATGTTGTACGTACACACTAATAATACAAAATTATTATGGCTGTGTGTACCTTGTGTACACCTCCTAGTGGTTAAAGCACGTTATTGAATTATTGTTTTTATGTGTTATATTTGATTTAAAAAATATTAAGAGTACATACTTTCATAGGGGGAAAGTATAAATATAGAAATATAGAATATAAAAAATCAAGAAGATACTCTACAATAAAACAGTTTAGTGCAGGATGTACAAAGATATTAATAGGAGGAGCTGCAAAACAGAAAAACGAATTAACCTTTATTTAAACATTAAATAACAGATTAAGGTCTTCTTTTAAATAAGAAAAAAGGAGGTACACACATATTGATAGATGTCTTGTAATGCGCTGTTGAGGAACCTGTGACCCAAGTTTTTCATTCATTGCATAACTACACCGTAGTTGTGTATGATATGTCAATAAACCTTTGAAAATCTTGAAAGGGATGTGCAAAATAGCCATAATATACAGTCTTTAATTAACTATTAATAACGAGTAATGAATATACTTTATTACTTGTTTCCATTCATGTCAATTTCAGATACATGTTTAGTCTTCTCAAGCGCCAACTATCAAATATCTCTCCTGATTGTTCGCACTTGACAATCACCTTGCCTGAATTTTACTCAGGTGTAAAGTCTGATTTAAGGGTTGTTTATATTTCACATAATTAATCAGAATCTGCAAAGTAACTCAAATAAATGCAGTGGAGTAAAAATACCAGGTTAACCTCTGAATTGTAGTGGAGTAGAATTACAAAGTAGCAATGAGCTGTCATGTGGGTATATATTAATGCTATATATTGATGCTGTGCATTATGGACACAAGCGATTTTCACCCATTTATTAATTATATGTTTTACATTTGATAACACTAATGTGTTTAATACTGGCAACTTCTAATTGTGGGAAAAATGAAAACGTTCAGTAGAGACGTCCCATAGAACATTTTGCGAAACACAATAGTCAGCATGTGTAGTTCTGGGGGGGCGTTCGATTCCAGTTTGGATAGTCTGGCGTGGTTTCGTTCCATTTCACACAGCTGTTTGAGGCTCTGCGTAACCTTACGGGGACTGTAGTCCTAAACGATAGCTGGGGATTATGGGTAGTGTAGTGTCTTCAACCATCTTAAACTCAGAAATGTTGACAATCGCAATGATGGCCTACGTCTGTTTCCGGTTATTTTTATTTTGAAATTCAGTTCCTGACGAACACCAAAAAAGCCCGAGATTATGGAATTAAACCAATAAATAAAAGCAAGTATAATTGTGTGTTATTGGTGAGTAAATAACAGTGTGTTATTTTGAAAAGAATAATAAATTAGAAGGAAAAATTATTTAAAAATACAGATTTCAGTATCCTGAGGCTCTGAGCCCCATTTATTTTCCTCACAGACGCCAACAAAAGTCCGAAATTATACGATTTAAAATAAAAGCAATAATTGTGGCTTGATATTGAGTAAGAACATGTTTTTATGAACCACACAGCTTCCGGTCTTCCTCGACCCGACCGGAGAAAAAGACGTGCTGCAGGCGGTAGAAATACATTGCTTTTAAAATCGTGCTGTGCAACACGAAAAAAAGGGGCAAATCGTGTTGGTGAACACGAATCAATAGATTAAAAATCGTGTTGGTGAACACGAAATGCCGTGAGACTGGGTTGGCTGTGTGGACGGGCCGTATANTTTTTTTAAAGAGCCGCTGTTTTGGTGATGGTGTTAGTGTGATGATACCATGTCGTCCTCAGTGATGAGTCCATGTCAGTTCTATGCATATATATATATATATATGTATATGTGTGTGTCTGTATATATTTATAAACTGTATATTATTTTCCATCATTAAATGGACAATGGATATTTGTACTTTATAAATATATATCATCAAACATATGTTCATAAAGTGGGTAACTGTATTTATATTTTATACTGTGAATATTGTGGAAATTGATGTGAGATATTGTACCAAAGAAGTGTGATACATGTGAAATGGCAGAAAGTCTTGTTGCAATTTCCAGACATTAAAAGAGGTCTGTTGAATTTCCCTGGTAATTATCAAATAGTAGCAGTTAAGTGAATACTGTTCAAGCAATACCTGTGTTTGTGTTTTATAGTGATTTCTCTGTTTTTATCCTTTCATAAAAAGACTTGGTAAGGGTTAGGTTTTGTGTTGGGGTAGGGTTTAGGATTCTCGGTTGAGAATGGTTGCACGGGCCTGAGGATCTGTGGATGGGTGTGTGTAAGTGTTATTCGACATAGGGTCAAATAAGAGTTTTTAAGTCTTAAGAGCAGTCAGGGGGAAGGGCCTAGGTTTAGGGTTGGGGAGGAGGGGAGGCCTCCAAAGGAACTGTTGGGGAGACCTGGGTGTCTTGAGTTTAGGAAGGTGGAGAGATGAGGGAAGGGGTGGAGAGGGGAGGAAACTCCTGGATGGGAGTGCTGGGGGAGGGGGGCCCTTAGGTTTAGGGCTGGGAAAAAGGGGAGGGCTCCAGAAGGACTGTGGAGGAGACCCGGGTCCCTTAGGTTTAGGATAGGGGGGAGGGGAAGGCTCTCTCAGTAGTAGTTGAGAGGCCTGGAGAGGTTTGGGGTTGAGGGCTGGGTTAGAGTAGGCACCCTGAGTATGGTGGGGTGACTTATGGTCAGGGTAGGAGGTGAGGTTGTAGTAGGTGCCCCGGATGGGGTGGGGGGTCCTAGGGTATGGGGAAGAGAAGGGACGGGGAGGTGGGGTTTGAAGCGGTGTGTACAGTGGTTACCGTTTTTGTGGTCAGTCTGGGTCCGCACCGCTTTCTCGCCCACCCTGTGGCAAACTGGAAGGCTAAGGGGTTGAAGGGGGAGGATGTGGGTGTATGTAATGTGTTTTAGTAATGTTGTTGTAAAATGAGCATGTTCGTGTGCATCCAGTTTATTGTGTTTGCATGTATCTGTGTATGTGTGTATTCAGTGGGGGTGGATGGTTTAATAAATGCAGAGAGTCTGGTGACTTGCCTCAGCATACCTGGGGGGAATGTGTGTGTGGAAATGGCTTGGTCTGTAGTAAACGTATGGTGTGTGGCCTGAATGAGTGTGAGGTAGTATTTTGTAATTTTTCTGGTGGCTGAGTCTAATGGTGTTTGTGTGTGGCTGGGATATGAGTCAGTGTGTGTGGGCTGTGCATGCTCTCCACATCCACTCATCCGCACGTACTGAGCTCTGGGTCTGAACATTTTAAAATACTGTGTGGGCTCTCACCTGGAAGGGTTGCAGTGGGCCTGCTGCAGAAGTCTTTGTAGGTTTTCTTTTATGCAGGTCCGAGTGGGATAGTTGTAGATATCTCCTCTTAGTTCCAGTTGGCGGTAAGGTAGAAGGTCCCGACAGTTTTTTAGAGAGGAAGTGTCTGTTTGGTGTAAAACAGATCAAGTGCTTCCAAAAATGGGACAGAGCCGAACCCAAGAGTTAAAAGTTCAAACTTTATTTAACGCAAATTAGGAAGGTTTTAAAAAAAGCTTGCATTTAAAAGCACTTAGTACATTTTAAAACAGAGCACCGTTCCGTGGAGGTGAGTGAAGAGGCAGTCAGCGGGAAGGGCCTAGGTTTAGGGTTGGAGAGGAGGGGAGGCCTCCAAAGGAACTGTTGGGGAGACCTGGGTGTCTTAGGTTTAGGAAGGTGGAGAGATGAGGGAAGGGGGGGAGGAAACTCTTGGATGGGAGTGCTGGGGGAGGGGGGTGCCTTAGGTTTAGGGCTGGGAGAAAGGGGAGGGCTCCAGAAGGACTGTGGAGGAGACTCGGCTCCCTAGGGTTAGGTTTTTTTTTTTGTGTTTACAGTAATATATTTATTTTAAATTAAAAAGGAAGCAGTTAAAAGGAAACGGGCACAATAAATTGGTGGGACAACAAACAATTGAAAAGACCTTGTTATAGTGGCAAGCGTTAAAGGTGAGTCCGTAAAGTCCTGTGTGCAAACACTACGCTGGTCGGTACTCACAGTGAAGCAAAAGCCAGAAAAGAGGCCATCCAATTCCTTTTGGCCGGAGGGTTAGTTTGATGGTTTAGAGGAGGATTAGCAGTAGCCTTTGGTTTGCTGTAGTCCGGATGGATACGGAGGAAGTCCAGCAGGGCTGCGACGTCCGTGATACAGGAGCCAGAAACAGGCTATCCAACTGGGCCGGGAATCTGAAGAGTGGAGCTTGTCAGCTTTAGGAGGAAATAATGTTTCGCAAGCCGTCCTGTAATCCAGTAACCTCGGTAAAAGGAGGAAGCCCGGCAGGGCCGCGACGTCCTTTAAAAGTCTAGAAGGTTAACCAGGCTGAGTGGAGGCTAAGCATGTGGGCTTGGGTCAGGTTGGGCCCGAAATGTTTGTTAAACCATGTGCCAGCATGAACAGATGAACTCTTAAAAACAAGGTATCAAAAGACGAATAAAAGAATCATACAATGGGTTTAAAAGAGGCGAAATAGCATAAACAACATCAAGGGGAAAGAGTTCCCAACGTTTCACCTAGTCGGCTTCATCAGGGGATACAATAAACAGGAAGTGAAGTGTGGTCTGCCGCAAGCGGGCAGCAGGAGCAGGGCTGTCAGCATCAGCTTGTAGATGGTATTTTAAACCCCATGCACTCTGAAACTACGGGGCGGCCAAGGACAAAAAATACACATGGGTTAATCGCGTTAAAATAATTAGTGGCGTTAATATTTGTTTACGTTAACGCGTTATTAACGCGTTAACTTGACAGCCCTAGTTTAAAGACAACAGAGTTGGGGAAGACATTTCCCTCTGAGGGATTACTAAAGTATATATTCTTCTTCCTAATGTGAATGGCCTGCAGTGAATGCTGACAGCTATGAGCTAGCTTATAGATGTATCATGGCATAGACAAATGTCTCCTATATAACCCACAGTCTATGGCTGTTACTTGTGGGTTATAGCTTCATTTTATATCTGTATTGTGCTCTGGTAGGAATTCGCACCCAACATGTTAATAACAGTAAACTTTTGTTGTTGTTGTATTTAACAGTTTTTATAACCTGAAATCCACATTATTTAACAATTCAATCCTCAAAATGTGTAAAAATTTAGTTTTTTTTTACTATAATAGGATAGTCAATACCTGTGTTTTTTCAGTTTATCAATGTAAAGTAGTGGTTAAATTAAGCAAAATTACAAAACATTTCTTTCTTTACTATTTTATTGCAATTATAATGCTTTTAAATGAGTATTAACAGTATTTGGTATGTATTTGACAGTGATATAGCCATACCAAAAGTATGTTTTGTAAAATTACAGAAAATGCAGCTAATTTTGCCAACAGAAAATCATTTATTTGTACGGTTAGTTTTGTTAAATTCGCATTTAAAAACAGATACATATTGTATTCCATTTCTCCCGTTTATTTTTTGTTAAAATACATGACACATTTCAATAAACCATTTATTCTTGTAATTTTAATATGATTTCCTGTAACTATGAAATACAATAACAAATTATTTGGGGGAAAAACTGTAAAAAAACATTTTTGTTTACAGTGTAGGTACTTGAAGATAAAATCCTTGATGCATAGAGAATGGGGTCATGTGGTGGTCGCTTTAAAATAAAAACCAAGCCACTACCATTTAGATAAATTCAACCTATACACAAAGGCAGATTCATATAAACATAGTTTGGCGTTTTGTTGTTTGGTAAAATATGTGCCTGAATGTGCAGTAAGCAATAAAACAACAAGTCTTTAGCACAGAGATGGTAAAAGCCATCCATCTTGATGATTTCCATTTCAAGTATGACCATAATTACACACATTTGGTAGTCATGTTGCTCTACATAGCATACAGCATACAATCCATCACTGTAGGCTCTGTTCCATAGCTTTAAGCACACTTCCTGTGAGGACGGGAGTAGAGATCCTCTGCTCTCTGTGCCTGCTGCTCATTTAATGTTCCTCAAAGAGAGCCGTCTGAATGGGCAAACCTTTCATTCTCTGTGATTAATTAGTGGGCTTTTCAGCACTCCGACCTGATGGCAGCAGTGGGAGCTCAGTAATGGCAATGTCATTTTCATGCTGCTTTAAGTGGGACTTTATTATCGGAAATGAAGTGGCTAGTACAGCTATAAAGTGGCTGAGTGAAGAGAGTGGCATTCTGCTCTTATTCCTGCTCATTTGTTCTGCTGTTGTCAATGGAAACGGCATGGGAGCACCACATGGACACGGTCAGGCTGTGGTAAATAATCATGTGGGGGGGGTTCTGGAGGGGATAAGTGTTTGCCCTCAACCACTTTTTAAAAGAGAGAATAACTTCACACATAATGGTAATAATTATCTTTTTTTTAATCACTTAATTTCTGATAGGGTCATGATGAGATTTCCATCAAGGACAACATGCCTCAATGCAGTGGTGTGAAGTAACTAAGTACATTTACTCATGGTTCTTGTACTTTACTTTCAAATTTCCACATTATGCTACTTATTCCCTCAACATCTTGCAGGCAAATGTAATATTTAGTAACTAGTAACTTTGCAGATATATGTACATTATTGATACAAAATATCAATCAATAATACATTAGATTAAGCTACCAAGTAATGTATACAGTCATTTAAATAGACCACACTTGTATGTGATGATCACTTCAATAATTATAATACAACAATGTATTGTAACATTAGTACAAATAAAGTAGACATATGTAATAGATTATTTTTGTAACATTGACAGTATTTTAACTGTTACCTTTGACCTTTGTTAATGTAGTTTAATTGTAGGATGTTTGGAAAGGATAAGAATATATTCTGTCTTGTTTGTGTTTGTTTTGGAGACGTGTGATCTGTTAAACTGTGATCGACTAGATGGCCTTGATCTGGGAGACGGAGATCGATTGCTCTTGTCTCCGCCCACATATAGATCTTGGGGGTTTCGTGGTACTTTCCTCACTCGAGTAAAGTACCGGAGAATGAAACCTAACTTTGACTCTTGTCAAAATTATTCCCTTTGATCAGGTATGTAGATAGCACAAAACCATAACAAATTGGGCCAAACTATAACATAACATGTGTAAGGAGTGTTTTAAAGCGGTTGTGTGAAATATTGAGTGTTATTATTACGTTTTATCAGCTTGGGCTGATGTGTGTGATAGCCGAGAATGTGTGGAGTAACGTCTACATCAGGGGTGGCTAACCAGTCAGAGGTTAAGAGCCACATTGTTTCTCTGTTACTGCAAAGAGCCACATCAAACACACAGTCACTGATACCGCTTGTTTCAGTTTTTTGTTTTCTGGAGACAAGATTTCAACCACGTCACTGATGCATTTTTGTGGCATTGGGATATATATTTTTTTAATCCTCTGGAGCAGAGAGAGGAGCTGTGGATTATTGTTATTGATTAGTGCATCAGTGTTCTCATTCATAACACTCCGTTCGATGTCTCACTATGGGATGCGCCTCATCGCGGAGCAAACAGAAGAATCAATCTCATTACGCCAATCCTGATTGGCTGGTGATCTTGACGTCAGCGTCAGGGAATTCACCCCCTATAAGTAGCTTGCGCCACGACGCATGCGTCTTTCTTTTCACTGTCCACAGACTGAACCCAAATACCCATTTCGGTCGACGGGCGCTCGCCGGCTACTCCTTCTGCTTCGCAGGAAGACGGTAGTACTAATGCTGTTAGTATTTAAAATCGACCTCGCCCTTCTCTTACCCGAGAAAGTAAGGTAGGTCCGATTTTTTCAAGCTAGCAGCACACCTGTTGCTAGCTCGCTCCCTCTCTACCGACACCACGGTAGCAAGGAAGTTTTTTTCTTTTCTCTTCTCCACGGAGGAAGAAAGGATTAAAGGAGCATACTGCCACACCAGTCAGTATTCTCCGGGAATAAAAGACCCACACCGTCCTTTTCTCCGGATTAAGGACAAGGTGGTAATATCTTTTCTCCCATCTCACCTGTCGAGAGCGGGCCCTCTCCACGCCACGAGGCGAACAAGACGGACGCCCCTCTCCCTCACACCAGAGGAGTCAGGGACTCGGTGGCTCGACTCTGCGGCTGCGGGTTGAAGATCTCGGGCACAGACACACACCAGGTCTGTTCGTCCTGCCTCGGGCTGGAACACGCCCGAGGCGCTATCGACAACCCCGGCTCATGCGGACATTGTGTCCGCTTCACCGTTAAGAGCCTCCGCCGACGGTTAGCACAACAAGCTAGCCTGTCAGAACAGGACCCCCCCCATGTCCACAGACCCGCTGGCCGGCAGTCAAGACACGGGGGCGTCCGCCACAGAGAGTGAACCCCTCTCCGTGTTGGTCTGGGGCTCATTATCTGCGATGGCCACAGAACTGGAATCCCGCGCCCTGGCAGGCCGGGACCCGGTGACGACAAGACACGCGGGAACGGATTCCCGCGCTTTACCAAGCTGGGGCTCCCGGTTAGACCTCACCATGGTCTCACCCGCGGAGGATGTCCTCGAGCTGGACTACGAGGAGGACGCCCTGGCGTTCCTCCTGTCCGAATCGGATGAACAAGAAGAGGACACCTTCATGTCATCGGCCCAGGCTGCAAAGCCTGGAGCGAGGGCTGCTCTCCCGGGCGATAGCACACCAGCTTCGCCCGGTCTGAGCATGGACCTGCAGGCCGTGTACAAACGCGCTGCGGCCAGACTCAACGTCCCGTGGCCTGAAATGGCCAAGGAGACCTCCAGGTCCCGCTACGAGGGAAAACATCTTCCCCAAAAAGCGGGCAAAAAGAGGCAACTCCTTCCGGTCATCCCGGAGATGTTGGATGAGGTGTCGGTCTCGTGGAGAGACCGGCCCTTCAGCAACAAGGTCCCAATCCAGGGTGCCTCCTCCCTAGACTGCGACGGAATGGAGAAGCTCGGCCTGCTTCTACCAATGGTGGGCCCGTCACCGAGCAGGAACCCCACGCTGCCAGAAAAGTCGGACCGTTTTCAGTCAGCAATGACTGAAAAGTCCTACAAAGCGGCAGCGTTGTCCGCCAGGGCCCTGAACGTGTCCTCGCTGCTAACCGCTTACCAAGCGGAGCTCTGCGAAGACCTGTCGGGTAACCCGGGGGCAGCCACTCTGGACGAGATGGCAGCGGTCATGGACATTTGCCTCCGTGTCCAACGCTGCGCCGTCCAGGCCACGGGCAAGGTAATGGGGATCATGGTGGTGCAGGAAAGAGCGAGATGGCTCAACCTCACCAACCTCCCTGACCGAGAAAAGGAGGATATGCCCATCGTTCCCAAGGGAATTTTCGGCTCCGCTCTCGCCTCCATGCAAAGGAGGACCTCTGTCTCCCTCGAAGGGTACAGCCGCTGCCTTCGTGTTACGGAGAGGACGCTGGCGTTGACTGTTCGCCGCTTCTCCGCCTCTGTTACCCTCTATCACCCTCAGCTAACATTCGTTCTTGCAAAAACCTTCAAATTGGACTACTGCCCTGCATTGCACATCTCTGCTGCACTGCACATTGTTTTTAATTTCTGCCTCCGTTGCTGGCTGCCCTCACTCAGCCATCAAAGTGCCGGGTGGCTATTGCTATCTGCTACATCGCCTACCTGTCTGTCTCCGTCCCACGCAACAACCGTGGACTCTCTGCCTCCTGTCTTCATCTCAGGGGTACACCTGTCCCGTCCCGCTGTTCACATCCTCCTGCCATGTCGTGGATCTTCCTCGTCTCCACAACAATCCTCCACCTCTGTGCACCTAGCCCGCTGGCCGCTATCGCTGCTAACACACTGCTCTCAGCATTCCCGCCTGTCATCATGCTGACACACTCCATCTCACAGCTTCTGTCATTCACCAACTCCTCCACCCCATCTTCCATCTCAGTCATCTTGGACTCCTTCGTCGACCCCGCTACATTCACCGAAGCACCCGCCGCAGTTTTGTTTACTTTCAGCACGGACAATCCATAGCATCCATCTGCTCTACCCAACGCACTGTCGCACACCTGACGCGGCATCAGAACGCAACTCCTACTACTCCTTTCTCCCCGCTCACCTACACTCCCAGCTGCATGTAATACCTGGAGCGGATCCCACTCCCCTCCGCCTCCCAACACATATAACAAGCCATTTCTCCCCACCATCAAGCCCCCCTCCTCTGCTCCACTGCCCCCCCTCTCGTGCCCACCCCCGCGCTGCTAACCTGGCCAACCTCATACCTCTCCAGTCTGCCACCACCCCTCCAACCCCCCACTTGACCAATTTTGCCCTCCTCAATATCCGGTCACTTAACAATAAAGCCCACATCCTCCACGAAATAATCCTGGACAAATCCATTGACTTCTTTCTGCTCACTGAAACCTGGCAACAACCCAATGACTTCTTCTCCCTCAACCAAACATCCCCCCCTGGTTTTAATTACATCACTAAACCCCGCCCCTCACGCCGTGGTGGTGGGCTCGCTGTCATCTACAACCACAACATCCGGACGACAGAACTCACCCTCCCCTCAGTACCATCCTTCGAATTCCTCGCCTTCAAAGCCCCTCCCTCACTGACAGTTATCCTCATTTACCGCCCCCCCAAACCACACCCCTCCTTCCTCTCTGATCTCACTGAACTCCTCACCATTGCTTCATCCCTCTCCTTACGTCTGTTACTGCTCGGCGACCTCAACATCCACATGGACTCCCCCACCTGCAAACTCGCTTCTGAATTCTCCTCCCTTCTGGACAATTTCTCAATTACCCAACATGTCACCTTCCCCACCCATGATAAAGGACACATCCTTGACCTTGTCTGCTCCACCAACCTCCCAGTACTCGACCTCCACCCCTGCCCCTTTCCCCTCTCTGACCACAAACTCATACAGTTCACCATCGCCTCCCCCGTCCGCCACCCCCCCCCATCCAGGACCATCACCTTCCGTAATATATGCTCTGTTGATCCCCAGCACCTCTCCGACCTGCTATCCTCTACTCTCCCCCTGGACTCGAACCTCAGCTCACCCCCGATGAACAACTCAATCACCTTAATTCCACCCTACTCTCCTCCCTCAACAGCCTGGCTCCCCTCAAAAGGAAAAACGTCACTTTTAAAACCTCCTCACCCTGGTTCACCCCTGCACTCCGTAAGCTAAAGCAAACGCCTTACCATGAAATCATCCCTCACAGTTCACCATGAATCCTATAAACTCCATCTCACTACCTACAGAGAAACCCTCACTGCCGCAAAAACTGCTTACCTCTCTACCATCTTTACCGACCCCTCACATAACCCCAGGACCCTCTTCTCCACCGTCAACAAGTTCCTCAAACCCCGTGCTGACACCGGACCCGGCGCCACGAGGGGGCATTAAACGAGGTAAATTACGAATTTATGTTCTCAATCGTCAAGTGTGGGATTGAATATTACATTAGTTTAGATTAGATTTTTATTATAATAATAATAATAATAATATGTTGTATATGATATAAACCGTAGGCCTATTGGTACGATTTTTCGGTACCACTTTACAATAAGACTACCCTTATAAAGAATTCATAAATAATTAGGTTATTATTAAGTTGTAAACACTTTATTAATCATTAAGAACCATTTATAAACCAGTTCTAACATAGTTTTCATATGTCAACACAGGCTCACTGTTTGGCAAGATGACTAAGCCTTATATTGGCTAGCTTACTTCGTCTTCTTCATCAGCCAGCATCCTTGGTATCTGTTGTTCAGTGAGTTTATTCCCCCCTTCAATCAATCAATGTTTATTTATATAGCCCAATATCACAAATGTTACATTTGTCTCAGTGGACTTCACAGTTTGTACAGAATATCAGTATGACAATACGACACCCTCTGTCCTTAGACCCTCTGTCCTTAGACCCCTTCCATCTTGATGTTTCTTGACATCTCTTTATGACCATTTATTTATGAGTTACTAACATTTATAACTGCCAAAAGGGAGCCTTATTGTAAAGTGTAAAACACATTCCCATTATTAATGAGTTACTAACATTTCTAATAAGGCTTAGCAGTACAGATAAATGTGGGCTCACTATTTGGCAAGCAACCGGTCACAGTTGCCCTGTTTATCTCAAATCTTATAAAAGCTTATTAATGATTTATAAAGTTTTCACAACTTAATTAATAAATGAATTACAAACTATTCGTAAACCCTTTATAAGGGTAGTCTTATTGTAAAGTGGTACCGATTTTTCTCATGGCAGTTAGACTCTAGAGACAAACCAGGGGGCTTTGCTTTTAATCTGTGTCTGTCCATTTGGTGTAGTATTTTATCCAATATTACATTTGGTTTATATATTAGTCACTTTATTATGAAATGCCAGGTTGTAGGCCTTGGTTTGAACATTCAATTCTGAAAATAAAAAATCAACCATTTAATGATGATTAATGATTCATTTTTCTTTAATCCTGACATGACTAGAGTAGATAGTAATTAAGTATGTCAATCTGTATAGGAAGACGAGTTAAGGGATAGAGGAGAAAAGGTTATGGTATAATTACAGAGCCTGTCAATTTATGAATTGAGGAAATCAAAGTTAGTCTATTAACCAAAGTGCAGCCATCTAATAATGTACTATCTGTAATTAAAGATCAGAGGAAAAGAACAGAATGAGAGGGGTAAATCCGGAATAAAGAAGCAAAGAGATTATAGAGCAGTGAGAAGGAAAGGAAGAAAGAGAAGACACGTTTAGGTCAGGATGGATATCCGAAAGTGGTTGTCCAACAAGAAGGCTGGTAGTTCTGGCAGCAGCAAAGATATTGTGGAGGCCGAGCTTCCAGAGAGGGATTTAGTTCAGAGCGAGTTAACTCCACCAGCCAGAGAAGATGTCCCGGCGGCGGCCAGAGCATCTTGTTCCACAATAAGCACTAGAATGGGTCAACAGTCGCCTCCAGCTCCACCTTTTAATGCCACTGCGCCTGACGATCTTGGGACAGAGGGGCCAGCCCAGGTTATCCTGCAGTCCTACCCTGTCCGAATAATTAATGGCCAAAACGCACCTTTACCAAGAATAGGTTTAATGGAAGAAAGTGGCTGGAATATTCAGTTGTGGCTGATGCTGCATTTTGCTTTCCATGTAGAAAGTTTAACATAGGGTGTAGTGCTAATGCAGACAAAGCCTTCACACAAACCGGCTTCTGTAATTGGAAATGTGCAACTGATAACTGATGTGTGTGTGTATGTCCCTTTAACGTTCAGCACTGATTGAGGGCACCTGGCTGTCGGTACGGCCATGAGGAGTGAAAGGCCCGAGCCAGAGACTTGCTTGCTCTCTCTGTTGGAGGATTTGTTTTGGAGAGCATACCTGACTTATGATTTTGTTTCCCTTCACCTTAGTTTGGCATTCAACACTTTGCACGACCACACCATTTTCACACACCCGCACACATACACTACTGATCTTACTGATTAACACATCCCATTGTGGTAGCTCTGTTTAGTTTAATGGTAATAATAAATATATTTCCTTACATCGCGTCCGTTTCACGTTTTTGGCCAAGAGCCAGGCCGTGACAGTTGTGAAAAAAAAGTCGCCCCCTCTGATTTTTTAACAGCCCCCTCAGTCATTTAATCCTGGAGCCTGGCCTGGCTGACACCCTCCCTTCCTCCACTTCCACTTTATGCAGTTCATTCCTCCAGTTTTTCTCTGACAAAATCACTGCCATTAATCTCTCCCTATCCGCTGCATCTGACACACATACATCTTCTCCAGCATCCACCGCCACAATTTCTCCCCCCATCTCCCTGGACCTCCAGAGCCTTCTTCCTCCCCACGGCCGCCTCTCCCAGTTCACTCTGGTTACCCCCCCTGAAATACTCAAACTGATCAGCTCCTCCAAACCCACAACCTGCTCCCTTGACCCTCTACCCACCCCTCTACTGAAGTCCTGTCTCCCCGTCCTCTGCCCCTACCTTGTCAACCTTTTCAACTCACTTAGTTGGCATACAGGGAACTGCTTTAGGCTGGTTTAGGTCCTATCTATCTGAACGCTCTCAGTTTGTACGTGTTAACGATGAATCTTCCACGCAAACCAAAGTTAGTCATGGAGTGCCACAGGGCTCAGTGCTCGGACCTATTTTGTTCACATTATATATGCTTCCGTTAGGCAATATTATAAGGAATCATTCTGTAAACTTTCATTGTTATGCGGATGATACTCAACTATATTTATCAATCAAGCCTGATGAAATTAATCATCTAAATAAAATTCAAGACTGCCTTAAGGACTTAAAAACGTGGATGACCTTAAACTTTTTGATGTTAAACACGACCAAAACTGAAGTTATTGTACTTGGCCCGAAGAATCTACGAAACAAATTATCTAAAGACATACTAACTATGGATGGCATTAATTTGGCCTCCAGTGAGACTGTAAGGAATCTTGGTGTTATATTTGATCAGGATTTATCCTTTAACGCCCACATAAAATCAATTTCAAGGACCGCCTACTTCCATCTACGTAACATTGCAAAAATCAGGCATATCTTGCCTCAAAACGATGCAGAGAAACTAGTCCATGCATTTGTTACTTCTAGGCTGGATTATTGTAACTCTTTATTATCAGGGAGTACTAAGAAGTCAATCAAGTCGCTTCAGCTGATTCAAAATGCTGCGGCTCGTGTACTAACCAGAGTTAGGAAAAGGGACCACATTACTCCTGTTCTGGCTGCCTTACACTGGCTCCCTATAGAACACAGGATATAATTTAAAATTCTTCTTCTCGCCTACAAAGCCCTTAATGGGCAGGCGCCATCTTACCTTAAAGAACTCATTATACCCTACTGTCCTACTAGGGCATTGCGTTCCAAGAATGCAGGGTTGTTGGTTGTTCCTAGAATCTTTAAAAGTACAATGGGAGCCAGAGCCTTTTCTTATCAAGCTCCACATTTGTGGAATCAGCTTCCAGTTTGTGTTCGGGCGGCAGACACCCTATCCGTTTTTAAGAGTGCGCTTAAGACCTTCCTTTTTGATAAAGCTTATAGTTAGGGCTGATTAGATTCAGCCCCTAGTTTTGCTGATATAGGCTTAGTTTGTCGGGGGACATCTTACTTCTTCCTTCTCTCTGTCTATACCCGTGTACACTCATGTTCCGATTAACCCAGCTTCCCCAAATGTCTTTCTTTTTGGTGTCTATATACGCTGGGATCCGGACTCAAGATCCAGCGAGCGCTGGATCTTGAGTCGTGGCTGTGGTCCTGGATCATAGGTCCTGGATGGATATCCTCGTGGATTCATCTTCCTATTATACACACATGCATTTCCAAACATTTGGACTACCTATGTTGCAAATGTATTATCTTTTCAATTTACACACGGCATCTATTGCACGTCTGTCCGTCCTGGGAGAGGGATCCCTCCTCTGTTGCTCTCCCTGAGGTTTCTCCCATTTTTCCCTTTAAACTGGGTTTTCTTTGGAAGTTTTTCCTTGTACGATGTGAGGGTCTAAGGACAGAGGGTGTCGTATTGTCATACTGATATTCTGTACACTCTGTGAAGACCACTGAGACAAATGTAACATTTGTGATATTGGGCTATATAAATAAACATTGATTGATTGATTGATTGATTGATTGAACTCCTCCCTGTCCCAAGGAACAGTTCCCTCTGCCTTCAAAACTGCTGCTGTCACTCCCATCCTCAAGAAACCCGGTCTGGATCCCTCCTCCCTCAGTAACTACCGTCCCATCTCCAACCTCCCCTTTGTCTCAAAAACAATAGAACGCATTATCTCCAAACAACCTCTCCGACAGATCCCACTTCATCTCCCTCAACAACCACTCCTCTGCCACAGCTTCAGTCACCCAAGGTGTTCCCCAAGGTTCAGTACTCGGCCCCCTCCTCTTCATCATCTACATCCTCCCCCTTGGTCAGATTCTCCGCCAATACAACCTGGACTTTCACTGCTATGCCGACGACACCCAGATTTACCTCAGCACCAAATCCCCCAACAACCCCCCCCTCACCCACATCGAATCCTGTCTGACTGCAATAAAATCCTGGATGCAACAGAACTTCCTCAAACTCAACAGCAATAAAACTGAACTCCTCCTCATCGGATCCAAATCCACCCTCAGCAAAACCCCCAACCTGACAGTCACCATTGATGGCACCCCTGTTTCCCCCTCCACCCAGGCACGCAACCTTGGCATGATATTTGACCCCACCCTCTCTCTCGAGCCCCACATCCGTCATGTTGTAAAAATCTAATTTTTCCACCTCCGCAATATTGCCAAACTCCGTCCCTCTCTCACCCGCCCTGCAGCTGAGTGACTCATTCACGCCTTCATCTCCTCCCGCCTTGACTATTGCAACTCCCTCCTCTACGGCATCAGCTCCACCTCCCTCAATAGACTCCAGCGTGTCCAGAACGCAGCCGCCAGACTCCTCACCCACACCAAATCATGGCATCATATCACCCCGGTCCTCAAAGAACTCCACTGGCTCCCCGTTTCACACCGCATCCATTACAAACTCCTGGTCCTCACTTACAAAGCCCTGCACCATCTGGCCCCCCCCTACCTCACTGACCTCCTCACCCTCTACCAACCACCCCGGTCCCTCAGATCCTCCTCAGCCGGTTTGCTTTCAATCCCCAAGGCCAAACTCCGGAGCTTCGGGCACAGAGCCTTCTCTGTGGCAGCCCCGAAGCTCTGGAACTCCCTCCCCCAAGACCTCCGTGAGTCTGAGTCCTTTACCCTGTTCCAGTCCCGCCTCAAAACCCACCTCTTCAACTCTCTATCCATAAGCCCCCCCCCCCTCTCAATCAACTTCCTCCTGACTGCTTTTCTGTTTTGTTTGTTTCTTTTTGTTTTTGTTTTGTTTGTCTACCCTCCCTCCCAAATGTAAAGCGTCTTTGGGTTCAGAAAAGCGCTATAGAAAATTAATATATTATTATTATTTTGCCTTCGCAGCAGCAGTCCTTCACCCAAGCTGCCTCGAACTCTGCTCGGTTTAAAGCACCGGACAAGCAGAGGTCGCAGCCCAGGCTGGAGACAAGGGCAAGCTGGCCTAGAAAATCTCCGGCTGCAGCTCAGGCTCAGCCAACCCAGAATTTCGGCCAGCAGTCGAAGAAGAAGCGAGCGGCGTGACAGCCCCTCCTTCTCCCCTCTGTGACAGAGCTGGAAGTTCATTCCCCGGCTGTGAATGTGTTCCCGCCGCCTCGAGAGATGCATAAACACCATCCTCAAGTCCGCACAAACACATGTCACACGTTGATTGATTCTTTTGTTATAAAACATTTGCCGCTGACGCATCCAGGCTTCAGGCCGAGGGCGCAGCTCAAAAAAATGAAAAGAAAATCAATAAAACCAATAAACAGCCCGCCAATTGTTCCCCTTTTTGAGATCAGCTACGGCATCTCTCAAAAGGCGGATTATTGACGGGTCTGTGAAGGCACCACGCGCACGCGCAGTGCCTTCACAGACCCGGGACAGAACTACTGTCCAGAGGTGCACCACTCTATGCAGACTGGACTCCTCATCCAAGGATCGGGAGTCCGCTGTGGGTGCGTTACGGCAGAGCCGCGTTAAATATGTCCGCATAAAGAAAAAATGCTCAATGACAGCTGTTCTCTTTAATGCACGATTTAAACGCACTGTTAGGCAGGGACGCACTCGTACACGATTGACCTCCGGGTCCTCTGTACGCGTTCCCACCCCTGGCTCTGATACCCCCAACTCTGACCAGAGTGAAGGAGCAACGCCACACACTTATCCTGATGACTCCGCCCTATCCCGCAACGTACGGGCTGGCGGAGATATATCAGCTGTTGTGCGGGCAGCCATGGCAGCCCCCACCACGCAGGGACAGATTGTATCAGGCGGGGGGGGGGGCGATCCTTCACCCACGCCCAGAGCGCGGGGCACTATGGGCCTGACCCGTGAGTGGTACAATCGGAATACAGTGGGACTCCCTCAGAAGGTGATGAACACTATTCAGAGTGCGAGAGCTTCCTCCACCAGGTCTCTTTACGACTGTAAGTGGAGGGTGTTTGAGGAGTGGTGCCTTCAAGAAGGACACATCTCTTTTCAATGTCCTGTCGGGGTGATTTGATCATTTCTACAGGACTTGATCGATAAACACAGAGCTTTCTCCACGATCAAGGTGTACCTGGCTGCTATTGCTGCATGCCATGTGGGCTTTGAGGGTAAGACGGCTAGCCAACATCCTTTGGTCTGCCGTTTTATGAAGGGAGCTCGCAGGCTCCTCCCTGTCTCCAGGTGCCCTTATGGGACTTGGCAGTGGTTTTGAATGGGCTCAGAATGACCCCATTTGAACCCCTGGAAGGAGCTGACATGAAACATCTGTCACTCAAGACAGTGCTGTTACTGGCCCTGGCATCCGCCAAGCGGGTCAGTGATATCCATGCACTGTCTGTACATCCCTCATGCACTCAGTTCGCCCCAGGGCAAACGAGAGAGTGTTGTTGAAGCCCAACCCTGCCTTTACACCAAAGGTGGTTGGTTCGTGTACCCCAATTGACATTGAGGCATTTCCTCCACAGCTGGTTTCCTCCGGGGAGCAGCAGCAGGATCTGTTGTGTCCAGTCCGGGCTTTACACACATATATGGACAGATCAAAGGAGCTTCGTCTTAATGACCAACTCTTTGTGTCCTGGGCTAACCCTTGCAAGCCTGTTACTAAGCAACGGCTCTCCCACTGGATTGTGGAGGCAATTGCTTTGGCCTATATGAGTCAGAGTTTGCAAGCACCTTCGGGTCTGCGGGCTCACTCGACTCGGGGTCTGGCTACATCCTGGGCTTTGTTCAAGGGTGTTTCCATCCAAGACATCTGTGCAGCGGCGAGCTGGTCCTCGCCACACACTTTTGTCCGCTTTTACAGGCTGGACGTCTCCAAGCGTGGCCCGAGCAGTGCTGGGCACCTTGTTGAGTCGGGACTCTACCTGTTAAGTTCTGGTTGATCAGTGATCTTCGAGATAAGCTCGTCTGGCAATACGGGAGCTACAATTTCCCATAGTGAGACATCGAACGGAGTGTTATGAATGAGAACTATAGGTTACTTACGTAACCCCAGTCTCAGAGTAACATGAAGTGAGATGTCTCACCAGGCGGCCCTCCTTGCTATGGTGAAGCGAGAAGAGGTGCTTATTTTAAATGACGCATGCGTTGTGGCGCAAGCTACTTATAGGGGGTGAATTCCCTAACGCTGACGTCAAGATCACCAGCCAATCAGGATTGGCGTAATGAAATTGATGCTTCTGTTTGCTCCGCGATGAGGCGCATCCCATAGTGAGACATCTCACTTCATGTTACTCTGAGACTGGGGTTACGTAAGTAATCTATAGTTTCTTAGGGTCAAAAACACTAAACTCACAACTTAAAATGAAAGCGTTTCGTTTATTTAATAAAAGAGCACATGTTCAATGTGAAAAGTGACAGTAGATATTATTATTTGCAATTTGGTGATATATATATTTAAAAAAAAATTATATATATTTTTTAAACACCTTGAATTTCAGGGGGGGACGCGGGGCTCCGTTGGCGGGGTGCACCGCCCCTCCAAGACAATGGTAGGGGAAACACTCGATAGTGTTAAATCAACGATAGGTTCCCCCCCTCAAAGGTGATTGGTTCACTGCATCGCAGGTATTATTGTGATTGGCTCTTGGGCCACATCAAAATTAGACGCGCTGTCATCCTCTCATACTGACACCTGACACCACACATACACACGTAGGGAGAGCCGTGACGAAAGTAACACGGGACGAAAGTAACGGAGCAATTTTATCCGAGCCCAAACAACTTTGACCGGCCAAATTACGTCAGAATTATCAGCATTCAATACTTAACAGACCTACTAAATATCAGGTTTAACTGTCAGGAGTAGCTAGTGTTGTCACGATACCTGTCACAATCGAGCTGAGGACCAAAGTGCAGAACACGGGAAACCAGGGATAGTCGGTAATCAGCTTTATTGATGGCAATAGGCTGGTAGGAGACAAAACGGCAGATAGTAGGCAAAGGGCTGGTCGGGGACAGGCGAGGGTTCCAGGAGAAAGCAGGACGGGAGTCGCAGGTACAGCACGGGTCAGGGAGCAGGCGAGGCAGGCTGGTCAGGGACAGGCAGGGTCGAAACCGGGAGAGCAATCTGAAGGGTAATGCGGGAAAGACTGGCATGCTGCAAAGTACGATCTGGCACTGAGGTGAAAGTGAAGTGGGCCTAAATACTAATGGAGCTGATGGGTGCAACAGAGTGAGAGAGAGACAGGGTGTGACTACCAGGTGACTAAGGAAAGTTAATGCAGAAAATAGGTGAGTGAGAAAGCAAACTGTGACAGAACCCCCCCCTTAATGGACGGCTCCTGACGTCTAAGAAAATTTCTAGGAGAAAAAGAGAAAAAAAAAAAGAAAAACTATATATATATATCTAAGAAGAATAGACAAAAACCTTACAGACAAAGGGTGGAAGGTGGAGGTATGGAAATCCTCGTCCTCCTCGACTGATGACGCTTCCCCCTCCCCCTCGACGAAGCCTCTGGTCTGTAGCGGACGAATGCCCCCTGGCTTAACGCCTGGTTGAGCGTGGGTCCTAGAAGGCTGCTCCGGGTAACGCAGGTGGAAGTCTCGGATGAGTTGAGGGTTGAGGATATGGCGAGCAGGAATCCACTGCCTTTCCTCGGGACCATAGCCCTCCCAGTCCACTAAATATTGAACCCCTCTTCCTCTGCGACGGGAACGGAGTAGACGACGAAGGGTGTAGGTAGGGCCCCCATCGATCATCCTAGGGGGTGGTGGTGGAGGGGCGGCGGGAATCATAGGACTCTCCCGGACCGGTTTAATCCTGGAAACGTGGAAGGTGGGATGGATCTTCATGTTCCGGGGCAAACTCAGTCGAACTGCTGCGGGGTTAATGACCTTGACAATCTCGAAGGGTCCAATAAATCTGGGTGCTCACTTTTTAGACTCCACCCGAAGGGGAATGTTCTGAGTGGAAAGCCACACACTCTGGCCTACCTGGTACACAGGTGCCTTGGTGCGTCGGCGGTTCGCTGATGTGGCGTACCGGTTAGCAGACTGAAGCAGAGTTGTTCGAGCCTGCCTCCAAGTCCTCCGACAACGTCTGATGAAAGCCTGGACAGACGGGCAGGTAACCTCCTTCTCCAATGCAGAGAACAATGGGGGTTGAAAACCGTATGCACACTGAAAAGGGGAAAGACCAGTAGCGGAACTGATGAGGGTGTTGTGGGCATACTCCACCCACAGGAGTTGTTTTGACCAGGTTGTGGGATGATCGGAAGCCATGCAGCGGAGAGTGGTCTCCATCTCCTGATTCTTCCGTTCGGTCTGGCCATTGGCCTGTGGGTGGAAACCGGAGGTGAGACTGACCGTCGCCCCGATCAGTTCACAAAACTCCCTCCAAAACACAGAGGTGAACTGGGGCCCCCGGTCAGAAACCACATCAGTCGCCAGTCCGTGAATGCGAAAAACGTGGATAAGAATCAGTTCTGCCGTCTCCTTAGCTGACGGGATCTTAGGCAGGGGTACGAAATGAGCCATCTTACTAAACCGATCTACCACCGTCAAGATGGCAGTATGTCCGTGGGACGGTGGTAGACCAGTCACAAAGTCCAATGAAATATGTGACCAAGGGCGACGTGGGACCGGTAATGGATGAAGGAGTCCCGCTGGCGCTTGATGAGATGGTTTGTGCCGATTGCACACAGGACAGGCGTTCACAAACTCCCGAGTGTCAGCCTCCAGCGTGGCCCACCAGAACCGTTCTAGAACCCTCCCCTTGGTACGTTGAATTCCAGGGTGGCAGGAAAGTCTGGATCTGTGAGCCCACTGAAGCACCTCAGCCCTCAAAACCTGAGGCACAAACAAACGGTTGAGAGGACAAGAACTCGGACCGGGTTGGTCCACCAAAGCGGTCTTAACCCTCTCCTCAATCTCCCAAGTGAGGACGCCGATCACCCGAGGAGCAGGGAGAATAGTGTCCGGAATACCCCAGTTGTCTCCCCCCCTCTCGAACTGCCGGGACAAAGCGTCGGCCTTAACGTTGCGGGAGCCCGGGCGGTAGGAGAGGAAAAAATTAAACCGGGTAAAAAATAACGACCACCTGGCTTGTCGGGGATTCAGTCTTTGGGCCGACCTGATGTATTCCAGGTTCTTATGGTCGGTCCAAACCTGAAATGGTTGTTCTGTCCCCTCAAGCCAGTGTCACCACTCCTCCAACGCCAACTTGACTGCTAGAAGCTCCCGATTCCCCACGTCATAGTTCCTCTCCGCCGGACTCAATCTCCTCGAAAAGAAAGCACAGGGATGGAGCCTCTGGTTCTCCCCAGAACGTTGCGACAGGATGGCCCCCACCCCAACGTCAGAAGCATCCACCTCCACCACCAACTGACCAGCAGGATCTGGTACCTGCAGGATAGGAGCCGATGTAAACCGGCCCTTGAGGTCCTGAAAAGCCTCCTCGGCTGGAGGGGACCATCGGAACGTCACCTTGGACGAGGTCAGGGCGGTGAGCGGGGCGGCCACGGTGCTGTAGCCACGGATGAACCATCTGTAAAAGTTGGCGAATCCCAGGAAACGCTGCAGCTCCTTCCGGGAATCAGGGACCCGCCACGAAGTAACCGCAGAAACCTTAGAAGGATCCATCTCCACACTTCCTTGACCCACGATGTAGCCGAGAAAGGCGACCGAGGAAGTGTGAAACTCGCACTTCTCTGTCTTGACGAACAGCGAGTTCTCCAGAAGTCTCTGGAGGACCGTCTGGACATGATGGACGTGTTCCTTGAGGTTCCTTGAAAAGATCAAAATGTCATCCAGATAAACAAAAACATAACGATCCAACATGTCCCGGAGTACGTCGTTCACCAATGCTTGGAAAACTGCAGGGGCATTGGTAAGTCCAAATGGCATCACCAGGTACTCGTAATGTCCTGAAGAGGTGTTGAAGGCGGTCTTCCATTCGTCCCCCTCACGGATTCGTACCAGGTGATACGCGTTTCGTAGATCCAGCATAGTGAAGATTGTAGCCCCCTGTAGTAACTCGAATGCTGACGAGATGAGTGGCAAGGGATAACGATTCTTCACCGTGACGTCGTTCAGGCCCTGATAGTCAATGCAGGGTCTCAGGGTCTTGTCCTTCTTCGCCACAAAAAAAAACCTGCGCCTGCGGGTGATGTGGAAGGACGAATAATTCCTGCAGCCAGAGAGTCATTGATGTAAGTCTCCATGGACCTCCTCTCTGGTGCCGAAAGCGAGTACAACCGGGCCTTGGGTGGAACTGCTCCTGGATGTAGCTCAATGGCGCAGTCATAGGGCCGATGAGGTCGGAGAGATGTCGCCTTAGCCTTGCTAAAAACCTCCTTAAAGTCCAAATATTCTGCCGGAACCCCAGTAACATCCGGAACCAGGTTCATATCCACAGATAGTTGAGGTGCGGAAGCCTGCTTGAGGCAAACCTGATGACAGGAGGAACTCCAACCTAAGATAGACCCAGTTGCCCAGTCAATGTTTGGGTTGTGGCGGCGGAGCCACGGATAGCCCAAAATCAGAGGGATTTGGGGGGACCGTAGCACATGAAACTGGATTGTCTCATGGTGGTTCCCCGACATGAGCATATGTACCGGCGTCGTCTGGTGTGTCACTGTTCCCAGTAGGTGACCATCCAAAGCATTAGCCGGTACCGGCTGGAGCAACCGAACCTGTTGGATGCCCAGCTGTAGTGCGAGCTCCTCGTCAATGATGCTGACATCTGATCCGGAGTCGATAAAAACAGCCAGAGCCTGAGATTTGCCTGTCAGGAGGAGTTGAGCATGGCACAAGGGTCTTAGATTGGGGATCAGCTCAGAGGTTTGGCCCACCAGTATACTCCCCATTACTGATGAGCTCTGCCTTTTACCGGACAACGGGAAACCATATGTCCAGCCTGACCACAGTAAAGGCAAAGATTACCTCTTCGACGTAACTCCCTCTCCCCAGAGGTAAGACTGGTACGACCCACTTGCATGGGCTCGGCCTCCCCGTACCGTGAGTCAGAGTAGGAATGGGAATTCTCCGCCGAAACCGGAAGTCGAAATCTCCCAGAAACCGGCCCGCCACTCGCGTCTGTTGCTCTCCTCTCCGGGTCTGGATTCGTCTGTCAATCCGAGAGGTGAGCTCAATCAACCCATCCAAGGAAGCAGGGAGATCATAGGAAACCAGCTCATCTCTCATATAATCCGCTAATCCTCTCAGAAATGCGTCACACTGCGCCGGCTCGTTCCAGCTGCTGCGGCGGCTGCTGGTGCGGAAGTCAAGAGCGTAATCCACCACCGTGCCGGAACCCTGGCTCAAACTCAGCAGACCCCCGGCAGCGTCGGGACCCAGACGAACGGAACCGAACACCTTCCGCATCTCCGCGGAAAATGCAGCAAAAGAGGCGCAGGCTGACGTCTGCTGCTCCCACTCTGCAGTTCCCCATAACCGGGCTCTTCCCGTCAGATGATTAACGGTGAAAGCTACACGAGCCGCCTCGGAGGCGAAGGTGTGGGGCTGCAGTGAAAACAATATGGAACAGTTTGTGAGAAAAGGACTGCATCCCTCCGGCTCACCAGCGTAGCGTTCCGGCGTTCCCACACGAGGCTCCGGAGCGTATCCCGTCGGGGCTGGAGCGGGCATCGGAGCTGCGGGCGGAGGGGCGGTAGCAACCATGGTAGCAGTTAGCTGTTGTACCGTGGCGCCCATCTGTTGCATCTGGGAGGTAAGGTAATCCAGCATTTGTCCCTGGGTTGAGGTTGTCTGGTGGGTCTCGGTAGCTAAGGTAGCTATCGTGACCTCCTGTCTTTGGATGGCATCCTTAACCCTTTCAAAGCGGTCTCTAGGAGACCCGGTGTTTGCTTGGTCCATTTCTGGCCAGATCGTTCTGTCACAATCGAGCTGAGGACCAAAGTGCAGAACACGGGAAACCAGGGATAGTCGGTAATCAGCTTTATTGATGGCAATAGGCTGGTAGGAGACAAAACGGCAGATAGTAGGCAAAGGGCTGGTCGGGGACAGGCGGGGGTTCCAGGAGAAAGCAGGACGGGAGTCGCAGGTACAGAACGGGTCAGGGAGCAGGCGAGGCAGGCTGGTCAGGGACAGGCAGGGTCGAAACCGGGAGAGCAATCTGAAGGGTAATGCGGGAAAGACTGGCATGCTGCAAAGTACGATCTGGCACTGAGGTGAAAGTGAAGTGGGCCTAAATACTAATGGAGCTGATGGGTGCAACAGAGTGAGAGAGAGACAGGGTGTGACTACCAGGTGACTAAGGAAAGTTAATGCAGAAAATAGGTGAGTGAGAAAGCAAACTGTGACAATACCAACATTTCGGTTTCGATACCAAGTCAAGAATTGCGATTCCGATTATTTTTCGATACTTTTCTTAAAAAAAGGGAAACAGTCTTAAATGTAATTATTGTGATTTATTTCACACCATGTTAAACAATGAGAACAATAAATAAAATAAATGACAATAATTCGTATTAAATACAATTAATAAATGTCTTACAGACTGTCCGTAGGCTTGCCCTCACTGTCAGAGATATAGCTAAAATACATCCAAATGTAGCTTCTGGCGTCTTTTTTGTCAACAAGCCGAGGCGCAGCGGCAGTTGCACTCCCACTTGCAGCCATGCTTCTCGTTTTCTCACATGCTCTGGCAGCTAAGGCATACACGCACTTGAGCGTGCTTGAGAGGGGCGGGACTGCAGGCATGGCTGCAGTGCAGGGAGTGGAAGCAGAGCGCTGAACACGGCTCAGTAAAACGGCGCTTTCTCACCGGAGTACTTTTCCCCGTCATTCTTACAGTACCGATACTAATGAAATGGAAGAATCGTAACGTTTTTAACGGCAGGGTATCGCGGTATACCTTTCAAGTATCGGTACACCGTGCAACACTAGTCAGGAGTCAGTGTCTCTCCCCCAAACTCACACAATTCGATATGAACTGAAGAGCCGCATGAAACTAGGCAAAGAGCCACATGCGGCTCGAGAGCCGCGGGTTGGCCACCCCTGGTCTACATGGTTACATGAACAAACACTGCGTAGCGCGCATTTGCCGCCATCTTGTGTATTGTATATGCACACAGTTATATGTAATATGTTGTCTTTATATTTTAGTTAAATAATTCTGTGAGGGTTCTGCTATGTTGTCAATTATATTACCTTATCAATGATATTGTGGTAATTAAGGAGTCTCATGATTGAAATACAGTGTTAATAGCCAAGTTGTATGTGCTATTGAAAGGTGTTGCATTTGTTGACTCACTCGAGTAAAGTACCGGAGAATGAAACCTAACTTTGACTCTTGTCAAAATTCTTCCCTTTTATCAGGGGCGTAACACATACATGATAATGAATGTTTTCTGTCATGTGAACAAATGTCACTGTCAGTTAGGACTTATAATCAGGGGTGCACAAAACTTTTTTGCCCTGCTTCTCAAAGGAGCACCTGGAGATGTTGCTTGGTGCTCATCCTTAAAATGAAATAAACCGTAACTTTTGAGGGGGTCTTGACTTTATTTGCCAGACACACGGCACTGAACACACATGCAGAGGTGAACACTGAACACACATGCAGAGGTGAACACTGAACACACATGCAGAGGTGAACACAGAACACACATGCAGAGCTGAACACTGAACACACATGCAGAGGTGAACACTGAACACACATGCAGAGGTGAACACTGAACACACATGCAGAGCTGAACACACATGCAGAGGTGAACACTGAACACACATGCAGAGCTGAACACTGAACACACATGCAGAGCTGAACACACATGCAGAGGTGAACACAGAACACACATGCAGAGGTGAACACAAGACAACATTAGCACGACCAGTAATCCTACAAGCTGTCATCACTACCCTCCTGACTGTTCTCCTCACTGTCTTCCTCTCTGTCAGACATGGTAGCTGATGATGTAGGCCTACTTCTTTCTCTCTGGGTGAGTCTGTGATTAGCTGCTTGCATCCACAAGTCAACAGCTGGGTTTGGGTCGAAAGTCTCTGTTGTCATCTTAGACAAGTGGATGTAATCAAATAAGTATGTGAACATACCCAATAACCTACCATAGCCAATAACAAATGAATGTAACTTATTTTATTTGTGTTGTTCATTCATATCTTATTTTACCTTAACATTTATTTATTTATTTATGCATCTCTCCAGTTTTAAAGGATATTTTTGGTTACTGTCCTATAGTATACATTGGAATGATTTCAAACCTGTTTATCCCAATAATTATAAAGGAGTGCCTTGGAAATATGTGTTTACATAAATTGTGATCAAACCGTTTGAACTTAGACTAAAGTTAACTATCTAAACACTCAAGAGTCCTTTACCGAACTGAGCTGTAGTTATCAGCCTATCAGTCTGACTGGAGAGGACTCTCCCTCCACATCATTGTAGAAACATCTTCTTCTTATATCCGTTAGAGCAGCTAGCACCAGATGCTAATAACAGGCAGCGCCGGTACCGGGCGGTGCGCCGTTCTCTCTCTCCCTCGCTCACTCACACTTTGGCTGTGAGCTGCGGGCGCCAGATAAGCAAACATCCCCCATTTTCATCACTTACAGCGCCCATCGTACAGGGCAAATGAAACGTGTAACCGGGGTGAAAAGGGTGTTACATTTACTTAATTATGAATATTGTTAACATCAAGGCCGAAAATTAGGATGAGCACCAACGGTCAAAAATGTTTTCTTCCCTCCCAGAGCTGTCAGCTCAGCAACTCCCCAGAGCTGGCACCCATAGGCGAACATCTACTGTATAACGCGGCTACGGGCCGGCCCTGAGTTCATATCATAGGTTCATATGCAACTCGCAAATATCTTTCTCTCTCCCTCTCTCTTGGTACGCAAATGCGCCTTTTTTCAAATGACCCGGTGCTCTTTTTTTGGCGGAGGTGCGCATGCGCACCAGTTATGTGCAGCCCTGCTTATAATGGTTTCTGGATTTTCTCTTTACCCAAATCATTTTTGGAAATACGGAGAAATCGTCCCAGAATCCTATAGCCACAGGAAACCTTTTTCAGCAAAATATACATAGTCTCAGATTGAAGAGACCGTGCAGGTTTTGGGGGCATTTTATGATGCAGATTGTAACCAATGCTAGCCAATGCCATGAAGCCCCTCACTTTAAAAGCCTGCGATAACCAGCTGCAGAATGTAAAACCATGAAAAAGTTCTTATCTTTCAGGACCGACACCTCGCTAAGGTGCCATCCTATAATAACAACAGGACTACTTCAGAAGCAAAGCCGGGGGCTTTCAGGTAACAACATAAGAGAGACCCTCTGTAGACCCAAAGCTTAGTTTGTCCTGTCTGAACACGGCAGTGCAACATGTTGAACAGAACCTGCTCCCTATATGAAGGGCTCATTCTAAGAAGGCAGAAACACAAACATCTATAGTCTTAGGTGATTATACACTAATGTGGAATAGTTATGAATAATATATTATTCTTCTGCTAATATATCTCCCCAAATACTACACATTTGCTATTTACACCCAAAAAAAGTTGTCTACATTTGGAAAAAGTGCTGATGTTTTGACATATTGTGCTTCTTCATTAGAGTCTGACAGTCCTGATTAAAACAGAGTAGGCAAAGCTGTTCTATATCGTATAGGCATCGCCCTCTAAGGCTATCACTATTGGGTAATCCCACTGCGCATGCGCAGCACTGACAGACTTAATACACGCCAACCTATGACGTGGGCCCCACCTACGGACTCACTTCCGTATAAATAGGAAGTAGGCCGACAATCTGCTCCCATTTTTCTTCAGCATTTCGTAGTAGTGTGGGACAGCGTTGGTGTGTAGGGAAAAGCCTGGACCACGTTACGTGCCCCCTGCCTCACGTGCTGTTGTTCCTCCAGCTGTTGCTGGACAGGAATTTGGCTTATAGCACGTTCAAAACATATGCTGCTGCCATTTCATCTTGCCACGTAGGTTTTGGTGTCAGCACGGTGTTTAGTCACCCGCTGACAAAACGTTTTCTACGAGGAGCACAGAGACTCAGACCTGTGTCACGCACTTTGGCGCCTCAATGGGTTTTGGCTTTAGTCTTACGCGCACTTAGTAAAGCTCCTTTTGAACCTTTAGATCAGGTTCCCCTGAAGTTATTGTCAGCCAAAGTAGCTCTGCTCCTGGCTCTGACGTCAGCTAAAGGGTGAGTGATGTGTCTGCTCTCTCCGTCATGTCTCCAGATCCAAGGAGATGGCAGCTCAGCTGTTTTGCGCCCTATTGACCCGGCTTTTATGGCAAAGGTTATCACAAGCTCCTTTAGATCGAGAGTGATAACTTTGGATGGCTTTTTTCCTCCTCCTCATACATCAGAGGAGGAAGCCACATCTCATCACCTTCAGCACGCGCTGTCATGCTATTTTGCACGCACGGCTGCTTTGCGCAGTTCCCAGCGTCTGTTTGTGCATTACAGAGAGCACTCAATCGGGCAGCCTCTGTCTGCACAGCGGCTGTCACACGGGCTGTGTGAGGCTGTGTCACAGGCGTATTTCTCCTCTGGGTTGGATCCCCTGGAGAACAACAAAGCACACAGCACCAGATAATTTCAATCTCTACGGCGTTGCAAGGAGGAATGACAGTGGAAGACATTTGCGCTGCTGCATCTTGGTCTTCCCCCTGTTCTTTTATTTGTTTTTATTTGAGGGATGTCTCCCATTCCTCTCTGACGCACTCTGTACTGAGTGGCTTGTCAGAGTGAGTAATGTCGGGGACTCAACTGTGTGCCCTGTCTCCTCAACGCGTTCTCACTCCCAACCCGTCACATGTTGACGGTCGGTCAGGGCCCCTCCCCGTCACTCTATTACGGACAGGGTACCCCTTGAGAGTCAGTTTTCAACGGGCAGGGCGTCCCATTGACTTGCATAGAGCTCCCAGAATGTTGGTAATAGACGAGTTGGGATCGCGGCTAAATGCTCTCTGCAGATCCATTCTCACAGCGTTTATCAACCTTTTTCTTACTCAATATCAAGCCGAACTTATTGCTTTTACTTCTTTATTTTAATTGAATAATGTAGGACTTTTGTTGCCGTCAGTTACGGGGAGAGTAGGGGCTCAGAATACTGCAATCTCATCGTTTTTTCCTTCTAATTTTGTATTCTTTTTTAAACCACACACTGTTATTTACTCAACAATAACACATAATTATCCTTGTGTGAGTCCGTCAGGACCGAGGGTCGGAGCAGCTCATTTGCTTTAGAGAATTTTACACCAGGACGTAAGTATTCTCTCCTCTTCGCTTGACAAGCTCTGTGATTGGATGTTTGAGTGGCAGTGCGCCAAGGGTTACGCCGAGCGTCGAACAGCACTTTGAAATGGGATGGAACCACAGCAGACTGTCCAAAACTGGATTTGAACGGGTCCACCCGTCCCCCCCTCCATCCCCAGAACTACACATGCTGGATATTGTGTGTTTCGCAACATGTTCTATGCATAGACTGTATATATAAATGGACGTAGGGTCCTTGACGTCACCCATAGGATTCTGCAGAGTTGCCGTGAAGCCCTTAGTAGGCGGAGTCGGCCACTAACGGCTCGACAGTGACGTTAGAGTCTAACTCCCGCCTTCTCCCGCCTGCTCCAAATAAGGGCAAAGAGGCGGTGCTGAGGCGGAGCCGAGGCGGGACAGGGCGGGACCTGCTGCCACCGAGCGTGACGTTCCAGACCTAGCTCAGGCTAAGAAGCTAAGCTAACATGCTCTCAGTATTAAGCTAACAACCTATGCTAACAACCCAGCTTGCGGTCACTGATCCTCGTTCCCGGCATATTCTGAAGGTAAGATACCCTGTAACTTTACAAAACTTGTCCTTTTGATTTAAATGTTCTTGAACCTACACTATACTGTACAATTGTTTTTTAAGCGCTTCACCGTTTTTCAAATATAAATGTCATTTGTAACTAAACTTTGTAAACTAGCAGAGATATGGCCAGTGTTGCGTGAATTAAATTTAATTAATGAAATATGACTGTAGAAAAAGAAAGGTGCTTTTATTTTGATTAAACCATTTTTATTTATTTCAGCATTAAGAAAAAAGAAGATGGCAACCTCCTCCACGCCAAACTGCACAACCTGATGGTCCTGGCTTACTTTACATGACTTCAGATGGTTGACATTACACACAAACATACTATACATATATGTATATATACATGTGTGCACAATTGTAGATAAACAGCACACAGTATATAAATATATATATATAAACTGTGTTCTGTTAATCTGTTTTTTGAGGTTTTGCTCTCTTGTTACTTTTAACCATACAGGTGTGATTTCATAGTTATTTTGTATGTTATTGTCAAAGGAACAAAATGAGCAACCCTTTATACTTAATTTGATATTCCTCATGATCTGAAGCATTTGTTACTCTCATTTATTTCCCTCCCATAGTGACTGTATGGATAATCGGAGATAGCTATGTCCGGCGTGGAGCCCAGAGAGCTACAGAGACCATCGGCAGCAACCTGGGCCTCGACCTGAGGGTGTGCTGGTTCGGTTGGGGTGGACTGCGCTGGAGAGGTGTCCTCCCTTTCTTTTCCTACTCCCTGCGAGGAAGAGCAGTCCCGGATGTCCTCCTCATCCACTGTGGCGGCAATGACTTGGGGGATGTGCCCAGTGTTCAGTTGCTGAACCAGATGAAGGAGGACCTGCACCAGCTTCACCATCGGCACCCTGGCATGAAGA
Source organism: Pseudochaenichthys georgianus (assembly GCF_902827115.2). Lineage (NCBI taxonomy): Eukaryota > Metazoa > Chordata > Actinopteri > Perciformes > Channichthyidae > Pseudochaenichthys > Pseudochaenichthys georgianus. The sequence continues at coordinate 3,502,534 of NC_047518.2, read as the reverse complement.
TCATGCTCTCCCAGAGGCGCCGGTGGAGGGCTGGTGCAAATCCTGTCAAAAGTTTGTTAACAGTGTTATAGCTACTTTTGTTCATAGCCTAAATGGTGCCATTGTTGACCACTCCGACATTAGACATGACCGTCCTGGGCTGTTTTTGCGAGATGGAGTTCATTTCACCCCTAGGGGAAATGATATTTTTTTAAAGTCACTAGCCAATTGCCTGAAAGACCACCTCCAAAGACTGTGAACTGCTAAAATGTCAGTATCACTGTTTTTGGATTTGGCCTTTAGAGTATGTATTCTAAGGCCCTTGCTAAGCCCAGACTGTCATGGCTAATGTTGAGTTAGATATTACATCTGTAGCCATAACACTGTTAACATGGCTGCTCTTCCTCTTCCCCACATCCCACCCCCCCTCTTCCCCCAATGGACTCTGTAGCTCTCCAGCCCCATGCTGGGCATACCCCAGTGAGATGATAGTGAACTGTTCATGAACTTGTCATGAAAAGTTCATGAAATATTAGTGAACCATATTCATGAACAGCTCATAAAAAAGTTGATGAACTGTTCATGAAAGTGACATGAACATTAAATGGCACTAGGGCAGTTCATGAACTACTCATGAAACTCCTGTGCTGGAATGGTTCATGAACAATTCATGGAATATGGTTTTAGGCAGGTTCATGAACAATTCATGAAATGGAGTTTTCAGTGAGTGTGTAGGGATATTCAACCAAGAACATTTCAAGAATTGTTCATGAACATATCAAGAACTGTTCATAACAACTTCATGAACCGTTCATGAACAGTTCATACCCAGTCACTGAATATAATTCAATGGCTGGCTATGAACTGTTCATGTACATGAACTGCTCATGAACCACTGACTGTGGGTCAATTGGCAACCATAGAAAAAAACAATTATGTCAATCACAATGGAACTTTACTCAAATTAACAAACAAACAAACAAACATACATGTATACAGGTGGAGCACTACAATTAATCCTATCACTATTTGAAGCAGTTCTTGACACTCAGCTGCACAACATTTTTTGTTACGGGTCCCAAAAGCTTGGGTACCACAGCAACAATAAATGATTTCTGTAGAAAACAGAAAAGTGCAGCAGCAATAATTATACACAGGATCCGGTTGATCATCTGGATTGCTTCTTATTCAAAATTCAAAGTACACAGTTACATTCAAATAGCTGAACTTTACAAACATCACATTTCTCCATTTAAGTTATCTGTCTGTCACAGTCAATTACTGTATCTCAAGGAGAAATTCAACATAGTCAATATAAATTATTACATTACATTGCATTTAGCTGACGCTTTTATCCAAAGCGACTTACAATAAGTGCGTTCGACCAACAAAATACACACTTGAAGAAAACAGAATCATATAAGTACATCAGGTTTCATAGAGCAACACATTTCAAGTGCTACTCAACTGGCTTTAGGTAAGCCAGTCCATAAGTGCTTTGTTAATAGTTCTATTGCTCGAAGTGGAGTCGAAAGAGATGAGTTTTCAGTCTGCGCCGGAAGGTGTGTAAGCTATCTGCTGTCCTGATGTCAATGGGGAGCTCATTCCACCATTTTGGAGCCAGGATAGCAAACCCACGTGTTTTTGCTGATGGGAACTTGGGTCCCCTTCGCAGCGAGGGTGCAGCGAGCCGTTTGGTTGATGCAGAGCGGAGTGCACGTGCTGGGGTGTACGGTTTAACCATGTCCTGGATGTAGGAAGGGCCAGATCCATTCGCAGCATGGTACGCAAGTACCATTGTCTTGAAGTGGATTCTAGCAGTTACCGGAAGCCAGTGGAGGGAGCGGAGGAGCGGCGTGGTGTGGGAGAATTTAGGAAGGTTGAAGACCAGACGAGCCGCTGCATTCTGGATGAGCTGCAGGTCGGATGGCACATGCAGGTAGACCAGCCAGGAGGGAGTTACAGTAGTTTAGGCGTGAGATGATGAGAGCCTGGACCAGAACCTGCGTCGCTTTCTGGGTCAGCTGGGGACACATCCTCCTGATGTTGTAAAGCGTGTATCTGCAGCAGCGGGTTGTAGCAGCTATGTTTGCAGTGAAGGACAGGTTGTTATCTATAAACACATAACGCTATCAAATAATACTTTCTATCAATATATCTATCTTTACCAAATATAACATATTATGGAGATCACAAAAATACACTGTCAATGTTAATAAACAAAAAACAAGGCAATGTGCCTGCAAGACTGCACTCAGGTAAACAAAACATATTACCCGTGCGCAGCAGCTGACCTGCCTGCGAGCCTTCGCTCAGGTCACATTTACCCAGGCGCGGCTGAAGCCCGCGAAAATGGCATCTATTGTTGCCGACAGTTTAGTATTTTTAAAATACCGTTACTATGTCAAACATGCTCAAAACCTTCTGACACACTCTCCTAAACATCTCCAACATCATATCTAATTCACACAAGTTAACATCGATCATTTTCATTATGTACTGACCTGTAGAAAACAGAAAAGTGGAGCAGCAATAATTATACACAGGATCCGGTTGATCGTCTGGATTGCTTCTGAGGAGGGGGCGGAAGTGTCCCCCCTAAGGTAACCCAGATGTCACCGCTCACCTGCCAAAGGTTCCACCTTGGCGCTACTTACTCGTACTGCTTCTCAAACAGTACAGATAAACCATAAAATGATATGAATGTCACCAAAATAAATACAGATAATGTTCAGTTTCAAATTCACTATTGTTTTGTTTTAAGATTAAAAGTTTTAAAAAAGAAAGAAATGTTCAAATAGTAGATGAATATTCAAGAGGTCTTTAAAAACATCACACTGATCATCAAAAGTTCATAAAATGCTCATGAATATTCCAAAATATTCTGAACTTGCCACAATCATCCACAATTCATGAAATGCTCATAGTCATGAAAAGTTCATGAAATACTCATGCACACTTTGTGGGGTTTTAATTATAATGTTGTGATTGGCTGGATCATGAAAAGTTCATAAATTGCTCATAAAAGTCTGTCATGAGCAAAACAGGAACTTTATATGAATGAACAATGTTCATAAACATTTCATGAACTGCTCTTTAAAATGGTTCATGAGCATTTTAAGAATGTTGGTTCATGAACATGACAAGTGAACATATAATGAGTTGTTCATGAATGTTTCATGAGTGCTCATGAACAGCTCATAAAGTCATGAACTCCATCTCGCAGGGGTGGCTGTCTGTCAAGATGTTTTTTGTTGTTTTATTTGTTAAAATAATTCTGTATTTATGTAAATATTGAAAATAAATTACATTCATATTTTCACTTCTTTTGTCTACTGCTTACTGAAAATGTTAGCTATCACATCCAAATGGGACTATCAAATGAAAGGATAAGCTTACCATACAATACAGAAAACATTACACATTAAGGCTCACATCTTTTCCCAAGCCGTAGCAGTCTGAAAAGAGTCCCAAGTTTAAAAACACAACATCTTGACAATGAATACTACACTGTCATTTATCAGTGACAATGCAAACAACAAGAAGGTCTCCCCTAATCCCATGTATGTTGGCATCAACTATGTCTACCATAGGCTGTAATTATGAAGTGCAATACCCACAATCCCTACAGGGTCGAACGTCACAGAAGATAATACCTTTTAGAGAGTTTTGTTCAGTATGCAGATAAATATTTGTTTTACAATAGAAACATTTTTCTCCATAAATGTTCCCACATGTTGTGAGCATCAACTTTAAATCTTTTGTCAAAAATAAAAAACATCTTAATTTCCTTTAGGACAACATTTTGTTTATAACACCACTACATTAATAATAAGCATAGGAAAATGATAAATGTCAACATTTAAGATTGTGCTTTTACTCTTTATTTAATCAGATCTATTTCACATTGAAAATGCGATAAAGCCACATTGAAAGTTACATCTTGCATTTTATGAAAAGTAAAGGTTTCGAATCATGTTATGACTTAAGTACACTAGAAAATAAATTAAAGATGTGCAACACCTGTATCAGTAATTAAAATGATATAATTTATGTTCAGGGTTGGGAGGGCTACTTGCCAGAAACACAACCAGTAACTTCATGTGAGTATCAAGATATAAAAGTAATGTAATGTGATAACTTTATTTTTCTTTTGGATTACCTCAATATCAAATGCAATGCAAATAAGCACGGGAGAGAAGAAATATTAATATGATTTCTTTACTTAAATGTATAATATAATACCATAAAGCAGATTCAGGCAGTAGGTGTAAAGATTCACAATGAAAGTATTATCCTCCAGAACAGTACGGCTTCCAGAGAAGAGATACCATTTGATCATTTTACAACAAACACTATATGCTCTTTTTAGGTTTTGAATAAGATTGTAATCCTGAGTTTCCCTATTATTAGAAAAAGTCAAACTAATCCGATTACATCTTTTCCTCTTTATCTAAGGATTACACTTCCCTTTTTCTCTATAGGATCTTGATTCGTGTTCGATGTAATCCATTACTGCCTAAGCCAATACAAGTCATAACTTTTGGAAAATGGTCTCAAGTTATAAATGATGCCTTCAATGTCTTTCACGTGGAGAAGACATCCCATTGGCCGAGGCGTTGCAACTTCCCTCAAGCGTCCTACATGAAAGAAAGATCACATGTTAAAAATGTGTGCACAAACTATTCAGTATGACCCGTCTTAGTTTAAAGCCCAAGTGTGAGAGTGAACAGAGGCGGAGTCTGTGTGTTGGCTGCTGCTACCCAAACCAACATCCTCCTCACAAGCATTGACTGTTGGAACGTCATTACGCTCCACATGTGGAACAACAAAGGCTTCCTCAGGTGTGCCTTGTATCATAATGATATTGCTCTGATCAGCAGCAAGACTGTTTTCACCACTACCATGGTCTCCATCTGCAACCTCCTCATTGCTGTTAACAGTCGAACTAGGACTGTCACTGACCTCGTCATTGCTACTCACCTGCTTCTCCTTCCAGGCTGTTGTTCTTTGGTGAAATACAAAATGGTGGGCACTGCAGTGTTTTTCATGCCTCTCCTTCCCTAATACAAATAATAACAAAAACACATAAAATAACTTTTGAGGTCTATAGATATTCAACTTTCTTTTGAATAATGTTGTTTTAAATGTAAGAGTGCATTATAAAAGACAATAGAGGGCCAACATGTTAACTATGCAGTTAATCCATTCAACAATTACGTGTTTCCAAGATTCCGATTCAAAGGATTTATGTCATAGCACATAGGCTACAGTGTAGGAATGGCAATGCAAATCATCTATCCCGAGCTCCTCCAACAATGCAACATAGTTATATAATACATACAAAAATAAAAGAAATTCAAAATTAAATTAAGAATAATAAATTAGTGCAGGCAGAAATCTATATACACGTAAATATAATAAGACGCAAGAACAGAATGTAAAGATAAATATTGGCAGATGAAATTAAATCCTTTTTTTTTTTACAGTGATAGCTGTTAAGATGAATGAATGTTGCTATTAAAATAATGTAAAAAAAGGTAATATAATTAATCTGTTTTTAACAGAGTATGTGGGGGAAATGGCAATTCTCTATCTATGATAAAGAGTCTTTGCATAAATTGAAGAGAAATATGATCGATTTCTATGTTTCTATACTTAACTGGCAAAATCTTAATTTGGCCTTTAATCAAAAGAACATTACTCATCACTGATGTGCAAGCTGTGCCATAACAATTATTTAGCATTGTATGATGTATAACATGTATTTAATTAGTAACAACAATTTACACTCACAAATGGAACCAAGTTATTTAAAAAAAAAAAGGATCTGTACCCATGAGTCCGTGCTGAAGTGATGACTCTCAAAGTGTTCACTGCACAGGCGAGAAGAAATGTTGGGGGTCCATTTATTCCTCCGGATGTTCAGCACCCACTGGTCCAGCCTGTCTGGATCACCTAAAGGAAACCTTTATTCAAAAATACATGAAAACCGACCCAAAGACAACAGGAGGGTTAATGCCATATTCACTTAATAACGCATGAACAACTTTTACAAATATTTCTATATAGTCTGTGTTGGTAAATATAATCTAGGTTGCACATTTCCTGCTGAAATACATGCCTACCAAGTTACTGCGTGGCACTTTGGTTTTGATAAAACAGTGTAGTTCCACTATATAAACGTTACATTGATAATCAAACGAGACAATATGCAAGATAAATAGCTATTTGTTGTTATTCTTAATGCTTGTCATTCACACGTTAAGAAAATAAAATAAGTACCGATACATAGCAGAACAATTGTGGCGATGTTCAGCTTAATAAGCCTTGTTCAACATCATTTCTTTAGCTAATACTATAGAGGCTGCAGGCGAACCAATTCCGCGTTTCGCTGCATTCCTTGATCTCCAGTTATAACGCCGGGCTCCGCCGCTGGCCGAAGCTAACGGAGCCGTAAAGGGCTAGCTACGGCTCCGGTTAGCTTCGGTGGTGGACTCCGGCGGCCACCACTGGGATAATTAGGTCCCCTATTAACATTTGCTCCCATTTAGCATTATGGGCGTCATAGCCATAGACTATAAAAGTCTTACCCAAGGCTGAATCATAAACTAAACTGTATATATATATATATATATATATATATACACACAACATGTATCAAGGGTTATGCCCTTAGCTGGCTAATAAGCTACATAACAAGCTAAGCTAACAAGCACACAAACACCTGCTAACGGGGTTAACATGTATAATATTATCATTTTACTCACCGAAAAAAGCTGTAGACTTCTTGGAAGTTCTGTTAGTACATTCAAGCGCACAGCACGACATTTTAATTGTCTGGTATTTGTAACAATATTCCCTAAAAGGCACAATCACCACGAACACGGCTAAAGCTAAAGGGTCAAGTACAGTACTATGACTAACTAACGTTGTAGCGTCTATGGTTGTAGCCTAGCAGAGTGGACAAGTTGCTGTTAGCTGACAGTGAGGCATGTACGTGTCCATCAACGTGACCACGCCCTAATTTATGCAAACACTTTAAGACCTAATATAAATAAAAGGGTCGTGTTAGAAAACAATTCACTCACAGATCCATAATCATGAAGGTGGAATTTAACTATATCGATAATAAAAATGTATGGAGCCAGGGGTAGAAACATGTTTTTTTCTGCATTTTAACATGGGGGGTCTATGGAAATTGCTCCTTTCTGCAGCCATCGCCTATCGGCCAATATATGAACTGCATCCGTATTGGCGTCCCGGCTCTACCCCAGAGTTTGCCGCTTGGTTCTATGGCACGTCTCTGCTGGGAATTGTAGTTTTAAAAGACGTTTTCGTATTTCCCATAATAAGAAGTTGCCAGTATTAAACTGTGTACATCCCTGGCGGTTTAGGGGATAGGAAACACTCAAATTTAAAACATATCATTAATAAATGGGTGAAAATTGCTTGTGCCCATAATGGGCAGCATTACTATATACCCACACGACAGCTAAGGTCAGAAGAGCTTTATTTAACAGCTGGTCTTATGTCTGTGACCCCTGTTGTTCATTGATAAGCCTGAAACATGCATTTGTCAAGGTTCAGGTGCACATTTTGCAAATATGGCAGTAGCCATTGATCATCTTAAGATAAGATATACTTTATTGATCCCAAGTTGGAAACATTTGCGTTACATCAGCATGTGTAACAGTTGTAAATATTCAGTGGTGTTTATTTGTAAATCATTTAGTATAATCACACAAATTCTGTGTTTTATATTTAATAATTCTGTGTTCTTTATTTAATGATTGTTCAATACCTGACAAGGTCGGAGATGAAACACTTGGGCTGCTGGTTCCGCAACAGTGCATTACAAGACATTATCAATATGTGTGTATACTAGGGGTGTAACGGTATCCGTCGGTACCGTCACGGTTCGGACGTCACGGTTCGGCACATGCTGTCACACGGCGAATATGCCTTTTTTTACGAGTGGGAAAAAAGTCTGTCACTCAGGGCAGTATTACACTATATATAATCCAGGGGGCGGTATTGCGCCTAAAAGTCAGCCGCCCGTAAATAACAAATGAAGAACAAGAACAAAACACAATACATGAAGAAAAAAAGTTAGCTATGGCGAGTTCACACAACACACAGGAGCTAGAAGACCCACCTGCTTCTTTTAAATCAGGTGTGTGGGAACATTTCGGGTTCCCTGTGGACTACAACAATGATGGGGTGCGAGTTGTGGATCGGACGAGGATGGTGTGTCGGCGTTGTTCGACAGCGGTGCAGTATGCTAATGACAACACGTCAAACATGCTCAATCACATCTGAGTCAGTCTCAGTCCCCAGCGAGAGGGTTTCCTCGACGGCAGGTGACATAGTTACCGCCAACAGATCTGCCCTCACTACTGACAACGTAGACAAACTCATCTTTTTGAAGAAAAACTTGAAAATAGAGTAAAGCTTGAGTACCTTTATTTAGGCATAATGGCCTCACACACTCACAAGTTAATTACACATGTTTTTTATTAATTAAAGTACCAATTCGAAAAAATCTCAGAGACTCAATTTAGTCTCCTTTTTAAGCTTCTCTCCTGGACGCGAGAATAACCAACACAGATAACACTTTCCATGATTGCATTTTCAATAAAACGGGGTAGTTTTGCCAGAGATGTTAATACAGCTCTATTCTCTTTACTTCTAAAAAAGGATAAAGATCCATCTGATTGTAGCAGCTACAGGCCCATAAGCCTACTTGGTGCCAATCTTAAAATGTACGCGAAGGTCCTGGCTCGTCGCCTACAGAACTTTGACATCTCTAGTTCACTGTGACCAAGCCGGTTTCATAAAAGGTCGCCTAGCTTCGGACAATCTCAGGCGATTGCTGCACATCATTGACGCTAGCAAAGATGATAAAACACCAGCGGCTGTATTATCTCTGGATGCTATGAAGGCTTTTGATAGGCTAGAATGGTCATACCTATGGACTGTTCTAGAGTCTATGGGATTAGGTAAGGGGTTCATCCATATGATCAAAGTACTTTATGCTGACCCTTCAGCAATGATTTTAACAGGCAAAACTATCTCGTCGCTTTTTTCTGTAGCAAGGTCATCCAGACAGGGCTGCCCCTTGAGTCCAGGGCTCTTCGTCCTCTCGCTCGAGCCACTGGCCAATTTATTAGACAATCACAGGATATCATCCCCATTTCTATCCAAGGCTCGCTTCATCTCATTGCCCTGTACGCGGATGATGTACTGATTTGTATGCGGAACCCCTCAACGTCTACAACTCGTCTGCTTAGTGCAATAGAGCAATTTGGCAACCTTTCAGGTTTTAAGATTAATTGGCCAAGTCTGCCTTTTTGCCTCTCAACGACGCTGCCAAATCAGCTATTCTCCCTGCAAACATTCCTGTGGTAGAACATTTCAAAAACCTTGGTATTGAAATATTCCCAAACCTTAAGAAAACTAAAAAGAATAATTATACAGACACGTACAACAAGGTTCTGCAGGACCTCTATAGGTCGTCGAGCCAGCCCGACTCCGAGCTTCAATAATTAAAATGAATACTGCCTAGAGTTAATTTTATCAGTTCAATGCTTCCTTTATCGCCCCCCAATGGTCATTGGCAGAAACTACAGTCGGCCATTTCAACAAGCGGCCTAAGAGGTTTCTCAATACTCAAATTTCCCCTCCTCGGTCCTCCGGTAGTGACCCAGAAATGAATTTCAGCGCGCCATTTTGAAGGACATCTAATTTCTCTAAATGCACTTCGAGGACCGAGCAGGCTCTCTGGAGGAGCTCTAACCAAGGAGACACTGATGGGTCCTCCACGGCCAACCCTGTCTCCTAAAAATTACGTTCCCACAGAACTAAACTACATTCTCAATTACGTGTAGCTAGTAACGTATTTTCTCCCATGTTACGTTCATTATGAACTTATCTCAAATACGTTTATTTTCTCCCACGTTACGTTTCATATGAACGTATCTTAAATACGTTTATTTTCTACATATCTTTGCCATTTATTGTCTTGCTTATAATAATGATAATAGTCATTTATAAATATCATTTTAGAGCACACATTTAAAATCAGTAGGCGAGGCTGTAATTTCGCCAGCTGTTACTCTCATGAGCGAGGCAGAAAATAATAGTTTGAACATGCTAAAAAGCTGCTGTGTCGTTTATTGCACCTCAAACATTAAAACAAATCCAGAGTTACGTGTTTCTGTACTTCCTCTAAGCAGAAAGGACAGTAACAGAAGATCTATGTGACGCCAGATGTGGTATTGTTAATGCGATATGATATCCGAAAAAAAATTCAGTTTAGGATGGCCGAAGACACTACACTACCCATAATCCCCAGCTATCGTTTGGAACTACAGTCCCGTTGACAAACCCCGTGATTAATCTTCAAGCTCTGGGACTGGATGTTGGAGTGGCAGTACGCCAAGGTTACGCCGAGCGTCAAGCTCTCTGAAATGAAACGAAACCACGGCAGACTATTCAAAACTGGTCTTGAACGCCCCACACAAATTGGTGTGTACACATTTAAAACATGTAATTACTAAATAGGTGAAAATCGCTTGTATCCATAATGGGCAGCATTAATATATACCCACATGACAGCTCATTGTTACTTTGTAATTCTACTCCACTACAATTCAGAGGTTAACCTGGTATTTTTACTCCACTACATTTATTTTAGTTACTTTGCAGATTCTGATTAATGATGTGAAATATAAACAACCCTTAAAGCAGACTTTAGTTACACCTGAGTAACATTCAGGGAAAGGTGATTAAGTGCCAACAATCAGGAGAGATATTTGATAGTTGGTGCTTGAGAAGACTAAACATTTATCTGCAGATCTCTATAAAGTATATTCATTACTCGTTATTCTCTACTAATAGTTCATTAAAAACTGTATATAATTGCTATTTTGCACATCCCTTTCAAGATTTCCTAAGGTTTATTGACATATCATATACACAACTATGGTGTAGTTATGCAACAGTGCATTGCAAGACATCTATCAATATGTGTGTACCTCCACCATTAAACTGTCAAATTCTGCACATTTCTTATACTATCTACATACATAAGAGTATAATTCATATGTATAATATCAGTTAAAATAAGTGCTTCAACATAGTTAACATTGCAGGGGAGCAATATATTAGACGTTAAGTACTTTGTCAGGCTTAATATATCTATCTGTAGATAGATACCCCCAAAGTTTTTTTCTTATTTGTAAGAAGACTATATACATTTTTTTGATATACTTTATAATCCCCGTGGGGAAATTTTTTCTCTGCATTTGACCCATCCTAGTGTTAGGAGCAGTGTGCTGCCATTTTGAACGGCGCCCGGGGAGCAGTGTAGGGAACGGTGCCTTGCTCAGAGACACCTCGGTAGCACTTGGTCTTTCCGGGACTTGAACTGGTGACCTTCCAGTTGCCAAGCCAAGTCCCTATGGACTTCGCCCCGTAATGTAAATAAACATTGATTGATTGATTGAAGACCTTAACCTAAAGTATTGTTTAATGTGTTAATAAAGGTTAATTAGTTTGTCTGTTTTGCACATCGTCATATTAATATCTTTGTACATCCAGCACTAAACTGTTTTATTGTAGAGATCACTTGCAGTATCTTCTTGATTTTTTATATTCTATATTTCTATCATTGACCTTCTACTTCCCCCCTATGAAAGTATGTACTCTTAATATTTTTTCCATCAAATAACATTATTCAACTTCAATAACATGCTTTAACCACTAGGCGGTGCACACAAGGTACACACAGCATACTAATAATAACTTTGTATTATTAGTGTAGGACACTTATGTATGTATAACATCTGAGGATGTGTAGTTTGCTAGTTTTATTCATGTTTTTACATAATTTTACAGGATATTGCTATACTATTTCTCATGTTTTACTTCTACACATTAATATCTGATTTGTAAAACATCACAAACAGAAAGGTATATCCGTCATTTAATGGTAAGCTATTGAAATTGTGATTCCATAGCTGTGTCTCGCATCACCCAAAACCCCTGACTATTCTCTCAACTCAGTATTTACATTCTGATATTCAAAGAAAATCAGTAATATCTTCAAAAACTACAAGTCCTTTTCTATCAGCTGTGCACCGTTATGGTGTAAATATAACCAATCTACCAATTGGATCAAATATAAAAGTCAGCCGAATTACTATTTACCCAGGGGGCAAAGTCATTTTACAGACATGGAATGTTGTAAAAGGTTGTCCACCAGAAATGATATCTAGGACCTTCAAGGATCACAACCTGGGTGGACAACCCGGTCAACTAGCTACTGGAAAGCTACAGTGAGGGTCCAAACAATGCAACCCCTATATGAAAACAAGTCACAAATTCTGTCTGGATCAGATGCCATCATTCTCTTTCTGATTGAATATCTCTGTGACAGTTCATGGTAAAGACAAACTGAGCCAACCTATTGAAAGAGCAGAAAATAAGCTTTCAGGTGATGCCTTGGTTAAGCCTGTTCTCAATAAGGTCACTAAATGGCGCTGTGTCTTTTTTGTCTCTCCAAAGCAAAATCAATTTCAAGCAATGCACTTGTGGTCCTCTGGATTGTTTGCTGTGTTCAAAATGGGTAAATATACTTAAAAGATTATTTCTATATAACATATCGAAGGGTTTACATTAATATACACAAGGTTTGCTGCCGATGCTAAGTTGAATTGATCCAATGTTTACATATGTTTCAGTTTACAGTCTGGAAAGCTAAAGGCAGCGTAATTCAAAATGGCCGCCACTTTCTTTGCAAAACCCTTTAATTGAAGGTTTTCTATGTTATAGGACAAGGCAAACTGAGTTAAATTTATCTGGAAGTTGACATTAAGTTCAACTTAATGTCAAATCAATACCCTTTTATTATTTGTGCAAATCAAAGTCTTTGTTTTTGTGAACAATATCCTATTTTGATCATGAAATAAACAACATTTCTGGTGGCAAAACATTTATTTCACATACTCTCTTCTTAGTTATTAACTAAAAATCAACAGATATGATCAGAAGTTGAACACAAAACAATCATTCACATGGCCCAGAACTAGACAAATGTGATTTTTTTAAGAAGAAAAGGGAGAAAAGTAACCTACACTGAATATTAGGGCTGTGCATCTTCACTGGTCTCACGATTCGATTTGATTACGATTATCCTGTCAACGATTCGATTCGGTTCGATATCCCGGTGCATCACGGTGCATCACGATTCATACCAATGCGTTGTATCCTCAATTTTCTAGATTACTGCACATGGCTTATTTTTCATCAATGCATACATGCAGTAAATACATATGAACTCTCTTTTTATTATTTAGAAAGTGCTTCAGAAATCAATAACATAAATGTCTTGACATTAATTTATAAATCAAAATAAATGAATTGTATAGGTCTAGCCTCCGTGTGTGAAGTTGTTCTATTCTCAAAAACAAAAATCTAATGCTTCTGCAGTCTAGCTGCAGCTTCTAGCCACGGTCTTCTGTTAAGAAAGGACACTGAAGGTCCTGAATGTGGCATCACACACAGGACTTGAGTCTGAACACAGCAGACAACAGGAGTATTTACAACAGCATATACAAACAAAAATACTGCATGTGGGTGCACACTTACATTCTCTGTTTTACTGTTACATAAATTCCATGAATGTATGAGATTAAATTAGCTTCATTACATTTCAGTGATTAAGTCAGGGGTGGGGAACCTTTTTCCTCTCAAGGGCCATTTCAATGTTTCCAACATCCTCCGAGGGCCGTACAAATGATTGACCTCTGCTTAAAAATACTAAAATCACAGCCCATTCATTTGGCCTTTCTTTCATGCTGTGCAAAGAAAAAGCAACCTCTTAATCCAGATATCTCACCATGACTCACACATAAGTGCACGGTGTGGCGTGACCACCCAAACTGAAATATATGGACACAAGATGTGTGCAAATGTATTTAGTTTCCTATCCATGTGAACATGATTTAAGTGGGGGGGGGGGGGGACCTCACCTCCTTTAGGGGGGTCCAGGGGGTATGCTCCCCCGGGAAGATTTTTTTTTTTAAATGTTGAGTTAAAAGCATCAATCTGGTGCACTTTGAGAGCAACATTAGGAGATCGATGGATACATCTCTCAACACCCATATGAAACAGAACTGTAAGCAGATTTTCTTTTTCTTTATGGATATTTTACAAATCACTCCCCTTTTAAACTGTATTGTTGTTTATTAATAACAACTTTTTTTACTGTCATATAGTATTTTATACCCGTTTACTTTATTCTCTTGTTTTTTTATAACTATAATGATCATATAAAGATGTGCCTTTACCTCACTGGTTGTAGACAAAGCTTCTTATATTCGTTAGCAGAGCTAGCTAACCAGATGCTAATAACAACACAGTTATTGACTGTATGATCAGTATGACAGATGAACAGACCACTGGGCTTTCAGCTAAAGACACAGCCACGCAGAAACTGCGGCATGGGTACTAACATTTGTGGAAGTGGCGGAGCGGCGTTCTGGTGCTCTGTTCTCCGTCAGAACCATGGTCAGAACTGCATCCCTGTCAGACGAGACATATACCACGTGATGACATGTTAGGCTCGTGATGTGTTCATGGTCACTGACCTTGGCTAGGAAAAACAGGGACTCGCTTGTTTAATTTTTTTGCGGTCTAGATTTCTTTTGTTTTTTGCGTATATTTATAAATTACCTCGAGGGCCGTAGCGAAAGGTCTCGCGGGCCGGAGGTTCCACACCCCTGGATTAAGTGAATAACAAAGTTTCTATCGGGTCACTATCAGCCTGTCACTCATTATTTTCAGGGCGGGGTTTGGAGGAACGGAGGAGACGGTGATCGCGGAAGCTTTTTCCCTCCTGCCTTCACAAACTTTACACACGTATATATCGTCTGAAAATTGCTAGAGGACATTCATACTCTGCATCCAAGACTTAACTAAATCCACCAAAAACCTGACATGATTGTAACGCGATTATTTTTGAAAAACATAAATCCCTGTCTGTGTCTCTGAGCCGCAGCGACACGGAGTGATTCAGAGCGGGTCCTCCTTCTGCTGTTGGTTCTGGACTGGTGTTCTTGTGTTGGTGGATAAAGCAGACTGCTCCGTGTTCGGTGTTGCTGTGCCGCTGTCACGTATGTTCCCTGATCTCTGCGTCACCGACCGATTTGATATTAAAGTGACAGAAAAAACGTTATAGTAAAGCCGCGGCCGGAAAATCAGGAAGCAACGTTACTCTATAACCGATTATCTTCCGTCACTGCTTCGAGACCGAATCGTCCATGTCCGCATCGCAATGCATCGTAGAAACGATTATTTTCAACAACCCTACTGAGTCACAGCTGCTGTCACTGCTCTCAAGTGTGGCAGTGTGTATCCTTCTGCATTTTGTTGCCTGTCCTTGGCAACGGCACCCTATGTACTGTAGCATGGAACTGCCTTATTCTGACAGCCACATGAGATTGTCTTGTTCATTGACACAGGCCAAGCTGGCTTTGTAGATGGTACCGGAACTATCCATTGTCCAGAGACCATCCAAATTCTGTGCATGGGGGGATTTATAGCGATGTGTGCATTATTTTCCGGTGCAGCAAAAATGCATTCTCTGTTAGGGGTCGTAGCTTTAGGAGCGTCAATTTGTTGTTCAGGAACTTGTATGCTCTCAGTTTGCCCAGATCAGAACCCTCAAAGTGATCAGCTTTGGATGTATATACAGTTATGGTGAGGTCTCCTGCCTGATTGAGTAGGTAATCTGTTATGGCATCGGCGGGGTTCTCACCAAACTCTTCAAGTGCAGGTATGTCCAGACTCATGCTGCTCTTGAACCATGCCCTCTTGCCAGTGAAATATGGATAACTAGTGGTATCTCTACCACTCAGACTGTGGATGAAGGGCTTGGCACAACACTGTGAAGGTCCCAGTGCCACAACCATGTCATGTATAGGCAGGTATATGATGTCTGTGTCATTGGCATACGACAACTCTGCTTACTTTGGTTTTCTCTATCAAGATCTTCACAAGGCTCGCCTTGGTCCCTGTACTCATACTGCCATCTTCCTGGAAGAGGGATGGGGGAAGGTCACTGCACTCGTGGTTGCCTATGAAGTCAACAATGTTGAGTTCTCCACCACTGGCAATGATCTGGGTCATGCGCAGAAGGGCAGTGACTTCATTGCTCTTGCAAGGTGAAGAGGTTTTCCCAGACTTCTTTGGTTTCATCCTGTTTTGTGTATGGAAGGTGTTTAGCTTTACAACACTTGTCTTCTTCTGGTCACTGGACAGTGACTCTGACAATGCCTTCAAACCATCTGCTTTCACACTCAGGTTGTCCTTGACTGTGGGATCTGCACACTCACC
The DNA here is from genome assembly GCF_902827115.2 of Pseudochaenichthys georgianus. Classification (NCBI taxonomy): domain Eukaryota; kingdom Metazoa; phylum Chordata; class Actinopteri; order Perciformes; family Channichthyidae; genus Pseudochaenichthys; species Pseudochaenichthys georgianus. The sequence goes on along the minus strand of NC_047518.2, from coordinate 3,486,154 downwards.
AGTAGATATATTGATCAGGGATGGTGTGGCTGTCGTGAATGGGTTGGTCTCTACTGCTGCCATGACCTTGACTACCATCTCTGCATCCCTGTTGACACGACTCCAACCAGATTCATGGTGGGGGCTGGAGGAATGGAGGTGCAGCGTATACTTGAGCTCTGCAGAGATAGTTGCAGTGAGTGGTTTTGTGTAGACCCACTTCATCCTGGCAGCACGATTGAGTGTAATGCCATCCAGACCACTTGCCTCCTTGGCATCTGCATTATATGTCTGCTCCAGAAGCATATCAGGAGAGACACCATTGTGGTTGCCATCTGCCCTCCTTCCAACAAATGCACCTGCCATCAGTGCTTCATGTGCCTCAGGGGCTGTCTCTGGCAGTTTCTTCATCTCAGACAAATACAGACGCAAAGACTGCTGCCCATATTTGTAGTGTCCTGCTGCAGTGAGGTAAGGTAGCATCCGTGCTGATTCACAGAGATCTCCTGCCCAGTAACCTTCCCGCTGGTAGTAGATGAACCTGTGGAGAATGTCTGACATCTCCAGAAAGATTGACCAGAAAACTGCAGAGATTCCTGGAAAAGTAACATCTGTTCTTGTAGGATTGATATCTGTGGACGTGACATCTGGATGATCACCAACTTCTCAGTAGCAGTGGTGTCTTTCTCAAACAACATCTTCACAACATTTTCTACTTGTGACTGCCAGTGTTGTGTTTCTCTGTCTGCTGCACATCCCTCAAATAATTGCCAGTACAAGCGCCACATGGCCTCACTGAGGATCCTGAGAGCATGCATGGTTTGGTAGTAGTCAGCCTTCTCACCAAACTTCTTCTTGGCAGTCCCTTCCTGAAACAGACCAGCTGCAACAAGAATATCCTCTGAACCTGCATCCCTGATGATCACACCAGCACTGGAACGCTGTTCATTTGGCTGTATAGGATGCCCTGGTGGACGCCGCCCTTGAACCCTGAATGGTACCGATAACATTTTTAGAGAGGCCCAGCCCCTCTAAATGTTCCCGTTCAGGGGTCATGCCCACAAACGTTGGCCCACTACTGGGTGACTGCTGATCGCTCCCTCCACCTGGGAGAGAGCGTCCCTGCGCCATGGCATTTCCCACGGTCTCCCTGACAGCTTCCGCTGTAGGCATGGAAACCAGGACGCTCCCGTGCATTCTGGTGCTATTAAGATTTCTGTCAGTCTCTCCTCCTGCACTCGGTCCAGGAACCGAGGGATCAGAGGGACTGGTGGGAAAGCGTATAGCAACCCCTTGGGCCACGGCCTGTGTGTGAACGCGTCCAGAGGGCACACTGCGCGTTCTCGCGTGCAGCGAACAGATCCACCTCCGCTCTCCCGAACCTGCTCCATACCTGGGAGACCAGTTCGGGGTGGAGGATCCAGTCCCCTTGGTAAGGACCTCCTCTGGACATTAGGTCCGCCCCTCTGTTCAACACGCCGGGAATATACACCGCTCTGATAGAGAGTACGTGTGTTTGCGCCCAACACAGCAGCCTCGTACGCCTCCCTGGCGATTTATGTATGCCGCCGCTGCTTTGTTGTCTGTCCGAATCAACACATGCTGATTGAACAGCAACGGGGCGAAGTGTTGGATTACTCTCCATACGGAGATTAACTCCAGCACGTTTATGTGGAGAGACATGTGAGCCGGCCACTGTCCGCCCACTGCCTGGGACATGCACGTCCCTCCCCAGCCTGCGAGAGATGCGTCTGTAAACACCGCAGTGTGTGACGTCACTCTGCCCAGGGGAACCCCCACTGACAGGACGTGGAGATTTTTCCAATAGGCTAAATCCGGACCCACGGAAGGGGGAACGTACACCATGCGTCTCTTCTGATGCACGGGGTCAATACGCAGGCGAATAAACCACCTCTGGAGTCTCCTCATGTGAAGGAGTCCCAGAGGGATCACCGCGTGACCAGCTGCCATCATGCCTAACAGCTGCATCACGGAGAGGGCTTTCACCACCCTGCGGGGTGTGACGCGCCGGAGGAGAGCTGTCAGATTCTCCATTCTCTGCTGTGAGAGTCGCACTCTCATGCGGGCTGAGTTCAATTCCACTCCCAGATAAACGATAACCTGGGATGGAAGAGGACAGCTCTTCTCTCAATTGATTATGAAACCCAGACTTGACAGGTGAGATACGAGCTGTTTCGTCTGTAAAGCAGCTTCCTCCTTGGAGCGAGCCAGCAACAGCAGGTCGTCCAGATAAAATAACACTCTCATCCCTCCTCTGTATAGCGGCTCCAGCGCCGTCTCCACACACTTTGAAAACGTGCGAGGAGCCAGAGAATATCCGAACGGCAGTCGATTGAACTGGTACGATATTCCCTGGAATGAAAAACGCAGGAATTTCCTGTGTTCTGGGATTATGGAACACCATTAGGTACACCTGGGACAGAGGAAAAACCGTGTTGCCTGCTAACCGACAGGCCAAAGGCAACAGGTTTACACGTCAAGCCCCGCTGTCTAATAACCGCCTGGTTATATACAACTGGCTTGTGCAGCGAGCCCTGCCGCCTGCTCAAACGGCGAGCCCAGCTGTCTGTTAACCGACCGGTTACAAACAGCTGCTTATTAGACCCTCCAGAAAAACGCGGGCAAAAATCCTTGATTATGCGGGCTAAAATCCTTGATTATGTGGGCTAAAATCCTTGATTATGCGATCAAACATGCGGGGTTTTATGTGATTTTATGCGGTGAAATTGCGGGAAGTTGTAAAATATGCGGAAAGTTGCGAAATATGCGGAAAAAAAATCAATATTGGGCTATCTTATTTATTTATTCTCTCTCACACACAACCTGCCACTAACGTTAAACCCCTTTACTATTCAATTAAACACATTCAATGTTTATTTATTGTAAAAGCAATTGGGCTATTTTAATCACACTCTCTCTCACTCACACACACACACACACACACACACACACACACACACACACACACACACACACACACACACACACACACACACACACACACTTCTCCGCCTCATTCTGTTTTCATTTACTTGTTCGTTATCTGACCAGCTTCAATCTTGTAGGCTTCTCACCTCGTTTCTTGTAGCCCTCGAAAGGGTTTTGGAGGTCGATGCCTCGGTGAACGTGAGTTGTTTGGCTTTCTTGTCCGCAGCAGCAGAAAGCATTTTCGAATGTTTGAATGAATCAAAGTGGGTCGTCACCGTGGATTTTCTCTTATGCTCCAACACACAGTTACACGGGGTGCAGAATAGTTTCCCCCCACTGTCATGCAAGACATCGGCGTACTGCTTTGCCCGGTCTTTAGCAGAAATGTTCGTCGGTAAATGAGATGGATTAGATTTTTTCATCGTGTGAGCTCCACACGTTCACTCTACGGTGTTGTTTACCTTCTGTGATGCGCGAGCTGATGACGTCGCGCATCATCATCACTTCACGTCAAGATGAGGTAACTTTTTTTTTCAACTTTGTGTGGAAAAATGCGGGGATTATGCGGCCTTTTGATAAATCTGCGGCTTTTTAAAAATCTGCGCCATTTTTCTGATTATGCGGAAAATTCTGCGATCGCAGAATCGCGTTTTTCTGGAGGGTCTAGCTTATGCAGCGAACCTTGCTGTCTGTTAACCGACTGATTAACAACAGCCGGCCTGACTAGTGTGGAGGAAATGTGAGAAACAGCTGCTACATTTTGTAATTTTCAATTTTTTTATTGAAAATGTACTCCCGCACATCCCCCCCAAAAAGTCACTTTCGGCTCTGCTTCCTCGGAGGCTCTCTCGGAGGAGCAGACCAGGAGCGGGGGTTCCTCGTTCCTCTCCGACTCGCCGCCTGGAGATTCTGTCTCTGTGGCGGAGGAGCGGAGATATGGGATGGTGCCCCCGCAGCCGCCGAAGGGCGATTCTGGCGCCGCTGCTGATCTCGCCGTTGTCCGCGCTGCCCCTGCTGAGACTGTTGCGGGTGCTGCTGTTGCTGGGGACGTTTGACTGGCTAAAGCCAGCCGACGTGACGTTGAATGTTGTCTGCAGATTTCCTTGACTCCACCATGGTGTGGAACTGAGGTCCAAACAATCCGTCCGGACTGATTGGAGCCTCTATCAGCTCCTTCCCTGCACCCTCCGGTAGAGATCCCTGCTGCAGCCAGAGGAACTGGTGGACCTGTGTCGCCCATGTCATAATCCGCGCCTGCGAAACTGCGACTGCCGCGCTCAGGGTGAGTGCAGTGCTGGCTGCCTTACCGATCAACCCAGCCTCCACTGAGGACATGGTGTCGGACTGCTCAGTTATACGAACCATGGAATTTACCAGCAATGCAATATTGTTTTCCGCCGCTGACGCCTGGTAAGCACACTGGTGCATCCTGTCGGTCTGTCGGGCGACAAACTGATCCCTGGAGGCAGTCAACATGGGTCGCTGTCCGGCAATCGTGCTGTCCTGCTTAGCTCCAAAAAACGTTGTGAGGCTCGGCTCCAGAGGAGGCACGGTCGGAAACCTTTATCCGTAAATCCCTCTACCCTTGTAAGGCAAATGTCAGCCTTATGAACGGAGGTACCGTGGGACTTGCCCTTCCCATGTACGGGAGTCCGCTCAATGGAAATGCGATGTCAAGTTCCGATGTCAAGTTCCTGTCAGCGGCTAGACATATGTTACCAGTGTTTACCAGTGTTGCCAGGGGCATGATAACATCCTCCACTGGAGGTTGGGTGTTGCTGCTGTGAATAAGGCCGACTATGGGTGCCGATGGGCGGACGGTAAAGCACCGCAAAGTAGACCCCCTTTAAGTGTAAGGCAAATGTCAGCCTTATGAACGGAGGTACCGTGGGACTTGCCCTTCCCATGTACGGGAGTCCGCTCAATGGAAATGCGATGTCAAGTTCCGATGTCAAGTTCCTGTCAGCGGCTAGACATATGTTACCAGTGTTTACCAGTGTTGCCAGGGGCATGATAACATCCTCCACTGGAGGTTGGGTGTTGCTGCTGTGAATAAGGCCGACTATGGGTGCTGATGGGCGGACGGTAAAGCACCGCAAAGTATACCCCCTTTAAGTGTAGCCAGGGGCACGAGAAACATCCTCCACTGGAGGTTGGGTGTTGCTGCTGTGAATAAGGCCGACTATGGGTGCTGATGGGCGGACGGTAAAGCACCGCAAAGTATACCCCCTTTAAGTGTAGCCAGGGGCACGAGAAACATCCTCCATGGAGGTTGGGTGTTGCTGCTGTGAATAAGGCCGACTATGGGTGCTGATGGGCGGACGGTAAAGCACCGCAAAGTATACCCCCTTTAAGTGTAGCCAGGGGCACGAGAAACATCCTCCATGGAGGTTGGGTGCTGCTGCTGTGAAGAAGGCCGACTATGGGTGCTGATGGGCGGACGGTAAAGCACCGCAAAGTATACCCCCTTTAAGTGTAGCCAGGGGCACGAGCAAAATCCTCCATGGAGGTTGGGTGTTGCTGCTGTGAATAAGGCCGACTATGGGTGCTGATGGGCGGACGGTAAAGCACCGCAAAGTATACCCCCTTTAAGTGTAGCCAGGGTCACCCTGCATGCGTCGTCAAATGTGATTGAAATGGACAGATTCCTGTACATTTCAATCACTTTTAATGGGAGTCGTCAGTATATGGAGCTTAACCCATAATTCCCGGACGTTCCAGGCCGAATTTGGAAGCTCATATGCGGCCTGCCATGTGCCTCCACCCGTGGAAAGCAAAAAAAAGTAAAGAAAACGGTCAATTATATGTTAAAATAATCAAAAATGAAGTTTTTGAAAATTCTTGAAAAACGGCTAAGTGCCAACGGGGGAGGGGGTCAAGTCTTCGGCGCTTCGGAACGAAGCCCCGGAGACTTTTGCACTCCCCCGTTGCAATTTACAACGGAGAGGGGAAACGAGAGCTCCCCTCCTCCGTCCAAAATTTTCATTCATCTTTTCCAAGCTACCATCTGCACGAAATCGGAAACCCGGTTTTTGAGAGCACTTAGAAAAAAACGAGCTATTTTCACATGATGGGGAAATCATGGAGGAATGTATCCGCCTCATGAGCACTTTGGATCGGATGAAATTGTTGCCTGGAGGACCCCCAATCATGGTTCTCACAAAACTTTAAGTTTTCAAACTGGTGTCTGGAGGAATGCAAGGGGAGTTGTCAGGGGACTCTACCCGCCTCAAGAGGCACTATTTTGGGATACATTTTATCCATTTTCACCCCTTTTTATGGTTCTTCCAAAAAGTTAACTTAGACTTTTTCCGACTCTGGAGAAAGGTAGGGGGAGTTGTCAGGGGACTCTACCTGCCTTTTGGAACACTATTTTCGGATACAATTTATCCATTTTCACCCTTTTCTCTGGTTCTTCCAAAAGTTGACTTAAACTTGTTCCCACCCTGGAGAAAGGTATGGGGAGTTGTCAGGGGACTCTACCTGCCTTTTGGAACACTATTTTCGGATACAATTTATCCATTTTCACCCTTTTCTCTGGTTCTTCCAAAAGTTGACTTAAACTTGTTCCCACCCTGGAGAAAGGTATGGGGAGTTGTCAGGGGACTCTACCTGCCTTTTGGAACACTATTTTCGGATACAATTTATCCATTTTCACCCTTTTCTCTGGTTCTTCCAAAAGTTGACTTAAACTTGTTCCCACCCTGGAGAAAGGTATGGGGAGTTGTCAGGGGACTCTACCTGCCTTTTGGAACACTATTTTCGGATACAATTTATCCATTTTCACCCTTTTCTCTGGTTCTTCCAAAAGTTGACTTAAACTTGTTCCCACCCTGGAGAAAGGTATGGGGAGTTGTCAGGGGACTCTACCCGCCTTATGGAACACTATTTTGGGGTACTTTTTTCCCATTTCACCCCTTTTTTCTGGTTCTCTGGTTGTGGCGGCCTCGCCCTGGCCGTCCACCCTCTGGGTACCTGACTCCCCTGCCTCCTCCGGGGGCAGTTGAGAAGGGTTCAATGCCTCCCCGGAGGATACTGTTATCCCGGCAACCCGCCAGCAGATGAAAAGACCCACCCCTCTGCCTCTCCACCTCTTCTGAGGGATGAGGGAACCGCGCGGGGGTCTGCTGGAGGCTACTGCCGGGTGCTCCGTCCTGCGCCTCACCGGTACCCTGACTCCAGCGCGGTGTGGCGGCCTCGCCCTGGCCGTCCACCCTCTGGGTACCTGACTCCCCTGCCTCCTCCGGGGGGCAGTTGAGAAGGGTTCAATGCCTCCCCGGAGGATACTGTTATCCCGGCAACCCGCCAGCAGATGAAAAGACCCACCCCTCCGCCTCTCCACCTCTTCTGAGGGATGAGGGAACCGCGCGGGGGTCTGCTGGAGGCTACTGCCGGGTGCTCCGTCCTGCGCCTCACCGGGACCCTGACTCCAGCGCGGTGTGGCGGCCTCGCCCTGGCCGTCCACCGTGCGCCCTCTGGGTCGTACCCGAAACTGTCGGGTATCCTTTGGGAGAATCAGACTCTGGAGGAACGTGAGGGGAGATTACAGGGATCTCTGCCCGCCTAACGAGTGCCTAAATGGGACACCGCACCATGATGCAAATGAAAACAAACACAGATTTGAAAATAAGCTGAGTGCGTCTTTCGTGAGTCTTTTCACGCTTCCTTCTTTTTTACCCACGATTCTGGTGACATTTTCCGGTACCGAAATGCTCAAGAATACAGGTCGGATGGCGGTCCGTTGTCCGATCTGCAATAGCTCCTACCGTGCCCTGAGCAAGCACCTACAGAGGAACCATGGTGTGCGTAACTTGGATGAAAGAAAAATTCTGCTGTTGTTGGCCAACGGACGGACCAACATTAGGCTCCATCCCTGTACCATTCTGGGATGCGAGTACCACGGCACAAGGCTGGATCGCCACTTGGCCAGAGACCATGTTGAGCTGGCCCGGGAGGAACTACATGTGGTTCAAAATCAAATGAAAATGACAGTGGCCAAGAAGGAGCTTTATGAACTCCGAATGACAAACCCCACAATAGAAATGATTACCGCTTGGGCTGTTGACACGGTGGCAGACGACGATATACTGTCACAACCTCCACCCTTGTCCCCGGTGAATGAATGTGACAACCCGGACTGCAAAGAATGGAGGCTGGAGGCTAACGCAGTGAGGGCTCAGCGGGACATATATGCTGCTGAGGTGAAATCCCTGCGCTGCAAGTTGCAGCAGAGGATAAAGGACAAGCGACAGAGGATGGATCAGCGGGCCGGGGACATGCCCGCGTTCGATGGGGAGGAACGAGAGCGGGTCATTCTGAAGAAACGACCCCGACCAGAGTCGACACCAACGAGGCTGTCCAAGTCGAAAGGTCCCTCCTGCAGCAAGTCTCCCATTCCTGCCTGCAGCACGTCTCCCATTCCCGCCTGCAGCACGTCTCCCATTCCCGCCTGCAGCAAGTCCCCCACTGGCTCTCACACCCATTCACCCAGCTCCTCAGAGCCTGCATCCATCCATACCGAGGCCTCGTCAACCTCCCCTCCCATAAATTCCCCCTGGTTCCGGGGCAGGGGCCGGGGAAATATAATGCGGGACATAACATTCCCACGGATCATGGGTAAGTGTTTTGGCTATGTGACACATGCAGTTTCTGTAACACATCATGTGTTGTCATTAAAGTACTGTTTATATTTCACAGAGGAGTATCTGCAAGGATACCGGGAGCATTATGCAGGTATCGACCCACCAGTGAGGCTCCAGGAAAACACAGTCTCCAAACTAAGCAGAGTGAAGTCGTTCCTCAGTTTCATGGCACACGGTTTCAATCGCCTGTCTGACTGGCTCTTTTTGAGGGATCTCAAGAGGATACGCGGGTGGTCCCGGAGCCTGATGAAGTCAAGCCTTCAGGTCACGACCTCCGACTTCTACATCAAGAATATATCACACTTTCTCAAGTACATGGCCGACACACCGTGCAAGGGGAGCAGGCTCAGCCAAACGGACATGATTTTAATCAAACGGGAAGTAGTTGCCATCCTGAAGTCCCTGAAGAGAAAAGTACTTATCCACCAGATGCAAGTGAAGCGTGACAAGATGGAAGGTCTGCCGAGCCACAACGACCTAATGACATGCTTGACTTCGACCACCACTCGCATCCCTCAGCTCCTGGATGTGATGGCCAGCAATCCGACTACCGCGACCCGGACACTGCTCTATGGGTATATGACTCTTCATTGGAGCTGCATTTATGGCCACCGTCCGGGGGTCTACTCCAACATGACCAACGCCGAGGTCCGAAAGGCGGATACAACTGGCACTGCCTTCGGCTACCTGGTTCATGTGAGTGCTATTAATCAATGTATTTATTCTGGCAGTTATATGCATGATTGACATTGTATTGACACTCTCTATCTCTGTCATAACAGGTAAGTAACCACAAGACGGCCAACGCGTTCGGGGAGGCGCAGCTGTACCTCACCGTAGAAGAATTTGGATGGATGAAGAGGTGGCTGGAAATTAAGGGTACGCTGACCTGCACCCAGAGCCGTTACTTTCTGTACACAGAGGGGAAGAACCCGTTCAGGAAGCTTGCCTACTCCCTGAGGTTGGCATGGGCTGATGTGGGGCTCCGCAGTCCCATTAACTTCACCGACCTCCGCACAGTCCACGCCGATAATGCGAAGAGGTTTCAAGACAAAGGCAACCGCCAAAGAGTGAGTGATTTCATGTGTCACAACACTGCAACTGCGGACAAATTTTACGCGAATAATCCTTCTTTGAAGGAGGCTGCGGACATTCGGTTGCTCTTCACACAGTCACTTCAAGCAGCGGCGGCGGCATCGACAGCAGCAGCAGCAGCGGGAAATGAAGACACTTTTGCGGGTATTGACATCGACAGTGACAACTCTGGAGAGGAGCACAGCCCGGCTCCCTACCAAGACTCCCTACCAAGACATGTCCCGAAGAGGGACCAGTCACTGGCCGAACACAACCCCTCAGACATGGGTGAAGAGAGGGTGCCATACTCTGCCCCAACTTCACCCACTGTTGCCAGTGATCAACTTGTAAATATGCAGTGTGTTGTTGTAATCAGTCCCCTTGTAAATACGTTATATCCTGTTTGAATTTATTTATTACTGTCAATATTACTGTAAATAAAGTTTGTTAAAATTACTAAGTGTTCTGTTTTTAATCCCACTATGGGTTTTCTTCTTTTAAGATCCCCAGGGGCACGATATTCTGGTTCTGGTGGTAGCATGTAGGTGTTTAGTCCGAGTGAGGAGTGCTCAAGTGTGGGATGATTTGTAAGGTAGAAGAGGGTAAAAAAAGTTAAAGTGTGAACCTCCAGCAGGGCAGGTGGTGCTGTGAAGAAGGCCGACTATGGGTGCCGATGGGCGGACGGCAAAGCACCGCAAAGTAGACCCCCTTTAAGTGTAGCCAGGGGCACGAGCAAAATCCTCCATGGAGGTTGGGTGCTGCTGCTGTGAAGAAGGCCGACTATGGGTGCCGATGGGCGGACGGCAAAGCACCGCAAAGTAGACCCCCTTTAAGTGTAGCCAGGGGCACGAGAAACATCCTCCATGGAGGTTGGGTGCTGCTGCTGTGAGGAAGGCCGACTATGGGTGCCGATGGGCGGACGGCAAAGCACCGCAAAGTAGACCCCCTTTAAGTGTAGCCAGGGGCACGAGCAAAATCCTCCATGGAGGTTGGGTGCTGCTGCTGTGAAGAAGGCCGACTATGGGTGCCGATGGGCGGACGGCAAAGCACCGCAAAGTAGACCCCCTTTAAGTGTAGCCAGGGGCACGAGAAACATCCTCCATGGAGGTTGGGTGCTGCTGCTGTGAGGAAGGCCGACTATGGGTGCCGATGGGCGGACGGCAAAGCACCGCAAAGTAGACCCCCTTTAAGTGTAGCCAGGGGCACGAGCAAAATCCTCCATGGAGGTTGGGTGCTGCTGCTGTGAAGAAGGCCGACTATGGGTGCCGATGGGCGGACGGCAAAGCACCGCAAAGTAGACCCCCTTTAAGTGTAGCCAGGGGCACGAGAAACATCCTCCATGGAGGTTGGGTGCTGCTGCTGTGAGGAAGGCCGACTATGGGTGCCGATGGGCGGACGGCAAAGCACCGCAAAGTAGACCCCCTTTAAGTGTAGCCAGGGGCACGAGCAAAATCCTCCATGGAGGTTGGGTGCTGCTGCTGTGAGGAAGGCCGACTATGGGTGCTGATGGGCGGACGGTAAAGCACCGCAAAGTAGACCCCCTTTAAGTGTAGCCAGGGGCACGAGCAAAATCCTCCATGGAGGTTGGGTGCTGCTGCTGTGAGGAAGGCCGACTATGGGTGCTGATGGGCGGACGGTAAAGCACCGCAAAGTAGACCCCCTTTAAGTGTAGCCAGGGGCACGAGCAAAATCCTCCATGGAGGTTGGGTGCTGCTGCTGTGAGGAAGGCCGACTATGGGTGCCGATGGGCGGACGGTAAAGCACCGCAAAGTAGACCCCCTTTAAGTGTAGCCAGGGGCACGAGAAACATCCTCCATGGAGGTTGGGTGCTGCTGCTGTGAGGAAGGCCGACTATGGGTGCTGATGGGCGGACGGTAAAGCACCGCAAAGTAGACCCCCCTTTAAGATTCCCAGGGGCACGAGATTCTTGAGGGTGTGATCATCTTGGTTTAGTCCGTGGGGGAGTGCTTAAGTTCGGGGGCCCGGGGACCCAAGGTGCTCGAGGTTCTGGAGGTACATGGGAGGGATCCTGGAGCTCCTTAGTCCGTGTTTTGGGGGTCTTGGAGCGGCCACAGAGAGGTGCTTTTCCCCGGGGTATGTCATGGAAGTCTGAAATAACCTGTTTGCTCATGTCAGGGAGAGATGCTGGGGCTGCTGCGTCCGTGTTTTGGGGGTCTTGGAGCGGCCCCGAAGAGGTGGCTTTGTCGGTGTACGTAATGTAAGTGTGAACTAGCCTGTTTTCTCAAGGCAGGGAGGGATCCTGGAGCTCCTTAGTCCGTGTTTTGGGGGTCTTGGAGCGGCCACAGAGAGGTGCTTTTCCCCGGGGTATGTCATGGAAGTTTGAAATAACCTGTTTGCTCATGTCAGGGAGAGATGCTGGGGCTGCTGCGTCCTTGTTTTGGGGGTCTTGGAGCGGCCCCGAAGAGGTGGCTTTGTCGGTGTACCTAATGGGTAAGAAAGCCAGTCTACACAGGTCGTGAAATGTGATTGAAATGTACAGAGTGCTGTACATTTCAATCACTTTGAATGGGAGTGGTGAGGTGTGGATGAAATGGCCATATCTCCCTTAAATTCACATCAAACTCACCCATCTTTCACACACTAATTCATGGGTAACAGAGCCATGTACACCATGCATTTAAAGTAATGTTAGCCAGCTTTCAGACACTAATTCGTGGGGAAGAAAGTCACCCTGGACGGGTCATCAAATGTGATTGAAATGGACAGATTCCTGTACATTTCAATCACTTTTAATGGGAGTCGTGAGGTGTGGATGAAATGGCCATATCTCCCTTAAATTCACATCAAACTCACCCATCTTTCACACACTAATTCATGGGTAACAGAGCCATGTGCACCATGCATTTAAAGTAATGTTAGCCAGCTTTCAGACACTAATTCGTGGGGAAGAAAGTCACCCTGGTCGGGTCGGGAAATGTGATTGAAATGTACAGAGTGCTGTACATTTCAATCACTTTGAATGGGAGTCGTGAGGTGTGGATGAAATGGCCATATCTCCCTTAAATTCACATCAAACTCACCCAGCTTTCACACACTATTTCATGGGTAACAGAGCCATGTGCACCATGTATTTAAAGTAATGTTAGCCAGCTTTCAGACACTAATTCGTGGGTAATAAAGGCCTGTACATCTCCCTGTTTGAAAGGGCCATATCTCCCTTAAATTCACAGCAAATTTACCCATCTTTCACACACTATTTCATGGGTAATAAAGCCATGTGCACACTGTATTTAAAGGGCTGCAGGAACACTTTACCCGCCTTTTAAACACCTTTTCCTGGGTAAACAATCCATGTATTTCCGCCTGCTTTCCATCAGCACCCGCCAGTCATTTCAAACGGTTTCAAATCGTTTTCTCACTTTTAAAAACAGCTTTCTGCCCTGTAAATGATTTCTAATCATTATTACCGTCATGGAGGAGCTGCAGGGACACTTTACCCGCCTTTTAAACACCTTTTCCTGGGTAAACAATCCATGTATTTCCGCCTGCTTTCCATCAGCACCCGCCAGTCATTTCAAACGGTTTCAAATCGTTTTCTCACTTTTAAAAACAGCTTTCTGCCCTGTAAATGATTTCTAATCATTATTACCGTCATGGAGGAGCTGCAGGGACACTTTACCCGCCTTTTAAACACCTTTTCCTGGGTAAACAATCCATGTATTTCCGCCTGCTTTCCATCAGCACCCGCCAGTCATTTCAAACGGTTTCAAATCGTTTTCTCACTTTTAAAAACAGCTTTCTGCCCTGTAAATGATTTCTAATCATTATTACCGTCATGGAGGAGCTGCAGGGACACTTTACCCGCCTTTTAAACACCTTTTCCTGGGTAAACAATCCATGTATTTCCGCCTGCTTTCCATCAGCACCCGCCAGTCATTTCAAACGGTTTCAAATTGTTTTTTCACTTTTAAAAACAGCTTTCTGCCCTGTAAATGATTTCTAATCATTATTACCGTCATGGAGGAGCTGCAGGAACACTTTACCCGCCTTCTAAACACTTATTCCTGGCTAAAACAATCAATGTATTTCCGCCAGGGTCACAGCCTGCTGCTGCTGCTGCTGCTGCGGCGGCTGCTGCTGCTGCTCTCCCTCCCTAAATTCACATCAAAGTCACCCAGCTTTCACACACTATTTCATGGGTAATAAAGCCATGTGCACACTGTATTTAAAGTAATGTTAGCCAGCTTTCAGACACTAATTCCTGGGGAAGAAAGTCACCCTGGACGGGTCATCAAATGTGATTGAAATGGACAGATTCCTGTACATTTCAATCACTTTTAATGGGAGTCGTGAGGTGTGGATGAAATGGCCATATCTTCCTTAAATTCACATCAAAGTCACCCAGCTTTCACACACTATTTCATGGGTAATAAAGCCATGTGCACACTGTATTTAAAGTAATGTTAGCCAGCTTTCAGACACTAATTCCTGGGGAAGAAAGTCACCCTGGACGGGTCATCAAATGTGATTGAAATGGACAGATTCCTGTACATTTCAATCACTTTTAATGGGAGTCGTGAGGTGTGGATGAAATGGCCATATCTTGCCTTAAATTCACATCAAAGTCACCCAGCTTTCACACACTATTTCATGGGTAATAAAGCCATGTGCACACTGTATTTAAAGTAATGTTAGCCAGCTTTCAGACACTAATTCCTGGGGAAGAAAGTCACCCTGGACGGGTCATCAAATGTGATTGAAATGGACAGATTCCTGTACATTTCAATCACTTTTAATGGGAGTCGTGAGGTGTGGATGAAATGGCCATATCTTCCTTAAATTCACATCAAAGTCACCCAGCTTTCACACACTATTTCATGGGTAATAAAGCCATGTGCACACTGTATTTAAAGTAATGTTAGCCAGCTTTCAGACACTAATTCCTGGGGAAGAAAGTCACCCTGGACGGGTCATCAAATGTGATTGAAATGGACAGATTCCTGTACATTTCAATCACTTTTAATGGGAGTCGTGAGGTGTGGATGAAATGGCCATATCTTCCTTAAATTCACATCAAAGTCACCCAGCTTTCACACACTATTTCATGGGTAATAAAGCCATGTGCACACTGTATTTAAAGTAATGTTAGCCAGCTTTCAGACACTAATTCCTGGGGAAGAAAGTCACCCTGGACGGGTCATCAAATGTGATTGAAATGGACAGATTCCTGTACATTTCAATCACTTTTAATGGGAGTCGTGAGGTGTGGATGAAATGGCCATATCTTCCTTAAATTCACATCAAAGTCACCCAGCTTTCACACACTATTTCATGGGTAATAAAGCCATGTGCACACTGTATTTAAAGTAATGTTAGCCAGCTTTCAGACACTAATTCCTGGGGAAGAAAGTCACCCTGGACGGGTCATCAAATGTGATTGAAATGGACAGATTCCTGTACATTTCAATCACTTTTAATGGGAGTCGTGAGGTGTGGATGAAATGGCCATATCTTCCTTAAATTCACATCAAAGTCACCCAGCTTTCACACACTATTTCATGGGTAATAAAGCCATGTGCACACTGTATTTAAAGTAATGTTAGCCACAGCTTTCAGACACTAATTCCTGGGGAAGAAAGTCACCCTGGACGGGTCATCAAATGTGATTGAAATGGACAGATTCCTGTACATTTCAATCACTTTTAATGGGAGTCGTGAGGTGTGGATGAAATGGCCATATCTTCCTTAAATTCACATCAAAGTCACCCAGCTTTCACACACTATTTCATGGGTAATAAAGCCATGTGCACACTGTATTTAAAGTAATGTTAGCCAGCTTTCAGACACTAATTCCTGGGGAAGAAAGTCACCCTGGACGGGTCATCAAATGTGATTGAAATGGACAGATTCCTGTACATTTCAATCACTTTTAATGGGAGTCGTGAGGTGTGGATGAAATGGCCATATCTTCCTTAAATTCACATCAAAGTCACCCAGCTTTCACACACTATTTCATGGGTAATAAAGCCATGTGCACACTGTATTTAAAGTAATGTTAGCCAGCTTTCAGACACTAATTCCTGGGGAAGAAAGTCACCCTGGACGGGTTCATCAAATGTGATTGAAATGGACAGATTCCTGTACATTTCAATCACTTTTAATGGGAGTCGGTGTGGATGGCCTGTTGAATCCGATTTTGAGCACTCTTTTCCCCGCATAAACTAGTTTAAATCACCGTTAAACACTTATTCTGTTGATGTCTATATAACCGACTTCCCGCTATGCATTAAGTCGGTTATATGGACCCTGTACACTAGGCATACCGCGGCCGGTAGTAAATGTCCAACCATTGTACCCTCTGGTCCCTAGGGTATGTAAGGGGAGTGTATGTGGATATAGGAGTCCTCAATGTCCTGGGGTTCGCTGCCGCTCCCTCCTGGTACTTCCTGATGGGCGGGAAGCGTGGCCAGATCGGGTCACTATTGACCCTCTGATCCTGGGAGAACACCCCGGACATGTCATCCGAATACGCGCTCTCCTGAGCTGGGGGAACGGGAGATCTCGCCAGGCGGCTGCCTTAGCGATAATCTCCGGAAGCTCCTGGAGAATTCCGCCAATCGACGGCAGAGCCGTGACGCCGGAGAGAGAGACCACTGGTCCGTGTGTCGGACCTAGACCGGGACCCCGCTCTGCCTCCTCCGTCCGGAGGAGGGAGATGATGGGGGAACCACCTGGTAATCCATGAATGGAGGGGGCGTAGTCATCCGACTCGTGCCCTCCACTCGGACCCAGGAAATCCAGGGACTCGTCCACGGAGTAAGCCTCCTGGACTGCCCAATCATCCCCGACCTCAGCGGCAGCGAGAGCGTCCGCTCTCTGCTGTCTGAGGGCCAGAGGGAGCCGGGCACATAGTGAGCATGACACCTGTGGGGTGAGAGCAGCTCTCGCATGCTTTAACCCCAAGCAGGACTCACACTGAGTGTTTGTCAAAACTCATTATGTAGCCCGTCTCACATGAAAGGCAATTCCGGACGCAGCCCTGACTTACCTGCCCCATCTCCATCTTTCCACTAGAAACAAAGCTTTTTACGGGAGGAATCTTTGTTTTCTAATGTGCCTTCTACAGTGCTTCTGCCACTACGGAGTGCTGAAGAAAAGTGGGAGCAGTTGGACCGGCCTACTTCCTATTTATACGGAAGTGAGGCCGGAGGTGGGGCCCACGTCATAGGTGGCCGTGGATTAAGTCTGTCAGTGCTGCACACGTGCAGTGGGATTACCCAATAGCGATAGCCTTAGAGGGCGAAGCCTTATACGAAATAGAACAGCGGTGAGGTCCGTGCAGAAAGCAGAGCAGTGTGTAAAATATATATCACTCAGTATAACAGGCCTACATTACTCTCTGTATTTGTATGCTGTAGTTTAGTAGATAACTACAAACAAAGAGTCGATATTTTTCTAAGACCATTTAGTGTTTCACATAATAAAATACACCAGGGCCGTGGGAAGTAGGGGTGCTGACGATGCTGCAGCACCCCCTGGTGGAGGACATGGGATCTGCACTTCCACAAGATTAAATACAAATATAATACAAAAATAAATAATTAATTTTCAGCATTGATGTAACAACATTCATAATTAAGTAAAGATAACACCCTTTTCACCCCGGTTACATTTTCCATTTGCCCTGTAGGATGGGCGGTGTAAGTGATGAAAGTGGGGGATGTTGGCTTATCAGGCACCCGCAGCTCACAGCCAGCGTGAGAGAGAGAGATAGATAGATATATAGATAGAGAGAGGGGGTGCACCGGTACCGGCGGGGAATGTTGTTAGCTTCTGTTGCGCTAACGGATATGAGAAGCTGTTTCAACAAGAGGACTCTCAGACTGAGAGGCTCAGTGAGGTAAAGGACGCTGAGTGTTTAGATAGTTCACTTTAGTCTAAATTGTCTCAGTGGGTCTCAAACGGTTTGATCACAATTTATGTAAATAAATATTTCCAAGGCACTCCTTTATAATTATTAGGATAAATAAAAACAGGTTTGAAATCATTCCAATGTATAGGACAGTAAACCAAAAATATTGTTTAAAACTGGAGAGATTTAAAAATATGCATAAATAAATGTTAACTGGTAAAATAAGATATAAATGAACCACAAAAATAAAACAAGTTAGCCTACATGTATTTGTTATTGGCTATGGTAGGTTATCGGTTATGTTCATATACTTATTTGATTATTAAAATGCAAACCGATCTTTTTCATATGGATGTTTTAGAGTTGTATCCCCTAGATCAGTCTCTAGTAATTGGGCGCTCAAAGTGCACCAGATTGAAGCATTTTACTTTAAAATGTTAAAAACATCTTCCGGGGGGGGCATACCACCGGACCCCCCTAAAGGATGTGATGTCCACCCCCCAATTAAAACATGTTCATGCAATACTAAATACATTTGAAGCCTTTTTATGTAAGCTGTCCACCATATCAATACGTTTCTCTGTTTGTAGTGTAGTGGTCTTTTGTAGAGGTTATTCATTGCCAGCTAAAATCTTACCTAGGGCAGCAAATTGGTCAAAACCGGCCCTGGTGTCATCCCCACACAGCACCCCCCATTTGAAACATGTTCCCACGGCTATGACAACGGCTGTAGTCTGATTATGCTTTAGGAGCTGTAGATGTGTGTGGTACAGTGTGTAGATGTGTGTGTGTGGTACAGTGCGTAGATGCGGCAGACAGACAGGTCTCAGTTGGTTTGGTGTCCTCTGCTTACTTTTTTTTTTTTTTTAATTCTTTATTTATTTGGAGTCACATTATAATACAAGTACAGTTTTTCAAATCATCTATTTTTAGAGACCCGACAGTGACAAATGAAATAGCAAACAAAATTAGTCAAAATAAAATAAAAACGAAAAAGTACACAGGGGTTGTTTGAAATAGCAAATGTCTACACATGTACATATGCATTCATATCAACATACATATATGCATACAATACACCCACACATACATGTGTCCATACATACACATCTATATACATTCAATCGGTGTATAGGAACAGTCAAACAAGGGATGGTCGTCTTTGGGATATGTAAATTCTCCACTTTTTCCATATTTCCTCAAATGTGTTTTCCTGTAGCCTCATTGAGAATGTGATTCTTTCCATGATATAGATTTCATGGATTTTGTCGTACCAGTTGTCAAGAGAGGGGATGTCTGCTTTGAGCCATTTTCTAGTTATTGCTTTTTTTGCTGCAACAGTAAGAATTCCAAATAATTGTTTTGTTTTTAAATTTGAGGGGATTGAATGTACGAGCCCAAATAGAAATTCGTCCCAGTTTAAAGGGATTTTTTCCTGTAGTATTATTTCAATTTCTACATGGATCTTTTGCCAAAAAGTTACTATTAAAGGGCAAGTCCAAAACAAATGGTAGTGATGTGCTAACTGAGAACCACATTTCCTCCAGCAGCTGGGGGGCCCTAGCTGATGTGATGACTGAGCAGGGCTGAAAAAATACCTGCTCAGCATCTTCCAACTAAACATTCTGTAGGTGCCTGAGCTCGAGATCTTCCATTGAAAAGTACAGTAGCTTGTCCAAACTTCGTCAGGGATGGTTTTTTTTGTTTCGTTTTCCCATTTGTGTTTTATATAGAAAGTATTTTCCTTTTTAATATCTTGAAGAGCTTGGTAAAGATTGGAGATTACTTTCATCCCTGTGTCTGATGTGTATGCACTGGTGAAAACTATTAATAAAGGGTTTTCAAGGGCCTTCTGGCTGTCTGACAGGGAACTATATAAGTAATGGCGTACCTGTAGAAATCTAAAAAAATCACCGTTATTCAACCCATATCGATTTTTTAATGTTTGAAAATCATACATGGTTCCTTTGCTGAAAAATGTGCAATATGAAGTAAGGCCATGTTTGGCCCAGCCTTTAAATGTTGTATCTAGCTTGCTTGGGGTGAAATCAAGATCATGTGAGCACCATCTTAATATCTTCATTTCCTCCAGCAAGTCACTCCTGGTGATGGCCCTCAGCCATAGTTTTAAAGAGAGGTTGATCCAGCGGTTATCTTTTTCCAGTAAGTTTTTAATATGTTTTTTATCCCCTAACCTTGCCTCGATTGGTACTTCTCCTGATACATTATTCTCAATTTCTTTCCATCTAGCTCTGTAGTCTGGCTTGCACCAGCAGAACAAGCTTCTTAATTGGGCTGATATATAGTAGTCCTTCAAGCAGGGGAGCGCTACTCCTCCCTTGTTTTTTGCTAGTTGAAGAGTACAGAATCTAATCCTTGGTTTCTTCCCTTGCCAAATGTACCTTGATATGGTTTTATCCCATTCGTTAAACTGCTTGTCTGTGATTTCAATTGGTAGATTCTGGAAAAGGTATAAAAGTCTAGGTAGGATGTTCATTTTCACTGATTCTATTCGAGATTCAAAGCTCAGCACTGGGATCAAGTTCCATCTATTTATGTCTTCTTTTATTTTCTGATTTAGAGGGTTAAAATTTAGTGTATACAAGTCCTCTGAATCTTTAGAGATGTTTACTCCCAGATATTTTAAGTGGTCCAGATCCCAATTAAGAACAATGGTCGAGTTTATATGTTGGCTTGGCTTGTAATTAAAGCTCAGTATTTGGGTTTTTGTTATATTGAGTTTGTACCCTGAGACAGAACTATAAGTATCCAAAAAGGTCAGTAAACTCAAGAAAGATTCATCTGGGTTTGACAGGTATATTAATATATCATCAGCAAATAATGATAATTTATGTTCCTGGCCATATACTTTTATGCCGGTAATATTGTTATTTTGAGTAACCCCCAAACTCAGAGCTTCGATATAAATTGCGAATAACAGAGGGCTAATTGGACATCCCTGTCGTGTCCCTCTCTCAAGGTTGAAAGAATTTGATATGGCTCCATTTATTTTTATTCTTGCATAAGGGTTGTCGTACAATGCTTGAACAGTATTAATAAAAGTCTTGTGAAAGCCAAACTTTTCAAGAACTTGGAACCTCTGCTTACTTTTAATACTTGTAAATACAACTTTTGGCCCGTAATTTCAATTCCCCATTTCAGCGACCAGAGAGAAGGGGGGGATATATCCAGTCTCTGATTTTGTGTGTGTGTGTGTGTGTGTGTGTGTGTGTGTGTGTGTGTGTGTGTGTGTGTGTGTGTGTGTGTGTGTGTGTGTGTGTGTGTGTGTGTGTGTGTGTGTGTGTGTGTGTGTGTGTGTGTGTGTGTGTGTGTGTGTGTTGGTATCTTGGTCAGGGAGTGTATGTGTGTCAGGGTGTCTGGGAAAGTGTATGTAAGAATGTTTATATATACATATATAGGATTACTTAAAAACAGTCCCAAATAATACATGTTCAATATAGTTCAAAATAATACCCGTTTACTTTAATACAGTTTAGAACAATATCTGTTTGCTTTAATCTGTAGCCTGTTATTGTCTCATTATACCGCACTGTGAATGAATTAAAAGTAAATATATAAGTGGTCATGAACACATCTGTCCATCAGACAGAGGGCTGCTGTGCCTCCTGTCATCATTAACGGACGTCTCTTTAAAATTACCGCTCAGAGGAGAGGAGTTCTCATTTCTCTAACCGCCTGCTGCATCCCCTCCTCTCTCCTCGGTTCCGCTCGCATCTCCTGTGGGCGGGACTAACGGTACGTCCACACAGCAGCTTTTCAAAAATCTTGGAGCTGGGCGTGTCTGACAGCTTGGGAATTTTTTGCGAGCAATGCGACCAACAACCAATCACATGAATCTCCCCGGGGATTTTATGCGAGCAATATATATATATATATATATATAAACTCCCCAAACAGGCGAAAACCTACCAGTTTCACCCACTGTCTCTGCCACTTCCCTCCATGCCTGGTTCCTCCGGTTTGTATCGTTAATAGTTCTGGCCGTAAAGAACCGGGTGATTTGCTACCGGAATTTCTCGTTTGGAATATGAGGAAATGAACTGCGGTCTGGTTCTCCCTGCTTACACGCGGTTTGATTGGCTAGCGCTTCTACTGTCAGATTTGCATAAACGTGTTTGATTGGCTGGCGCTTCCAGCTCAGCTTCAAAAGTTGAACGTTGCTCAACTTTTGAATCCCAACGCAGAGAAGCGTTGGAAGCGGTGGAAGTTGCTTCTAATAATAATAATCCCTTACATTTATTATAGCGCTTTTACAATGATATACACACATTACACATATATCATACATGGTCAGAAACTGTGGACAATACCCACAGGAGCAAGTTCAGGTGAAGTTTCTTGCCCAAGGACACACCGGCTTTACAGACACAGCAGCGGCGGGTTTCACCTCTTGATCTGATGATCATTGCACAGCGCACTGCGCCACACCGTCCATCTTCACGCCTCGAAGTCATCGAGGCGCTTTTACAAGTATACATTGGTATTATACATGTACTGTGGACAATACCCACAGGAGCAAATCCGGGTGAAGTGTCTTGCCCAAGGACACAATGGCCTGACGCAGTGGCGGCAGGAGCGGGTTTCGAACTGGAGTTCCCCAGCACTCCCCCTTGATCTGATGATCGGATGCACAGACCATTGCGCCACCCGTCCCGGTGCTTCTGAAGCTGCTGTGTGGACGTACCGTAATTCTCGAGGAGGGGAGTCGAGGAGGGGAAATTTGTGTATTGAGAAAACTCTCTAGACTGAAAATGTCTACTACTCAACGAAGGAGGCTTGATGGGGGGCTGGCAGTACCACATTTTAAATTGTATTTCTGGTCCTTTTCATTAAGACCTTTGATTAGTTGGTTTGACCCCCAAGCTGTGGTTTCATGGCGGGCTTTAGAAGAGAAGTCAGTCTCCCCATGGAGACTTCAGGACATAATTTACACAAACATATCTATCAAACAATGTCAGCTTAGGTTTGGCCCTCTGATTACTCATGTAATTCAGACTTGGCGAAATGCACAGAAATTATGCCCTATTCAATGCCCCTGGCATCTCAATTCGCCAATATTTAATAACAACCAATTATTCATAGGGCGGAGGCTTATTCATTATTCCCAATGGGGGAGGAAGGGTCTTCACACCTTGGAAGGTATTTACAGTGACAGTGGTCTCCGCTCTTTTAAGAATCTTAAACCTGCCATTTCTAGGTAAAATCATTGAAAAAGTTGTTGTTCAACAGTTGAGTAATTTCTTGCATTTAAATAGTTGTTTCGATGTGTTCCAGTCAGGATTTCGTCCAAACCACAGCACTGAGACTGCTCTTGTAAAGGTCTTTAACGACATCCACTTAAACACAGACAGTGGCAGAACTTCAGTGTTAGTATTATTAGATCTCAGTGCTGCGTTTGACACTGTTGACCACAGCATATTACTAGACCGACTGGAAAACTGGGTGGGACTTTCGGAAACAGTTCTAAATTGGTTTAAATCCTACTTAAAGGATAGAAACAACTTTGTTTCTATAGGTAAATACACATCTGAGTTGACAAATATGACATGTGGGGTTCCTCAAGGCTCCATCTTGGGGCCTCTTCTCTTTAACATCTACATGCTACCACTAGCTCAGATAATGAAGAACAACAAAATAAGTTACCATAGCTATGCAGATGCACACAAATGTACGTAACAATTTCACCAGGAGACTATGCTCCAATTCAAACACTGAGTAAGTGCATTGAACAAATCAATGACTGGATGTGTCAGAACTTTCTCCAATTAAACAAAGATAAAACTGAGGTAATGATTTTTGGAGCCACGGCAGAACGTTTAAAAGTTAGCGCTGAGCTTCAGTCTGCAATGTTCAAACCAACAGATAAAGCCAGAAATCTAGGTGTAGTCATGGACTCTGACCTGAGTTTCAACAGTCACATTAAAACAGTTACTAAATCAGCCTACTATCACCTAAAGAATATATCTAGGATTACAAGACTAATGTCACAGCAGGATTTGGAAAAACTTGTCCATGCCTTTATCTTCAGTAGACTCGACTACTGCAATGGTGTTCACAGGTCTCACTAAAAAATCTATTAGAAAGCTGCAGCTGATTCAGAACGCCGCTGCTCGAGTCCTCACTAACACTAAGAAAGTGGATCACATCACTCCTGTTCTGAAGTCTTTACACTGGCTTCCTGTGTGTCAAAGAATAGATTTCAAAATATTGCTGCTGGTTTATAAAGCTCTGAATGGTTTAGGCCCAAAATACATTACTGACCTCCTGCTAAACTATGAACCATCCAGATCTCTCAGGTCTTCAGGGACTGGTCAGCTTTCTGTCCCCAGAGTCAGAACTAAACATGGTAAAGCAGCGTTCAGTTATTATGCTCCAAATATCTGGAACAAACTCCCAGAAACCTGCAGGTCCGCTGCAACTCTTACTACTTTTAAATCCAGGCTGAAGACTTTTCTTTTTGTCGCTGCTTTTAACTGAACTATTCACATCTTAGACTGCACTGTAACTTTTATCCATGTACTTTTTATTGTAATGTTTAATTGAACTATTCATATTTTAGACTGCACTGTAACTTTTATCCATGTATTTTTCCTTAATGTTTATTTTATTAGCTTTTCTTTTGTAATGCTTAATGTCTTTTTTTTTTTTTTTGTAAAGCACTTTGAATTGCCTTGCGTTGAAAAGTGCTATATAAATCAACTCGCCTTGCCTTGCCTTGCCTTAAAGGCTGTTATGACAGGGTTCCTGCAGGTTTTGCCAACTCAAATGTAAGCCTTTTTAAGACCACTTTGAATATAATTTAAGACCTATTTCACGGCAATAAAGCATGAAGGAAAATTGCTATGAAAGAAGAAATACGTCCCATAATTACTTACAACGTAAATGTATTCATGTTCAACATAAGAACAATAACTGAACATAACAGCATACACAGATCTGTGTTAGCGTGTTAGACAAAAAGTGTGTGTGTGTGTGTGTGTGTGTGTGTGTGTGTGTGTGTGTGTGTGTGTGTGTGTGTGTGTGTGTGTGTGTGTGTGTGTGTGTGTGTGTGTGTGTGTGTGTGTGTGTGTGTGTGTGTGTGTGTGTGTGTGTGTGTGTGTGTGTGTGTGTGTGTGTGTGTGTGTGTGTGAGGGCTGTGCAATTAATCGTATTTTAATCGCAATTACGATTTTGGCCTGCCATAATTACGAAAACAACATAATCGAAAAAAACTAGGTTGTGACAGTGCACTACAACATATTTGATCTAATTAATTTTAGTCTAATTTATTTATCATATTTATATATGTTAAGTAGCTTGTGGAAGTGCGCTCTAAAATATTTGTTTTATCATTTATTTAATAAATGTTTGTATTGGTTTTTCAGTTGAATTATACGTTCAGGGTAGGGGTGTAACGGTATCCGTATTCGTCCCGTACCGTCACGGTTAGGCACATACAGTATGCGAATACGCCTTTTTTTACGAGTAGGAAAAAAGTCTGTCACTCAGGGCAGTATTACACTATATATAATCCAGGGGGCGGTATTGCGCCTAAAAGCCAGCCGCCCGTAAATAACAAATGAAGAACAAGAACAAAACACAACAAAACGAACACAATACATGAAGAAGAACAGTTAGTAGCTACAGATGTAGCACTCCGGGACTGCAGTCGAATAGTCCAAAGATCAGCTCCTAAGTTCTAACCCTATCTCCTATTCCTTGACCTCTGAGTGAAACGTCACAGGGTTAAGGGATAGTGGACAGGAGAATTCAAAAGGACTTAGGAGAAGAGACTGCGGTACTTTAGAGAATCCGAATGCACTTTCGCTAACCGACGTGTTTATGATGCGCCAGCGGGCATCATGAATGTGCGTCTGCTGCTGTGGAGGAACTATGGAAACTACAGTTTTCTATACAGCGGACTACAACATGGATGTTTAATAAGAACGAGGGACTACTGTAAACTCATCTAGAGACTCTGCACCGTGCTCTGATGCTGCTGCTTTGCTTTATGAACGTGGACAACAGAGAAACATATTCTTCATGACCAAAGTTGGAATTGAAATAAAAAAGGAAAGTGAAACCTATGCTCGTCACCCTCTCCCTCCGGTCCACATTAATACAATGATCCCAATACGTATGATTGTATGAACTAAAGATCTTAAAATCAATACAAATGTATTTATTATAAACGTTAGTCCTTAACATCTATCACTGTGTATATCACCATTCAAACATCTTTTAAAAGTTGAACGAACTCCACACAGCTCAGTGAAGACTGTGAAATGTTGACTTGAAATGATCATTTCAGTAAAAACTAACGTTCATATTTCTCTTTTTGATTATAATACTGATGAACGTTCAAAACAAAGCACTTTGGCAACTTACCACCTATGTTTTAAAATGCTTAATAAGCACCGTAACTTTCATGATATCATTTCTGCAAGGCATTGTGCAAGGCATTGTGGGGCAGCATTTTCGCTTCTCCTGTCGGTTAGGGAGGTCCAGTGGTTCCTAAGCTAAAGGAGGTTATAAAGGAAGTTTGAAACCTCCTTTCCTATCATTCTCAACATTCTA
Source organism: Pseudochaenichthys georgianus (assembly GCF_902827115.2). Taxonomy (NCBI): domain Eukaryota; kingdom Metazoa; phylum Chordata; class Actinopteri; order Perciformes; family Channichthyidae; genus Pseudochaenichthys; species Pseudochaenichthys georgianus. Next base: position 3,460,060 of record NC_047518.2, on the reverse strand, counting down.
GAGAATTCGAACGGCACTTATCATGGCTGCCACTGAGGGACTTCCGGGTCATTTCACTCCTTTAGGAAGGTTCCTAAGCTAAATGGACTATTCGACTTCAGCCCAGATCAGACTCAAATGGGTGTGTCCCAGTCAAAAGCCCAGCGGATGCCAGTGGCTGGGGGTGTTACCAAATTGCTAGAGGGCGTTGCCCAATTTCCCCATTTGTTCAATTACAGGATTTAACCATGAGATGGCGCTTCATTCACAAAATACACAATGGGTGTTGTAGAAACATCAATATTTTAGATCAAATAAAGTATATAGTTTGCTTTATGCAGTATATTTCTTGTAATATTGTACAGTAGATTGAAGTAAATCAACTTATACATTAAGATAAGATAAGATGGATCTTTATTAATCCCGTGGGGAAATTCAGTAGTTCAAACAGCAACAGGGTGAGAGTGAAAAACAGGACAGCACAGATTCACACAGATTAATAAAATCAAAAATAAGATGAGCGATAAAAAGAATAATAATGAGAAACTATGAAATAAGAAATGAATAAAACTAAAATGTAATTATCATATCATATATTATAATGTATTGTATTATTAAGTAATATCATACATTAACCCCATTATAGCAGATGCCAACAAATATCCGCTATATCAGATACCTGTAGATCAGCTGTTTATTTCACATGAGTTTCAGTGTGGCAGCTTTTCACGGCTCCCCCTGGTGGATCCATGATCCATTGCTGCTGGTTTCATTAGAATTAAATGTATTTATCAAGGGGGCGTTTCAAGTCCTGCGGGGGGTTTTCCTTTTCAGCAGGGGCCCACCCCGTGCCGATCACGGACCCGCACGGATAGGCGTCTGAAACGAAGCGCTACATCTGTATGGCGAGTTCACACAACACACAGGAGCTAGAAGACCCACCTGCTTCTTTTAAATCAGCTGTGTGGGAACATTTCGGGTTCCCTGTGGACTACAACAACGATGGGGTGCGAGTTGTGGATCGGACGAGGACGGTGTGTCGGCGTTGTTCGACAGCGGTGCGGTATGCTGGTGGTAACACGTCAAACATGCTCAATCACATCCGAGTCAGTCTCAGTCCCCAGCGAGAGGGTTTTCTCGACGGCAGGTGACATAGTTACCGCCAACAGATCTGCCCTCACTACTGACAACGTAGACAGACTCATCTTTTTGAAGAAAAACTTGAAAATAGAGTAAAGCTTGAGTACCTTTATTTAGGCATAATGGCCTCACACACTCACAAGTTAATTACACATGTTAGACATTGCTCCTAAAGGTACACATTTTATTTTGTTTTACATTTATCATTGTATTTATTTTATATTTTAACATCAGGAGATGTTATACAGTTCTGTATTGCCTTTTATTGATTGTGATTGAAACACTTTCTTATTATTATTTTAATATTTTCAAGACATTCTTTTTATTTGTACAGCTTATTTAACCTTTTAGTTTGACATTAGCCAATATAAATAATATGGCCATCTGAGTGTTACTGTTTGTGGATTGTTTTTAACTTTAATACAGTTAATGATTCCAAATGTTAGAGTTCTAAACTTGCACTACTGTTAAAAATAAATAACAGCAACAAAAATTATGCATTTGGAACTTTTTTTTGCTTTTCCTTGTTGTACCGAACCCGTACCGAACCGTGACCCCCAAACCGAGGTATGAACCGTTACACCCCTAGTTCAGGGTAATCAACAGTTAAAAAGATACTGTTCAAATTATTATTTGTTTTAAAGTTCAATAAATGGATGTTTTCAAAGTCAATGAATAATCGTATTTAATAATCATGATATTAATTATTGACCAACATAATCGAGCAGCCCTAGTGTGTGTGTGTGTGTGTGTGTGTGTGTGTGTGTGTGTGTGTGTGTGTGTGTGTGTGTGTGTGTGTGTGTGTGTGTGTGTGTGTGTGTGTGTGTGTGTGTGTGTGTGTGTGTGTGTGTGTGTGTGTGTGTGTGTGTGTGTGTGTGTGTGTGTGTGTGTGTGTGTGTGTGTGTGTGTGTGTGTGTGTGTGTGGTCTAGCATTACTATACTTGTGGGGACCTACATCTGTTTACATAGTCACGTGTGGGGACTGGCTTCCCTTATGGGGACAAATTGGAGGTCCCCATGAGGGGAATCATTAATTTTAGGGTGAAGAATTGGTTAGGGTAAGGTTAAGGGTAAGGGTTAGGGTTAGGGATGTGTTGGTTACGGTTAGGATACGTCTCCAGGAAATGCATGTAAGTCAGTGTGTGTGTGTGTGTGTGTGTGTGTGTGTGTGTGTGTGTGTGTGTGTGTGTGTGTGTGTGTGTGTGTGTGTGTGTGTGTGTGTGTGTGTGTGTGTGTGTGTGTGTGTGTGTGTGTGTGTGTGTGTGTGTGTGTGTGTGTGTGTGTGTGTGTTGTTTTGGCGAGTCCTGCTTGAAATCATAACAGGGAGGAAATTAGAAGACACCAGGATACCAGTTAAACAATAATCCGTTTTAATTAAACAAAGTAATAATGCAATACAATATAATACATTACTATACAATTCAAAGAATCATATAAGTAACGTGAGGAGTACTCCCGCCCTTATTCACGCGCTGGACATCCTTTCGTCTTGGCAGCGCGTGGAGAGAGGGAAAACAACAAGATGCACATCGTCCCAATACCAACAGAAACAGGAAGGGGTGGAGTTTCATTTGGGAGATACCAAAACGCTGTCTCACAGGGAATCAGCGCGGGCAGCAGAGAACCAAACAGTTTTCAGTTTGGAGCAAAACACATTCTTATTATGTAGCTTATCACACAATAGTCCATATGTTTTCCCGCTATGAAAGCCACAGGTGTTGGGAAGGCCTGCAGGATGCGCATCATTATATCCGGGGAAAATGTCCCTCCCAATTTGCAAAGCCTATCGATGGTTTAACCCAGAAAAACACTCAAAGGGGTAATCTTTTCACTCAAAACAGAACTCACAATTAATTCTGCATCTCCCTTCTTCAAAAATAGCTTAAAAACACCCTTTTGATAAACAGGTAAAAAGTCTATTGCGCTAATCTACTTTTAAGAAAAAGGGAACATTGTTTCAGGAATCTATAAAAAAACCTCTCTATATTTGAGAGGAAAAATGTACTTTTTGTTCCTTCAACTATTAACACACAGGAATGTATAAACCCACACATATATTAGGGATGACATGATGCAATACACCTCCTATAGATGGGTGACATTAAAATGAACATACCAAAAATATGCTGCCTCACTTCTTTGGTACAATATCTCACATCAATTTCCACAATTCCCTCTTTTGCACTCTTAAAAAAAGAGTGCAACTTACACAAGGCACTTGAAACATAACTATTGTCACTCCTCTCCACTGTGTTCATCTCTCAACATTATATTTAGAGCCCTTTAAACATTTGGAAACAGCCCTTCATAGCAATTTCTTATGGCAGAAGGAGAGGGAGACCAAAACATGTCAAAAAGCTGAGTCCCATACTCGTCCTCTCCCTCCGAGACATAGGCCAACAGAGGCATTTGATACGGGGGGGAGAAGCAGCTTTTCCTCAATGGTGGAACTGATTAGTCTGACACATAATGAGCGGATGCACGGCACACAACAACACCCACATGTTATTAAAATGGCCACAAAAGTACCTACAGAAATAAAAAGAGACATTATTAAACCCTTCCATTGACCAAACATGTTAGCAAACCACTCTTCAAGGGGATTGTGTATCCCTGATTGCTCATGCATAGTTTTAGATAGGATACGAAGACCTTCTAAGGCTCTGGTCACGGAACCGTCCGGCGCCGTGTTGTTGGGAATAAACGTACAGCACATATCCTTGAACATTGAGCAAACACCCCCTTTCTCCGCAGAAGCATATCCAGCGCCATCCTATTCTGCACAGCCATAAGGGACGTTGGACCTAATTGTTCAGCCAGGCCTTCCACCGCGTCCCTAGTGAGATTGGCCAATCGGAGTATGTTGTAATGGACATAGTTGATTCTTTCCACATTTTTGACAGGGGTAACGGGGAAAATGGCAGAGATAACTGGAAAACTTTCAAACCCTGCAGCTATTTGGTCAGCTAGTTTGTATTCATTAGGGACTCCTCGTGGAACTCCTATGGAATCTATAAAGGTGGGAGAATTGAGGGATAAATCAAACGTGTTTTTGGTGTCCCTTTTAACCAATACATGTAGGGAGGCTTTAGGGTCCGTGGGTATCAGTTTTTTCCTAGCATCATTAGGGGTGCATGGAGACGGACCATAGCACACAATCCTACAGATAATTCGGGGATACGGTGTACAGGCGGTGGCCCCCACAATAATAGTAAAGACCAGCCCTGGCCCAATGTCCTATACTAGTGCTAGACACGGTGTGGTTACACCAATCCGTAGGGATATTTCCTAGGTCAAAACGTGGAGATTTTTGGACCATGGCAAAACAGGTGTACCCACCGGCGCCTCTGCTAGGCGTGAATACGCCTGTCCTAGTACCATTATCAATTGGAGGGAAAACCTTGGCCAGGGTGGTGCAGTTAGGAGGACTAGCCATCTTGGTCAGCTGTAACATACAGTTGTAACCCCAGGTATCTGTGAGAAATAAGGGCGCAGGGTCAGTGACTAATTGTGGGCGGGCCGTGGCACAGGCTAGGCAATCCCCTGCCATTTGTTCTTGGGCTGTCCGAGCAACCCATTTTAACCATAAATTGTCATCTGTGTATCCTGTGGCCATTTGGATGACGTCTAGAGGTTGAAGTTGGCTATAATCCCCCGTACATTTATCTGTGCATGTGATTTTAGACAGGTATTTAACCTTAGGTCCTGCCTGAGGGAGGTTTTGCTTTACCTTTGGTTTAACTTTAATTTCGAAGAGGCCTTGTGGCGAACCCCTTCCTGCATGAACTGCGAGGACATAAAGTCCAGCGTCGGAGCGCACGACATTCTTTAGTGTTATGCGTACCAGATTACAAAACCTGCCGGAGCACGGAACGCCTGGGTCTCTCCTAACCACTTTCATTCTATATTTGAGGGATCTAACAATTTCCTCCGATCGGTAAGGTGGCATGTATCCCCAGTCATCAGGACCCGAATTTACTATGACACCGCCCCAGGACTCGCAGGAGCAACCGTAGGTGTATTTAACGAACACATGAGGATCGCCTTTGATTCTAACTGTACTGCCTTGGTAAACGTAAGGACTGCCTTTGGCCTTACGTTGGACGGTTCTATTACATACCCTAGGGACCAGAGGGTACAATGGTTGGACATTTACTACCGGCCGCGGTATGCCTAGTGTACAGGGTCCATATAACCGACTTAATGCATAGCGGGAAGTCGGTTATATAGACATCAACAGAATAAGTGTTTAACGGTGATTTAAACTAGTTTATGCGGGGAAAAGAGTGCTCAAAATCGGATTCAACAGGCCATCCACACCGACTCCCATTAAAAGTGATTGAAATGTACAGGAATCTGTCCATTTCAATCACATTTGATGACCCGTCCAGGGTGACTTTCTTCCCCAGGAATTAGTGTCTGAAAGCTGGCTAACATTACTTTAAATACAGTGTGCACATGGCTTTATTACCCATGAAATAGTGTGTGAAAGCTGGGTGAGTTTGATGTGAATTTAAGGAAGATATGGCCATTTCATCCACACCTCACGACTCCCATTAAAAGTGATTGAAATGTACAGGAATCTGTCCATTTCAATCACATTTGATGACCCGTCCAGGGTGACTTTCTTCCCCAGGAATTAGTGTCTGAAAGCTGGCTAACATTACTTTAAATACAGTGTGCACATGGCTTTATTACCCATGAAATAGTGTGTGAAAGCTGGGTGAGTTTGATGTGAATTTAAGGAAGATATGGCCATTTCATCCACACCTCACGACTCCCATTAAAAGTGATTGAAATGTACAGGAATCTGTCCATTTCAATCACATTTGATGACCCGTCCAGGGTGACTTTCTTCCCCAGGAATTAGTGTCTGAAAGCTGGCTAACATTACTTTAAATACAGTGTGCACATGGCTTTATTACCCATGAAATAGTGTGTGAAAGCTGGGTGAGTTTGATGTGAATTTAAGGAAGATATGGCCATTTCATCCACACCTCACGACATCCCATTAAAAGTGATTGAAATGTACAGGAATCTGTCCATTTCAATCACATTTGATGACCCGTCCAGGGTGACTTTCTTCCCCAGGAATTAGTGTCTGAAAGCTGGCTAACATTACTTTAAATACAGTGTGCACATGGCTTTATTACCCATGAAATAGTGTGTGAAAGCTGGGTGAGTTTGATGTGAATTTAGGGAGGGAGAGCAGCAGCAGCAGCCGCCGCAGCAGCAGCAGCAGGCTGTGACCCTGGCGGAAATACATTGATTGTTTAGCCAGGAATAAGTGTTTAGAAGGCGGGTAAAGTGTTCCTGCAGCTCCTCCATGACGGTAATAATGATTAGATATAATTGCCAGGGCAGAAAGCTGTTTTTAAAAGTGAAAAAACGATTTGAAACCGTTTGAAATGATTGGCGGGTGCTGATGGAAAGCAGGCGGAAATAAATTGATTGTTTACCCAGGAAAAGGTGTTTAAAGTGTCCCTGCAGCTCCTCCATGACGGTAATAATTATTAGAAATCATTTACAGGGCAGAAAGCTGTTTTTAAAAGTGAAAAAACGATTTGAAACCGTTTGAAATGACTGGCGGGTGCTGATGGAAAGCAGGTGGAAATACATGGATTGTTTTACCCAGGAGAAGGTGTTTACAAGGCGGGTAAAGTGTTCCTGCAGCCCTTTAAATACAGTGTGCACATGGCTTTATTACCCATGAAATAGTGTGTGAAAGATGGGTAACTTTGCTGTGAATTTAAGGGAGATATGGCCCTTTCAAACAGGGAGATGTACAGGCCTTTATTACCCACGAATTAGTGTCTGAAAGCTGGCTAACATTACTTTAAATGCATGGTGCACATGGCTCTGTTACCCATGAATTAGTGTGTGAAAGATGGGTGAGTTTGATGTGAATTTAAGGAAGATATGGCCATTTCATCCACACCTCACGACTCCCATTCAAAGTGATTGAAATGTACAGCACTCTGTACATTTCAATCACATTTCCCGACCCGGCCAGGGTGACTTTCTTCCCCACGAATTAGTGTCTGAAAGCTGGCTAACATTACTTTAAATGCATGGTGCACATGGCTCTGTTACCCATGAATTAGTGTGTGAAAGATGGGTGAGTTTGATGTGAATTTAAGGGAGATATGGCCATTTCATCCACACCTCACGACTCCCATTCAAAGTGATTGAAATGTACAGCACTCTGTACATTTCAATCACATTTCCCGACCCGGCCAGGGTGACTTTCTTCCCCACGAATTAGTGTCTGAAAGCTGGCTAACATTACTTTAAATGCATGGTGCACATGGCTCTGTTACCCATGAATTAGTGTGTGAAAGATGGGTGAGTTTGATGTGAATTTAAGGGAGATATGGCCATTTCATCCACACCTCACGACTCCCATTCAAAGTGATTGAAATGTACAGCACTCTGTACATTTCAATCACATTTCCCGACCCGGCCAGGGTGACTTTCTTCCCCACGAATTAGTGTCTGAAAGCTGGCTAACATTACTTTAAATGCATGGTGCACATGGCTCTGTTACCCATGAATTAGTGTGTGAAAGATGGGTGAGTTTGATGTGAATTTAAGGGAGATATGGCCCTTTCAAACAGGGAGATGTACAGGCCTTTATTACCCACGAATTAGTGTCTGAAAGCTGGCTAACATTACTTTAAATGCATGGTGCACATGGCTCTGTTACCCATGAAATAGTGTGTGAAAGCTGGGTGAGTTTGATGTGAATTTAAGGAAGATATGGCCATTTCATCCACACCTCACGACTCCCATTCAAAGTGATTGAAATGTACAGCACTCTGTACATTTCAATCACATTTCACGACCTGTGTAGACTGGCTTTCTTACCCATTAGGTACACCGACAAAGGCACCTCTTCGGGGCCGCTCCAAGACCCCCAAAACACGGACTGAGGAGCTCCAGGATCCCTCCCATGTACCTCCAGAACCTCGAGCACCTTGGGTCCCGGGCCCCCGAACTTAAGCACTCCCCCACGGACTAAACCAAGATGATCACACCCTCAAGAATCTCGTGCCCCTGGCTACACTTAAAGGGGGTCTACTTTGCGGTGCTTTGCTGTCCGCCCATCGGCACCCATAGTCGGCCTTCTTCACAGCAGCAGCACCCAACCTCCATGGAGGATTTTGCTCGTGCCCCTGGCTACACTTAAAGGGGGTCTACTTTGCGGTGCTTTGCCGTCCGCCCATCGGCACCCATAGTCGGCCTTCTTCACAGCAGCAGCACCCAACCTCCATGGAGGATTTTGCTCGTGCCCCTGGCTACACTTAAAGGGGGTCTACTTTGCGGTGCTTTGCCGTCCGCCCATCGGCACCCATAGTCGGCCTTCTTCACAGCAGCAGCACCCAACCTCCATGGAGGATTTTGCTCGTGCCCCTGGCTACACTTAAAGGGGGTTTACTTTGCGGTGCTTTGCCGTCCGCCCATCGGCACCCATAGTCGGCCTTCTTCACAGCAGCAGCACCCAACCCTCCATGGAGGATTTTGCTCGTGCCCCTGGCTACACTTAAATGGGGGTCTACTTTGCGGTGCTTTGCCGTCCGCCCATCGGCACCCATAGTCGGCCTTCTTCACAGCACCACCTGCCCTGCTGGAGGTTCACACTTTAACTTTTTTTACCCTCTTCTACCTTACAAATCATCCCACACTTGAGCACTCCTCACTCGGACTAAACACCTACATGCTACCACCAGAACCAGAATATCGTGCCCCTGGGGATCTTAAAAGAAGAAAACCCATAGTGGGATTTAAAAACAGAAGACTTAGTAATTTTAACAAACTTTATTTACAGTAATATTGACAGTAATAAATAAATTCAAACAGGATATAACGTATTTACAAGGGGACTGATTACAACAACACACTGCATATTTACAAGTTGATCACTGGCAACAGTGGGTGAAGTTGGGGCAGAGTATGGCACCCTCTCTTCACCCATGTCTGAGGGGTTGTGTTCGGCCAGTGACTGGTCCCTCTTCGGGACATGTCTTGGTAGGGAGTCTTGGTAGGGAGCCGGGCTGTGCTCCTCTCCAGAGTTGTCACTGTCGATGTCAATACCCGCAAAAGTGTCTTCATTTCCCGCTGCTGCTGCTGCTGTCGATGCCGCCGCCGCTGCTTGAAGTGACTCTGTGAAGAGCAACCGAATGTCCGCAGCCTCCTTCAAAGAAGGATTATTCGCGTAAAATTTGTCCGCAGTTGCAGTGTTGTGACACATGAAATCACTCACTCTTTGGCGGTTGCCTTTGTCTTGAAACCTCTTCGCATTATCGGCGTGGACTGTGCGGAGGTCGGTGAAGTTAATGGGACTGCGGAGCCCCACATCAGCCCATGCCAACCTCAGGGAGTAGGCAAGCTTCCTGAACGGGTTCTTCCCCTCTGTGTACAGAAAGTAACGGCTCTGGGTGCAGGTCAGCGTACCCTTAATTTCCAGCCACCTCTTCATCCATCCAAATTCTTCTACGGTGAGGTACAGCTGCGCCTCCCCGAACGCGTTGGCCGTCTTGTGGTTACTTACCTGTTATGACAGAGATAGAGAGTGTCAATACAATGTCAATCATGCATATAACTGCCAGAATAAATACATTGATTAATAGCACTCACATGAACCAGGTAGCCGAAGGCAGTGCCAGTTGTATCCGCCTTTCGGACCTCGGCGTTGGTCATGTTGGAGTAGACCCCCGGACGGTGGCCATAAATGCAGCTCCAATGAAGAGTCATATACCCATAGAGCAGTGTCCGGGTCGCGGTAGTCGGATTGCTGGCCATCACATCCAGGAGCTGAGGGATGCGAGTGGTGGTCGAAGTCAAGCATGTCATTAGGTCGTTGTGGCTCGGCAGACCTTCCATCTTGTCACGCTTCACTTGCATCTGGTGGATAAGTACTTTTCTCTTCAGGGACTTCAGGATGGCAACTACTTCCCGTTGATTAAAATCATGTCGGTTTGGCTGAGCCTGCTCCCCTTGCACGGTGTGTCGGCCATGTACTTGAGAAAGTGTGATATATTCTTGATGTAGAAGTCGGAGGTCGTGACCTGAAGGCTTGACTTCATCAGGCTCCGGGACCACCCGCGTATCCTCTTGAGATCCCTCAAAAAGAGCCAGTCAGACAGGCGATTGAAACCGTGTGCCATGAAACTGAGGAACGACTTCACTCTGCTTAGTTTGGAGACTGTGTTTTCCTGGAGCCTCACTGGTGGGTCGATACCTGCATAATGCTCCCGGTATCCTTGCAGATACTCCTCTGTGAAATATAAACAGTACTTTAATGACAACACATGATGTGTTACAGAAACTGCATGTGTCACATAGCCAAAACACTTACCCATGATCCGTGGGAATGTTATGTCCCGCATTATATTTCCCCGGCCCCTGCCCCGGAACCAGGGGGAATTTATGGGAGGGGAGGTTGACGAGGCCTCGGTATGGATGGATGCAGGCTCTGAGGAGCTGGATGAATGGGTGTGAGAGCCAGTGGGGGACTTGCTGCAGGCGGGAATGGGAGACGTGCTGCAGGCGGGAATGGGAGACGTGCTGCAGGCAGGAATGGGAGACTTGCTGCAGGAGGGACCTTTCGACTTGGACAGCCTCGTTGGTGTCGACTCTGGTCGGGGTCGTTTCTTCAGAATGACCCGCTCTCGTTCCTCCCCATCGAACGCGGGCATGTCCCCGGCCCGCTGATCCATCCTCTGTCGCTTGTCCTTTATCCTCTGCTGCAACTTGCAGCGCAGGGATTTCACCTCAGCAGCATATATGTCCCGCTGAGCCCTCACTGCGTTAGCCTCCAGCCTCCATTCTTTGCAGTCCGGGTTGTCACATTCATTCACCGGGGACAAGGGTGGAGGTTGTGACAGTATATCGTCGTCTGCCACCGTGTCAACAGCCCAAGCGGTAATCATTTCTATTGTGGGGTTTGTCATTCGGAGTTCATAAAGCTCCTTCTTGGCCACTGTCATTTTCATTTGATTTTGAACCACATGTAGTTCCTCCCGGGCCAGCTCAACATGGTCTCTGGCCAAGTGGCGATCCAGCCTTGTGCCGTGGTACTCGCATCCCAGAATGGTACAGGGATGGAGCCTAATGTTGGTCCGTCCGTTGGCCAACAACAGCAGAATTTTTCTTTCATCCAAGTTACGCACACCATGGTTCCTCTGTAGGTGCTTGCTCAGGGCACGGTAGGAGCTATTGCAGATCGGACAACGGACCGCCATCCGACCTGTATTCTTGAGCATTTCGGTACCGGGAAATGTCACCAGAATCGTGGGTAAAAAAGAAGGAAGCGTGAAAAGACTCACGAAAGACGCACTCAGCTTATTTTCAAATCTGTGTTTGTTTTCATTTGCATCATGGTGCGGTGTCCCATTTAGGCACTCGTTAGGCGGGCAGAGATCCCTGTAATCTCCCCTCACGTTCCTCCAGAGTCTGATTCTCCCAAAGGATACCCGACAGTTTCGGGTACGACCCAGAGGGCGCACGGTGGACGGCCAGGGCGAGGCCGCCACACCGCGCTGGAGTCAGGGTCCCGGTGAGGCGCAGGACGGAGCACCCGGCAGTAGCCTCCAGCAGACCCCCGCGCGGTTCCCTCATCCCTCAGAAGAGGTGGAGAGGCGGAGGGGTGGGTCTTTTCATCTGCTGGCGGGTTGCCGGGATAACAGTATCCTCCGGGGAGGCATTGAACCCTTCTCAACTGCCCCCCGGAGGAGGCAGGGGAGTCAGGTACCCAGAGGGTGGACGGCCAGGGCGAGGCCGCCACAACCAGAGAACCAGAAAAAAGGGGTGAAATGGGAAAAAGTACCCCAAAATAGTGTTCCATAAGGCGGGTAGAGTCCCCTGACAACTCCCCATACCTTTCTCCAGGGTGGGAAAAAGTACAAGTCAACTTTTGGAAGAACCAGAGAAAAGGGTGAAAATGGATAAATTGTATCCGAAAATAGTGTTCCAAAAGGCAGGTAGAGTCCCCTGACAACTCCCCATACCTTTCTCCAGGGTGGGAAAAAGTTTAAGTCAACTTTTGGAAGAACCAGAGAAAAGGGTGAAAATGGATAAATTGTATCCGAAAATAGTGTTCCAAAAGGCAGGTAGAGTCCCCTGACAACTCCCCATACCTTTATCCAGGGTGGGAAAAAGTTTAAGTCAACTTTTGGAAGAACCAGAGAAAAGGGTGAAAATGGATAAATTGTATCCGAAAATAGTGTTCCAAAAGGCAGGTAGAGTCCCCTGACAACTCCCCCTACCTTTCTCCAGAGTCGGAAAAAGTCTAAGTTAACTTTTTGGAAGAACCATAAAAAGGGGTGAAAATGGATAAAATGTATCCCAAAATAGTGCCTCTTGAGGCGGGTAGAGTCCCCTGACAACTCCCCTTGCATTCCTCCAGACACCAGTTTGAAAACTTAAAGTTTTGTGAGAACCATGATTGGGGGTCCTCCAGGCAACAATTTCATCCGATCCAAAGTGCTCATGAGGCTCATTTTTGCTTTCCACGGGTGGAGGCGCATGGCAGGCCGCATATGAGCTTCCAAATTCGGCCTGGAACGTCCGGGAATTATGGGTTAAGCTCCATATACTGACGACTCCCATTAAAAGTGATTGAAATGTACAGGAATCTGTCCATTTCAATCACATTTGACGACGCATGCAGGGTGACCCTGGCTACACTTAAAGGGGGTCTACTTTGCGGTGCTTTACCGTCCGCCCATCGGCACTCATAGTCGGCCTTATTCACAGCAGCAACACCCAACCTCCATGGAGGATTTTGCTCGTGCCCCTGGCTACACTTAAAGGGGGTCTACTTTGCGGTGCTTTACCGTCCGCCCATCGGCACCCATAGTCGGCCTTATTCACAGCAGCAACACCCAACCTCCATGGAGGATTTTGCTCGTGCCCCTGGCTACACTTAAAGGGGGTCTACTTTGCGGTGCTTTACCGTCCGCCCATCGGCACCCATAGTCGGCCTTATTCACAGCAGCAACACCCAACCTCCATGGAGGATTTTGCTCGTGCCCCTGGCTACACTTAAAGGGGGTCTACTTTGCGGTGCTTTACCGTCCGCCCATCGGCACCCATAGTCGGCCTTATTCACAGCAGCAACACCCAACCTCCATGGAGGATTTTGCTCGTGCCCCTGGCTACACTTAAAGGGGGTCTACTTTGCGGTGCTTTACCGTCCGCCCATCGGCACCCATAGTCGGCCTTATTCACAGCAGCAACACCCAACCTCCATGGAGGATTTTGCTCGTGCCCCTGGCTACACTTAAAGGGGGTCTACTTTGCGGTGCTTTACCGTCCGCCCATCGGCACCCATAGTCGGCCTTATTCACAGCAGCAACACCCAACCTCCAGTGGAGGATGTTATCATGCCCCTGGCAACACTGGTAAACACTGGTAACATATGTCTAGCCGCTGACAGGAACTTGACATCGGAACTTGACATCGCATTTCCATTGAGCGGACTCCCGTACATGGGAAGGGCAAGTCCCACGGTACCTCCGTTCATAAGGCTGACATTTGCCTTACATACAGCTGGGGCTAAGCAGATGTATTTGACTAGGTTGGAATAGGTTCTGATATTTGTTTAGGAGACATGGTGTTAACTACTACCTCATATTTGACCTCAATGATCCGTTTGACCCTAATTACGGACTCATCTGGCGGGGGAGTGGAGTCTGGGTGGTCAATGGAATCACATAAGATTAAAACAATGGCAACAGTCACAGTAGAAAACAGGACTAAGCCTGTGATACATTTCCAGTTCTCATACATGGTTATGCTGTTAGCTCCAACTCTTCTAGTGTCAGTAAAAAACGTCTATGCCAACGTATGGTATAAAAACCCAAGTTATCAAGAATGCTGTGGACCAAGGGGTCATTCAACCTTGACTTTTTAAGGGTTACAATGTGCATACAGTAGGGCGGACAAATAGACTACTATTCCCAATAGTAGTCGCGACCAACCGGTTGTCAGGAAATTCAGGGCTCCTTCAGACCTTTTTCATTCTCTGAAATGTTCTGGTCTCTGTATCAGCCGTAAAAAATCCCTTGAATATGAGTTAATAAAAGGTCCCGCAAATAATGGGATATTAAAAGTTCCTCAAAAAATGGAATATTAAAAGTTCCTCAAAAAATGGAATATTAAAAGTAACTCCACAGCGGCTATATCCACCAAAAATGGGATACAAAAACAAACTCCACACCAGCTATATCCACCTGATCCAGCGGAGAGTGTAGTCCCTGTGCCGTCCTGGCTTGCCGTGTCTTTGTCCCCCCCGATCCGCTGACGGCGGCTTCTGGGCTGCCTGCTAGAGAGATGTCTTCCTTCTCCTCCTGCTCGCTGATGGCGGCTTCCGAGTCGATGCTGAATAGATGTCTTCCCGATCTTCCTTCTCCGGTCCGATGATGATGCCTCCTGGGACGACTGCTGGATGGATGTCCTCCCGATCCTCCTTCCCCGGTCCGATGATGATGCCTCCTGGGACGACTGCTGGATGGATGTCCTCCCGATCCTCCTTCCCCGGTCCGATGATGATGCCTCCTGGGACGACTGCTTTGACGAGAGCCAGATCCGTCCTGATGTCGTCTAGGGTCCTCGCAGGTGTTTTCCCGACCGCACACTGGCTCCAGTGGTACCAGTTGTCCCCCTTTCCTTCTAGGCGGACGGCATGGGATGTCCTCTGGGTCACTCGGTAGGGGCCGGAAAACCTGGGGTTGAGCCACTTAGGCCTGATGACTTTCAGCCAGACGAACTCTGCTGTGTTGGCCTCGTGCTTCTCGGGTCCTCCTTTGGCGTCCGCAACCTGTGTGGAGAAACCTGATACCAAGCCCCTAAGTTGCCGGTAGTATGGTTTTGAACACATGACCTCTACTTCCTTTCCTACGCTCAAGGCTCCTGGACCCGGGAATTGGTGGCCATGTGTCAGCTCAAATGGGGAGAAACATGTCCCTCTGTTAATGGAGCTTCTGATTGACATGAGGGCTAGAGGCAAGGCTCTAGCCAGTTCATGCCTGTCTCCTCGCATGCTTTGCTGAGTTTCTGTTTGATGTTCTGGTTCATCCTTTCTACCTTTCCCTGTGACTGTGGATGGTAGACTGCTCCAAAACTGTGTCTTAGTCCTAGGGACTCTTCTACTGTGCGTAGGTCATGGTTCTTGAAATGGCTGCCATTGTCTGACCTCACTTTCCTAGGAAACCCATGTAGTGGAATGTAATGTGTGACTAGGAATTTGATCACTGAGTCTGCATCCTCTCTCCTGCATGGCACAGCTTCTGGCCAACCTGTGTATGCATCTACCACAACTAGTAAGTACCTGAACCCTCTTACTTTGTCAATCATGTCAGTGTAGTCAATGATGATTTCTTCTCCTGCCATCTTAGGTAAAGGTTTTACAGTAGCTCTGATGTTGTGGGTTAGGCAAATTACACATTCTTCCAGGTGATTAGCTATCATGTCAGGTAGGTAAGGGTGCCACCAGTGAGTCAGGTGTCTGCTCATCTGAGTTTTACCGCAATGTGTTGGGCCGTGTGCTTCTTTAAGCATTGATCTTATCCATCCTGGGGGTATCACTGGTCTCCCATCTGGGGAGTACCATATCCCATCTTTGTTGGTAGCTCCTCTGTCTAACCATACTGTTTTATCCTGAGGAGACCCTGCTGCTTGAGCTTCTTTGAGAGTATCATCTGTTACTGCGGGCAGTAAGTCAGCAGATTTTGAGACCAGCATTTGAAACTGGGGTGTATACCCTGCTTTGGCTTTAGCTGCTTTGTCTGCTGCATTGTTACCCCAAGACAAATAGTTGTCTGCCGTGCTGTGACCTTTACACTTGAGTAAAGCTAGCTTGTTTGGCAACATTACTGCTTCTGCAAGCTTTTTGATCTCTTTTGTTTACGTCTTTTCCTTTTGATAGCTCTAATGCTGCAATGACTCCCACCACTTCTGCCAACTGTGCTGAGACTTTCCCTGTTACTTTTCCTGCTGCTCTTTCCTCAAACTCTCCCTCCGCTGTTGACCACCACTGCGTAGGCTGCTTGGAGCCCGTCGGTGGGGTGTCTGAAACAACAGCCGTCTGTGAACAGGTTTTCTGCATGTGGCATAGGCTCTTCTCTGAGATCTATTCTTATCTTCACATCCTGGATGATTCTTTCCTCACACCTATGGGGTTCTCCGCTGCCAATGGTGTCTGCGCTGTTAACTCCTTCATGTGTGTAGGTGATGTGTGCTTGTGTCAGAGTTTTCTCTAGCCTGGTCTGTCTTGTGGAAGTCATTGTGAATGCACTTGAGTTCACAAAAGAGACAATGCTGTGTGTTGTCAGTACTGTCAATGGGTGTCTCATCACAATGTGTGAAATCTTGTTTAAGATACGTGCTGTACCTGCTGCATGTCGTGTGCATGGAGGTTCTCTGTTCTCCACTCTGTCCAGTGTGATACTAATGTACATCAGTATTGACCTACATCCCCCCTTTTTCTGAAACAAAATACCATTTACTGTGTTTTCTCTTTCAGAAACATCAAGGAAAAATGGTAATGCATAGGATGCAGAGGCGAGAGAGGTGACCTGGGACATGGATTGTTTGAGAGAAATGAACGCAGCTTCTGCAGCTTGTGTCCATTTCAGTGTGGCAGTGAGATTGCGCATGCCTTTCTCATTGATCAGTGTTCTGAGTTCAGCTGTTCTTGGGTTATACTCTGGGATGTAGTGTCTGCTGTAGCCTGTGAGACCCAGAAAAGATAGCATGTTTTTGACTGTCTTGGGTTTGGGGTGATGTAATATGCTTTCTTGATGTGCTGCTGACATGCCCGTGCCTGCTGGGGAGATAACTCTGCCCAAAAATGTCACCTCTTTACGGGTGCATTGTAGCTTCTTCTTTGAGACCTTGAACCCTGTTGCGTGGAGGCGAACCAGTAGGTTCCTGGTGGCCTCCAGACAGGAGGCTGCGGAGGGTGCAGCAATGAGAAGGTCATCTACATACTGGATCAACACCACCCCCTCTGGCAATGGAACGCCATCCAGCTGTTCCCTGAGTATTTTGTTAAATATTCCTGGAGACAAACTGAAGCCTTGGGGTAGTCTAGTGTACTGTAGTTCCCCCCCCCCCCATTGTAAATGAAAAAATAGGTCTCATACTCTCTGCTAGAGGTATGCAGAAGAAAGCATTGGCCAGGTCAACACAAGTGAACCATGTATGTTCAGGTGAGATATTACAGATAGCTGTGTATGGGTTAGGCACTGGTACCAGCGCTGTAGTGGTGATATCATTAATGGTCCTCAAATCATGAGCCATTCTGTACTCCCGCTAGGTTTTGATACCGGGAGTATTGGAGTGTTCCACTTGCTTTGTGAGGGTTCCAACACCCCCGCCCTCTTTAGTCCCTCCACTGCCTTGCTGAGACCCCCTTTGGCCTGTGGTTTAACAGGATACTGTGATAGATTTATAGGTATAGAGCTGCTCACCTCAAATGTTCCTCCAATCATCCGTGAAAATGTCTTTATCATTAAGAGTCTGGTCGATCTCAGTAATGAAGTCGGTGAGCCAGAGTCTTTTCATTAACGCTTTGTAATTGTTTCTAAAGTAAAAATCGGACATGTCATTCAGAAAATCGTGTTGCCTCTGGCCGGGGTGACTGACTCGGCACCCGTTGCATATTTCTTCTCTGTACCGATGTATCACCCTCTCCACAATATCAAACAACACCGCTTTCACTGTGTCCATAAACAGAGACGTTTTGGCCCAAGGAGCAAAATCAGCAGCAGTAGTATTGCAAGATTCGGGTTTCCCCCTTGGTGGTGATGATGGTAGTCCAGTAGTCTGTTCCTGGCTGCAACTCGCGGGGGAGTCTTGGCTTTTCTCTGCTCCATGGCTAGTTTACAACGGTCGTCTTAGCGAGGTCCTTCGTTTTAGATGATTTGCTGAGTGGAGGGTGGGGCTTATTGCGTTGAATGGTGGTAGTCAATTATAGAATTGAGAGTTTTTAGAAAAAAGTTCTTTAAGCGTTGTAGCTTTTTCATCTCATCTCCAGCAATAGGTCATCATTTAAGAACAAGTAATAGTTTTGTCAAGATTCTACAGAAAAAAGTCAAAAAAGTATAGTATGTCAGAAATATGGAAAAGTCATATAGTATGTTGAAAATCAAAAAAAGAAAACTCAATTCAATACAAATTAATGAATATTTTACCCTGTTCTAAAGTTTTGCACCCTTAAAGAAAAACCCCTTCCTTACCAACTACTTCATATTATACCCTTTCGTACATCAGGGTGTATCTCAAAGTATCTTGGTAACATAAAATAACTAAAATATGTAAGTTTATCAGAAAAGAAAAAACCTTGTTTATCTGAATAAGTGTTGCATACACCAAAGTGTGTCTAAAAGTATCTTAGTAACACAAGAAAAAGAGAAGAAAGCATTGATGTTAACAAAAACTATAGGTTACTTACGTAACCCCAGTTGTCGGAGTAACATGAAGTGAGATGTCTCACTATGGGATGCGCCTCATCGCGGAGCAAACAGAAGCATCAATCTCATTACGCCAATCCTGATTGGCCGGTGATTCTTGACGTCAACGTCAGGGGAAATCACCCCCTATAAGTAGCCTGCGCCACGACGCATGCGTCATTCAAAATAAGCACCTCTTCTCGCTTCACCATAGCAAGGAGGGCCGTCTGGTGAGACATCTCACTTCATGTTACTCCGAGGGCTGGGGTTACGTAAGTAACCTATAGTTCTCATTCATAACACTCCGTTCGATGTCTCACTATGCGATATTGTAGCTCCCGTATTGCCAGACGAGCTTATCTCGAAGATCACCGATCAACCAGAATTTAACAGGTGGAGTCCCGACTCAACAAGGTGCCCAGCACTGCTCGGGCCACGCTTGGAGCGGAGACGTCCAGCCTGTAAAAGCGGACAAAAGTGAGTGGCGAAGAACAGCTTGCCGCCGCACAGATATCCTGGATGGAAACACCCTTGAACAAAGCCCAGGATGTAGCCAGGCCCCGAGTCGAGTGAGCCCGCAGACCCAAATGTTCTTGCAGATTCTGACTCGTATAGGCCAAAGCAATCGCCTCCACGATCCAGTGGGAGAGCCGTTGCTTAGTAACAGGCTTACCCTTGTGAGGTTCAGCCCAGGACACGAAGAGTTGGTCATTAAGACGAAGCTCTTTTGATCTGTCCATATATGTGTGCAAAGCCCGGACTGGACACAATAGATCCTGCTGCTGCTCCCCGGAGGAAACCAGCTGCGGAGGAAATGCCTCAATGTCAATCGGGGTACACGAACCAACCACCTTTGGTGTAAAGGCAGGGTTGGGTTTCAACAACACTCTCGTTTGCCCTGGGGCGAACTGAGTGCATGAGGGATGTACAGACAGTGCATGGATATCACTGACCCGTTTAGCGGATGCCAGAGCCAGTAACAGCACTGTCTTGAGTGACAGATGTTTCATGTCAGCTCCCTCCAGGGGTTCAAATGGGGTCATTTTGAGCCCATTCAAAACCACTGCCAAGTCCTATAAGGGCACCAGCGACCTGGAGACAGGGAGGAGCCTGCGCGCTCCCTTCATAAAACGGCAAACCAAAGGATGTTGGCTAGCCGTCTTACCCTCAAAGCCCACATGGCATGCAGCAATAGCAGCCAGGTACACCTTGATCGTGGAAAAAGCTCTGTGTTTATCGATCAAGTCCTGTAGAAATGATAAAATCACCCCGACAGGACATTGAAAAGAGATGTGCCCTTCTTGAAGGCACCACTCCTCAAACACCCTCCACTTACAGTCGTAAAGAGACCTGGTGGAGGAAGCTCTCGCACTCTGAATAGTGTTCATCACCTTCTGAGGGAGTCCCACTGTATTCAGATTGTACCACTCACGGGTCAGGCCCATAGTGCCCCGCGCTCTGGGCGTGGGTGAAGGATCGCCCCCCCCCCGCCTGAGACAATCTGTCCCTGCGTGGTGGGGGCTGCCACGGCTGCCCGCACAACAGCTGATATATCCCCGCCAGCCCGTATATTGCGGGCTAGGGTGGAAACATCAGAATACGTGTGTGGCGTTGCTCTTTCACTCTGGCCGGAGTTAAGGGGAACAGAACCAGACCCGGAGGTCAATCGTGTACGAGTGCGTCCCCGCCTAACGGTGCGTTTAAATCGTGCATTAAAGAGAACAGCTGTCATTGAGCATTTTCTCCCCTTGCGAACAGATTTAACGCGGCTCCGCCGTAACGCACCCACAGCGGACTCTCGATCCTTGGATGAGGAGTCCAGTCTGCATAGAGTGGTGCACCTTTTGACAGTAATTCTGTCCCTAGGTGCATAACACCCGGTACTTGTGTCGTTCTCAGATAGAGGAGACGTCTGCCGCTCCAAGGGATCAGTTTGTGTGCCAGTGTGTGTGACTGGAGACAACGCAAACTCCCCTGGTGGTTCATACACGATATCGTGTTGTCTATCCTCACGGGGACATGAAGTCCTCTGAGAGAAGGCAGGAAGCATTTTGGGTGGGGAACACCGCTAAAAGCTCCGGGTAATTTACGCGTGCCCGCTGGAAGTCTCTGTTCTAGAGACCTCTCACCGGGCGACCTTCGTAAGTCCCCTGTCAGCCCGTCTGACTTGCGTCCGTGGTGACCACCTTCCGTGAAAGGACTGCATCCGTAGGCGCGTCCCGCACTGGAAAAGTCGGGTGTAGTGCCACTAAGCATTTCATAATCACCAAAACTCTCCGTAAGCCGTGGCGTTCGGTGTTTAGTTTTATTATGAGGCCCATGTTGAGCGGGTGCTTTACGAGGACATTCTCCTCCGTAATCTGACTCCGCTCGGTGGGCTTTATAGATAAAACCCTTCTTTCTGGGAGAGAGAGAACTCTTCTCTCCAGAATGTGGGTTGACTCTCACTGGGTTTGTGAAAACAGATACATTATAACTGTTTTGAGAAGCCCAGGCAGACATCGTGAGTATCTCCTGCTGTATGCTCCTTAGAGCCAGCTGTGATGTCACTCTTATGGCTCCGACCGGCACTGCGCATGTGCGTGACGGAGGTGCCTTTTCAGCTCCAGCCGGTACTGCGCATGTGTGTGCCGGTGGTGCCCTCACGGCTCCAGTCGGCACTGCGCCTGCGCGTGCCGGTGGTGCCCTTAAAGCCCTGGTCGGCACTGCGCATGTGTGTGGCGGTGGCTTCACGGACCCGTCAATAATCCATCCTTTGAGAGACGCCGTAGCTGCTCTTGAAAGGGGAAGGATTGACGGGCCGTTCTTTACAGCTCTAGCCGGCACTGCGTACGCACGTGGCGGTAGTGCCCTTAAATCCCCAATCGGCACTGCGCATGCGCGTGGCGGTGGTGCCTTCACAGACCCGTTTATTATCTGCCTTTTGAGAGAGGCCGTAGCTGCTCTCAGAAGGGGATTTATGGTTTATTGTCTTTCTTTTCATTTTTTTGGGCTGCGCCCTTGGCCGGAGCCTGGATGCGTCAGCGGAAAATGGTTTATTCAGACAATAACGATGTGACATATGTCTTGTGCGGACTTGAGGATGGCGTTGAGGCATCTCTCGAGGCGGCGGGGACACATTTAGAGCCGGGGAAGGAACTTCCAGCTCCGTCATGGAGGGGAGAAGGAGGGGCTGTCAGGCCGCTCGCTTCTTCTTCCTCGCCTGCTGGCCGAAATTCTGGGTCGGCTGTGCCTGGGCTACAGCCGGAGCCGGAGATTTTCTAGACCAACTCGCCCTCGTCTCCTGCCTGGGCTGGGGACTCGGGGCGGGCTGCGCCCTCTGCTGTCCTGGTACTTTGAACCCAGCAGAGCGCGGTGCAGCGTGGGCGAAGGGCCGCCGTTGCAAAGGCCGCGGCTGGACCCTTCGAGGGAGACAAAGGTGGAGAGCCTCGTCTTCCTTCTTTTTCGACTCGCACTTCCTTTGCATGGAAGCGAGAGCGGAGCCGAAAATCCCCTCGGGAACGATGGGCATGTCAAGCACATCTTCCTTTTCCCGGTCTGGGAGGTTGAGCCATCTAGCTCTTTCCTGCACCACCATGATCCCCATTACCTTGCCCGTGGCCTGAACGGCGCAGCGTTGGACACGGAGACAAATGTCTGTGACCGCGGCTATCTCGTCCAGAGTGGCCGGTCCAGGATTGCTCGACATATCTTCACAGAGCTCCGCTTGGTATGCGGTTAGCATCGAGGAAACGTTCAGAGCCCTGGCGGACAATGCTGCGGCTCTGTAGGCCCGTTCCGTCATGGTAGACTGGAATCGGTCCGTTTTCGCTGGCAGCGTGGGGTTCCTGCTTGGCGGCTGGCCCATCCTCGGTAGGAGGTGGGCTGCCACCAGCGGTTCCATAGGTGGTATGTGGAGCAGGCCAAGCCTCTCCATACCGTCACAGTCAAGGGAGTGGGCACCCTGGATTGGGGCCTTGTTGCTAAAGGGCCGGTCTCTCCACGAGACCGACACCTCATCCAACATCTCCGGGAAGACCGGGAGGAGTTGCCTCTTTGCCCTCGTTGTTTGGGAAAAAAGTTTTCCCTCGTAACGGGACCTGGAGGTCTCCTTGGCCACTTCGGGCCATGGGATGTCTAGTTTGGCCGCAGCGCGCTGACACACGGCTTGTAGGTCCATACTGAGACAGGGCGAAGCTGGTGTGCTGTCGCCCGGGGGAGCAGCCATCGCTCCCGGCTTTGCAGCCTGAGTCGATGACATGAAGATGTCGTCTTCCTGCTCATCCGAGTCAGACAGGAGGAACTCAGAGGTGTACTCTTCGTCCTCCATGCAGTCTAACTCCAGGACATCTTCCGCGGGTGAAACCGTGGTGAGGTCCAGTCGGGAGCCCCAGCTTGGTATAGCGCGGGGCCCCGTTCCCGCGTTTCTTGCCGCCACCGGATCTCGGCCTGATATGGCGCGGGATTCCGGTTCTGCGGGTGCCACTGTCGGTGAGCCCCAGACCGCGGTGAGGGGCTCCATCTCTGCGGCAGACGTCCCAGTGTCTTGATTGCCGGTCGGCGGATCAGTGGACATGAGGGGGTCCCGTCCCGACAGGTTAACTTGTTGCGCTAACCTTCGGTGGAGGCTCTTCATGGTGAGGCGGGCACAATGTCCGCACGAGCCGGGGTTGTCGATGGCCTCCTGGGCGTGTTCCAGCCCGAGGCAGGACGAACAGATCTCGTGTGAGTCTGTGCCTGACACTTTCAACCCGCAACCGCAGCGCCGAGCCTCCGAGTTCCTGACTCCTCTGGTGTGAGGGGGAGAGGCATCCATCTCGTTCGCCGTGAGGCGTGGAGAGGGTCCGCTCATGACAGGTACGTTTGAGAAAAAAATAAATAAAAAATGTTTACCGATCTGTCTTTAATCCGGGGGAAAAAAGGACAGCGTGGGTCTTTTTTCTCTCAAGGATATTACCTGGTATGGTAATATTCCTGTAATCCTTTTCTCCTCCGTGGAAGAGAGAAGAAAAAAAAGTGTCCTCGCATGCTGTCTGTGTTTCTTTGCTTTTCTTTGCAAATATCTTGTACACCGCTGGTTCCACTATGGTTTCTTGATGCACTACTTCTTCCGGTACCGTGGTTGCGTGGAGATCTCTGGAAGACACCAGAGTTAACACAGCCCAATCTGTTGAGGTCAGTGTCGCTTTAACACTGCGGGGTCCGTACGTTTCTCCATTCTTCAGATTGTAGAAATGCAGTTCATTCGCCATATAGTATACAATGAATGCATAACCCCAAACATCGCCATTTTTCAGAGTCCATTCTTCATGAAGTTCTTCGGCTGGAGGCGTCTGAATCCGGCACAGATATTGCATTCGTTTCTTGATTGGCGCTCCGGACTGATGGCTGTACGTTGTCACAGGCGTCTCGCTGATTAAACCCATATCTATGCTTCTCTTGGCCATTTTTCTTTTTGAAAAGTGCCTTGGTGATTGGAAATGACTGGCCTGTTATTTAGTTTGAGCGTATTTATTTTCGTCTATTTCCATCCCCTTACTTTTAAATGATCTGGTGAGGAGGGCGGGACATGTTATGTTGAGTGGAGGCGGAGCCCTTGTACAAGCTGGAGGCTTCATGGAGTGAAATGGAGCAGAAACACACATTCTTTATGGGTATTATCCCTAGTACAACCTCACACAAACTTAATATTGGTTTTCCTTATAGTGGTGTAAAGTAATTATAAAAAGACAAAGATCATGTTTTTAAAATTGTTTTATTATTTCCCCTCTTCAGAGAGACTTTTCTTATAGTTAAATAAAGGTAATTATACATTAGTTCACAATCCTACAACTAAAGAGAATATCCTCAGGTATCACTATTAAAAACTAAATAAGATCTTTTAAATTAATATGAATACCCTCTTTGCAAGCAGATACTTCCTTGTAGTTAACAGTTTCACAGAAAACTTAAAAAGAAACATCCTTAGCACTCACATATCATTTAAAACAAAAACTGAATCAGATCTAGAGAGGGCAATAACGTTTTTTAGGTGTCTTAGTGAGTGTCTTAATTAACATATAGATTAACATCCCCTGCTTATCTTAAATCCTCACATCAAGGGGCAACTCCAACGTGTGTGTGTGTGTGTGTGTGTGTGTGTGTGTGTGTGTGTGTGTGTGTGTGTGTGTGTGTGTGTGTGTGTGTGTGTGTGTGTGTGTGTGTGTGTGTGTGTGTGTGTGTGTGTGTGTGTGTGTGTGTGTGTGTGTGTGTGTGTGTGTGTGTGTGTGTGTGTGTGTGTGTGTGTGTGTGTGTGTGTGTGTGTGTGTGTGTGTGTTAATTGTTCTTAAGGGCAGGGAACACTATCGCACAGATAGTGTTCTAAATCTGCCTACCTTCCCTGCACTTGTGTATTGTAGTGGAATTTTGTATTATATCCTTATATGCTTAAACCAAATGCTTCTCATAAATGTCATGTGCTGTTTTCTTTTTCTTCTACGCGCTTCAAGGCCACAGAGCTGCTTTGGCTACTGGGAGACTCACACAGTCACACAAGAACTTCCCTACTCTGAGAACCGTTATGCTATCTACCGCTCAAGGCCAGGTGTCTAATAACAATGTGACTGTGTGAAGACAGATTTCTCACGTTCCCACTCATTTCCTATATAACCTCTGCTTTTTCATTGTACAATAACCCAAAAGACAAGCTCTGTCTGATTCACCATTTATTTGTTTTGATCACTTTGACTTGTACTCTCCAGCCGTGTTGGGTCCTAGATTTCCATAACAAATGGCGTTGTCGGCAGGATCTCTGCAAGTTCGATTGGGGACATCTCCGGACGCTGGTGGTCGCTCCAGGATCCTCGGATCCTCCTCTACCTCGACAGAAACCGTACGGGACAAGAGGACCAGCGCGGGGGGTGGAACCGATTGACTTCACGAGATCCAACGAACTCAAAGGGCTTTCAATACTCTGTGAGATGTACAGAGTCTAAATTGTTTAAAGTTAAACGTAATTAAAACTCCATGACATTTATGAGAGGGACCGCTCGAAAGTAGGATATTTGGGATATCCGTCGTGATTTGGGATTACGATCAGTTTTTGTGTGATTTGTACTGAGAAACAAATATCACATCATCGACGGATGAAAAAATAGTGTTTTGGTAACACGGGTGTTTTGGTAACACTTAAAGACTTTGTTATGGGAGCAAAGCATAGGGGATTTGTACATTCTCCTGAGGGTCCGATTATGGATGTCATGCGAGCAAAATAGGGTGAAGACAGTCTGTCTAAATTAAATATATGGATGGAAATGTTCGGATTTCCTAAGGGAGGTTTTTTGAGTAAATTAAAAATCAAGAACCTAAAGAATAAATTACAAGAACATGAAGGATGGATCTGGCCCTTCCTACATCCAGGACATGGTTAAACCGTACACCCCAGCGCGTGCACTTCGCTCTGCATCAGCCAAACAACTCGCTGCACCCTCACTGCGAGGGGGACCCAAGTTCCCATCAGCAAAAACACGTGGGTTTGCTATCCTGGCTCCTAAATGGTGGAATGAGCTCCCCATTGACATCAGGACGGCAGAAAGCTTACACACCTTCCGGCGCAGACTGAAAACTCATCTCTTTCGACTCCACTTAGAGCGATAGAATGACTAACAAAGAACTGCTAACAGAGCACTTATATACTAATAAAGGACTGGCTTATCTAAAGCCAGTTGAGTAGCACTTGAACTGATTGGCTCTATGAAACCTGATGTACTTATATGATTCTGTTTTCCTCAAGGTTGTGTCTTCCTGGTCGAATGTACTTATTGTAAGTCGCTTTGGATAAAAGCGTCAGCTAAATGCAATGTAATGTAATGTAAAAGATGGAATGAAGGGTAAAAATAAAGTTAAAGTAAAAGACTTATAGAAAACTGGACACTCACAGAAAGTGTTTATAATACTGGGGAGTAAAAAAAGGCAGTTGGCCTTGGGCATTAAATAAAATATTAAGGTTGACGATGAATGTGAAGAAAAGAAATACATTATTTCCAAAAGACATGTAAACCCCAGACATCTCTGTGTCCTTCCATTGCAGGCCTGAATGACCTCTCCTCGACTGGGTATCCTTCCCTCCTCCGGCGTACAACCCTGGCAATCCGGTTGGAATACCTCAACCACCTCCACCGCCACTACAAGCCCCAGCCATGCAGTCAGCGTCAACTACAAGCTCGTCCACCCCCATCAGGCCCAAGTAGATGGGGACAACAGCGGGATAAACAAACCCGATGCCCTATGAGACCAAGCAGGTGTTTGGGAGACAAACCTCAGTAATGCCTTCTCAACGGACTCACAGACACAGCGCAAGCTAAGCAAAATGCTGGCCGCTCACAATACCGAGGGAGAGGCAGAGGAGGTTTTCAGAGGCAGAGGATGAGAAGCAAGACCTTCAAGTGTGGCAGTGTTGAACATTGGATTATGGGACTGCTCACAGAACACTGGCAGTGGAGGCAGAGGGGGACAGCAAGGACGGGGCCACCATTCACAAAGACTGACCTACGATGGGGAGGAAGGGGCCCAATCGAGCGAGACGGAAATTCAGCCAGCAGCATCTAACCAGGGAAGTGACACACACACACACACACACACACACACACACACACACACACACACACACACACACACAGACTCACACACACACACACACACACACACACACACACACACACACACACACACACACACACACACACACACACACACACACACACACACACACACACACACACACACACACACACACACACACACACACACACACACACACACATCATACATGCTATTGAGAAATTAGAAGAATTAGAGAACATGTCTGTGCAGGCTTGGAATTTCGTCATTTTAGGGGCAAGGCCATTTGGCCTTCCCGTTCACATTTTTTTTAAGGGCACAAAGGCCACATGACAGGGCACAAAGGCCACATGACAGGGCACAAAGGCTGTTTGGTTAAATTACGCTGGTCAATCAACATGACTGAAAAGTGTAGCATTAACGTCAACACCAGTCGTTTTACAAACGGCTGAATAGCAATAGTGTTTCTTAAACGTATACGTTAAGTTCAGCCATAAACCACATAAGTCAGTCAGAGGTAGACAGTAAGGGTAAATTGTATTGTCACTGTCCCCACCATTGTAACCACTGGCCCGGAGCATTCGTCCACCAGAAAAAAATCGACTAATAATGAAGAAAATTAACACATTTGTTGCAATAATGTATGCACTAACTACATTACTACTTGTACTACAACATTTTAATCATCAGTTCTTCCTCATTTTCCTCAATTGTTCATATTTGGTTTATTAAAATAATGATATTGTGGTCATTGTTAAAAAATGTCTGGTATTATTATTTGTATAATGCACTTTCTGCCTTCCTGTCATTAGGAGTTAGACATGTAATGGCTATGTAATTGATTTGATTAGAACCTTAATTATCCTAAACTGCTGGGACATTTCGCCAATACCTTTATATTGTCTACTCTTCACTTACTCGTCAGCATAGGTCGGCATTGATGTACAGAGCCGACAGAAGACCTTGTTTGTACTGGCATCATATTGAGAGGTGCAGTGACGCATCCTGAAACCAGGAAGTAGCTGCTGGTTCCCTCCACAGAGAGCTGGGATTTCTCCACAGGGTTTAGGAAAATAGCTGGAAATAAGGTCTGTGGAAACAAACCTGTTTGATAGATGCACGTTTTGTTCAGCCGGATAATCTCCACATGTCTACTCTACTTTTATCATTTTCGAATCATAAATCTAATCGATAGATTATAAAAGGGTTTCAGGACGCGGCACTGCAGCCAACTCCCTGTCACTCCTTGAACTCCTCCGGTGACTTTCTTTTATTTGAAGATTGTTTTTTGCCCGGCGCTTGACCGGTTACCGCTCGTATTAAAAACATTTTGGCGAATGGTTAGGTGGCACGATAGTCTGTAGTGAAGAAGGAGCGCCCTCCCGCTCACGGGAGCAAACAGCTGTTTGCTGCAGAGCACATCGCGAGCAGCAAACAGCTGTTTGCTGCAGAGCACATCGCGAGCAGCAAACAGCTGTTTGCTTTTCCCCCCCAACAACGACAACCGACTCACGAAACGCTATGTTATAGCTTTGATAAACGAAACAATTTAACTAAATTGCTAGTCAAAATACCAATACCACAGGACATTTTGTTTTACTTTTGACAGGGGCACAAAGGCCACTTTGGCCGTGAATTGCATTTTTTTTAACAGGGCATCACGGCCAAAGTGCGGGGCAACGACGGCCATGGCCGTCGTGGCCCGTGAAATTCCCACCCTGTGTCTGTGGTTAAAAAGGGTACATATTTGAAATATGACAGTGAATGTTTGCATTAAGAAATGTCCCACACTGACTTTAGCTATCATGGGTGTTGGTTAAATTGTTGGTTGATTCTGGGGCTACACATTCTGTAGTAAAAAAAGGGCAGATTTGCCTGAATACAAATGTAGTGATAGATTTATTCATGTGCTGGGTAACTGTAAAGGAGAAGTTTCTGTACCACTTCAGACTAAAGATAACGGTGATGACAGTCATCCATTCCCACATCAGTAAAAAACAGTTATTTTATCATCTGTTTGCCCAATACATTTACTGGGCAGAGATCTGATTCTCCGGTTCGGCTAGGACCTCATTTTTCCACAAATGAGGGTCTTAAAGTCCGACAGCCATCTCCTACGATGGTTAAAAAAAGTGTCATTTGATGATAAATAACTGGTGAATGTGTATCAATCAACCTGATCTCACCAGAATGCGTGACTCCACCACGACTCCTTAACACCACAATGCGTGGTGGAGTCACGAACTTTGTTACATTTGCGTGTCGGCACCACGCAAACAACCCCAATGTAAAGTGAATGAGGCTCCTTTGTCGTGGTGCACACACGCATTTCTACAACGTGCATTGTGGGTAATGCAACTGTTAATTTTATTAAATTAGTTTGTTTTTAAGGAAGGCCAGAGCTTCAGCTGTGTCAAATAGATTGTTCCCTTTAGTTAACGTTATTTAAAAGATAATTATCATGTCCCCTGTATTGTATTACGAGCGTCCATTCCCATTGGATAACGGAGAATTTTACACCCGGAAGTAAGTAGCCTATTCTCCTTACTGTCGATTGGTTTTACAGTGATATCTGCACTACTCATCGACTAAAAAACACCAAATTGTCCTTGTTAATTACACAACATTGATTGGTTTGAATTGTGTACAATGCTTTTGTATTTTCCCCCTTCAATTCGGAGAAACAAATATTTTTTCGGAGTTTTTGGACGGCAGAAGACACTACACTACCCAGAATCCTCAGCTATCGTTTGGGACTACACCATGAACCCCGTGATCAGTCCTCAAGCTCTGTGATTGGTTGACCTCCAACTGCATTCCATATGAAAAAAAAGGTTTCGTAAAAGAGAAAATCATACTTTATTCAGCAGTGCTTGCTTTACTCTTTGAAAGTCATCACATGAATGCATTGTAATAAATGGTTTGGCTGCATTAAATATTACACATCTGTCTTAGTTCTTTCTTTATCTACAGAGATCGGGCATCAGAATACACCGGAAACTATTCTTTTACCGTTCTGTTTTAATTTCACAATAAAGTTAGTAGTAATATTTTGTTTTGATATTATTGTTTTTTATTAACTACTAGACGACTGGGTCATGTTAAGACCATCTTTTTTTGGTTGCTATGGGTTTTTTCCATCGCTTTTGTGTTACAAATATCAAAACAATAACAAAATAATATTCGTCGTAAACTAAACTGGAAACAGCAGTATATTTTATTTTGTTAACACTGTAAACTTGACAGCCTTTTAACCCAAACCACCTACTGGTTAAAGCACGTTATTACACGTTTAGAGTAATTGCAATGCAGGAAGATTGTGTTGCTTTTTAATGACTGTTTAAAATGCCTTTTTCTTAATGTCTTTCATTTTTGTAACGCACTTTTGAATGTGTTATATTTTATGAAAACATTCAAATATTAAGAGTACATACAAAATAGTGGGAAAGTAGAAGGTCAATTATATAAATATAGAATAGAAAATATCAAGAAGATACTCAAATGATATCTAGAGTAAAACAGTTTAGTGCCTGATAGGAGGATGTGCTAACTAATAAGGCTTTATTTAAAGAAATGTGCAGAATACGACAGTGTAATGGTGGAAGTATACACACACATTGATAGATGTCTTGTAATGCACTGTTGAGGAACCTGTGACCTAAGTTTGTCATTCATTACATAACTACACTGTTGTGTATATGATATGTCAATAAACCTTAGAAAATCTTGAAATCTTGAAAGGGATGTGCAAAATAGCAATTATATACAGTCTTTAATGAACTATTAGAGAATAACGAGTAATGAACATGCTTTAAACGGATCTGCAGAGAAATATTTAGTCTTCTCAAGCAACCAACTATCAAATATCTCGCCTGATTGTTGGCACTTGACAATCACCTTCACTGAATTTCATTCAGGTGTAACTAAAGTCTGATTTAAGGGTTGTTTATATTTCACATCATTAATCCAAATCTGTAAAGTAACTAAAATAAATGTAGTGGATTAAAAATACCAGGTTAACCTTAAAGAAAGCCCTCAGGATTATAAAAGACCCCCATCACCCCAGCCACAAACGGTTCTGTCTGCTGCAGTCTGGCAGGCGGTACCACAGCATCCGGACTAAAACCACCAGACACAGAGACAGCTTCATCCCACAGGCTATACGATTATTAAACACCTGAATTTAGAAATAGCATTCATCTGGCAGCTACTTAGAAATTATTTATCTAATATATCATATTCCAATCACTTGTATATAGACTCTTATTGCACTATTTCACTATTTTTTCTGTGTATCTGTTTTATTGCGTAGCACTGTTGGAGGAGCCTGTGACCTAAGGGGGGGAGGGGGTAGGACACGTTCGATTCCTGTTTTGAATAGTGTGCCGTCGATGGGTTTCATTCCATTTCAAAGTCCTTTTGGACGCTCTGTGTAAACGTCGCGCATCCAATCACAGAGGTTGAGGACTGATCACGGGGTTTGTCAAGCTAAGCACATGGTGTAGTCCCAAACGATAGCTGAGGATTCTGGGTAGTGTAGTGTCTTCTGCCGTCCAAAAACTCCGAAAATATATTTGTTTCTCCGAATCGAAGGGGGAAAATACAAAAGCATTGTACACAATTCAAACCAATCAATGTTGTGTAATTAACAAGGACAATTTGGTGTTTTTTAGTCGATGAGTAGTGCAGATATCACTGTAAAACCAATCGACAGTAAGGAGAATAGGCTACTTACTTCCGGGTGTAAAATTCTTCGTTATCCAATGGGAATGGACGCTCGTAATACAATACAGGGGACATGATCATTATCTTTTAAATAACGTTAACTGAAGGGAACAATCTATTTGACACAGCTGAAGCTCTGGCCTTCCTTAAAAACTAACTAATTTAATAAAAATAACAGTTGCATTACACACAATGCACGTTGTAGAAATGCGTGTGTGCACCACGACAAAGGAGCCTCATTCACTTTAATTGGGGTTGTTTGCGTGGTGCCGACACGCAAATGTAACAAAGTTCGTGACTCCACCACGCATTGTGGTGTTAAGGAGTCGTGGTGGAGTCACGCATTCTGGTGAGATCAGGTTGGTATCAATGCTGACATATCCTGATTCTCAGGCGTTGTTGCGTTTGACTGATCAACGTGTTTTTCCACCTGCTGTGTGGAGGCTTCTCATTTGCATTGTACTGCTAACGTTGTTGATGATGATGCATGTAGATACTATGATGAGAGTTTTCTGCAATGTTTGAATGATGAGATCATGCTTAAAACTATGTATTGGAATTCGCTGTGTAGCGCTATCTCTGTTAGACTCACACACACACAATCCCAGCTGTGTCAAATCCCAGGGGCGGTCCACACATTTCACTAGCCAGGGGGCCCACTGATAGATGGAGGGATTTGGGTCCAATCGTTAAAGATTGGGAGTCAGTCACTGATTGGGCACCTACACACACAGAATATGTCATGTACTCTATGTCACGTGACGTGTATCAAATGATACGGCGCTCAATACAACATTGCTGCAACATTGGATGATGAGGTAATTCTCATATCTCTGAGCTTCCTGCCGCGCTTTCAGATGTGCCATACTCACTCTGGGCAGCTCACAGATATGACGTAGGGTTAATGTCCACGTTC
Source organism: Pseudochaenichthys georgianus (assembly GCF_902827115.2). Classification (NCBI taxonomy): domain Eukaryota; kingdom Metazoa; phylum Chordata; class Actinopteri; order Perciformes; family Channichthyidae; genus Pseudochaenichthys; species Pseudochaenichthys georgianus. The sequence goes on along the minus strand of NC_047518.2, from coordinate 3,427,267 downwards.
CGTACCGTACCCATTGAAACGTGAAGCTGTTGATGGCATTCGGCCAGTGTTTACCTCTCTGCTTAAACAAGGGGTCATTATTCCGTGTAACGATTCCAGTGTTTCCTGTCAAAAAGATCAGAGACAAACCTCCTGACGAGTGGAGATTTGTCCAGGATTTACGATGTAAATGCAGCTGTGCATGCACGCTCGTCCGGAATCCTTATCTGATTATTTCCCAAGTTCCAGCCTCTGCAACATATTTACTGCCATAGATGTCTCAAATGCATTTTTTCAGTGTTCCGGTACACAAAGACAGTCCATTTTTGTTCACATTTGAATATAATGGTAAACCTTACACATTCACACGTTTGTGTTAAGGCTAAATGGTAAAAAACTCCAATATGTACAAAGAACAGTTACATTTTTGGGTCATGTCATTTCAGGAGAGGGGAAAACGCTTTCAGATAAGCGTATTGCATCATTGGCTGCTCTGCCAAAACCTGTCACTAAGCGACAGATGATGTCATTCTTGCGTATGTGTTCATAACACACAGCTGTTGTTATGCTTGCTGTGATGTTACATTAGTCCGTTCTCTGCTTGTAATTATGCCGTTACAAGCTTCAAAGTTGTATTTATCATCTGAATTTGCCGAAACAAGTTTAATATTCTGAAAGCCAATACTTTGTTTATTCGAAAACAGAGGAAAACAAACTGTCTTTTATATAACATGGAAGTTATACAAGTAAAACTACACGTTGCTTTAATCCCATGTAATTGTAGAATGAACACAATCTTCCTTTGAAGATGTATAAGTCAGGTGTCTTGAGTAGTTACCTACAAATCATTGTACACATTAGTACATATTATTATTATTTTCCACTTGTTACCATTGTGAGTCTATTTTTATGCAGCTCTGTGTGATTTTGTAGCTACAATTCAGACTAATACACTACCAGAAGTGGAATAAGTACTCAGATATTGTACTGAGTAAAGGTAGAAGTACCAGAGTGTTACAGTAACAGTCCTGCATTCAAAAGGTTCCTCAAGTAAAAGTAGAAAAGTATTATCAGAATATAGTGAAAGTAAAGACAGTAAAAGTAGTCGTTGTGCAGATTGGTCCATTTCAGAATAATATATATATGATATGTTTTATAATGATTGATCATGAAAGTGTTCTCAAAGCTGGTGCAGCTAGTTTGAATGGCTTTGTATTCTGCAGGGTAGCTTGTGGATTTACTCCAGGTGGAACTAAAGTCTGATTCAACACTTGATCATTCATCCACATCTGTGAAGTAACTAAAGGTATTACATACATGTAGTGAAGGAAAAGTACACCATTTACCTCTGACTTATGTTCACTGCCAACCTAAAAGGACCTCAAAAATAGTAATCAATAATGTATTGAAAAGTTATTTGCTGATTGGTTTTATATCGGCTCAGATAGGTTATATGGGAGGCCCAGTCTACGTACACTCTAAAATAAAATGCCTTGGCTTAACAAAGAAAATCAAGGCAATAGGTTGCATCGATGGTTATTGAGTTAAGACAACTTCTATTGAAATGTTGTTAAAGCAACAAAGTTATTTGGGTTAGGGGAGAAGGCTTTTCCTCTACAATCAGAGGTGTTTTCAATTACCACTTACTTAATAATTGGTAGCATAAAGCATTACAAGTTTTTAAGTTGATTACTCCAAAAGTTCCAACTTGTTTTACTGTATAATTAAAATGTAATCTTAAATTGTATGTACTTAATTACCACATGTTGAACATGAACACATGTTTTTAAGTTGACAACCATTTATAAATTAAGTTGCTCCAAATAATATTGTATTCAATAGGGTTTTTCTCTTAGCTTTTTCATGTTTTTGCCTTTAAAGAAATAAATTAATTGATTCCACAACAACAATATTAGGCAATTCACTTTTTATTTTTGAACTGCAGGTGTTTATTTCAACACATGATGTTTCAAAAGGAGAGACTTCAGTTAGTTTGAACATTGCCTGAAGACGGTTGACGTACTTTCCATTGTGTGCACACCTAGACCGGACTTAAAAGACGTTCCTCTGACCAACGCTGACCTCATTTTGTATGTTGATGGGTCTGCCTCTCGCGACCAAGGGGGCACTAATCGGGTGGGTTTTTCTGTTGTTTCAGATTCTGCTGTACTCCGTTCTGGACCACTTCCATGTCACCTCTCAGCACAGGCAGCAGAGCTCATCGCACTAACTGAAGCCTGCACGTTTGCAGAAGGCAAAACCGTGACTATTTACACTGACTCACGATATGCTTTCGGGGTAGTACACGATTTTGGGGCTATTTGGAAGTGTAGACCATTTCTGAAATCTTAGGGCAAACCAGTACTTAACCATGTACTGGTTGCAGGCTTACTAGACGCCATTCTGCTCCCATCTGAGGTTGCAGTCTGTAAATGTGCCGCACACGCAAGCAGTACAGACCCAGTTTGCCTAGGAAATGCGTCTGCTGACTCAGCCACAAAGGCAGCTGCCCTGATTCCTCTTGCACCTCACGCACACTCATTTGTTAAAATCCCTGTCTCCTCCTTCACTGACAAAATGTCATCACTGACTTCCATGCAGCAGCTAGCTACGTCAGTTGAGAAGGCTCAATGGAAGGCTGCTGGGGCTGTTTTTGACCTAACCTCCAGCATCTGGGTTGGTCCAAATTCATTTCGCTAAGTTGACACATGGGTTGGATCATGTGTCAAAAGGAGGGATGTTAGAGTCTATCAATCAGGAGTGGTTCACAAGGGGGTTCACAGTAACAGCTCAAAAGCACTGTGAAGCATGCCTAATCTGCATTATGCAAAATTCTGGTAGACCAGTAAAGGTTACAGGACCCGGAGCACATCCACCTCCCACCAGGCCATTTGAGCACCTAATGCTGGATTTCATTGAGCTTAGCCCATCAGAGGGTAAGAAGCACTGTCTGGTGGTGGTCGACATGTGGTCCAAATGGGTTGACGCTTTCCCAGTAAAAGCACAGACAGCAAATGCTGTGGCAAAGGCACTACTGAGGGAAATAATTCCTAGATGGGGACTACCAGACAAAATTTCTAGTGACAACGGTTCACATTTTGCTAATGAGGCCATTACGCAGATAGGAGAATACATGGGCATGGACATCAGAAAGCATTGTGCTTATTTGGGGTGGAAAGAGAGAACGGCACAATCAAAAACAAACTAGCAAAATGCTGTGCAGACACAGGTAGCCGCAGCCTTGCCTACCCCTGCCACTGGTCCTCTTCACCGCCTTCAACCCGGCGATTTCGTGCTGATCAAGGATTTCCGGAGAAAGAGCTGGAAATCCAATCGTTGGCAAGTTCCCTACCAGGTGCTTCTCGTCACCCAGACAGCAGTCAAGGTCGCCGAGAGAGCTACGTGGGTCCACGCCAGCCACTGCAAGGTCGTAGTCACAGGAAAGGAGAAACGGTAGAAGGAGACGACAACAAGTGACGTGTCCAAGTCACCAACAGAGACGACAACAAGTGACGTGTCCAAGTCACCAACAGATGACAACAAGTGACGTGTCCAAGTCACCAACAGATGACAACAAGTGACGTGTCCAAGTCACCAACAGAGATGACAACAAGTGACGTGTCCAAGTCACCAACAGAGACGACAACAAGTGACGTGTCCAAGTCACCAACAGATGACAACAAGTGACGTGTCCAAGTCACCAACAGAGATGACAACAAGTGACGTGTCCTAGTCACCAACAGAGATGACAACAAGTGACGTGTCCTAGTCACCACCAGCACCACACTTGCACTACATACACCAAATTAGGGGTCGACCGATTATCGGCCAGGCCGATTATCGGGGCCGATATTCCTCATTTGACCGATTATCGGTATCGGCCTTTTTTCTATAAAATTGCCGATAACACTTTGGCTCTGATGCGGCCGTTTCTCTGTCTGCAGTCACCACTCTCTGTACACGAGCAATGTCCCGCCCACAGCGCTATCTGATAGGCTATTACTGAAGTGTCAATCAACACTGAAGATTTTCCGGGCGGGAGCCAGCCAGAGAGGCGGGACCTTCTCAGATTACAGGCAGGTGCGAAGAACGCAGACACAGACAGAGACAAGCAGCAGCGCTGAGCGGCAGAGCCATACATGTGTTTCGAAGGTAAATCAGTTGAAAGCCGAAGTTCAATAAACATCCCAATCCCCTATGCTGAAGTTGCAAAAACAGCACAATCTATTGATCCAATTCTATCCGCTACCCAGTTACACAGGGAGGCGGGAAGTCAGTCAGAGTTGGGGTGCGTGCAGCGTCTCGCAGCGGAGTAACTGTGGTGCGGAGGGGGGGCTGTTTTTCAGGTTGATATGTGAAGCTCATTAGCTAATGTATTTAGCAAATGTTTAGCAAAATATTAGAAGTGAGGCTACTAGGCTAACGTTAGGTCTACTGTAATAGCCTCACTTTTAATAGTTTGCAAAACATTAGCTAGCACTAGTGTTTTGCAGTTGCTAGCAGCTTATTGGGATTTTATGCTAGATAGACAGGCATTGGTTTGATATAATACATTACGCATTATTGTTAGTTAAACATGTCAGCCTGCTGCCCTACTTCTTGTCTCTCTCTAACTCATAGCAGATGGCTGCACTAAAGAAAAGGGCTCAGGGAGGAAACCAGTTGTAAGATGTTTAAAAGTTCATTAAACATAATATATGCTTAAATGCATTTCAAAGAAGTTGTGTTGAGTTGTGTTGGAGTTTGTGTTATTCTACATTTTGACACTATAGATTTTTTGATTTTACTGCAAATGTATATCGGTTCCAAATATCGGTTATCGGTCTCCTTGATTACTAATAATCGGTATCGGCCTTGAAAAAGCCATATCGGTCGATCCCTACACCAAATCACACTACACACAAGGTGTTCACGAGCGAGTGCCAGCTGAGCGGTGCCATATGCTCTCTGGTTCCTCGTTTGTGTTATCGGTGTGCAGAGTCTGACTGTCCGTGTCACGAAATCGACCGAGAGAATACACTCACACACACCATGGAACATTTCCCCCTCGTGATGAGGGCTCGCCTGGAGAGACGACAACGCAACCGTGAGCAATGTGAATACTACTGGAGAGCCTGGACAATCATAGAATGGTTCCTCTGCATACTTGCCATGATAGTTGTGTTAGGACTAGTCTAAGGACAACATCTATTCAACATCTACATGCTCCCCCTCGGTGAAATCATCCGCCGACATGGTCTCAACTTTCACTCCTATGCCGACGACACCCAACTCTACATCAGTACCAATCCATCATCCCAGCTACCCCCACTGTCACTTGTCAACTGCCTCAGCGACATCCAAGCCTGGATGTCAAAAAATCTACTTAAACTCAACAATAACAAAACAGAGCTCATGGTTGTGGCCCCAAAAACACTGCTCCGGAAGGTTGGAGATCTGCTCCTCACCATCGATGGCGGCTCCATCCACCCTTCCCCTGAGGTTCGCAGCCTGGGCGTCACTCTGGACTCTAGCCTCACCTTCAACTCCCACATCAGGTCTACCGTCAAAACTGCTTTCTTTCACCTACGAAACATCTCCAGACTCCGGCCCTCTCTCCCCGACCCCGTTGCAGAAACATTAATTCATACCTTCATCTCCTCTCGTCTGGACTACTGCAATGGAGTTCTGTTCGGGGTCACCAGCAAAGCCCTGGACAGGCTCCAGTACGTCCAGAACTCTGCAGCCAGGCTCCTCACCCACACTAAGCCCTGGCAACACATCACCCCTACCCTCATCCACCTTCACTGGCTCCCGGTCAAGTCACGCATCCAGTACAAACTCCTCCTGCTAACCTACAAATCTCTCCACTCCCTAGCCCCTCCATACATCTCTGACCTCCTTCAGCCCTACACCCCCTCTCGCCACCTGCGGTCCTCTGACAAAGGGCTGCTCTCCATCCAGCGCTCCAAGCTGAAAACATTTGGCAACAGAGCCTTCAGTGTCGCAGCCCCCACCCTCTGGAATTCTCTGCCCTCTGCAATCAGGAATGCAGACACTCTGGACACCTTCAAAAAACACCTCAAACACCATCTGTTCACTCGGGCCTTTGGCCTCAACTAGTTTACAGTCACTTGTTTCCTGCTATTGCTCTGTATGTTTATTGTTACCTTTTTGTTTTGTTACTTCCCATTGTAAAGCGTCCTTGGGTTTCGTGAAAGGCGCTATATAAATTGAAATTATTATTATTATTATTAGTCCTATATTTTATGTATCCATGGTCAGCATACAGCATGTTAGCCAAAATCGAGGTATCTAAGAGGTACATGGGGAAAGCAGGGCGAACCACATTTATTTTATTTTGTTGTCTGTATGTATGTATCCGGCGCCGACCCATGTGGCACATTTTACATAGACATCGCGCCCAAAACTCAGACCCCGGAAAAGCGTAAGCAACCTTTGACGCAACTGTTGACATCCATAGGTACATCTACATTTAATCTATACATAGGCGATAACGACCATAGCAACATTGATGTGGTTCTGACCAGTAATGGGATCACCGGTAACGTCTGGTGGCACACTCTGAGATCATTCTTGCAGGCCGCAGGACAACATGGGTCATGTTATGCATGCACCCTTTTCCCCCAGGACTCATCAATGTCCGTGCCAGTTCGTCCACGCTCTCTGACCCAGGTTGAACACCTCTGCGCGTTTATGGCTCTGACAAGGCCCATCAAGGGTGAAGACCGCGTAACCGAGTGGCGTTATGCTAGGCAGCTTCCCCCACCATGCAGTAATCGGTCTAACTCCCCTCTGCGTGCATCCACGTTTGATACCACATACGCAAAGTACCAACCCATCAGCCATGTGCACCCTAGTCATTTGAGAGGGATGAAACACAGCCTATGCATCCAGAGAGTGTACCACAAAACGTCTCTTACACCACCTTATGTTTTTCCTAGGCACTACTACTGGTTGTACTCGTATCTTACGGAACACGTGCAGTTACGGTGCTTACANACTCTCGTATTGTCGCATATCGGTGCCCCTGAAAGAATCCTTTCTAACGTAGCATTCCCTGATGTCACACATATTCCCTCCAACTGGCCTGGCCCAGTGATGCTGGGTTTAGCGCGCCACAAGATTACGTTTGGTTGTGCGGCGACAAGCTCTATCAAGTTCTGGCTCCCCTCTGGATAGGTACATGCACTCTAGTGGATTTGAATCCAGCAGTCACTGTACTCACGTCCTTAATGTACACGACACATCATTACCCAGAGTTCCAACACCCCGACCACCACAAGGTAAAAAGAGATCTGACGTCCGCTGGAGCTAAATTCATGGGTGGCCTGTTCCCATGGTGGGGTACAGTAAACAATGCCCATAAAATAGATACCTTACACGTCCGGCTAGAGAATCTCACTTACGAGACGACGCAAGGCTTCCAGGCATTGCCCCCATTCATAATAGCCTCTAGGAACATGCTCATGCAGCACCAATTTGCTCTTGACCTTTTGTTCGCCTCAAAGGGTGGCCTGTGTCATGTGATCGGTGACTCCTGTTGCACTTACATTCCCGACGCCACCAAGAACATCACTGACACCGTGCTGCATCTCAACGACCTGTTAGCCGACATGAAAGCGATCATTTTTGGCCTATTAATCAGTTGTACCTGTTTGATTATCCCAATACTGAAGAAGTGCGTTTCCAGCATGGTATCCTCAGCTTTCGTTCAGTACACTGCTATTCCATTACACGACAATCCTTTGCGCCACAGTGAGATAGACCAGCTAGAATCAGAAGAGTCTGATTCCGACACTACAATATAATCATGTGTACCCTCCTCTCTTATGCTTACATTATATTGGAGTCTGTCCTCCACAAAAACAGCCAGTTTTCTATGATATATTTGTGATGTGTTTACTTAAACCAGCGATGGAGTGTATTCATTGATGTGTTATATCAGTCTATCCTGTCATTTGTTTTTTTTATTGATCAAGTATGATCAAAAGGGGAGAATGTAGTGGAAATTGTTATTATATCCTTATATGCTTAAACCAAATGCTTCTCATAAATGTCATGTGCTGTTTTCTTTTTCTTCTATGCGCTTCAAGGCCACAGAGCTGCTTTGGCTACTGGGAGACTCACACAGTCACACAAGAACTTCCCTACTCTGAGAACCGTTATGCTATCTACCGCTCAAGGCCAGGTGTCTAATAACAATGTGACTGTGTGAAGACAGATTTCTCACGTTCCCACAAGAACTTCCCTACTCTGAGAACCGTTATGCTATCTACCGCTCAAGGCCAGGTGTCTAATAACAATGTGACTGTGTGAAGACAGATTTCTCACGTTCCCACTCATTTCCGATATAACCTCTGCTTTTTCATTGTACTGCACACACTCTGGCAGACTATTCTATACTCTGTCAGACCTGTGTCTATTTTTATTGTATCCTATGTATTTGAAGCTTCAAATAAATAACCCAAAAGACAAGCTCTGTCTGATTCACCATTTATTTATTTTGATCACTTTGACTTGTACTCTCCAGCCGTGTTGGGTCCTAGATTTCCATAACAGTATAAAAGCTGAAAAAAGTAGATAATGAAGTACTTTGTTTTAGTAGATTTCGTTAACCCCCTGAGGCTAAGAATCTGTCTCTTAACCCACCATCCCTCGAGAGCCATAACATACTCAACTCCCTACAGCAGCTCGGGTGTGAACTCCCATACAGAATGTCAGTCACTGCGTAACACTTTTTTAGTGACACTCTGCAGATTTGTGTGTAATTCACTCACAAAGGAACTGTAATATACACTGTAATGGATGCAAACCTATAGTTAATAAAAGTAATTATACATTAGTTCACAATCCTACAACTAAAGAGAACATCCTTAGTTATCACTAATAAAAAACTAAACAAGATATTTTAAATTAATATGAATACCCTCTTTGCAAGCAGATACTTCCTTGTAGTTAACAGTTTCACAAAAAAAAAACTTTAAAAGAAACATCCTTAGCACTCGCGTCGAAAGAAGCCAGTTGAGGTGGTTCGGGCACCTAGTTAGGATGCCACCTGGGCGCCTCCCTAGGGAGGTGTTCCAGGCACGTCCAGCTGGGAAGAGACCAAGGGGTAGACCTAGGACCAGGTGGAGGGATTATATCTCTTCGCTGGCCTGGGAGCGCCTTGGGATCCCCCAGTCAGAGCTGGTTGATGTCGCCAGGGAAAAGAAAGTTTGGGGCTCTCTGCTGGAACTGCTACCCCCGCGACCCGACCATGGATAAGCGGGAGAAGATGGATCCTTAGCACTCACATATCATTTAAAACAAAGACTGAATCAGATCTAGAGGGCAATAACGTTTTTTAGGTGTCTTAGTGAGTGTGTGTGTGTGTGTGTGTGTGTGTGTGTGTGTGTGTGTGTGTGTGTGTGTGTGTGTGTGTGTGTGTGTGTGTGTGTGTGTGTGTGTGTGTGTGTGTGTGTGTGTGTGTGTGTGTGTGTGTGTGTGTGTGTGTGTGTGTGTGTGTGTGTGTGTGTGTGTGTGTGTGTGTGTGTGTGTGTGTGGTCATGGCATCATGTGGCCCTGCAGGCAGAATCTACTAGAGAAGCCTTTTGCAGTCAAACCGGGGGGAGAAATCCTGCTCCTTCCTTCAACCTTCCTTACAGAGCCCCTCCTCCAACACACATGACCAGAAAGAGGCTGTACTCTGAACCCCCGATGCCGCATTCGTTTCTTGACTGGCGCTGCAGATGGTTGACTTGGTAAGCTGAATTGTCTGTCTTTTTTAAATTTAGTTTTGAGCATATCTCTATAGATATGTCGTAGCCTAGTCATTTATACAGAGGCTTTCATCAGTGTGAAATTACACATCACATCAAAGGGCAGGCATCAACGGCTAATTAGATTAGACAACAAAGGGCTCTGAGGGGCAGGGGTCAAAGAGACTATCTTATTCAATACATCAAAAGACCTATACAACAAAGGGACTGCCTGGGGGTAATCTAATTACTCCACTCTCAGAGTCAGGGGTCAAATACCTTAACTATCTTATTCAATACAACAAAATTCCTATACAACAAAGGGGGCGCCTGGGGCTAATCTAATTGCAGGGCAATTACTCCACTCTCGGGGTCAAATACCTTAATCAATACAACAAAAGACCTATACAACAAAGGGGGTGCCTGGGGCTAATCTAATTGCAGGGCAATTACTCCACTCTCAGGGTCAGGGGTCAAATACCTTAACTATCTTAATCGATACAACAAAAGAATCACGCCGGGGGGGCTTTCACGCCAATCTGACATCAAAGAATGGGAGGCGGGACATGGGAGGTGGGACTTAGCTCATTTGCATAATTGGGGGCGTGTCCACCTGTCACTTTGTATGCATACTAATGTGATTGAAACAGCATCATTACTACTACTCCCACCCATTTAGAGGGAAGATATGATTGGTCAATTGTACTGTCACTTGACATTACTCTCTCGTGTAGTTACTATGGCGGGCCCTCTATGGATTTACAGCAGGACCACGAATCCTGTCTTCAGATAACTTGCAGAGACAAGCTTCTTTCATTTAACCCTTCACATTCAAACAGAAACTGAACAGGCAGATTCAAAAGGATTTATTTCTTTAGAATATCTTTGACCCTCAAAGAGGGCCAAGAGCAGGGGTGGGCAAACGTTTTGGCTCGGGGGCCAGTATGAGTTTTAAAATTTGACATACGGGCCGGGCTAGTAGCAGATCGGTGGACAGATCTTTAGCTGTCCACTCCTCATTATACACTCGGCACTCAATGTTGACTTTTCTTTTCTTTGGTCCACTCATTGTTACAGATGCAGGTTCAAAGGTGAATTATTGCGTCATCGTTTGCGTCATGACGTAACCGTTTACGTGCGACCCACACAGCGTTTCACGTCACTGATTTTCTCCGCAACACCGCTCACAACAACATCAATAGAGGACTGCGTCTGGTAGTCTTTAATTATACGAAGCCAGATTAAATTAAAGAACTAGGCTACTTCTCCAACCTTATACCTTTATCCAGAGTGCCGTGGTGCATTGTTTATTAATGTGGTTCAGCTGCATTACCGCCCGCTGCAGTGCTGCTCGTCTACCAGAGTGTATTCTCCCGTTAACTCGCGGCAGTGGCCGCTGTAAAGTTTCCATTGTCTGACTGTCACACAAGCAGCTGATAAATATCCCCCATCCCCATAAGTGAATATGTTTTAGTCTGAAAGCTATTTGGCATCACAACGCTGTTCTGAAAGTTTCTCTGGCATTACAGGTGATGTTAGCATAGCAACCAAAGCTAATCAGACTATCTTGACTACTTGTTGATATCATATTGTGGCATAAGCTGTTTTCTACACGCATATTTTACAGGCGTAGTTTTTCGTTATGATTTTACTAGTGATGGCCACAAGTAGCCCATGTATTGATTCCATCCGATAGCTGCAATAATACAAAACAACAGGAAAATGTCTGCCTCTTCACAATGGTCAATAACAGCGGATGGTTATTAAAGTAAGGTAAAATGAACAGAATCACACTAAGCCTGGTTAGTGTTGCCTGACTTTATATAAGTGTTTTTTATAAAGTGGTCGTGTTCTAGTCACTTTGCTCAGCGCTACTGCTTGTTACAACTTGTATTTGCCGTACTCGCCATTAACTGTTATTGCTCAGGTTAATCTCGACCCCCTCCAATGTAAGTGTGACGTATTTGGTTCTTGGATCTTGCCGGGTTGCCGAGTGGGGCCAGAGAATAGACCAGACTTGTGGAGTTTATTTTTATATAACATTACACGACTGATTCTTATTATTACATTATATGCTTATTGTGCTCATGAGATTGCTATGACTATAGAATAAATAGACACAATCACTAATCCCAGGTTCTGATGGGTTAGATACTACGGAGCCCCCTAGGGGACATGCAGTAGAAGAAAAAAATTATTTGAAAAAAATAATAATAATGTTTATGCGAGATATCGCAAAACCCCTTTGCGAGATATCGCAATACTTTTGCGAGATCCCGCTAAAATGTTCGTTTAACGCAATGTACTTCCGGCCGGTTCAGTTCGACAACCTATGAATCAATCAATCAATGTTTATTTATATAGCCCAATATCACAAATGTTACATTTGTCTCAGTGGTCTTCACAGTGTGTACAGAATATCAGTATGACAATACGACACCCTCTGTCCTTAGACCCTCACATCGTACAAGGAAAAACTTCCAAAGAAAACCCAGTTTAAAGGGAAAAATGGGAGAAACCTCAGGGAGAGCAACAGAGGAGGGATCCCTCTCCCAGGACGGACAGACGTGCAATAGATGCCGTGTGTAAATTGAAAAGATAATACATTTGCAACATAGGTAGTCCAGATGTTTGGAAATGCATGTGTGTATAATAGGAAGATGAATCCACGAGGATATCCATCCAGGACTGATGATCCAGGACCACAGCCACGACTCAAGATCCAGCGCTCGCGATCCAGGACACAGGACCGCAGGATCATCCATGACTCCGGATCCCAGCGTATATAGACACCAAAAGAAAGACATTTGGGGAAGCTGGGTTAATCGGAACATGAGAGTACACAGGTATAGACAGAGAGAAGGAAGAAGTAAGATGACCCCCAACAAACTAAGCCTATATCAGCAAAACTAGGGGCTGAATCTAATCAGCCCTAACTATAAGCTTTATCAAAAAGGAAGGTCTTAAGCGCACTCTTAAAAACGGATAGGGTGTCTGCCGCCCGAACACAAACTGGAAGCTGATTCCACAAATGTGGAGCTTGATAAGAAAACCTACAGTACAACCTACAACCTACAGTACTCTGGGGCAGCTTGTAACAGATGAAAGAGTCATGGAGGAGGATTTGGAAAGGTTTCTTTGCTCGAGAGAGGTCCCACAAGAGGACATCATGAAAATGCAAAGTGACAAGGTGGGTAGAACATTCAATCAATTCACAGAATAAGTTACCGTAACAACACAGAGCCTGGAAAAGTCAAACACTTTATAAGTAATATGGAGGTAGCATGGCAGTTTTAATACGAACGTGAGTGACACAGTAAACTGTGTGTTTTTCTCATCATGTACTGTGCAGCTTAGAAAAATCCTTCTGTAAAACGTTTAATGCTGACTTCTGAATTTGATAAGCTCCGTTTGTTTACAAGTTAAGTGTTAGGTAGGGTGATGTTAGTACTGTGTAGTAACTAGCTTGCTACCTAGCAAAAAATGCATTATTTGTGGTACAAATAAGAATGGTCTTTGGTAATGTATTAGCTATTTTATTTTTGCAGGTTGACAAGGCAGTGCTAACCATCATGAATGATGAACAAATGACAAAGTATATCACTTCATATGGTGACCGAGTAGCTGTCCTCTCCTTCTGTCAACAAACAAAGTGTAGCACAGATAAAGAGACTCTTCTACAGACAGTAAGAGATAAAATAGGAGCACGGAAAAGTAAATCAAAAACAAAAGCAGCATTGTGTGGTGCATTAGGTGTGTTTCAAAAAGAAGGTGAAGGGATGTCAAGACAAAGAAATAATGCAGCAGAAAAGACTACCAGGAAGATTGAAATTACCAACATCCCTTCACCTCTGTATGTTTCAATTTGTCCAGGACTTTGTTATTGACATGTGTGGTCAGACACATTCATTTCTTTGTGTTGCATATTTTTTTGCAATTTCATACTTTTATTTGTAATGCTTTGAAACACATCACTTATCTTAGAGACTCTGAGGGAAGATTGAAGAATATCTAAAAGTTATTGTACAGTACCTTTATGCTTAATAGGCTAATGTGTAGTCATATGTATTTTTTTGCACACCATTTGATATTAATTGTGAAACATGTTTTTCTCTCTGCCATTATTACAAATTACTGCAGACAACAAAAGTTGTTTTTTGTTGCATTTCCAGATACAACCAAGATCCAAAAAACAAAGATCAACCTCTGACACTGTGACAGCAGAAGGTCCAAGACAATCACTTCGCTCCCATTCAACCCCAACAGACGAGGCAGATACACTTTTATGGGATCCGGAAGAGGATCTTTGGGGAGCAGGTGGTGATGAGATAGTTGTGATAAAATGGAATGACGTCACACATGAGGATGTCACTCAGGTAATGTATGCAAATATATGTATTAAAACCAAACTAGTAAACACAGAAAAGATTGATAAATGTATTGCTACTTCAATTCAATCAATTACATACTGTAGTTTTTGTTAGATTTCAATAGTCAGTAAATTCGATTCAATTAATAAAAAAACTCAAATATGTATTCCTACTTTGAAAAAAATGTACCATGTCCTTTTGTCCTTTTGTTCCCCGATTATTCTTTGGACACACGAATGAAATAACCTACAGTGCTGTGAAACGCTTACTGTACTTAATGAAATATTAGCTCACCCCATGTATATTTAGAGCTTCATTTTTCCACAGCAAATTGGTTAACATTTAACAGTTTATGCTGCTTTAGAACCTTTCACATTTCAACAAACCAAACAAGACCTGATGAAAACCTGTGGAATTCCACAAAGATTTTAATTTTGCAATCATAAGCCATATGGTGGCATGCACAACTTCACAATTCTCCTTTTTTACAATAATTTCTATATCAAACTACCATTTGTTGTGTATAGTGGTATAGCAAAGTCATGCACAACTTGTATTAAAATAAATGGTGTTATTTAGCAAGCTGCAGTAGAGTCCTTTTGACCTGTGATTGTGCAGTAGTTTTTATAAACACTGATTTGTGACTTTATTATACTCTGTCTCTGAAATTGAAAGTTTGTCTTTTTCCATTTCTTTTTTCCAAGTGTAATTTTTACAGAGTATTTCTGGTTTTAAATAGAAGATGATGTTGAAGACTATTAGGGAAATACTTCTGTAAATTACGGTCTGCAATAACGTCTAAGACTTCAAAGTGTCTGCTGTCAATTAATAACATAATTAATTCATCCTTCAGAGTGCGGAGATGAATGGAGTACCAATGCAGGATTTACAACTCCCCTTGTCCTCTGATTTTGGCCTGCCTTCAGCACATGTGTCCATACATGAGGATACAGTGCAAACATCACAGGTAAGATGCATCACTGCAAGAAACCCTGAACACATCCTTTAAACTACCAGTCTTGTAAGATTTCACATAACTGTGGCCTGTAAAACATTTGTATACTGTCCTGAGAGCTCTGGAGGAGCTCGTCAGGTATAAAATAAGTAACTTTGATGATGTCATGCTGAAGTTGTCAGTGTTACCTCGGCTTTGAATTGAACACACCAAATCGAAAGTCTGTGTTATAAACTGGAGGTGTGGTGGAGTTGGAAAGAAGGTCTTATAAAAAGTTGCATTATGGGAAAAACATAGAATCCAATATTATATGGACCTTGATTCATACTCAACATTTAAACAATTAGGACATTTTGGCCTCTGCTTCATTCATTGACCAATCTTTTTGTGTGTGTTTGTATGTTTCGTTCTTCTACTACAGGATTGCTTTTAAATTTGAGCAGCCAACTATCCCCATCAACCTCAGCTCACGGCTCAGGAAATCCAGAGAGCACGCGACGTGCATCAATTCACAGGACAAAGGTTGTTGAAGATCTTTTGGCTGTATTTATGGACAGTAGCATAATACATTTGACTCTAAAGATGGACTTTGTAAATGAAAAAGCTATTGATGATTGTGACGGCCCCTAGGCCTTAGACTCAGGTCCCTGGTTAGCCACTCCCCAAATCAGGAGAGATTGCTGACACCTGATTTGGGTTGACTGCTCAGCTACAAGTATGGGTGCCTGAGCAGTCAGTCTTTCTCTCCTCTTGGGTAGCTTGGCTCTACTGGACGTTGGGTGGTTGGTTGGTTGGTTGGTTGGTTGGTTGGTTTGTTTGTTTGTTCTTTCGCTATATACTGATGCATGTTCACACACCCACACACTACACACATAACTGATTAACTGACTTCATAGTTAATTTAGTTTCTTTAAATAAATGCTCTTCAATTGGATGAATCATGTGTGGTCTCCTTCCTTTGTCCATCCTTGAGCCAGGGCGTGACAATGATAATGGAGTATCAAGGGAGGTTTAGACTGCATTCTGGGAGCAATTTCTTGAAACGTGTGAAGGGGAAGCAGAGCAAGTTCCAAGGCTGAGGCCAGATTTCTGTGAGGCTGAATGGCAAGCAGTTGGACAGATCTGAGTGAAAGGATTACTGGACCATGGTGTCATGCCAGTGAGGCTATCAAAGGCTTTCATTGTAGCCTGCATTCATGGAGTCGACTCCGTTGATGTAGACATCCTGATGACATCGTTTCTCAACTACCTCTCTCCTGTTGAGAGATCAGCTGTGGAGAAGGCTCTCCAGGGCACAATGGAGGAGAGTGATGAAGAGGACTTGCTCGACCTTTTCACAAGGATGGGCTCCCATTTCCTACCTGCAAAGAACAACATGGAGCCTGCCATAGAAACAATGGCTCATAAAGCCATTCTCCAAGAGCCAAAGTATATCGTCGATTGCTTCTTGACACCCATGTCACTTGTACAGTTGCAACTGCCAGACAAGGACAGTGTGTTGTCTCTGTATGAGAAGAAGAAAGCCACACGCAGAAGAGTGTCCCAACTGTTTGAAACAACCAACGTGGTGCTGTCTCAGAGAGAACAGACAACTTTCAACCATCTCCAACGATATGTGAAAAAAGCTGAACAAATCCTGCGTTTCTGCACTGGTTCTTCTGTCATATGTGTTGACAGAATTGGGGTGTGCTTTAATGCTGAAACTGGGCTCAGCAGAAGGCCTGTTGCTCATACCTGTGGAGCTACCCTTGAAATACCGTGTACCTACAGCTCTTTCCCTGAATTTCGCACGGAATTTGACAATATCCTGTCCAGCAACTACTTTGAAATGGATATCCTTTGAACTTGAGAGCAGTCGTTATCAGGCCTAATAGTAACAGTTTGGAATATTATTTTGATTTGATATTTTTGTTGTTTGTTTTGTCATTGAAACAACTGATGCACTGAACCGTGTAATGAGCAGTCTGCAATTCTATTTTCTGCTTTAACAAGGATATTACCTTTTTTGTATACGCTTTGAGAATGACTGCAGTTTTCATTTTTGTCAGTTTGATCCTAACCCAGTTTAGAGGCAGAGATTAATATTGTAGTTTTTTTTGCAACTAAGAAAGCTAAACGTTGTTGTCCGTCACTGGTCGAATTGTTGATGTTATGGAGTTAAAGAGTCAGTCCTTTTTGATAACTCCCGGAAAAACAATGTTTGAAATGTAATGTGGAAAATAGTTATGTTAGATCCTGTTTGCAAAAAGCTGATGTTGAAAGTGTGAAATGTGGCCTGAAAAGACTAGCCTCTAATTACAAGCCCTAATATGCACAATTGGCCGTGATATATACATGATATTACCAACATATCACTTTCATTTACTGCCAACTTAACATGGTACCGAATTATAACTCAATGCTATTTTTTTAAGAAACAGAAATCGTGTGCATATGAAGTGACTTATACATAATGTGCAATGTTTTATTTCTCAATTGGTCTTAATAAATTGACAAACCAAACTGATTAGGCACATTTTAAATGTAATCAGGGTTGCAGGCCAGGATTTCACACGAGATAACAATACAACATTAATATTTCCACACTGTTAAAAGATCAGCTTGTGCTGTTATGTTCTACCCCTTTCTGACATTAAAGTGCTTGGCAACACAGGCATCACTGTATTTTCTGTAAATTACATGTAACTTGATGTTCTAGCATTAGTAAAGTCCTATACATTTTCACACAGACTATTTTTGTTTCACAGTTCGAAAACACATCAGAATCAGAATACCTTTATTAGTTCAACAGAGGGGACATTTACATTGTTACAGCAGAAAAGAGCCAAAGACAGCTTAATGTTACCTAAGAAGCATGCATACAAAAGTATTAAAGATAAACAAATTATCATTTAAAAAAAGTTAGACAATTTACAAAATGTAGAGGATTTAGCAGCCAGGTATGTATTGCACAGTTATTAACGGCATATATATATATATATATATATATGCACATAGTTGGTTGGTATTTAACAACAGGGGGTGTTAGAGTCTGTGTGATTGTGTGTGGGGCGGTGCTGGTTATATAGTCTGACCGAGAGCCGGTCACTGAAGGAGC
Source organism: Pseudochaenichthys georgianus (assembly GCF_902827115.2). Taxonomy (NCBI): domain Eukaryota; kingdom Metazoa; phylum Chordata; class Actinopteri; order Perciformes; family Channichthyidae; genus Pseudochaenichthys; species Pseudochaenichthys georgianus. The sequence goes on along the minus strand of NC_047518.2, from coordinate 3,409,126 downwards.
TGCACAGTGAGGACAGGGTCATGCCATCACATGTATATAAAAGGGGGGAGTGATGTTGACGAGGCAGTATTTGAGTCATCTTACAGTTGATAACATCTTAACAAGACTGGTGTCTACAGAATCTAAAATATTCAACAGCTTAGACTTTACTGACATTCTAAATAATTAGTCAAATTAATTATATGAACTATGCACACACATGACCTAAGTTCATCAAGCAAATGCAGTGAGTAGCATTACTACTTTGTGAAAGAAACTACAGGCATAAGAGCTATATAGTCCCAGAAAGAAACAAGCAGTGCGGTGATGGTGAGTTCCAATGTCACGGTGTATATGTTTGTAAAAGGAAATATGGACATTTAATTGTGTACAAAATGCAGTTGGGACAAGGAGGTGCACAGCAGGGGAGTGTCCATCCTGTAAGTGGGGGAGGCGCACTGCAGGTGAGTGAATGTTGTACTGATTTAGAGAGATGCACTGATGGCCTCTCTTAGGTGCATATACAAGTTCACAGCCTGATATGGGTCTGTTGGTGGAGTCAGATGGGACTCGCCCATAAAGATGTGGCATAGTTCGTACACATCTGGATCACATGGTATGGCCAGCCGAAAGACACATTCATTTTTACACAGTTGAACGTGTTCGTCTTCAACAGGGGAAAGGTAGTCTCTTGTCCGGTAAAGGTCAGGCACAGCATACATCACATTTGGCCGTCCGCTGGGGACGTTGATGTTTCTCGACGGCCTGATGGTGTGCGCATTCCAAACCTGTGCAGTGTCATCCAACTCATCCTGTCAAAAATAATGTATTAATACATTTAGTAAGAACTGTACATACGCATCAACTTAAATAGAGAACAACATTATGATATTCACACATAACCACAAACCCCGTGTTACGTTCCCTCTTTGCTAGGGGTAAGAAAGGGAAACGACACGACCAGTTTGTAATTGGTATTGGTTACCGGTGGTTTTATTTGTAACGGTAAACTGAGCCAAACGTTGCACACAAACAGCTTGGCCCAACAACGGGTCAAGCTGTCACTAGTTCACAAAAAGGGTCTCCAAAAGAGAGTTGCCCCGCTATACAAAGAAAAGAAAATCTCACTTCTAAAGTGGAAACAAACAATAAACAAAACGGGACTGTGGAAACACACACAGCTGGTGCGGGTCTACAGGTGCTAATCACCTGGATCTACGCAATATCCACTCACAGGAATGCTGATCTACAGGTGCTAATCACCTGGGTCTAAGCTGTTTCACAAGGTAACTATCCTAAGTGCGGTTCTACAGGAGCTAAGCAACCTGGATCTACGCAACACACACACACCCTACACTAAACACAGAATACCACGACACACTGCTAACCAGTGTGCTCGCACAGAACCCCACAGAATACACTGCTAGTCAGTCTACAGAAGCACAGAATACACACTGCTAGTCAGTCTACAGAAGCACAGAATACACACTGCTAGTCAGTCTACAGAAGCACAGAATACACACTGCTAGTCAGTCTACAGAAGCACAGGAGGAAGGCTTGGTCACAATGAGAGGGTTGAGGCATCTGTCACCCAATACAGAGCCTCCAGAGTGTTGTCCGTGCTCAGCCTTTATACTCCTCCCCAGCAGGTGTGCGCCGGCTGTGCGCTGCGATTGGACTCCGTCAATCCAATCCCCATCTTCAGAGGCGGACCAGGAGATGGGCAGTCAATGATGTTGGCGCAACCACACAGCTCATTTACATGAACACACACACAGCTGAAAACACTCACAGGCAGATTAATGGGCAGACAAACAGCATCCGTAACACCCCGCCCTCTGTCTGTGTCCTTCACACTCTCCTCTCTTTCTGTCTCTTACTTTTTCTCTCCTCTCTCCATCTGAACTCACACGCACAGCGCATACACACAATGTATTAACTCACCTGGATGAGTCCCATGCAACAACATTGAAGGAGGCTTTTGTCCAGAAATCCACCATCAAAATGCCCGTTGTCTCTGAGGTCTCCAAAGAAGCACAACCAAAACTCCGCGCACTCTCTGCGAAGAAAACCCCACCAATATTCGATTCGTTGATTGGCCGTGCTGGCTCCCTCCAAGTAGCTTTCATGGTTGCCATCTGGGCGAGTAGGTACGAGGAAACGCTGAATGCCTCGAACATAGCCATTGTATGTTCCAAGATCGCCCCTCACCAGTCTAGGGCAGCCCCCTAAACGCTGCACTGCTTCCATGTAATATCCCCCAATCAACTTTGGGTCACTACTTGTTGTGTAGGCATTAAGCCAGATAATTGTTCTTGAATACCCATCGATACATCCATTTATACAAATGCCATATGGCTTCAGTTTATCATAGGAATCCAGGTGCCAGATGAAGTTTGGCCCTTTGGAGAAGTAACGCCTTCGTCTGAGTCGTCCTGCTTGCCTTAATGCCACTCCTCTGGGATCCAGCTCCTTCAGTACCAAGCGCACATCCTCCTTCCTCACACGCAGTCCATGCACTCTGCATTTTGCGTACATCCAGCGGTACCCATGAAGCTGCCCAGAGTACTGTAACTGGTTGCGAATGAAATCCACCAGGACCGCAAGCTCAGAGTATGCATGTTGACGTGAATGTCCCCTCGCTCTGAGTATCCTCTTGAGGTGTCTTTCACTTATGATAAACCTGTGCCTATTGCCAAGCACTGAAGTTATGTCTTTATATTTTAGGCCAAGCTCAAAGTAAAAATCGATTAACTGCTCCATTGTTGTGGTTTCTGTGTCGCTGAACTAACCCGGAAGTACATTGACCTAAATGAAAAGCTTTGCGAGATCTCGCAAAACATTATTTATTTTTTTTCAAATATTTTTTTTTTCTTCTCCATGTCCGCTAGGGGGCTCCGTAAGATACCAACGAGGGGAATAGTCAGAAGAAAGTTTTAGCTTGCAATAGAAAGTAGCAGAAGCCAGATGCAATCACTGTAGAAACAATGAGTTATTGAGGCTATGGCCTTGGCCGCCTGGGTTAGCTCCGCGCCCACGCATAGCTGGGAATCAGTATAACCAAGATTCCACTTTTCTGTAGAAGCTTCCTCAAAACACATTACGTATGATGGTGCCAGAGTAGGGAGGGACTTCCACAGGCCGGCCGAATGCTGATTGGAGGATCATGTTGCCAAGAGACTCGATCTGAGTCTGCGCACCAACCAAAGAGAACCAAGTCTAAACCATGGTATCTCTTCAGCTAGTCTTGACCAATCAAAAATGTACGGGCAACGCCCTGTGTAATAAAATGTATTGTCGCACGAGGTTCGAGGCTCTTGACGGATTTGGTGGTTACAGATTACAGCTTTGCTGCCTGTGATTTCCAAAGACGTGATGAGTCCTTGGCCAAGTAATATATATCTTTTGTTCTCTTTACAATAAGTTGTCTGTCTTTTCTGGAATTCTGAACCCAACAGACTCCAGCAAAGGTCAATTGTGACTAGAGTGCGCCATCTAGTGGGATCAACTGAAATGCCGGGTATTGCAGGAAAAAGGCTAAATGAATGCGGTCTTTACTATAATTTGGACAATTTTGTACCAATATTCGGCAGGCCGGATTCAAAAGCTCAACGGGCCTTAGTTTGCCCATGCCTGGCCTAGAGGGCCCTGACGGCTCGCCACTGTTTTTAAGTATTCCAGTAATGTATGTTGCCTGTTTTAAATTGATTGTATTTACTTGTTTAAAATGAAATGTGTTTAAGGTTGACTTTTAAAATCTGTCCAGGGACTACAGATGAAAAATAGCCTCTTGGCTAACTCTGGCACATTTACAGCAATGTTAATTAATGTGCACTGTCCCTGTTAAATACATGAATCATGAAGTGCAGGTCACCCTTGAAAAAGAGATCTTTTGATCTCAAGGGGCTTTCACCTGGTTAAATAAAGGCTACAAACAAAATGAATAAATAAAATAAATATACAGCATGGAGTTGTGAATTATAAGCAGCATGTTGTGGATGATCTTACTGCCTCAAAAAATGACAAAACCGAGAGTGCACACATTTAAGAGCACCTTGCCGAGATAATGAAAAGATAGAAGCAATAAAACCACATCCAGCAGAATCACAATCTACTGCACCCAGCAGAGCGCACATGCTTGGACTTTAATTTCCAGCGAATGAGGAATCTCTTGTCTCACCCTCAGGACAATCAAACAGAAGCTTTCATTTCACGGCTGCAGATAAAATAAAAATAACAACAGCCACTGCAGTCATCTCCACATGGGTTTGATGACGGGCTACTTATATCTCTTTTATTAGGCCCACACCCTCGGAGATAGGTCAGGAGGGAATGCATCCCGCCATGTTTTTATTGCGCCACAGCTTTCAGCATGGGGCGTGCCTGCAGCAAAAACATCCACTGACACACACAAGAAATGAACATCCCATTATTCCACCTTTCCAATGAGAAACACCAGTCAACCGGATCTGATGGATTCATCCCTGAAGACAAACACGGAGCACAACAAACCGGGATGGAAATGAAGTCAATCTGTGTCTAAATTGACCCAGTTGCAGATTAAAATAAGCTTATTAGAATGCTGAAGGAATGTAGGAAGGATTGTTCCAGAGAAAGTTAGGATTGTCAGTGTTGTTCTCCTGCACAGTACATAAGACACATTTAATATTGCAGGAGATTTATAGTGGAAATACAATGTAGATGATCAATATGACAGATGAGAGATTCATTTATGCACATACTGTATATGAATAGGGTACCTGCGCAGAAAGTGATACTCACTTGGATGAATATTTACCAGCAGAGATATCTCTTTAATAAATCCTTTATAAATAATTAATTTATAACAATGATGCTGCATTGATGAGAGATTTTAGTTCCATAAATGAGCTCTATGGTTTAAAGGCTTTATTGTAATATGCACACTTAAAGGTGGGGTAGGTAATTTCAGAGAAACCAGCTCGAGTGCGCTAGAATTTGAAAATACACAGCCGGAAAATATCTGCCACTTCCTCACAGAGCCCCTCCTCCAACACACACGAACGTGCACATGACCAATGAGGGCACGAGATAAGTTTGTGCACAGATGGAAGGATGACATGCAGGTAGGCCATCCAGTTACTTTAGCCGGGCCGGCTCAGATGATTGGTCGGGCTTTTTACAGAACCACGGCTTCTACAGATGATGTTTTTTTATGGATTTTTTGTCAAAGCACTTCAGATATTCATTGCTATCTGGATGTTAAGAGCATTCCATAGAATATAACAACAAGTGTATCTTGAGCCGGTTTCTCAAACTTACCTACCCCACCTTTAAGTGTATTCATGCAACATATTACACTTTGCAAATGTCTTGCAAAGTCTCCAGTTTGATTACAGTCAGAGGCCTTACTAACACATCCTTTACCTGTCTGTCTCATGTTTCCTGTCTCACTCCTGCTGTTGACTCCATCCAGGATCACATACAGAGGGCCGGTATAAAGTCTGGAGATGAAGATGGAAATAGTAAAGAGACATATCTCTATGACATTGAGCGTCCTTTTGTTCAAACGATTTTGGTGAAATGTTTGCACAGTACTAGCATTGGTAAATACAGTATATATGTTATAACAAACAATATGAAAAAAAAACAAGATGTTGTTAATAAAAATGATATTATATATATACACTTCCATTCAAGACTGGTCATACAGTGTATGCACATTTTCCATGTTATTAACCATTTAATATTGTTCTCTGGATTATTATGATTTTGTAGTACTGAAGAGTGAGACACAATAATTTAATAAAATAAATACATGAAATGTAAGATCTATTTGTGTACAAGTTTGTTATAACTTTTCTGACTCACTAAGAGTACACCATTATTAGGATGGTAGGATTTTGTAAATACAGTATATACGTATTCCTACAGTAGTAATACTATTAGATTTCTCATCTGCAGTATAATATTTACTCAGGAGTTAACATGTCTGACTTTAGGGTGCAGTAAAACTTGTCAGTGAGGTGTACAGTCAACATGCACGCATCATGTTCACCTCTCTGTTTTCCAGAGTCCACATGTTTTAACTGCCTGTCATGGCCTATAAGAGAGACTGTGTTTCTGTCAGTGTGTAGGCCTGTGTGCGGCAGCCTCTCTCTGCACATTCTTACCTGGAAATGGAGCTCTGCTGGCTCTGAATAAACAAAGCCAGACAACACTCATTCCAACATCCCAGGGTACTTACAGTGGGTTACAGAGTGTTGTGGAGCTTGCAGCTGTCCCAGCATCTCTTCTGTCTTTCCTTGGTGTTTAAAAAGGCCATGTTATGCTTCTTGGGTTTTCCCTTTCCTTTAGTGTTATATGAACTCTAGTGCTTAACACCATTCAGCCCGGCTTCCTATGGCAAATGTATCTGTTGATGGAACTTTGCCCTGACACTGGATCAGCTAATCGATCTTACATTTTGTTAAGTTACAGCACCATATAATTGGATTTGCCTTATCAAGATACAATATTTCAAGAATATTTAATGTGAATCACCAGTGCTCTAAATTGGACTCCACATCCCAATATAGGCTAGCTATTCAAAGAATAACAGGAAGAAAAGGGTCACTTTTTATTTTAAGAGACAAGTCACAGCACAATAGTACAATACAAACATCCCCTTCCATTTTCAATTTCATTAAATAGCCATCACCTGACCCAAAAGATACAAAAAAAACATTTTCAAATACATTGTGTTACGCTCCTCGTAAAGAGACTCAAAACTTGAACCCGCTATGCAAGAACACTTGGGACGGAGACTTAGGTGAAGTGTCAAAAAAACTGGATTTATTTACGTCCTCAAAAAACAGGCAGGAGACAAAGTAAACTCTCAACAGAGTGGGAAGAATGTGGAGCAGGGATGAGACGGAGGTTGGGCTGGACGTGGCAGGCAGGACGGAATGGAATATGGAGTATCTGGAACAGGCACAAAACAGAACAGGATTAGTATATGAAAACCCTTAGCAAAAAAATCTATAAAATCCTATAGAATCTTGTAGAAATCTATAGCATGTTATAGAACATAGTCGTATTTGTAAGCCATGCTAAAGAATTCTATAGAATACTATAGAAATCTCTAGATCATTCTGTAGAATACTATAAATGTGTACTTTTCTATAAACTTCTATAATTAAAACTATAACAATCTAAAGAATTCTATAGGACAGAACCGACTCATGACATATCTGTAGAAATCTATAGAAATTTGTAGAAATCTATAGCATTCAAAGAAAACATGCATGACATTTTCTCTCTGATGCAACCTATACTAAATTCTATAGAATTCTATAGAATTCTATAAAACTCGTCTTTAAATTGGAATAGAGAAAATCATAGTAATCTACATCATTTTGTGGAACTGAGCTGCTTTGCAAAAGCTGTATGGGTCCCTTTGAAATCTTTACAACTGTATACTGGATTATGTGCCCAATTAAATTATGTAACCTATACATAACCATATACAACCATACAACATATTGGAATGGAACTCTAAACTGAATGAATGTCACTGTCCTTGTAATCTGATGTCAATGCTCCAGAATTTCTGTGACTGCATCTGTATGTATACATTGATCACTTTTGTTATGTAACTAATTATCTGTTACAACTGGAGATTAAAGCTAAGTGACATATAACAATATCTATTGTTAGTGTGAGTCTGTTATAAACAACTCATTGGAGTCTGCAGTACTCTACTCTGTTTTGCAGTCTATTATACACTGTAAAAAAAGATCGTAATTTTACAGGAAATAACTGTAAATGTTTATAGTAAGTATCATGTTTTTTTAAATAACTTGCAAAATCCTGTAAAATGGCAGATATTAACTATAAATTAACAACCCAAAACATTATTTTCAGTATTTTGACAATAACCACAAATAACGTTTATTTCCTTTTTTTTACAGTAAATTTACTATATAATATTTACAGTATTTTTGCACTTTCAGAAAATAAATGCAGATGTACGTCAAATAAAAAGTATTATCTGTAATTAAATATGTAACTCGTAATATAAAAGTGTATTACTATTATAAGACTTTAAGATTTTCTTTGTAATTTTAAGGTAATCATAAAACTGTAAAAAAAGCGTCAACTAAAAAAAACGTAAAATGTAATTAAAACCTTTTTACATACATAATTTTCTCAATATTCGATTGAATCCACCACAAACACAAAATATCCAATGTTGAAACAAAAGTAAATAAATATGTTCTCATTAAATTCCTAACTTACTATATTGTAAACATCTACAGTTGACAATATCATTAAAACAAATTAAAATGATAGAAAGTGGAGACATTTCTGCAGGGAGGATCAAGGTTTAAAACACACACTGTTATTTACTCAACAAGTCACAGTTATCCTTGTTTTATTTATGTTGCTGTTTTTTTTTCTCCCATTGGTCAATACACAGTAATAAGCCTTAGTTTTACAGTATAATGTATGGTTTTCGGATTCTGGCCGACAGCCAGAGCTACGGCAATTGAAATAGAATTCAGCCAAAACACGGCAGACAAGTCAGGCATGTTTGGAATGAGTCCACAACACTCCTGATTGGTTAATATAAACGTCATCGAAGAAACCTGCCAATGAGAACTGTCCGCGCCTGTCGTTCACATTTGAAACATCCACGTCAGTTTGAGTGGGTCTCCTCCTGCGAGCTACAGCTGTCTGCTGCAGGATTTTATGGATTTATATCGGGATCGTTTTACACGTTAAATATGAGCATCGGGACGTCAACAAAGAACAGAAGACTTGAGATCTGGTGAGTCCTGCAACTGTAATGGAGTTAAATATGTATTTAGATAATCCTTAGTTTGTGAATGTTTTATTTTTTATTTAAGGTTACGTTTCTTCTTCTAGTTAGCTGAGTTTCTTCCCGTTAAGTTGGTATTCATCATTAATAGGTTGTTAAATGTTAAGAAGCCCTGACATGCTGTTTCTTGCAAGATGTTGCGCCCGGAAAACCTGGCTTAACAGGTGGCTGCTAACGTTAGCTTACAGTTTATTGCAGTGCTGCCCCCCCACCCTCTCGTCTCCAACACGGGAGAATTACACATAAACATGCAGCGGGGTGTCACAATGTTGTCGCCAAGTTTAATGTAAAGTTTCACAGCTTTCTTATAGCGGAATCTAGTTTGTTAATGTTCAGTAACAGCTAGCATAGCATAAACAGCTAACCGCTAACGTTTGGCTAACTTGCTAGTTAGCTCTGCTCTATATATTACAAGCTAACATGACTAGCTAATGTCACACTGTGTGAACTAAAATACTTTTTGTATTACTACATCATACATGCTTGGTCCAAATCACTGCTAAAATTAATTATTTTTGAAAATGTATAGTAAAGAAACACTCAGCCATGCATGAAATAACATAGCAAAAATAATACGGGTAATGTTTGACCCATGTTGTGCCTTAGAAGTGTAGTGATACAAACATTATTTTTATTCAAAAAGTAAGAAAGGGAAAAATACAAATTGGTGTTGATCCAAAACAGGTTAATTGAGGAATACCTGGAATCCTGAAGTAATTTATTGCAAAGATATTTACAATTAAAACTAATTCGGGTCACTTTTGACACATGTTGGTTGTATGTTGTTGTGTTAACATGACGGCTGTGATGTTCACTCTTTTGACAGAGCACCAGTGGACAGCGAGGACTATGGAAGAGAAGATGTGATGGCTTTGTGTGGAAAGCTGCTGACGCCAGCCTGTGTCCCTCATCAGTCTCTCCAGGCAGCACCCAGCTATTCTTCCATCTTGGAGATGAAAAGACTTTGATATGTGAGTAATAACTAACTTGTGTCTAACATAGTATTGAATGTGGTTTAGTAAAGTATTTAAAAATACCCCACATTGTACATGTACAGGACAATCAGACCTTGTTCAACAAAGATCATAAGACAATTGTTTTGTCTTTGAGGTACAGCCGCAGCAGAGAGTCTGAGTTTGAAGAAAGCACTAACATTTTATTTAGTGTTGTTTAATCAATCAATATTTACTGGTCTTGAATTTCCTCACTGGATTACAAAATGCTTGAATCTTATTGTACAGGGACATTATGCAGATTTAATCACCTGAAGATGAAAATATAGATTCATCGATATGTACCATTTTAAGGAAATAGACTGTTATGCGGCTTTCACACCAGCGCTTTTCAGTTTCTAGCTCCGAGCGGGAGCTTTTCTGGTTCAGCTCCGGTTTCCCTTTTCAGCTCCCGCTCTGTTCACACCGCCCACTGGCGCTCCAGAGCTGCCCCTGCTGCGTCATGACGTCACCGTTTACATCGCTGATTTGCTCCCCAACGGCAGCCATTACGGCGCTCACAACAACAACTGCGTCGGGTCGATGATCGTGTTGCTTTTAATCACACGAAGCCAGAATAAATTGAATAACGACTTCTCCAACTTTATACTTTGCTCCAGAGTGCCGTGGTTCATTGTTTATTAATGTGTTTCTGCAGAATTTACCGACCGCTGCAGTATTGGCTGCTCTTCCACGGGAGTTTATTCTCCCGTTAGCTCCCGGTTAGCTCACACTGCAGCGGCCGCTCTAAAGTATTCACTGTCCGACTCACACAAGCAGCTGATGCATATCCCCAGTTCCCCTTAGCCTAAGTGAATGTGTGTCAGTCTGAATTGACGCTGTTTGGTATCACAACGCTGTTATGAAAGTTTCTCTGGTATAAAACGGGTGATGTTGGCATAGCAACCGAAGCTAAACTGACTACTTGCATCCGATAGCTGCAATAATACAAAACAACACGTCTGCCTCTCTCCACAATGATCGATAACAGTGAACGGATGGTCAAAGTAAGGCACAAATAAACAGAATCACACGAAGCCTGGTTAGTGTTGCCTGACTTTATAAAGTGTGTTTATAGGCACTACTGCTTGTAGGCAGGCATGATAGTCGACCCATGTTCAGGGGAGTGGGTTTAGTTTCCTGCACGCCTCGACGTAAGAGAGACGTAAGCGACGTCGCCTCTTAGCTCCAAAGCTCTTGCCTCTGGACCGACAATTTTTTGGAGCTGGAAATGAAGCGGATTCCGGAGCTAAGAGCCGGCGCCGCTGCGGTGTGAACAGGAAAACCCGGCGCTTTTCAGGCTCTAGCTCCGAGCCGGAGCTGAAAAGGCGCTGGTGTGAAAGGGGCATTAGTGGTATTGACCGAAGCTCCACAGCTGTAGCTAGGCGCTGCTAATGAAAACTCAAGTGCTCAATTTGTTGGTTTTTCTTTATTATTAAGAATTGAGCAAGCATATCTTCCTCTTCGAAATCCCAGTTGTACTTCGCTAACACGTAGTGCCTGGGAGGGTGTGTTTGATTGTTCCCACCCTTACCTCACTTATGGACTAGGTCATGTTAGACAAGCAATCCAGTGGTTAGTTTTAGGGTCACCTCCATTGTTTTATTTTTTATTTATTCACTTTAAGAGAAAGGGATTTCAGAAACAAGTCTCACAAGTTTGTCTCGAGGTAAAATTAACAAAAGCTAACTGTTGTTAGACTATGTTCCCCCCTTCTAAACTTATGAAATAATCAATGCCCTGATAATAACATCCATCATTATGGTTTACTAATAGTTATCACTTCACTTCCTCCTCCAGCACCTGGACACAGCAGGAACCTATGCCAGGATCCTGTTTGTGTACTTCAGCTCTGCCTTCAACACAACCCTCTGGCTGGAGGCTGCGAACCATCAGGACCAGAACCTCTCTCCATCAGGACCAGAACCTCTCTCCATCAGGACCAACACCTCTCTCCATCAGGACCAAAACCTCTCTCCATCAGGACCAGAACCTCTCTCCATCAGGACCAGAACCTCTCTCCATCAGGACCAGAACCTCTCTCCATCAGGACCAGAACCTCTCTCCATCAGGACCAGAACCTCTCGGCACCTCAACAAGGCCCGCCCCCCCCACTGACACTTTACCTCAGCCACAACGCAGACTCTGCATGGAGATCACAGGATGGTAAATAATGCAATGTTTAAATATTGCTTACTGCCAATATTTTATATTCTATAATTTATTGCATTCTATTTCTTAATATAGTTCGCTATCTGTGTAGTTTTTACATTTTTTTATTTGTATGTACGACACCTCCTCATACGTGTGAACATACCTGGCAATAAACCCGTTTCTAATTCTGATCTTTTTGTCCTCTAGGTTGCACTGCCACGTCTACAGTAGCACAGAATGGACAGAGGAAACATGATTGGGCCTCAAGTTTTTTGCAGCCAATATACATTATCCTACAAACTTGGGATAGGAGGGTGAGTGAACAAGTTATCCATTGGTTGGAACCTACATCCCCATTGTTAGACGTACTAAATCCTGCACACTGCTCCTTCACATTGACAATGTGAACATATGTCGCCATTTTGCCATTTCTGTTATTTTCAGTTGAATGTTTCAAAGTAATCTTAAAAAATTCAACTTACTTTTTGTTTCTACTGTTTATAAGTATGATGTTTAAATATGAAATGCTGTATTCATTAGTTGTACTATAATTCTACAAATATTTTTAAGTTTTCAGAGTAATTGTTTCCTACAGAACATTTTGTGATGTCATTTTGTTGAACCTGTTTGATTGGAATATGTTAGAAAAAGCTGTAAAATAACAGTATTCTAGCTCTTTAGGTTCTGTATTTATTTTAGTGTTTGATCATACAAATCTAATAAAAGAAAATGTAAAAAACTGTTTTTCTCATCAGAACTTTATTTAAGGTATTTTAATGTAACATTTTAAGACAATAGATTTTGAAAAGAGAGGAAAGTTTCCAAGGACAATTTCTGTATACTAATTGCTTTTGCACTTTATTTCAGTTAAAGTATTTTTACTTTAATTTTATGGTTTTTGTTTGGCAGCCTGCTGCCAGTCATTTGACCGGTTTTTCTGGGTTTTTTGCCCATAGAAGTTTTAGTGCTGTACTTTTATTAAACGTTATTGACTGTAAAAAGAGCAGATACATCTGTAAAACATTTAAGGACAATTCCCGTAAATTAATGTTATAAATTCTGCAGAACCATTTTATAGAAAACAATAGCAATGTTCTATAGATTATTTTGCAGAATCTATAGTAAAATCCATAGGTAAATTCTATAGAATATTTGCCAATATTCTGCATTATATTCTACAGAAATTCTATAGAAACATCAATAGATTCTATGGAATATAGGTCACAAATTCTATGGTATTCTCCAGAACAGTTCTATAGAAAGCATCCATGGGGTTTTCTATAGGATTCTATAGACTATTTTCTACAAAAAAAACATCTAGTGTATATTTTCTATACTATAGATTATTTCCCAGAATCTATAGTAAAACACGTAGGCAATTTCTATAGTATATCCGCAAAAATCCTGTAGTATTCTACAGACATTTTCTATAGAATTTGTCCATAGATTTTTCTATAGATTATTTCCCAGAATCTATAGTAAAACACGTAGGCAATTTCTATAGTATATCCGCAAAAATCCTGTAGTATTCTACAGACATTTTCTATAGAATTTGTCTATAGATTATTTCCCAGAATCTATAGTAAAACACGTAGGCAATTTCTATAGTATATCCGCAAAAATCCTGTAGTATTCTACAGAAATTTTCTATAGAATTTGTCCATAGATTTTTCTATAGATTATTTCCCAGAATCTATAGTAAAACACGTAGGCAATTTCTATAGTATTTCCGCAAAAATCCTGTAGTATTCTACAGACATTTTCTATAGAATTTGTCCATAGATTTTTTTGCTAAGGGAAACTCCAACTGGAAGAGTATACAAAAAGACTAGCAATACTAGTCAGCCGGAACTGGAGTTTACCACTGTGAGTATACGAAGAACTGGCGAAGTCTGATGATCGAACCGGAGCTTTAAGCAGCAGCAGGTGAGTAGTGGTAATCAGTGATGATGAGAAACAGGAGCGGAGGTGAGTTGGAGGAAAACGGAAAGTAGGTCAACCACGCCCAGCCAGGAAGACAGACAAACAGATAGACAAACAAACAGAAAAAAGGAGAAGGAGATACTGCAATTCCTCACACATTGTGGATACTTTAATGTTTTTAATCATAATGGTGTTACATAATATAGAATATATATATATCTTATAATATTGCACAGACAGATGGACATCAGAACAGGCAACCCAAAAACACCCCGTGAAATTCTGGTTCGCCTCCAGCTTTTTGACAAAACTCGGCATGGAAAACAGTGTTTTCTTCTTTTGCCAAAACTGCCAAAGAGGAAGAAAAAGAAGATGAATGGAACTTGATCCTAAACCCGGAATATGTCTGGTGGCATCCTGAATAAACATGACATCACATGAGTGTTTTCAGCTTACAGTAGCAGATACACTTTTTTATTTTGAAGCGAGAAGGAATGAGGAGAATCAAGAGGCCACGTTAACCTCCTCCTCCACTGCAGTCTTCCTCCCCTGAGAATTCTCATTTTGAAAACAACTTAAGGATGGAGAGAGTGGAAAATTAGGCTACCTAATTGAACGTGAACGTCATGCTAACACACACGCTATCCCATTTCAGTAAAAAAAGGACACCTATACATAAGTGATAAACATTGCAATAAAAACCCATATTATGAAACGGTAAGGTATACAATGGCATTTAACCCGTTAAGCACCAAGCCTGTTTTTCAGGTTTCAGACTCGAAAATGCTATGCCCAAAACAAATGACTATAACTTAACTTCTAAAAGGGTTATATGAATAATTTCTTTTATCAAAGCAAGGTTACATCTGTGAGTTGGATGTAGAAGTGTCAGAACCAATATAGATGTTTCTGTGTCAGAGTAAATTCAGATGGAACATAGTCAAAAAAGGTAAATTCTTACCTCCGCCTAAAAAAAACCCATTACTTATAGTGAAAACCACCCTTGAGTGATGGGATTGTAAGGCAAGGCAAGTTTATTTATATAGCACTTTTCAACACAAGGCAATTCAAAGTGCTTTACAAAAAATTAAAGACATTAAGAAAATGGCATTTAAAATCAAAAGCTAATAAAATAAACATTAAAAGAAAAAATACATGGATAAAAGTTACAGTGCCGTCTAAGATATGAATAGTTCAATTAAAAGCAGCGACAAAAAGAAGTCTTCAGCCTGGATTTAAAAGTAGTCAGAGTTGCAGCGAACCTGCAGGTAGACTAAAAGCTTGAGGAATCCAAAGTATAACATATAGTAAGTACCCTGTATCAAGATTGAGGCAAAACAAGGGACATTTGAAAGTGGACTAACCTTTTGACACATTTGGATACCATCAGTGCCATTTGACCTTTTTCATGTACCATACTGTAAAAATCATTTTATTATCACTATAGGTATTCATTCCATCCAAATACAAAAGTTTTTATAAAAAAAAAAAATTGAAACAGTTCTTCTTTGAATTGAGGCACAGAGGCACCAGGCACTTAGTGCAGTAGATAGGTCTTCGCCGTTGTGTTGCCAGCATCAGCGCACCTCCTGAGCGCGGTGGCATCTTCCCCATAATACTTGGGCATGCATACGAGTGATGATGGGGGGGGGAGTGGTCGTGGTGGTGCTGCAGGGACTTCACCCCTCGTGTCTGCAGCAAGCTGCTCCCTGAAGGACTTCTGGGTGTGTGGCTTCGTCCTGCCGGGGTCACCCCTCATCTTGTGCAGCTCCTTGTGGAGAAGGAAGCTGTTCACCACTGCAATGTCCAGAACATGGTAAAAAATGGCTGGAAATGTGCTTTGCAGGCAGCAGTGATTTCAGTGTACAGGGGCTTTATCTTGAAAAGTCTGTCGTACTCTGCGGTGTTCCTTTTGCGATAATTTTCTTCGTCTTCTTTAGGGTCGCTCAGGTGCAATGACCACATGATGGCTTTGAAGCGTTGCCGGGACATCGTATCACCTGGGAATTTGAAGTCATATGGCCATGCTTTCTGCCAGTAGTCCGATCGCTTGTGAACGTTAACTAGGCCTGTGAAAAGGATAATGCCCAGGAAAATATATAAATCCTAGAAAGACAGCACTTTCCAAACATTCTTTCCACCCTGCACTCTATTCAGGGCATTTGTGTTGGTGTTACGGGTCCCCGATATGAGGACCACAGTAACAGTGATGATACCTGTATGGTGCAGGTGAAACAGAAGTAATGAGGACACGTTGTGTTCAGTTTCCTTCCAGATTACTTCCCCTGAGGTTGTTTTATTACACAAAATAATATACACATTAATTATCTTATGCATTTCAGTTTCGACTTACATTCCTCAATAACCATTTATATACCTTCACTCTGTCTGTATGTTACTCTTTTATGTGATAAACACATGTCGAATTGAATTTCACATTCAATAAAATCTGTTGTACCTTAAATACATTTGTATACCGTATTAACCTGTATTTAATACTACTCTTCTTTTTAACCTTCACTTAAAAGTAGTATTTCATGACCCCTCTAACCTGTCATGTTGACTATTTACCTTTGTGGAAATTGATGTGAGATATTGTACCAAAGAAGTGTGATACATGTAAAAGGGCAGAAAGTCTTGTTGCAATTTCCAGACATTAAAAGAGGTCTGTTGAGTTCCCTGGTAATTATCAAATAGTAGCAGTTAAGTGAATACTGTTCAAGCAATACCTGTGTTTGTGTTTTATAGTGATTTCTCTGTTTTTATCCTTTCATAAATGTGAGGACTAAAATGGCGAGAGACAAAGGGCTGTAAAATAAGTTTTATTGCAGTGGGGGATGTCGAGGTATGCAACACAGGGTGTGGGGAGAGGAAATTCTGTTTGAGATCTCTGGCAGGCCAGGTTTTAAGGAAATCTATGTATCTTGAATAAGTATATGTGTGAGTTTATACATTCCTGTGTGTTAATAGTTGAAGGAACAAAAGGTACATTTTTCCTCTCCAATATAGAGAGGTTTTTTGATAGATTTCTGAAACAATGTTCCCTTTTTCTTAGAAATAGATGAGCACAATAATTTTTTCTTTGACTTTTTACCTGTTTATCAAAAGAGTGTTTTAAGCTATTTGTGAAGAAGGAAGATGCAGAATTAAGGGTGATTTGTTTGGAGTGTAAAGATTATCCCTGATAATGTTTTCTGGGTTAAACCATCGATAAGTTTTACAAATGGGGAGGGACATTTTCCTTGAGTTTTAATGAGGTGCCTTCCCAACACCTGTGGCTTTCAAAGCTGCCAGGCGCTGATTCCCTGTGAGATAGCGTTTTGGTATCTCCCCAATGAAACGCCACCCCTTCTTTACACTAGGGAAATGTTTTTCTGGTTGTTGGGTCTCTCTTCATGCGCTGACAAGACGACAGGATGTCCGCAGTGCGTGAATAAGGGCGGGAGTACTCCACACGTTGCTTATATGATTCTTTGAATTGTATAAGTAATGTATTATATCGTATTGCATTATTACTACTTTGTTTAATTAAAAAGGATTATTGTTTAACTGGTATCCTGGTGTCTTCTAATTCCTTCCCTGTTATGATTTCAAGCAGGACTCGTCAAAACAACACGCGGTGAGGAGTTGGGTTGTAAAAACTCAGACCTCGCAACACCTTCTGCCATTAATGGCAGGTCACTAAAATGCACTACTGAAACATATTTAAGTGTAACAAACAACCTTACTATTTTACCAACAGTAACTAACTTATAACCCTTACAAAGTACATATTTAATACAAACTCACTATCACTATACATGCATGTAATACTCGGTGTGCGGGAGCCTTCAGATATATTGACAAACTTGTATCCTTACTGCGTCAGATCACGTTGTCCCCAAAATGGCGCCGTACTGGGGAAGCTAGGCTAATACACACACACTAGAGCCTCATCCCAATACTCCTCCTCGACTCCTCCTTTCCCTCACTCGCGTCCCTTCCTTGCATATCAGCTCCGCCTCCGTAAGATGCGAGCGAGAGACACGAGGAGGAGACGCGAGGACAGAGGAGTCCTCCGGTATTAATTGGGATGTCCTCGTTCACTCAAACGTCACTCTTAAACGACGTCTGTTAATGATGACATGTGCACAGCTGTATCCCCTCTGTTATGAACCGAGATACAGGACGCAGGACCCAAAAGCAGGATTCGGAGACAGATGTCCAAAAATAGAATGTTCTTTAATCACCAATTAAAATCGTACTTTCACAAAAAATAGAAAGTAGATAAAAAGCCAAAACAAAGTTGTACAGCAACACAAAAATTCACTTGACAAAAGGTCTAAATCCCAAGGTAGGTATCAGGAGTCAAAAGGCCTGGGTGCTCACGACATGAAACATAACGAACTGACAAAGGAACAAAAAAACACCAGGGCTATATATATATATATATATATATATATATATATATATATATATGAGGGGGATGGGCACAGGGCCAAGCAATCTCACGGGCGGGAAACACACAAAGACAGGAACTGTGGGATCTGAAATGACAGGAAAGATTACTTTCAAAATAAAAACATAACTAAACCTAACATATCTGTCGAGTCACAACATTACCCCCCCCCCTCTAGGGACGTCTCCTGACGGCCTAGGCAGATTAGGATGTTGCCTGTCGAAATCCCTGATCAACTCCTGATCCACAACGTAGCGAGACGGGATCCACATCCTATTCTCTGCTCCATAGCCTTTCCAGTCAACGAGGAACTGCCTGCCACGTCCCCTTCTCCGGACTGCCAGCAGTTTTACTGTATAAACAAGGCCACCATCAACCATTCTGGGGGGTGGCGGAGGTTTAGTTGTGGGCACCAAACTGCTTTCCTTGACAGGCTTGATCTTCCCAACGTGGAATGTAGGGTGGACCCGCAGGGATCCGGGGAGTCGCAGGCGCACAGACACAGGGTTCACGATCTTCGTTATTGGAAAGGGACCAACAAACCTGGGGGCTAATTTTCTTGAAGCGACATGGAGGGGTAGATCTTTCGTGGACAACCACACCTTCTGCCCAGGCTGGTACACTGGAGCTGGCCGGCGGTGTCGGTCAGCCCCCCTTTTCATTGAAGAAGAACTCCTTAGAAGGGTTCGACGGGCAGCCGCCCAGATGCGATGGCAACGTCTGACCAGGGCATGTGCAGACGGGACCAAGACCTCCTTTTCAGTCTCAGCAAACACGGGTGGTTGGTAGCCAAAAGGGAGTCATACCAGTGGCAGAGGTAGGAAGAGAATTGTGGGCGTATTCCACCCAGGTTAGATGCTTGCTCCATGATGAGGGATTCTGAGCCACCAAGCACCTCAGACATGTCTCCAACACTTGATTTAATCTCTCCGTTTGTCCGTTGGACTGGGGGTGATACCCAGAGGAGAGGCTAGCGGTGGCTCCAATGAGACTGCAGAACTCCTTCCAGAACTTGGAAACAAACTGTGGGCCCCGGTCTGACACAATATCCCTGGGAAATCCATGTATCCGGAACACATTGACCATCATAATTTCCGCCGTTTCCTTGGCCGAGGGTAGCTTGGTCAATGGAATAAAATGAGTCATTTTCGAAAAACGATCTACCACTGTTAATACAGTGGTCTTACCTTGAGACACCGGGAGTCCAGTAACAAAGTACATGGATATGTCAGACCAGGGCCGTTGGGGAATGGGCAACGGCTGCAGCAACCCAGCCCGAGGCATGGAAGAGGTTTTGCTGCAAGCACAAACAGGACAGGCATTCACATATTCACCAACATCTTTAGCCATGGACGGCCACCAGAAACGCTGCTTAAGTGCGAACATGGTTCCTCTAATCCCAGGATGACAAGTGAGCAAGGACGTGTGAGCCCAGTGAATGATCTTGGAGCGTAAGGGCACTGTAACAAACAGCCTATTAGGCGGACACTCACTAGGTGCTGGACTCTCAACATTTGCTTGCTGCACCTCTTTTTCTATCTGCCAAGTTACCGCTCCTACCACACGGTTCAGTGGTAGGATGGGTTCTGGTTCCTTGGCAGCAGGCTCAGGGTCAAACAGAAGGGACAAGGCATCTGGCTTGGTGTTCTGGGAGCCAGGTCTAAATGACAAGGTAAAATCAAAACGACTAAAAAAAAGTGTCCATCTAGCCTGGCGTGAATTCAGTCTCTTAGCCTTTTTCATGTATTCGAGGTTCTTATGGTCTGTCCATACCAGGAACGGCTGAGCGGCCCCCTCTAGCCAATGTCTCCACTCCTCCAAGGCTTGTTTCACTGCCAGTAGTTCACGATTGCCCACGTCGTAGTTCCTTTCCGCTGAGGACAACTTACGGGAGAGAAAAGCACAGGGATGGAGCTTATTATCCTTTGCAGCCCGCTGAGAGAGAACTGCCCCCACACCGAGGTTAGAGGCATCCACCTCTACCACGAACTGTCGAAGTGGATCTGGGATGGTGAGGATGGGAGCAGAGGTGAACATCTCCTTTAGAGCTTGAAAAGCATTAGCAGCTTTGGAGTTCCATTCAAACGGGACATGAGAGGTAAGTACATGTAGCGGGGAAGCAATAGAACTGAAATTTCTGATGAAACGTCTATAAAAATTTGCAAACCCCAGAAACTGCTGTAGTTTTTTCCTGTTGACAGGAACTGGCCACTCGGCCACGGCACTGACCTTGGCAGGGTCCATCTTTAGTTGACCGGGGGCAATGATGAAACCCAGGAACGATGTGGTTTGGACATGGAACTCGCACTTCTCTGCTTTAACATAAAGTTGGTTCTGTAGCAGGCGGTCGAGGACTTGACGGACATGCTGCTGGTGGGTTATGTTGTCAGGAGAAAAAATCAAAATGTCATCAAGATATACAAACACAAACTTATTCAGGAAGTCCCCCAACACCTCATTTATGAGGGCCTGAAATACTGCCGGTGCGTTTGTCAAGCCAAAAGGCATCACTAGGTACTCATAGTGTCCACTAGGTGTGTTAAATCCAGTCTTCCATTCGTCCCCCTCCCTGATTCTCACCAAATGATAAGCATTCCTTAAATCCAGTTTGGTGAAAATGTTGGCGTCTTGCAAAAGTTCAAAGGCGGAGGAGATGAGTGGGAGAGGGTACCTGTTTTTGATGGTGATTGCGTTCAGAGGGCTGTAGTCTATACAGGGCCGGAGTGATCCATCTTTTTGTCTACGAAAAAGAAGCCCGCTCCCGCCGGTGACGAGGAAGGGCGAATGAGTCCGGCCTGCAAGGAGGTCTCAATATAATTGTTCATGGCCTCCCTTTCGGGTCCGGAAAGAGAGTAGACCCTTTGGAATTGGGGAGCCAGGTACCAAGTTTATTGCACAGTCATTAGGCCTATGTGGTGGCAGGGCAGTGGCTCGGGCTTTACTAAAAACCTCCTTTAGGTCCCAATAGCAACTGGGCACCTTGGACTTGTCAGGGAAATCTTGCTCCTGTACTTGGATAGCCTCAGTCATTTCTGTACATGCAATCCTTCTTGCATGGGGAGTGTTGTCATCAGTCTTATTGTCTCTCAAACAGAAATGCTTGCAGTCCTCTCCCCATCCCTTAACTCTCCCAGATCTCCAGTCTATGTGTGGGTTGTGCTTGACTAACCATGGGTAACCAAGAATAAGTGGATGCTGAGCAGAGTCAAATAAATGGAAAGTCATGTGTTCAGTATGTGTTGCATTTACGGTTACTTCAATGGGCATAGTACAGTGGGTAACGGTAAACAATAACCGACCATCCAGAGCAGAGGCCTTTAACGGTTGCGTCAAAGGAATTACCCCACAGTTCCACTTCTTGGCCAACCCCCAATCCATTAAACTTTCATCCGCACCAGAGTCTATGAGAACCCCCTGAGTTAAAACATGTCTGTCTATTTTTACTTGTACCTGTGTCAAGGTACGAGGAGGGAATCCAGATGACAGTCGGCTCACCAGGGTCCTCCTCGTCCCTGATGAGCCCGATCTTTTGCTGTACATGAAGCCAGGAGGTGCCCCTGCTCCCCACAGTAAAAACACCTGCCCTCCTGAATGCGCCGAAGACGTTCTTCCGGAGTCAACTTAGCCCGACCCAACTGCATGGGCTCCTCTGAGACACTAGGGAGCACTCTTCTCTCAGGAGGAGTATCGGTAGGAGGTCTCCAGGCGGGACGATGGCTTGGTGTGTCCCCTTGGTGTCGAGGCAGACGTGCCACACTCTTGAACCTTTCTTTTTGTCTTTCGGCCAGTCTATTGTCTATTCGAACTGCCAGTGCAATGACAGAATCCAAGTCTTCTGGGAGGTCCAAAGGTATTAACTGGTCTTTAATGGAATCCGAAAGACCAGACAAAAAGGCGTCGAGCAGTGCTGCAGAATTCCAGCCACTATCTGCTGCAAGGGTCCTGAACTCAATGGCATAGTCCGATACTCTGCGCTGACTCTGCTTAATCTGCATCAGTGCTCTGGCTGCCTCCCTTCCAGGAGCCGTGCGATTAAACACCTTGGTAAGAGTGTCTGTAAATATTCGGACGTCGCCCAGGCCGCTGCTCTCCCCGTTAAGTGGCTCACCATGAAGGCCACTTTGGAGTGATCAGTGGGGAATGCAGCAGGGTTATATTTATAATGGAGATCACAATGAACAATGAAAGGGCGGCAGTCACCGGAATCTCCGGAGAATCGCTCTGGAGATGCCAGACGAGGCGGTGGAGCATGGAGTGGCACATGGTCAGCTGGAACAATAGGTGTGTGAGCAACAGCAGGGTGCTGAGGGGATGAACCAGCTTCCAGGTGAGCGAGGACACGGTGCAGCTGTTCGGCAAGGTGATTCACCTGAGTATTGACTGAGGCTTGAAAGTTTTCCTGACGGCCGGTCAGTTCCCTCACCCCCAGGTTGATTGCGCCCAGCTGCTCCTCATGCTGGTGTAGTCTTGTTCCTTGAGCTCGCAGAGCTATCTTCACTGTCTCTGAATCCGCTGGGTCCATATTTTGGTCAGTTCGTACTGTTATGAACCGAGATACAGGACGCAGGACCCAAAAGCAGGATTCGGAGACAGATGTCCAAAAATAGAATGTTCTTTAATCACAATTAAATCGTACTTTCACAAAAAATAGAAAGCAGATAAAAAGCCAAAACAAAGTTGTACAGCAACACAAAAACTCACTTGACAAAAGGTCTAAATCCCAAGGTAGGTATCAGGAGTCAAAAGGCACGACATGAAACATAACGAACTGACAAAGGAACAAAGAAACACCAGGGCTATATATAGGTGAGGGGGATGGGCACAGGTGAAAACAATCAGGGCAGGGCCAAGCAATCTCACGGCGGGAAACACACAAAGACAGGAACTGTGGGATCTGAAATGACAGGAAAGATTACTTTCAAAATAAAAACATAACTAAACCTAACATATCTGTCGAGTCACAACACCCTCTCATCAGGCTTAACTGAATAACCTTTAGAACCGGCCCATTTGTTGTTAAATATTTATTTAAATGAATGAATCTTTCTCTCGTTAGTCAAGGAATTCAAAGTATGATGGTTGGTCCTGCTTTTGTGTTCTGTTTTGGTGTAAATTGTAGCCCACAT
Organism: Pseudochaenichthys georgianus; assembly: GCF_902827115.2. Classification (NCBI taxonomy): domain Eukaryota; kingdom Metazoa; phylum Chordata; class Actinopteri; order Perciformes; family Channichthyidae; genus Pseudochaenichthys; species Pseudochaenichthys georgianus. The sequence continues at coordinate 3,385,672 of NC_047518.2, read as the reverse complement.
TTAAATAAAAATATAATTATAGTAATGTGAAATCCTTTACTCTGAAAATGTGTGTCCTGTAGATCCCCACATTCACCACAAACCCACATTCAGGACTGTGAATTTTAAATAATGTAACTCCTGAATATCTTAACACAAAACAATACAAATAATTGTTATTTATCAAGATCTATAGTTATTTATGAAATAGCTTTCTTAATAGCTATACATTAAAGAAGACTTAAATTGTTAGTATAACCTTAAGAAATGAATTGCACATAATCATTCCCACAGAGCTGTGAGCACTTATACATTTATGTGACCCTTTTCCACTCATCTTCCAGTTGGGTTTTCCTCTGTTGAAATGGACCAGCTGTGAAGGTGGGGGCGGGGCTTTAATAGCGTAGTGAAAACACTTCTGCTTTTCAAGTCTGCTCTCGTGTATCCTCCCTTTCGTCTCCTCCCTCACCCCTCCTCGACTCCTCCGTGTGCATTTCAGCTATTGGGACGTCCTTCAAAATGGCGTGTCTTGATCGATTTCCAGGTCAAGTCTCTCTTCCCCCCCGGAGGGAGTCGAGGAGGGGTATTGGGATGAGGCTTATTTAACGGTTTTACACATGTAAACAGTGCTACAAAGTCTTTAACTGTTAGCGGGCCGTTACATATTATCTACGCAAACCTTATGGGGGATTCATTGTGATGTATGCACAGTATACCAACCTGTATGGTGCAGGTGAAACAGAAGTAATGAGGACACGTTAGAGGCTTCTCAATACTCAAATTTCCCCTCCTCGACTCCTCGGTCCTTCGGTAGTGACCCGGAAATGAATTTTAGCGCGCCATTTTGAAGGACATCTCATTTCTCTAAATGCACACCGAGGACCGAGCATCGAGGAGGCTCTCTGGAGGAGCTCTAACCGAGGAGACACTGATGGGTCCTCCACGGCTCCTCCGCGGATGCATTTCCGGGAACGGTGGAGGCGTGACGCACGGCCGGACTGATCTCAGCCAATGACAGCTCTGCATGCATCCCCTGGATATTATTTTAGAAACTGCTTTCATCGCAACGCGATGTTTACAGTGAGAACAGCTGTGAGGTCCGTGCAGAAAGCAGAGCAGTGTGTATAATATATATCACTCAGGATAACAGGCCTACTCTCTTTATTTGCTTTAGTTTAGTAGATATCTACAAACAAAGAGTCCATATTTTTCTAAGACCATTTAGTGCTTCACATAATAAAATACACAACGGCTGTAGCCTGATTATGCTTTAGGAGCTGTCGGTGTGTGTGGTACAGTATGTAGGTGTGTGTGTGGTACAGTGTGTAGGTGTGTGTGTGTGGTACAGTGTGTAGGTGTGTGTGTGGTACAGTGTGTGGTACAGTGTGTAGGTGTGTGTGTGGTACAGTGTGTAGGTGTGTGTCTGGTACAGTGTGTAGATGTGTGTGTCTGGTACAGTGTGTAGATGTGTGTGTGTTGTACAGTGCGTAGATGCGGCGGACAGACAGGTCTCAGTTGGTTTGGTGTCCTCTGCTTACTTTTAATTCTTGTAAATACAACTTTTGGTCCGTAATTTCAATTCCCCTTTTCAGCGACCAGAGAGAGGGGGGGATATATCCAGTCTCTGATTGTGTTACGTTATTATGAGAGTGCTCTCATACTTTAAATTGTATATATTTATATAAATATATTTGTGTGTGTGTGTCCGCATCTGTAGCCTGTTATTGTCTCATTATACCGCACTGTGAATGAATCAAAGTAAATATATAAGTCATCATGAACACATCTCTCCATCAGACAGAGGGCTGCTGTGCCTCCTGTCATCATTAATGGACGTCTCTTTAAGATGACCGCTCAGAGGAGAGGAGTTCTCATTTCTCTAACCGCCTGCTGCTTCCCCTCCTCTCTCCTCGGTTCCCCTCCTTAGTCCTCCGCTCGCATCTCCTGTGGGCGGGACTAAGTCTCGAGGAGGGGAAATTTAAGAATTGAGAAGCCTCTACAGTGTTCAGTTTCCTTCCAGATTACTTCTGAGGAAATCCCGGGAACGTCCGTCGCTTTAATCGGTACCCCGGAACCATTGAATCAAACACAAACGTTCCGCCTCCCTACTCACTGCATCTATCGACCCCGTTAGTGAAATGAAATAAACAGATGTACAAAATAAATGCAATTTCTAACTCTAAATAATAATAATAATTATATGAATGTGGTCACACATCCCAGGGGTGCCACATTGGCAACGATTGTATGAACCACGGCAGTGCTAAAAAATAGTCTGAAAAGCTGAAGGGGACCATGATGCAGTGGTGTCCAACGCTGACCCTGGGACCCTGGCTGGCATGAACCTCAGTGGCACTGGTGTTTGGTCATTCTCCTCTTTGTTGTGCCACCCGAGTTCTTCCTCTGTAGTTCTGGAAGAGGAAGGCCCACCTCGGCCACGCTTCCTGGGTTTTACAGCTTTTTTCGATGCTTTCCCTTTTATTTTGCTGGGCAGCTCAAATGATGGTTCAGAATCAGAAGATGCAGAGGGAGGCTGAGTTAGTACTGGTGCAGACGTCCGGCGGCGTAGCTTGGATGTTGATGGCTCTGGGGCAACTGTATGCTGATCTGATTCACGTTAGGTGAAGCAGATGTTGATGGCTGTGATCCAGCAGCCATTTCATACTTGTCTTCATCACTGTGAAAACAAATGGATTACTTCACTGGCTTACTCTTTAAAAAATGTAACTCAAATCAGAAATAATTCCTCTATTTAGCGTGTGTGAAATAACAGTATATCACTCAAAATGCATGCCGTGTAAATACAGTGAGACTGGGTTGATATACAATACAGCTTTATTTATATACTGCCGTGTTATTATCACGAAATACAGACTGGGTTGTACTTCTATGCTGATGTCAGCAGTTGGGTTGGGGGCCATATGTACTATAGAAAATATGAAAGAATACATAATGGTACGATTTGGTTCAATTCAGTTCTGGATCTATTTCAGAAATTCAAATCAGAAATTGAACGAGTGGAGATGAAAGCAGAGGTCTCACAGCGTTTCAAATCCACTGGACTTAATGATCTAAGATATCAATCAGGATTCAACGACACGCCGTCCTCCAGCAGATCTTTCTATATATTGTCTGCAAGTTTTACACTCAGGCTCAGAGGAGTCTGTCTGTTTTTCTATCCAAATTAGAATTGTAACCATTTCTTTCAAGTTGATCCTTGACTTTGAACAGAGTGTTATCATAAAAGCAAAGCAGGGAGCTGGGGGTGACAGTGAGAACAAATGGTGAAAACGAATGTGCGTTTTCCACAGGATATTAGATTTGTGTTTGTCAAAGAACTGGAACCAGCGCCTTTTCTCTCTATCTGCCGTTTTCAAGGTTAAATAGAGATAAAAGTCTGCTCGAGACCACCATGAAGGCCCATCTGTAATGTCGAACAAGCTCTGCACTAAACCTCCTATCACCATATCTTGTCTCTGCTGCTCCACCGTTTACTGCAGCAGTCTTCCTCATCACATGGCCCGCACACAGGGTGACCTTCGCTCCAGCTGAAAGGAAATCAACACAGGCTGGAAACAGGAAGACAAAAACACGACAAAGAAGAACACGAGGACAAATAAGCCCAGGATGAGGGAGCAATGCTGATGTTAATAAAGCGTCCCGACTGAGCAGCGATAAGGTTTGCCCGTGTGTGGTGAAGGATGACTGTTCATCAACTTACGAATACACAAGTCTGATGGTGACTCAATGAGAATGGCTGCACATGTTTTTGATCCTATAACCTGCTTTAAAGTGTCCTATTGGGGCTACTACAACTATACCCTATGATCGGCGTGCCAAATATTATTTGACAATCAGTTGTCCCCTGCCCTGTGCACTGTGGGCGGGACAACACATCATTTTTAAACATTTCAACCTTTGCAAAATAGGACAAGATTTTTCATGTTCTCACTTGAGTCCTGCAAAAAGGCCACCACCTGCAAAGCTAATTAGAATCAGAACACCTTCATATCTTAAACTGTGGAGGTATAGAACAGACAACTAAATACATATTGAGGGAAGAAAGAGTAATGCAGTGCAATACTGTGCTGCCATTTTCATCGATCTTGCCAAAGCCTTCGACACTGTAGATCACCAACTGCTTCTGGGAAAGCTTAGATGCATTGGTGTCACTGACCAATCGATAGCCTGGTTTGAAAACTACCTGTCCATGCGCACCCAGTGTGTACAATCTGAAAATCTGATGACACAACCCCTATCCATCTCTAAGGGAGTACCACAAGGCTCTATTCTAGCACCCATCCTATTCTCAATATATATATAAATGACATGGAGAAATCAATCAATCAATGTTTATTTATATAGCCCAATATCACAAATGTTACATTTGTCTCAGTGGTCTTCACAGTGTGTACAGAATATCAGTATGACAATACGACACCCTCTGTCCTTAGACCCTCTGTCCTTAGACCCTCACATCGTACAAGGAAAAACTTCCGAAGAAAACCCACAGTTTAAAGGGGAACATGGGAGAAACCTCAGGGAGAGCAACAGAGGAGGGATCCCTCTCCCAGGACGGACAGACGTGCAATAGATGCCGTGTGTAAATTGAAAAGATTTGCAACATAGGTAGTCCAAATGTTTGGAAATGTATGTGTGTATAATAGGAAGATGAATCCACGAGGATATCCATCCAGGATCGATGATCCAGGACCACAGGCACGACTCTCGATCCAGGGCTCGCGATCCAGGACACAGGACTGCAGGATCATCCATGACTCCGGATCCCGGCGTATATAGACACCAAAAAGAAAGACATTTGGGGAAGCTGGGTTAATGGGAACATGAGAGTACACAGGTATAGACAGAGAGAAGGAAGAAGTAAGATTTCCCCCGACAAACTAAGCCTATATCAGCAAAACTAGGGGCTGAATCTAATCAGCCCTAACTATAAGCTTTATCAAAAAGGAAGGTCTTAAGCGCACTCTTAAAAACGGATAGGGTGTCTGCCGCCCGAACACAAACTGGAAGCTGATTCCACAAATGTGGAGCTTGATAAGAAAAGGCTCTGGATCCCATTGTACTTTTAGAGATTCTAGGAACAACCAACAACCCTGCATTGTTGGAACGCAATGCCCTAGTAGGACAGTAGGGTATAATTAGTTCTTTAAGGTAAGATGGCGCCTGCTCATTAAGGGCTTTGTAGGTGAGAAGAAGAATTTTAAATTCTATCCTGTGTTCTATAGGGAGCCAGTGTAAGGCAGCCAGAACAGGAGTAATGTGGTCCCTTTTCCTAACTCTGGTTAGTACACGAGCTGCAGCATTTTGAATCAGCTGAAGCGACTTGACTGACTTCTTGGTACTCCCTGATAATAAAGAGTTACAATAATCCAGCCTAGAAGTAACAAATGCATGGACTAGTTTCTCTGCATCGTTTTGAGGCAAGATATGCCTGCTTTTTGCAATGTTACGTAGATGGAAGTAGGCGGTCCTTGAAATTGATTTTATGTGGGCGTTAAAGGATAAATCCTGATCAAATATAACACCAAGATTCCTTACAGTCTCACTGGAGGCCAAATTAATGCCATCCATAGTTAGTATATCTCTAGATAATTTGTTTCGTAGATTCTTCGGGCCAAGTACAATAACTTCAGTTTTGGTCGTGTTTAACATCAAAATGTAAGGTCATCCACGTTTTTAAGTCCTTAAGGCAGTCTTGAATTTTATTTAGATGATTAATTTCATCAGGCTTGATTGATAAATATAGTTGAGTATCATCCGCATAACAATGAAAGTTTACAGAAAGATTCCTTATAATATTGCCCAACGGAAGCATATATAATGTGAACAAAATAGGTCCGAGCACTGAGCCCTGTGGCACTCCATGGCTAACTTTGGTTTGCGTGGAAGATTCATCGTTAACACGTACAAACTGAGAGCGTTCAGACAGATAGGACCTAAACCAGCCTAAAGCAGTTCCCTGTATGCCAACTAAGTGCTCTAGTCTTTGCAATAGGATATCATGGTCGATAGTATCAAATGCAGCACTGAGATCGAGCAAAACAAGAATAGAGACAAGTCCCTTGTCTGAGGCTATTAGAATGTCATTTGTGACTTTAACCAGAGCTGTCTCTGTGCTATGATGTGTTCTAAAGCCAGACTGAAAATCTTCAAATAAATCATTGTTTTTTAAGTAATCACACAACTGTTTTGCGACCGCTTTCTCAAGAATTTTTGAGAGGAACGGAAGATTAGAAATAGGTCTATAGTTGGCTAAAACCTCTGGATCGAGGTTGTGCTTTTTAAGAAGCGGTTTTATCACTGCTACTTTGAATGATTGTGGAACATAGCCTGATAATAAAGACATATTCATAATATTTAATAAAGAAGTGCTAATTAATGGAAAAACTTCCTTCAACAGCTTAGTTGGAATTGGGTCTAACATGCACGTTGCTGGTTTAGAAGAGAGAATCATTGAATGTAATTGTTCAAGGTTTATGGCTGAAAAGCATTCTAGTTTACTATCTAGTGTAATATTAGAACTTACGTTTCCGGGAGCTGTTGATAACACTATACTGGTCAAAGGCAAGAGGTCATTCATTTTGTTTCTAAGAGTAACAATTGTATCATTAAAAAAGCACATACAATCATTACTACTGAGTGCTATGGGAATAGAAGGCTCAATCGAGCTGTGGCTCTCTGTCAGCCTGGCTACAGTGCTGAAAAGAAATCTTGCATTATTCTTATTCTCATCTATTAATGAAGAGTAGTAGGCTGCTCTCGCTTTACGCAGTGCTTTCTTATATTCATTGAGAGTAATATGCCAAATTAAACGAGATTCTTCAAGTTTAGTGGAACGCCATATCCTTTCAAGTTGTCTAGATTTTTGCTTTTTTTTGTGGGTTTCGGCATTATGCCATGGAGCTAATCTATGTTGTTTTATTTTCTTCTTTTTCAAAGGAGCAACAGAGTCTAATTTTATTCGCAGCGGATCTATACGTAGCACTATCAACAACATGATCAATTTAGGGTGGTGTACATTCTGTATAAGAAATCAGTGGGCAACTCCTCTATCCACCTATATGCTGATAACACAATTCTGTACACTGCTGGCCCTTCCCCGGATACTGTCCTGAAAACTCTTCAGGATAGTTTTCAGAGAATCCAGTCACATCTCTCTGCCCTTGGCCTGGTCCTGAACACCACTAAAACCAAGATCATGTGGTTTGGCCGCAGTGGTGCCTCCCAAACTGGCACTATTGTGACCGCCGATGGCCGGGACCTCGAAATAGTTCAATTTTATAAATACCTTGGATTTTGGATTGACAGTCATCTGTCATTCTCAGAACATCTCTTCAAAATTCAGACCAAGGTTAAAGCTAGACTCAGCTTTCTATATAGGAATCGCTCCTCATTCACTTCATCTGCTAAACTCTCTCTGGTCCAGATGACTGTCCTTCCTCTGTTCGACTATGGTGATACCATCTACCGCTCGGCGTGTAAAGAAGCTCTCGATCATTTAGACGTTCTGTATCACTCCGCCATCCGCTTCACCACCAATGCCCCCAACAGGACACACCACTGTGACCTGTACTCTCTGGCTAACTGGCCCTCTCTTGAGACCAGTGGCGTTTTCTCCCGGAGGCGAAGGGAAGCCAGGCTTCCCCTGTTTTTTGGATTGTAGTTATAATTTAAATAAATAAATAAAAACACTTTGTTTTGTTTCGGTAATTCTCCTTTGCTGTGTGTTCCTGCCGGACCGTCTCTCCGTCTCTCCCCCATTCTCATTTAGTATTTTACAAAGAGTGAAACAAACAGCGCCCGTCTAGATGTTATGGTGAAACAGTAGATTGCATTCACTGTTGCGAGAGGAGGCCAGCCGAATCTGGCTTCCCTTGGTGAAAAAAAATGGAGGGATTAACCAATCAGATGAGGCCCACGTGATGCCCCTGACAACCTGTGATCGGTCAGGGCCATGCCAAGGGAAGCCAGCCGCCTCTTGCTTCCCTTCAGAGGCGGCTTGCGGCTGGCGATTTGATTGGATTGTGAGGCAAGTGAATCCCTTTCCTCACAATCCAATCAAATCGCATCAACATCAGTTTTACTACGTAGTACTGTAACTGTCATCACCGCCGTAATGAAGCATTATGGAGGGAGGAGATTTGGCGTACTTAATTAAGCATAACTTCACTAAACTTCCGCTACAGCAGCAACTAAAAATTAAAGCAGATGACAGGCCAACGCCCACACTCGAGCTGTGTACACAGAGGAATAAGGGAGCGAATCGGACGTTCAATGAGGACAATTATGTCCGCACGGAGTGGCTAACTGGAAGCGCTAAACTTCAGCGTCTATTTTGCTGGCCATGTCTTCTTTTTGGGGATTTGTGCTCCCTGAACAATCCTTGGGCAACTTCAGGATTCATCGACCTTGCCAACCTGTCACGGGCAATTGAGAGGCACGGTAAATCCAAAAATCATATAGATTGTGCTGTGAAATTAAAGCTTTTTGGACGCGTCAGGATTTACGAGGCTCTAGAACCATTAGCACAAAGAAGCACAACGAACAAGTACAAAATAACCGGGATATTCTGAGGAAACTCATCATTGCTGCCCTGTACCTTGCGCGTCAAGAGCAAGCATTCAGGGGACACAATGAGGCCGCTGGCACCTCTAACAGGGGCAATTTTGTAGAGCTGGTACGTGCATTTGCAGAGTTTGACACTGCACTCGCGGAGCACTTGGGATCGTCAACAGTCTTCAGCGGTATGTCAAACACCATACAAAATGACATCATTGAGAGCATAGCTCGTTCTATCCAGGATGAGACAGATAAAGAAATACACATTTCTCCTTTCATTGCTGTACAAGTGGATGACACATCAGATCTATCTCCAATAAGTGCCAACTCACTATCATAATCAGATGTGTGAATGAAAAAGGCAGCGTGTGTGAAAGGCAGTGTGTTGTGTGTGAACGTTTCCTCGACTTTTTTGATGTCAGCTAACCCTAACCCTAACCCAAGCTGCATGAGTGGACAGCACGGTGGCGTTCAGGCTTTAGTGAAAGCACACTGCCCCAATGCGCTATTCATCCACTGTTATGCTCACAAATTAAATTTGGTTTTAGCACAAGGCACAAACAACATTCAAGCAGCCAAACTGTTTTTTGCGAATCTCGATGCCTTCCACAATTTTTTCTCACATTCATGTAAGAGATACTGTCTGAAGTTGATCGAGCTGTGCGTGTACAATTGTCAAATTGTCATGTGGTGCAACCGTCCAGCCTGACTGCTGTTTGTAAAACATCTTTAAAATTGCCCTAAATCTGTCGAAATGTTTTTTTTTTATTAAGTGTCCTTAATAATCCTTTACTAAATTCAAAAGCATTTGTTTTAATATTTTATTCATAATATGCTAACATACTTTGTCCGATGATGTCCATTTTATGAAATATCATGTGGTGCAACCATCAAGAAACTGTCATTTTGGGACTTTTATTTTGAAATGCATTGAAGGACAGGAAGTAGCATCATACATCCAACTGCCAAGGATCAATGCTAACAGCTAGCAGGTTTGTAGCTCTTTCTCAATTTTGTAGAAAAATTACTTTTTTGCAGCCTAGAATGTAGTTGCCACATTTGAATATCATGTGGTGTGACCTCAAGTAAACAATGAATATGTAGTTATTTATACAATTTTACATGTTGATCATACATTTCAAAGTTATTTCATGTAGCTAGCTAGCTTGCTTTCTTCAGTTAGCTATAAATGTGTCTCAAACTTGACTCAACTTGAAAATATCCTGTGGTGTGACCAAATATCATGTGGTGCGACGGTTCTAAAGTGGTAATTATGATTAAAATATGTCATACATTGTCCGTTTTTATGCTTTAATATTCATTTGAGGATTTATATACGTATAGTACTTTACTTTAGACTCATTATGAATAATCTTTATGCAACTTTATTCGTCTTTGAACAAATTGTTAGGGTTATGGTTAATATATCATGAATTAGAGCAATTAATTACATTATTGTAATCATTATGAATGAATGTTTATGTATTTATTTATTTTTAACTGTTTTATTCTATTTGAACAGATGCCACTGTCAAGTAAAATAAAATGTTTATTTATATATGTTTCAGCTACCAGAGAAGGAAACAGCAGGGAAAGATTCCATATGTTAAGGCAAGTGAGCTGTCAGAGAGAGAGAGAAAGAAACAGAGAGAGAAATGGAGGGCTGCATCCAGTACTTACAGAGAACGGAACAATATGGCAAAACCTTTGCTTGACCTTACACCACCATCTATGGAGAACTTTTCAGATGTAGAACAAGAACAGCCAGAAAATGCAGGACAAGCTAGGTGGACCCAATACCCCTAAATTAAACTTTTAATCCCCCATCAGCTTCCACACCGGAGGAAAAGAAGAAAGTTAGTACATCTTCTGCAGAAAGGCGTTGCAAAAAACTTCAGAAAGAGAAGTATAAAATAAAAAAGCAGGTGTTACATCTTAGAAAACGGCTTTCAAAAATGAGAAGACTTAAAGAAAAATTTCGGAAGAGTGGAAAGAGGTTAATGGCAAGAGAGAGAGTGGGCTTAAGTGGGGGGGAAAAGCAAAAAGGGCCCAACAAATCGGCTGAGAGAGAGCAAGCTGTTGTCCATTTTTTGTCCAGAGACGAAAACAGTCGCCTGTTGCCAGGGAAAAAAGACACTATCACGAAAAAGAAAATGTAAAGAAGGGTTCTAACCAAGCCCCACACTGAGCTCCATGCCCAGTACAAAAAAGAGGTCAAAGAGCATCTCTCAATGTCATACAGACAATTTGTGAGGAGGCAGCCTTTTTACATCACAGAGCCAAAAAATAGAGATAGAGAAACATGTGCATGTGTGGAACATGAGAATGTCCGCCTCTTGGTTAATAAACTTGCTACTAGAGGGTTGCTTAAAACAACCAGCATCTCAGAATTGTTGAGTATGATTGTGTGTGATCGTAAAAATAAAGCATGCATGGACCGTGAATGTCCCACTTGCTGCTTTGAAGAAATAGAAATTCCTGAGACAGAGTGTAGCGAAGTTTCTTGGGATCAATGGGAGCGCGTCACATAAACAAAAGGAGAGAAAAACGTTGCAAATGTTTTAAAGCAGACATACCCAGGGACAATCCAGAAGTTAAAAGAGTTGTTCCAGAAAAAGCTTGAACATATAGCCATTCATCAATTTAATTGGATACACCAAACAGAACAGTTTTGTGACCTCAAACTAAATCTCACTGACACTGAAGAAGTTCTACACATTGATTTTTCAGAGAACTATTCATGTAAGGTGAGTACTGAAATACAGGCCTAACATTTTGGAGGCAGCAGAAAGCAAGCCACATTACACACTGCTGTACTCTACACAGTCATATGCCACACTGTCGGACAGCCTCCGCCATGATGAGCGGGCAGTGTGGGCCCACCTGGAGCCCATACTGAAAGAGCGGGCAACCTGCCCCCAGATTACAGTCTTACATGTAATCAGTGATGGGCCCTGTACACAGTACAGGAACAAAGCAAACTTTGACCTCCTCAGCACTGTTCCCTTCCTTTCTAATTTCACACAAGTTACATGGAACTACTCTGAAAAGTCCCATGGAAAGGGAGCCCCAGATGGCATTGGTGGTGCGGTTAAGAGAGATGCAGATCTTTATGTCCAAAGTGGGGGCGACCTACAGACTCCACTGGATGTTTATGAGATGCTTGCAAAAAAAACTGGCTCAGCTATTACCTTCCATTGGATAAGCCAAGAAATCATTGAAAAATATGATGAGCTGATTCCAGGCAAATTGGCAACAGTGAAGGGCACTTCACTGACGCCAGGTTTTGTCTGTAGAAGCTGGTAAAATAAGTCACAGGCAGTTTTCATGCTTTTGCACACATGCAGAAATGAAGCCCATGTTACCAGCCACAACTGGTAGACATGAGGAACACCGAGAGCCACTCTAAGGATTTGGTAAGCGCTCCTAATCCACCAAGGCAACACGCCAGTGTAAAAGACCTCAGTGGAAAGTTTGTGATTGTTACCTATGATGAACTTCCCTATATAGGTCAGGTCCTTGAGGTTGTGGAAGAAGAGGTCCAGGTTAGCTGCATGCGGCAGTCAGGTGAAAATAATGTATTCATGTGGCCACAAATTATTGACATAATTTTCTACGATAGGAAAGATGTTCAATCTATCATCGCAGAACCTGAGCCAGCAACCTCACGATTCTCTAAATTGAGCAGCCAAGATTGGGTAAAGTTCAATAGTGCCTGGGGTTAAAGAAAGGCCCGCACATAGGCAATCCTGTAACCCATTTGAAGCAAGGGTAATAATATCAAATTAAATGTTGGTTCATATTGTGCACTTCACTTAAATCTGTAAAGTAAAACATTACATGATTTGTTAATACATGGTTTTTAACAATGTCATATCCTACTAAAAGCCATACTTTTTTTTGTTAAATTAAATGCTTTTTGTAAAAATTCATACATTTGTACTGCTTTTAATGTATTGTTTTCTAAATGTTTGAGATAAAATGTATTTTAAAAATGTTATTTAAATGTTGTTATTCCAAATGTGAACAACATGTGTTTGAACTCAACATTTTGTAAGGTCATTTATTGTTTGTATGATCTTTATGTCATGGAGCGACCACTGATCATGTGGTGCGACCGTCTTTTGCCTTTACTGTATGAAATGTCTATCAATTAAAAAGTGATCACTGAGTATGCTTGAGTGAATTGTATTGTTTTAACATTTATCTCAGTTTTATTTTATTTACAGGAAAAATAAGCCCATCAACTTCATTTATGATGATCATTTTGCCATTATTTAACCAAAATATAAGATTACTTTTAACAAAATCTCTAAAGAAATGCAAATTCCTTGTTTCTAAACTCTCAAAATTACTGACAACAAGTAAAAATAGTTACAAATGTTAAGGAATTTATTTAGTTTTAAGAAAAAACATGGTCGCACCACATTACTTTTTATAAGGACGCGGTCGTTTCATCTAATAATAATAATAGATTTAATTTGTTAGCGCTTTTACAGGTGCTCAAAGACGCTTTACAGATATAGTGAAGGGAAAAGGAAGGAACAACAAATAAATATATAGTTAAAGTTAAAGTCAAATAATACAAAAACAATCACACATTAAAAGCCAGATTGAAGAGGTGGGTTTTTGTGAGTTTTTTGAAGGTGGTGAGGTCAGTGCAGTCTCTGATGGGTTGGGGGAGTGAGTTCCAGAGGGAGGGGGCAGCGACGGAGAAGGCTCTGTCCCCCAGGTCCGGTGATTGGTGCGGGTGGGGATGGATAGGAGGTTGGCTTCTGATGAGCGGAGGCAGCGGGAAGGGGCGTGGTGGTGCAGCAGGTCTGTGATAGAGATGGCAAATCCGGATCATTTTATGGACTCGGAGTCTTCTGAGTCAATCATTGAAGAGATCCGGATCATACGAGTCATTTGAGTCATTTGAGTCATATGAGTCAGCATGACCAAGACCGTAGAAATCCTACCGGTGAAACCGAAAAGTTGTTGCATTTAACCAGCATATTAAACTAACGTTACATTAACCTCCGCTACACAGTGTCTTTTGCTTTAATAAAACATGTGTGTGTGTGCCTTTTAAAAAAAAGTGTTTTGCATTATATGTATATAGTTATTTTAATATGTTCCTGTACTTAAGCTAATTTTGCACAATTGTGTTTTCATTTAATAATAATAATTGTATAATTACATTTTATATATTCTAACTGTTTTGAAATGTTCTATAATTAGTTTCTTTTTGTGTGCCATGTTCAAAATAAACGAGTTTCCAAGTAAGATCCGATTCCTTATTGGAAATGCAGCTATTATTACAGGAGAGTCTCCTTTAATAATAGCTGCATTTCCTGAGGAGACTGTTGCACAACATGACCATTTTGTTAGAAGTCTACACTGAAACTTAATTTAGAGCCGGAAAAATCGCGGGATCCGTGAATCCAGGTCAATGATCGAGAGAGACCAGTAGCCTAACTCAGAGCCGTAACATATAGCAGGCAGCAGATCCAGAGATCCAGCAGACTCGTCCCCATGCACGAATCTACAGCAGACTCAGCCCCTCCTCCGGCTCGCACGGCTCCCGCGAGTCCCACGGCTCCCGCGAGTCCCACGGCTCCCTCGACGAGTCGCAGCAGACTCAGAGATTTGCGGACTCACGGCTCACGGCTCACTCACGGCTCACGGCTCACTCACGGCTCCCGCGAGTCCAACGACTCACGGCTCACTCACGGCTCACGGGACTCTCGCGGGAGCCGGAGGAGGGGCTGAATTTGCTGTTGATTCGTGCATGGCGACGAGTCTGCTGGATCTCTGGATACAACAACGTTGTAATGTGATTGTACACGTTATAAAGAGAGTAAAGAGTGACGCAATTTATAGTTTTAATTGTTACGTCACATCAGGTGTAGGACTCAAAGGACTCGGGTTAATCGAGAGGGAGACTCGTCACGACCGGCTCATTACTAGGATCCGGGTTAATGATCCGGATGAATCATGACTCGCCCATCTCTAGTCTGTGAGGTAGCGGGGGGTGTGGTGGTGCAGCAGGTCTGTGAGATAGGGGGGGGGGGGGGGGGGCTGATTGTTGAGGGCTTTGTGAGTAATCAGGAGGACTTTGAAGTTGATTCTTTGACGGACGGGGAGCCAGTGGAGGTTCTGGAGGACGGGAGTGATGTGGTCTCGGGACCGGGTGTGGGTGAGGAGGCGGGCAGCAGAGTTCTGGATATGTTGGAGTTTATTGATTAGGTTGGATGGTATGCCGTAGAGCAGGGGTGGCCAACCAGTCAGAGGTTAAGAGCCACATTGTTCTATTTCGTATATGGCTTCGCCCTCTAAGGCTATCGCTATTGGGTTATCTATGAAGGTAGATATGGTGCAAAATGCGAGAGCGTGAAAACCTGATGTGAGCACTTGCAGAAAAAAAATCTGAGCTTGTGTGCACACATTTACACTTGTATAAAATATCCACGTAACTGTGAACCAAATGTACACTTGTATACAATATCCACGTAACTGTGAACCAAATTTACACTTGTAAAAAATATCCACGTAACTGTGAACCAAATTTGAAGTCACAGAAGAAAAAAAAAAGTTTTGTAGCTTGTAGAAAAAAAATTACCTTAGTTCACTTGCAGAAAAATACATATTTTTTTAATATATTTTCCATTACAACTGCAACTTTATTTATTACAACCTCTCAAATCAGTCATTACAACTTGACGAATCTGCTCTGTGGCAGTATAAATCGACGAATCTGCGGTCTTGACTTTTGCTACACTTCTTGCGATAAATGTGTCGCAAAAGTAATTTTCACCTGTAGATGTGGGGGGAGGGAGGGGGGTTGGAGCGAAGGGGCGGAGCTATCAGAAGGACGAGGCTCGGGTGACTGGAGACTGCGGGGCTAACGGTTCGTGTCGCTACCAGTCCGCTGACATGGCGCATCAATCAACGGTACATTTTGCCCATTACTTGCCCAGTATTACTTTGAATATTATTATTGTGATTGAGGATTAAATCCGTTTATATCGTGCAGTTTAGCGGCGAAATAACGTCAGTCAGCCAGCTAACGCTAGCTTTGTTGAGTTTATGCTAGCTAAACAAGTAGTGGTTGTAGTCTATACAGCAGTAATTCATATATTATAGCCTACTGCTTTGGCACTAACGGTTGATAACCGTTTATGAAAATAAAACCAATTGAACTGTACTGAAATAATGACAAGTTTTATAATTGTCTTTGTCTTAGCCTTTGTAAATTATCCATGCTATTTTCTATTTAGAACGAAGACTTCAGAATCTTAAAATCCCTTAACGTTTGTATGCAATTGTGCTAAATTCAACTCTGGAATCAAGCAAATATTAATATGTTTGCATGACATTAGTTATTTATATTTTGCCATCACTGAACTATACGTTTAATACATTTAAGTCAAGCTAAGGTACATGTGTTACATGTGTACAGCTAGTTAGTGCTCTTACCGATGCCTCCTCCAAACAGCATAATAACCAGACTGTATCATTAAAACTAAGTACCAGTTCTAGATCCTTGACTTTAGACAAACAATTCAAAAGACAACATGTATTTAAAGACCAATCTTTATTTGAAGGTGCCTCTTAACCTGAGATATTAGTTATACAGTAATAGTATTGACAATCTAAAAAACTGAGCAACTCAACAGTCAACTTTATGTTTCTTATTGTCTAAAGCATTTATTATTTTCATTTTCCCCCTCTCATATTCAGTGTGGACGGATTGAGACAGCATGGTGTCCAGAGAGCTGCAGAGACTTCAGGGAGAAACCTCCGTGTGATGGACGTCCTGTCTGTTGGTTTGGAGAGGACTGAGAGTCTTTCCTCTGTGAGGAGGACCAGGGCTGATGAAGGAGTCCATGCTGGGCAAAGCTGATACCAACTGCACAGGCCTAGTCTGTCACGTTATTTGACTAAATGTGTTTACTTATACATTTAATAGGTTTACACCTTCTGTCCATATGTGCTTTTTATTTAAAACATTTGATTAACTTTTGGTTCACATTTCAATAAATTGTATTTGTATTTGCATTCCTTTCGTCCATTATTCTTACTGAAAGTGTTAGATTACACATTCACATCTGACTGAAGATTGGCCCCATTTATTTGTGACGTTGCAAACTCTGCGGTACAAGGCACAAGTGATGTGAAGCTCATAAAGTGAGGCAAATAGAAATAATCAGCTGATGGAGTGTAGATGTGGAAATAGGTGCATTCGATCAGCTGACTGTTTTTTATAAGCCTGACTATAACCACCCCTTCTCTGAGGTGCAGGCAGTGTCACAAACAAATGATGGTCCTGATAGACTACAAAAATATTCGGTGTGCAGATCTTTGTTTTCACAATAAAAGTAGTTTCTTAGTGAATGTCCTGTACTGGTCTTAAAATCTCATAACATCAGCTTTTAATGTTCCTCTTGGATGTTCTTCTTGACCCTCAGAGAAGGAGAAGATGTCGTGTCTTTCGGGCATGTCCTTTCCTAACAAAAATTACAGGAAACATAAAACATTATTGCAGAACAAGTGTGTTATTTATGAAAGAGGTGTGTTTGTGTGTTATGGGGCTGTTGATATAATTATTTTTTAATTGTAATCAGATTATGAATGAACAGTATGAAATTCATCAACATTGAAATATATGTTATTATCAAAATAATATTTAACTGTTATCAAAACGTAGTGCAACTGTAGAAGCTTGCTCTGTTGTCTCACTGAAAGAATAACTTTTACAGACAATATTGAGAGATAAATAGTAGCAGTTCTCACTGTGTTAAATATCTTTGCCTTCAATACATTAAATTAGAAAGCTGACAAAGTCATATTGCTTGTTAACATCTAAATGTGACTTTTTGCATGGAAAAAACCCTCAACTTAACTGATGTGTAGGTGATCTAGTATTTAGTATTGTTTAATGGAATGTATATCAGTGTATTCAAGTCAATACTTCATTCATTTAAACCAATATCTTTCTTGATTCTTTGTACAGTATGAAAATAGAGTCTTTGTACCTGTGCTGAAGTTCACTGCTGTGAGGAGTCCAGTTCTGTCTCTCACTCTCTGGTCCAGCCTGTCTGCATCACCTGGACACCTTAAACAAACAGATATATATGTAAAGTACCATGTGTACAAACAATATAACTGATTCTCTTCTGTTGAACATGTTAGATTGTGTATTGTCCGAGTCAGGGTCCTTTTTATTTTACTGTAACTTTGGAAATTGTGTTACCAATGCTTACTGTTTATTTGATATCAATTTGTAATACAATTAATAAAAACAACAAGGTTTGGGTTCGTTCTTCAGATGACTGTGACGTTAACTTGTAAGCTCAATAATGAACTCCAGCTCAACCAACCATATTGTAATATCTAAGTAATCATCTTGAAATATGACATTAATAATTGTAATATACACACATCTTATTGTGAGGTTGATTTCACATACACTACTTCGACGTTAGCTAAATAGAAAATAGCATGGATAATTTACAAAGGCTTTAAAAACACAGCAGGAGCCCAAGACAATTATAAAACTTGTCATTATTTCAGTACAGTTCAATTGGTTTTATTTTCATAAACGGTTATCAACCGTTAGTGCCAAAGCAGTAGGCTTTAATATATGAATTACTGCTGTATAGACTACAACCACTACTTGTTTAGCTATCATAAACTCAACAGAGCTAGCGTTAGCTGGCTGACTGACGTTATTTCGCCGCTAAACTGCACGATATAAAACGGTGGTCTTCAAAGCGGATTTAATCCTCAATCACAATAATAATATTCAAAGTAATACTGGGCAAGTAATGGGCACAACTTACCGTTGATTGACGCGCCATGTCAGCGGACTGGTAGCGACACGAACCGTTAGCGAACAGTTAGCCCCGCTGTCATCCGGTTCGACCGTGACTGTGACTGACCCAAGCCTCGTTGTTCTGATAGCTCCGCCCCTTCGCTCCAACCCCCCTCCCTCCCCCCACATCTACAGGTGAAAATTACTTTTGCGACACATTTATCGCAAGAAATGTAGCAAAAGTCAAGACCGCAGATTCGTCGATTTATACGCCACAGAGCAGATTCGTCAAGTTGTAATGACTGATTTGAGAGGTTGTAATAAATAAAGTTGCAGTTGTAATGGAAAATATATTTTTCTGCAAGTGAACATTTCATCTCTAAGTTCATTTTTTTTCTACAAGCTACAAAACTTTTTTCTTCTTCTGTGACTTCAAATTTGGTTCAGTTACGTGGATATTTTTTACAAGTGTAAATTTGATTCACAGTTACGTGGATATTTTATACAAGTGTACATTTGGTTCACAGTTACGTGGATATTTTATACAAGTGTAAATGTAAGCACACAAGCTCAGATTTTTTTTCTACAAGTACTCACATCAGGTTTTACACGCTCTCGCATTTTGCACCATATCTACCTTCATAGTTATCCCTCTGCGCCCCCGCGCAGCACTGAAACACTTGTAGTCCACGCCCACCCGCTAGGTGGGCCCCACCCTCGGGCCTCCTTCCGGTATAAATAGGAAGGTGGCCCGGCAATCTGCTCCCTCTTTTCTTCAGCAACCAGCAGTTTACTGAAGCACGAGAAAGCAACAGCATGAGCAATAAAGAGTGTGTCCGTATGTGCCCTTAGTGCAATACAGGCTACATTATGAGCTATGATTTGCATCCGATATGCGCAGCCTGTCTGGGGCCAGAGCACGCGGACGCGGCTCTCAGCCAGCAGGTCGCATGTCCTCATTGTGTGCGTCTTCCTTCATCCGACAGGAAGCAAAGGGCGGACGCCCTAGCTGCTGCGGGTGAGGAAGACGTCTGGGGTGGGCAGGTGCCCATCCAGGACAGCCTGTTTATGGAGGCGAGTGGGGGGCAGGAGTCGGACGACTCCTTCCCCGCCTCCATCCAGGGCTCGCCATGCGGCTCTCCCCTTCCCCCTCTTCCCCGGACGGGGGAAACGGGGTCGGAGCGAGAGTCAGAGGTGGCGGTCGAGCACGTGGTCCCCTTCTCCGTGGCCACGGCGCTACCGGCATTGGGAGGCATCATGCTGGAGCTGCCGGAAATAATCGGCAAGGCAGCAGCATGTAGAGGTCTCCCCGTTCCACGAGTACGGGAGAGGGTGGCTCTGGACGACATGGCGGGCGTGTTTTCCCGGGTGCAGACGGGCAGGAGTGATCCGATCTGGCCGCGCTTCCCCGCCATTAGGCGGTATCAGGAAGGTGCAGCGGCGAACCCGAGGAGCTTGAGGGCTCCGGTGGCCTCCCTTGTCCCCTTCAGCAAGGTGGAGGGTTTCACAGATGAGGTTTTCCCAACCACCCCCGCTCTGGAACCGAGCTTAACGGCATTTTTCGGGGTAAGACAGGCCAACTTGGTCGCCGGACGGCGACCTATGTTGGCCGACCCCAAAGACCAGTATGTCGCCCGCCAGGCTGACCGGGCGCACCAGTGTGCATTCCAGGCGTCAGCAGCGGCAAACAACATCGCTTTG
Source organism: Pseudochaenichthys georgianus (assembly GCF_902827115.2). Lineage (NCBI taxonomy): Eukaryota > Metazoa > Chordata > Actinopteri > Perciformes > Channichthyidae > Pseudochaenichthys > Pseudochaenichthys georgianus. The sequence goes on along the minus strand of NC_047518.2, from coordinate 3,365,613 downwards.
CTGACCAACTCGGTGGTGACGTTGGTCGAGCGATCCACCACCGTGGCTCCAGAGGAGTCGGAGGAGATCGCTAAGGCGGCCAGCACGGCGCTCACGCTGTGCGCAGCCGTGGCGGTGTCCCAGGCGAGGATTACGACATGGATGACACAGATCCAGCGTCACCTCTGGTTACAGCAGGCAGCGGTCACAGAGCCAGTCAGGAAGGTCTTACTGGACGCTCCGATCAGCTCGGACGGGCTGTTCGGGCCCCAGTTCCTGACCATGGTTGATTCCATGAAGGCGGCTTCGGAGCAGGCGGAGGACATCCGCCAGCACGTCGGCTGGCTCCAGCCAGCGGTGAAGCATCAGCGACACCAGCGGCAGCTGGGGCAGCTGGGGCAGCTGGGGCACCGACCCGCACCTCCAGGGCACCGTCCCGCACCGACGGGCCCCCACCAGAGAGGGGGGGTAAGAGGGGAGTGAGGTACTCCCGTTCGGCGGCTACTCCACGAGAGCCACCGAAAAAACAAAACCGACCTTGACGGTTTGAGGGGGAGTGTGATCGAAATAAAAGTTGTTTATTTCCTAACACGTGGTCTGAGTCATCAGTTACAAATGTGTGTCACATATCCCCCATCCTGGGAGCTGCCTATGACCTGTCGGTTAATAGCCAGCTGGGTTCGGTACAAAAGCCTGCGCTATTTAATCTATCGATTAATAAGCTGCGGAGCACAATAATTACACCAACTGCCTCCAATCTGATGATTAGTAGGCGGCACGGTTCGCGACAGATTTCTGATGGTTATGACTCTTCGGTTATTAAACCACAGACCTCGCGGCATTCTTCTGTCCGAGATACGCCACCTATACACCGTCATAATAAGCCCATGAGAGCAGTGTTAACGCCTCATGTGGATATTACTGCACACACCTCCATCCATCCTCTGAGCGTGTACACGTCCAACCCAGTCTCACGGCATTTCGTATTCACCAACACGATTTTTAATCTATTGATTCGTGTTCACCATCACGATTTGCCCCTTTTTTTCGTGTTGCACATCACGATTTTAAAAGCAATGTATTTCTACTGGTAACGTGTTTCGTGCCTGCAGGCTGCAGCACGTCTTTTTCTCCGGTCGGGTCGTGGAAGACCGGAAGCTGTGTGGTTCATAAAAACGTGTTCTTACTCAATATCAAGCCACAATTATTGCTTTTATTTTAAATCGTATAATTTCGGACTTTTGTTGCCGTCTGTGAGGAAAATAAATGGGGCTCAGAGCCTCAGGATACTGAAATCTGTATTTTTAAATATTTTTTCCTTCTAATTTGTTATTCTTTTCAAAATAACACACTGTTATTTACTCACCAATAACACACAATTATCCTTGCTTTTATTTATTGGTTTAATTCCATAATCTCGGGCTTTTTTGGTGTCCGTCAGGAACTGAATTTCAAAATAAAAATAACCGGAAACAGACGTAGGCCTGTAAGGGACATTTCGAGCATCATTGCGATTGTCAACATTTCTGAGTTTAGGATGGCCGAAGACACTACACTACCCATAATCCCCAGCTATCGTTTAGGACTACAGTTCCCGTAAGGTTACGCAGAGCGTCAAACAGCTGTGTGAAATGGAACGAAACCACGCCAGACTATCCAAAACTCAAACCGAACACCGCCCCAGAACTACACATGCTGGCTATTGTGTTTCGCAAAATGTTCTATGGGACGTCACGTCTCTACTGAACGTTTTCGTTTTTCCCACAATTAGAAGTTGCCATTACTAAACACATTGGTGTTATCAAATGTAAAACATATAATTAATAAATGGGTGAAAATCGCTGTCCATAATGCGCAGCATTAATATATAGCATTAATATATACCCACATGACAGCTCATTGCTACTTTGTAATTCTACTCCACTACAATTCAGAGGTTAAGCTGGTATTTTTACTCCACTGCATTTATTTGAGTTACTTTGCAGATTCTGATTAATTATGTGAAATATAAACAACCCTTAAATCAGACTTTAGTTACACCTGAGTACAATTCAGGTAAGGTGATTGTCAAGTGCCAACAATCAGGAGAGATATTTGATAGTTGGTGCTTGAGAAGACTAAACATGTATCTGCAATTGACATGAATGGAAACAAGTCATAAAGTATATTCATTACTCGTTATTCTCTACTAATAGTTCATTAAAGACTGTATATTATGGCTATTTTGCACATCCCCTTCAAGATTTTCAAAGGTTTATTGACATATCATACACAACTACGGTGTAGTTATGCAATGAATGAAAAACTTGGGTCACAGGTTCCTCAACAGTGCATTACAAGACATCTATCAATATGTGTACCTCCACCATTAAACTGTCATATTCTGCACATTTCTTATTCTATCTACATACATAAGAGTATAATTAATGTGTATAATATCAGTTAAAATAAGTGCTTCAACATAGTTAACATTGCAGGAAAGCAATATATTAGACGTTAATTACTTTGTCAGGCTTAATATTTAATGTTTAAATAAAGGTTAATCCGTTTTTCTGTTTTGCACCTCCTCCTATTAATATCTGTGCATCCTGCACTAAACTGTTTTATTGTAGAGATCACTTATAGTATCTTCTTGATTTTTTATATTCTATATTTCTATATTTATACTTTCCCCCTATGAAAGTATGTACTCTGTACAATAATTCAATAACGTGCTTTAACCACTAGGAGGTGCACACAAGGTACACACAGCCATAATAACTTTGTATTATTAGTGTGTATGTACAACATCTGAAGATGTATAGTTTTATGCATGCTTTCACATCATTTTACAGAATATTGCTATACTATTTCAGACTCAGTATTTACATTCTTACATTCAAAGAAAATCAGTAATATCTTTAAAAACTACAGTCCTTTTCTATCAGCTGTGCACCGTTATGGTGTAAATATAACCTATCTATGAATTAGATCAAATGTAAAAGTCAGCCGAATTAGTGTTGATACTGCAAGGAGACGTATTGTGTGAAGAGAAATTGAAGATGTTGTTTAATTGTTGATATATTTATGATCCACGTCAAGTATTCAGTTTCGGCGCCATTTCTTCCAGTTTTTCCATAGGTCTTCTCATCAGGGCTCTCTAAATAAAGATCTACGGCAGATATGTAATATGTAATGCAGCCGAACCGTGTATTACAATGCCGTTATGTGATGACTTTCAAAGAGAAAAGCAAGAGCACTCGGAATTAAGTATTATTTTATACTTTTTAAATGTTTTCCGGATTTCATATAATATAAACACCAAATCCCAGCATGCATTGCGGCTAACACATCCAATCAGCGAGCTTAAAACCATAGCTGAGGATCTTGGGAAATCGCTGTTTCCGGTTATATTTATTTTGAAATTCAGTTCCTGACGGACGCCAAAAAAGCCCGTTATTATGGAATTAAACCAATAAATAAAAGCAAGGATAATTGTGTGTTATTGGTGAGTAAATAACAGTGTGTTATTTTGAAAAGAATAACAAATTAGAAGGAAAAAAATATTTAAAAATACAGATTTCAGTATCCTGAGGCTCTGAGCCCCATTTATTTTCCTCACAGACGACAACAAAAGTCCAAAATTATACGATTTAAAACAAAAGCAATAACTGTGGCTTGATATTGAGTAAGAACATGTTTTTATGAACCACACAGCTTCCGGTCTTCCACGACCCGACCGGAGAAAAAGACGTGCTGCAGCCTGCAGGCACGAAACACGTTACCAGTAGAAATACATTGCTTTTAAAATCGTGCTGTGCAACACGAATAAAAGGGGCAAATCGTGATGGTGAACACGAATCAATAGATTAAAAATCATGTTGGTGAACACGAAATGCCGTGAGACTGGGTTGACACGTCTCATGATGCGAGGCGGAGTGATACGCAGCGTGTGGAGGCCTCCGCACAGCCCTTTCGCTCTAGGCCCACCTTGGGTTGCCTCGAGGGCTTTGGAGTGGCTCGTCGTCATGACAACCACAACACATCTCGAACAGACGCGCCCGCTGTATCCCACAGTTCAAAGGGATACAGGTGACATGCCTAACATCCCGAGAACAGTGTCTTGCGCTCCAAGCAGAGCTACGGGAACTCCTGTTGAAAGATTTCCAGGGTTCCCCAGGAGGAAGAAAATCAGGGGTATTACTCCCGCTATTTTCTTATCCCGAAAAAGACAGGGGGAATGAGACCCACTTACTTCCATGTGCCATCATTCCGAAACACAGGAAATTCCTGAGGTTTTCATTCCAGGGAATAGGCCGTCTGCCGTTCGACTATTCCCTGGCTCCTCGTACTTTTTCAAAGTGTGTAGAGACGGCGCTGCAGCCGCTACACAGAGGAGGAATGAGAGTACTTTTTACCTGGACGACCTGCTGCTGCTGGCTCGCTCCAGGGAGGAAGCGGCTTTACAGACGGTACAACTCATATCGCATCTGTCAAAGCGGGGTTTCATGATCAACTGGGAAAAGAGCTGTCCTGGTCCAGCCCAGAGTATTGTTTACCTGGGGGTGGAATTGAACTCAGCCCGCATGAGAGCACGACTCTCACGGCAGAGAGTGGAAACGCTGACAGCTCTCCTTCAACGTGTCATACCACGCAGCGTGGTGACGCTGGAAAAGTCCCCACGTCCTGTCAGAGGGGGTTCCCCTGGGCAGAGTTACGTCACACATCTCGGTGTTCACAGACGCATCTCTCTCAGGGTGGGGAGGAACGTGCATGTCACATGTTTTTCCACATAAATGTGCTGGAATTGATCTCAGTACGGAGAATAATTCAGCACTTTGCCCCGTTGCTGCGGAATCAGCATGTGTTGATTCGCACAGACAACGAAGCCGCGGCGGCCTACAGGGCAGGACACACCGCCACTCATCCCCTGTACACGCCTCATGATGACAGCCGGAGTGAAACGCAGCGTGTGGAGGCTTCCTCGCAGCCCTTTCGCCTCACGGGAGGCTGAGTGCCCCAGCGGCAGCGCCCGCAGCGCCACGGCGTCAGGGCTCGCTGCAGAATTCTGCTAGTTTTAACGGTAGTTTTTATCGGTTAATAAACTGCAGAGCTCGCTAATTAAGCCGGCTGCCACTAATCTGTTGATTAAGTAGACAGCAGGGCTCGCTGCCTCATGATGAGAGTCGGAGTGAGACGCAGCGTGTGGAGGCCCCCGTCTTGGGTTGCCTCACGGGCAGCGGCGGAAGGGGCTCTGGCGTGGCTCGTCACCATGACGACCAAAAACACATCTCGAGCACGTGCGCCCGCTCTCAGAGTTTTTCTCAGAGTGGCAGCGCGTGGGTCTGATGGACAGATGGATGAGCAGGCTGATCAGCAGAGGATACGTCCTGCAGTTCGCCTCTCCCCCCCACAGTTCAATGGGATACAGGAAACACTCCTGTCCTCCCAGAAGCTATGTCTTGCGCTCCAATCCGAGCCGCTGGAACTCCTGTTGAAACAGGATATCTCCAGGGTTCCTCAAAGGGAGGAAAATCAGGGGTTTTCACTCCCGTTATTTTTCTAATCCCGAAAAAGACTGGGGCAATGAGACATCCTCGATCTGTCAGTATTCCACATGCTGACGATCAAACAGGTGCTGGAATGTGTTCACCAGGATGACTGGTTCACTTCCACCTGAAGGATGCATACTTCCACCTGAAGGATGCACACTTCCACCTGAAGGATGCATACTTCCACGTACCCCTCATCCCGAAACACAGGAAATTCCTGCGTTTTCTCATTTCAGGGAATATCAGACCAGACAATCGTCTGCCGTTCGGATATTCCCTGGCTCCTCCCATTTTTGTGTAGAGAAGGCTGGAGCCACTATACAGAGGAGGGATGAGAGTATGGTTTCCTCTGGACGACCTGCTATTTGCTGGCTCGCTCCAGGGAGGAAGTCGCTTTCCAGACGGTACATCTCGTATCGCATCTGTCAAAGCCTGGGTTTCATAAGAAATTGGAAGAAGATAAACTCAGCCAGCAGAGCGCGGCTCTCGCGGCAGCGAGTGGAGGAACTGACAGCTCTCCTCCAGCATGTCACAACCCACACAGCCCTCTCCGTGACGCAGCTGCTCGGCGTTGGCGTCAGCTGGTCACGTGATGATCCCCCGGGGTCTCTTCCAACAGGGGGACACTCCAGAGGTGGTTCATTTGCTGCAGAAGCCTGCTGTTTTAAACCTATTGGTTTATAAACTGCAGAGCTCGCGGCATTCCTCTGTCCCAGATATGCCTCCTACACACGGTCATAATAAATCCACGAGCACCGTTATAACGCCTCGTGTGGACAGCATACACATACCTCTCATCCTCTGGGCGTGTACGCGCCGCATGATGAGAGACGGAGTGAAATGCAGCGTGTGGAAACTCCCTCGCAGCCCTTTGCCTAAAAGTGTGAGGCGGTGTCGCAGGCGTATGTCTCGGTAGAGCCCCGGAGAACATTAATGCGCACTCCACCAGAGGAATTCCTCCTCCACGGCTTTGCACGGAGGAATGTCAGTGGAAGATATTTGCACGGCTGCATCTTGGTCTTCCCCCTGTTCATTTATTCAATTTTATTTGAGGGATGTTTCCCTTTCCTCTATGACGCACCCCGTACTGGGTGTCCTGTCACAGTGAGTGACGTCAGGGAGCCAACTGAGCGCCTCTCTTCTGCCTCTCGGCACACAGAGAGCGGCCTTTTCCCCTCGTAGGAGAGGGATGTTCCCCTTCCTCTAATACACTTCGTACGACGTGTCTGATTAGAGTGAGTAACGTCAGGGATCCAGCTGAGCGCTCTCCTACCTGGCTGGCGCGGAGAGAGCGGCTGTTCCCCCTCTATGATCGCAGGATAAGGTGGGACCTTCGTCTTTACTTCTCACAGCGGTCGGTATGTATTGTTCCCAGCCTTCACCCCGTCAGGAAAACAGGTATGTTTGCTATGTTCCAGGGACGGGGAGGTGCCATTACGCATGGCACAACAGGCAGGGGGGTGTTATTGAGCAGGTGTGCTTCTAGTGCTGGACGGACCCAGTGGGGCGAAGACTACATCATGCTTCGCCCTTAACCCAATAGCGATAGCCTTAGAGGGCGAAGCCATATACGAAATAGTACTGGGGTTACCTACTGTAACCCAGCTTCTATGAGTAATGGCGCAGCCCTCTAAGCGCTGGGCCCCACTGGCTCTACGAATAGCTGAAGAAAAGTTATATTGTATGGGAGCAGATTGCCGGGCCACCTTCCTATTTATACCGGAAGGAGGCCCGAGGGTGGGGCCCACCTAGCGGGTGGGCGTGGACTACAAGTGTTTCAGTGCTGCGCGGGGGCGCAGAGGGATAACCCAATAGCGATAGCCTTAGAGGGCTGCGCCATTACTCATAGAAGCTGGGTTACAGTAGGTAACCCCAGTTTCTATGTTACTGCAAAGAGCCACATCAAACACACAGTCACTGATACCGCTTGTTTCAGTTTTTTGTTTTCTGGAGACAAGATTTCAACCACGTCACTGATACATTTTTGTGGCATTGGGATATATTTTTTAAATCCTCTGGAGCAGAGAGAGGAGCTGTGGATTATTGTTATTGATTAATGCATCAGTGTTTCTTAGGGTCAAAAACACTAAACCCACAACTTAAGATGAAAGCGTTTAGTTTATTTAATAAAAGAGCACATGTTCAATGTGAAAAGTGAAGGATAAAAATAAGGCAAATGTGGCAGTGAATATAAGAAATAGTGGGCCTGGAAAAGACATTGAGCTGTCTGAGTGGAAAAGTACAGTACTGTGTTAAAGTCCAACTGCTGAGCAGCCTCAGTGGAAATATACGGTGTCAATACTGTGTGGTACAAAACGCGGGGTCAACCAGATTAAGAACAGAGGCATCCTGTTATGTCCAAACTGATAAGCCAAAAGGTTGCAGAACTCATCACTAAATCACCCACCAAGCAGGCGCAACAGTTCACAAGGGCAGTCTTGTGAGTGAAAGCAAATAAGGAAGTAAACAAAAGCACGCCAAAGGCTAACCTAAGAGTTGCTAGGGTCAGCAAAGGCAGATTAAACCACAAGAGAGCAGCAAAGGTGGGGGCTCCGCTAGGAACAGTATATAAGCAGGATGTATTCAGTACTCTGGACTCACTTCAACTGGGATCTCACACTGACGAGCTTGTCACGGTGGGAACTCAACAAGGAGTCCAAGGCGCTGGCGTTTTGTGGTATAGTATGGATTGATATATCTTTGTTGAACTGTGTAATAAAGTGCTTATTTGAAGAAACAATCCATTGGAGTGCAAAGTCTAGTTTTGTACAGCTAACAGAGAATAGTGTCTAGGTCACAATTCCTTTTCCCTCAGAACTAAGAAAGGTCATCGGCGGATCCGGACGGCGACCCCGCTCTGGCCATATCCAAACGATCTGCGCGGAGGACGGACCTGGTCCGGTAGACTCCAACAGCTTGGTGACCCCGACGTGATGGTCTAGAGCGGGTAGTCTGGACACCGATGACCTTCTGAGAGGACACCAAAAAACATTGAGTTTACGGCTTTTACAAGAAACCATCTCACACAATCAAAAACCCGGGTAATTTAGAATCAAGGTAAGCATCTGCCGGTTACAACAAATAGATGTGTTTGAAATACCACTACATTTTAGGATTGTGTGAAAATGGCAGAAATAATTGTCTCAGCTAAAAAGTAAAGATAAAACGTAAATAAAATGGTGTGCACTAAATAGATCAACAAGGGTATACACAAATCTGTGATGAGAAGCGGGTGAAACCCGTAATTTATGAGGATCCGCCGCGGTCCAAAGGGAAGGTGTCAAACTAGTAAAACTAGTAGCCATAGTACAGTGTAAAACTAGGGGAGACTCTAGTATCTAAAGGGAAGGTGTCAAACTAGTAAAACTAATAGTCATAGTACAGTGTAAAACTAGGGGAGACTCTAGTATCTAAAGGGAAGGTGTCAAACTAGTAAAACTAGTAGCCATAGTACAGTGTAAAACTAGGGGAGACTCTAGTAGGGAAGGTGTCAAACTAGTAAAACTAGTAGCCATAGTACAGTGTAAAACTAGGGGAGACTCTAGTATCTAAAGGGAAGGTGTCAAACTAGTAAAACTAATAGTCATAGTACAGTGTAAAACTAGGGGAGACTCTAGTATCTAAAGGGAAGGTGTCAAACTAGTAAAACTAGTAGCCATAGTACAGTGTAAAACTAGGGGAGACTCTAGTATCTAAAGGGAAGGTGTCAAACTAGTAAACTAGTAGCCATAGTACAGTGTAAAACTAGGGGAGACTCTAGTATCTAAGGAAAGGTGTAAAACTGGTCGCCGTATCAGTAGCTAATATATCTGTGTACAATGTTTGAGAAAGAATAGTTTGTGGGAAACCTTCCCTGGGAACTTAAAGGAGTTGTATTGATCTGTTTGTTGATTGTTCTGTCTGTTGGTTGTCATTGTTGATTCGTAAAGACCTTGTTTTATGTTGGTAAATGTTTTGGTATACCAATAGTTTGTTGTTAGTTGTTGAAAGAAGCCCCCCTTCTCTTGAAAAGGCTGAGAGCTCCAGCTGGAGCCAGTATTTGTACTTTCGGATTCTGTAGAAGAGTACTCTTTGTTTCAATCAGAAAAAGAGCAAGCTATTCATCACAATTGTATTTTTAGGTTATGAATAAAACAAAAAGTAGTAGCCTAAGTGATGAGCAGGAGGGTTTTTGAACGCTTGTCAGTCAGAATAATGTTTATATAACAGGGGAAGCTCATTTGTGGTCAGCTGCCCTCTGTTCTTCAATATTCTGTGTTGCTCCACGGACATTCAAATAAATAAGAATAAGGACATTAAGAGTAACGACAAGATTTGTCCAGTGTATTAATAAATACAAGTGAACACATATTAACCTAGTCAGATAAATAGATACGAAGTCATTCTTATTTCAAGGAAGCCCCCCTCCTCCTGGAATGCCTGTTCCAGCCGGGGTGTCTGTGAGAGTACCCACACCCCCCTCCTTCTTTTTTCTCTCTCCTGTTTGCTCTCTTCTTAAATGCATGAAGAAAGAGCATTGAATTTAAAACAAGGAGTGAATAACATTGAAAATTAATAGATCAATGTGGGAGCTGAAGTAGTAGATATTGAAATAAATAAGAAACTATAATTTGCTGTTTTTAGCATAGTTTTTGTAGGATACAGTTACGTCACTTTGTGGTTTTATGAGGGGTTTTGAGAACTGATTGGTACCATTGCATTACATTGTGAATGTCATGGTATTTGTCATTAACTAAGGATTGTACTTAATTATATTTCAAGGAAAACAATTATATTACATACAGTAACGTTAAGGGAAAGTAAAAAGTGGTTCACGTTAAAACAGAGCATTGGTGGCATTTTCAGTTCATTGCTTGCTTCCACACGCCTTTCCCCCTCCTTGTCTCTTTCATGACTTTATTTAATGCATTAGAACGATTGTTATCGTAACTTTCCGTGTTTATAGAATTCAAACTCACTGTTCACATTACGGAGTATATTTCCGGAACGGCCTTTCAAAATAAAAGCCACAGGCCGCTGTTCACCAGAGATGCCTTCACAATAAAACAGTAATTAGCTTAACAATATATTTAACTTATATTACGTCCTTAAACATTGATTTAAATTCATTACAGTTTTCAAATACGGCGCGGATTGAATACAGTTATTTGTGTATTCTGTTACAACATCACCATGCTTGTAACACAACTTAGATAAACAATTTGAAAATTAATAGAATTAACCAAGTAGATAAAAGATTAGTATAGTGGTTAAGGAGGGTGTCTTTGTGTTGCCTATTAACTTAGAACTGAAGTAATAAAGAATAGGCAGACTACTATCATTAGTTTGTTTTAACATTCACATATTTCAGCATTCCTGACCTCAGCCGTTTTATTTTGTAACCCGTTGGGAGAGAGATTTAAATTGAGTTTTTCTCAGTAGCTGAATGTGATTACAGCAGCATTGGATAGTTCTGCACCACCTTTTGGGTTCTCTGAATCTGTGTGTTGGTGAAGAGTTGCTCACTGCAAACAGAAGAAGTGTGCAAAGAACGCATAGGAGATATTGACATTATGCTTGTGCCTCGTTGTCAAGGCAACAGTGGTGTGAAGAGGTACTGCGGTTTTGGGGGATTTCTGCTGTACAGAGGACAATGTGTGTCTGCCAAGTGATTCCTTCCCTCATCCCAATGCCAGGGAGAGTTTCCTTGGAGCCCACTGACCAGGGCCGGTCCTAGCTTTTTGGGGACCCTGCCACTGACTACAGCTGCATCACTGACTGTGCTCATTATGACAAATCTTGGGACATGCTTGTCTCAGATGGTTCTGGAGGAATGATGCAATGATTTTACAGCATAATTGTGCAATAGTTTCCCAGGGGGTGGTGTAGAAACCTTAATGCTTAGTGTTTAGATAAGAGGCTGCTTGTTTAAATGATGGTCTGGAATGCTGAAAAGATTAAAGTTTAATATTCTTGGTTAGCAAACAGGACATGTCAACGGTCTGCGCCCTGTCATCAGCAGACTATCAACAACCCTTCTTCTTGGATGTTTCTGAAAAAGAAAACACCGTAAACGGCGTACTTTTCCAGAAAAAGGGGGATCAGAGTCCAGGCAGAAAATGTTGCTGTATGCTAGCGTAGCACTAGATGCAGCAGAGGCAAAAGAACCCCCATGCATCAGACATGCAGCTGGAGTGGCTAGAGTACTAAGGAAAATCCAACACATAGTGATGAGACACCCACTCACAGTGCTCACAAGCCATAGCATTGTAGCCCTAGTCAACTCAGCGGCCTTCACCATGACATCAGCAAGACAGACCAGGTTAGAAAAGTCTCTGACACAGCCACACATAACCTACACAGGGTGGCCAGAAGCCATCCCCTGTGCAAAAGAAGACAGCCAGTCTGTAATCAACTTCCTGGTACAAACCTACATTCCAAGACACGGGTTCCCCAAAAAGATTCGCAGTGACAATGGAAGCCACTTAAAAAATCACGATTTAGCGGTGGTGGAAGCCTCTCTTGGGCTAACCCACAGATTTGGAGCAGTGTATCATCCACAATCACAGGGAAAGGTTGAGAGAATGAACTTAAATCTAAAACAGAAACTAGCAAAGGCGATGGAAGAAACAGGAATGACATGGTTGGAGGCACTACCTCTCGCCCTATTGGCTATCAGGAGTTCCATTTGCAGGACCACTGGGTTCACTCCATATGAAATGACTCATGGGCACCAGTTTCCAGGCCCAGGGGCGGGAGCCACGGTTTCAAAGGAACTGTATGACAAAGTGGGGCACCAGGCCTACTATAAACAACTAAAATGCCTCGTTGCAGAGTTCGCAGACGAATCCACAGCAGCCAGAGCCAAAGGACACACAGAGGAAGCTGAGGGCAGCAGGGACGCTGAATACGTCCGCCTGAAGACGTCCGCCTGAAGACGATCAAACCCAAGTGGTGTGCTCCAAGGTTCTCTGAACCACTCAAGGTAACCCAGCGAACAGATCATGCAGTCAGAGTAGACGGAAAAGGAGACACGTGGTACCACTGGAGCAGGTGTGTGGAAGCACCAGCACCTACCAGTACCCTCGCTGACACCATCCAGGACCTAGGCCAACTGAACATCAGGCAAACAACCGAAGCCCCCCAACCCCCAAGTGTGGACATCGACTCCACTTCCGAGGAGGAGGAGACAACAGGAGAACCAACGGCAGCCCAGGAGATAACAGCCGGCGAGGAGGCACAACAAGGGACCGCTCCCCCAAAGTAGGCGGTACACCACACGCATCACATACACACACCACACAAGAGACACTCACCTACACTGATACACCAAAGAACTTTTACAAGAAAAACGAAGATGAAGAAGAACTCAGGACCTAACCAACACCTCTATTGCTTGGCCTTAACACTTTGTTTTTTCATCATTGCTGGAATAATCATTATCATAGTGGGTGAAAGGGGGAGGCAAATCATTGACCAAAGTAATAATCCAAATTCCCCACAAAATGATACCTTTTTTCCTCCAAAAAACAGCCTAACTAGACACGTCCGCAATGTGGCCGGCACAGTAGATATGGCAAGTTTCACCCAATGTAACCAGAAAGATGCATTAAGACACATCTCGCTGACACTTTGCCTACCCTCGGACTCAAGCACCCTCATCCCGTACACCAGTTTGTCAAACGAACGCAACCAAAAAGGAGGGTCGTGGGGAAACAAATACCAATGGTACATGACGCTAGACTTTTGGTTCGGAAAAGGCGATCCCAATGAAAGATATAGCTATGGTCGAGCGTGGACCGACTTGGTGGGAGAGACAGGGGCGGATTGGAGTTCATCGTCAACAGGAACAGCGAAAAAAGTAAGGCAAAGAGTACATCTAGCAAAATCCTCATCTGGCCTCATAGTACAGTTAGACTTAACGGGGGTACCCCAACCCAAGAAAGATGAAACCCCTTGCGCATCCTTTTATCTATGGCCCAAGGCATCGCCAAGCCCCCAATTCTCTATATACGTATGCATGTCCAGTCGCATTAAAAGACCACAATCTGACATATTATCCGTCCAAAAGGGGGTGGTGATCCACTCCACTAAGGAGTGGACAACTGATCAAGAGTTCCAAGTAGCAACTGGAATCTCGGGACGCTCAGCAAACAGCAACAACTGGTTACTGATGGCACAACAAGCCGCGCTAGACACAGGCGATGACTGCCTCGTTTGTATGGGAGCCAGACCCCTGCTCCACATAATTCCTGCCCCGGTAGAACCAATGTGTGCCAATGAATTAAAAGTAGGGGACATAACAAACCTGGCAGAACAATACCCCTATCATACTACGAACAGAGTCAAACGCGAAGCCATGATTGACCCAGATCCAACGTACATAGACGCAATAGGGGTACCACGGGGCGTACCAAGTGACTACAAAATAGCCGATCAAGTAGCGGACGGCTTCACATCCGTCATCTGCCCCTGGTGTGTCATCAATAAAAACGCAGACCGCATCAATTACGTTCATTATAATGTCCAACGCCTAGGAAACCTCACACATGCCGGACTCAAGGCAGTTAGTGAGCAATTGAAAGCCACATCACTCATGGCCTATCAAAACAGAATGGCCCTAGACATGCTCCTAGCAGAAAGAGGCGGAGTATGTGCAATGTTCGGAGAGCAATGCTGCACCTTCATTCCCAACAACACCGCTGCAGATGGCACTCTACAAATAGCACTGGACGGTCTGAAAACTCTCAACTCCCGCATGAAAGATCAATCTGGTATCAACGGTAAATGGGACGAATGGATGTCAGTGTTCGGTAAATACAAAACCCTGGTCACCTCAGTATTGGTATCAATGGCCGTGTTTGCAGCAATTTTGACCTTGTGCGGGTGCTGCTGCATCCCATGTATCCGCTCAATGGTGGACAAAATAATTAGTACCGCCATAGCACCTTCTACTCCCCTGGGCCAACAACTCGCCTTGCTATCCTTAGAAAACAACCCAGACATTGAAGAAGGCGAAGAAGAAGCGGCAGCAATGGACACTTTCCCGACAGCACCACCAGTACCACCGTATGGCAGAATGTGGGAAAGAGAGACAGAAGCCTAAAACAGCTGACATAAATGTACATAAACAATAGCGTTGGTTTGTTGCCCCAATCATTAGAATGGGGCAAAAGGGGGATTGAAGGATAAAAATAAGGCAAATGTGGCAGTGAATATAAGAAATAGTGGGCGTGGAAAAGTACAGTACTGTGTTAAAGTCCAACTGCTGAGCAGCCTCAGTGGAAATATACGGTGTCAATACTGTGTGGTACAAAACGCGGGGTCAACCAGATTAAGAACAGAGGCATCCTGTTATGTCCAAACTGATAAGCCAAAAGGTTGCAGAACTCATCACTAAATCACCCACCAAGCAGGCGCAACAGTTCACAAGGGCAGTCTTGTGAGTGAAAGCAAATAAGGAAGTAAACAAAAGCGCGCCAAAGGCTAACCTAAGAGTTGCTAGGGTCAGCAAAGGCAGATTAAACCACAAGAGAGCAGCAAAGGTGGGGGCTCCGCTAGGAACAGTATATAAGCAGGATGTATTCAGTACTCTGGACTCACTGACAGTAGTTATGGATTATTTGCAATTTGGTGGTGTATATATATATTTTTTTAATTATATAACACCTTGAATTCCAGGGGGGGGGCGCGGGGCTCCGTTGGCAGGGCGCAGTGCCCCTCCAAGACAATGGTAGGGGAAACACTGGATAGTGTTTAATCAACGATAGGTTTCCCCCCCCCTCAAAGGTGATTGGTTCACTGCATTGCAGGTATTATTGTGATTGGCTTTTGGGCCACATCAAAATTAGCAGCCTGTCCTCCTACAAAAAACGACCAAATAGGTCGATTGTTTAAGCACCAGATTACGACCCATAGCCACATTTTAAAGTGTAGCACCTCTAGTGGTCGTGTAAGAAACAACATGCTCCCGTTTATTTACAAATAACCCTCTCTGGAAAATCCTAAATTGTAGAACAGTTTGGCCATTAAAATGCTTTTTGATTAGATTTCTAGCGAGAAGTGTATATTGTACTTTTATAATCCACGTCCAGTGGAAGTGTAGGATCTATAGTTTGATAGATATTACGAAGATGATTTGAGGTCTCGCCAGGATAACGTGTATATGCGGCAGCTTCCATGTAAAGTTAGCGTGGGTGAAAACAGTATTTCCGGTCTCGAAGTTTTCATAATAAAACCGGATATATTCCCCTCACTGTCAAATGATTACACAGTGATATCTGCATTACTCATCCACTAAAAAACATCAGTTTATCCTTGTTAATTACACAATATTGATTGGTTTAAATGGTGTACAATGCTTTTGTGTTTTTAACCTTCGAGTCAGAGAAACAAATAGTTTTTTAGGAGTTTAGACACTACAGTTTCCGAAGACACTACACTACCCAGAATCCCCAGCTATCGTTTGGGACTACAACATCCGCCTTGCTTTACAAACCCCGTGATTAGTCATCAAGCCCTGTGATTGGATGTTGGAGTGGCAGTGCGACAAGGTTACGCTGTCAAACAGCTCTTTGAAATGGAATGGAACCACGGCAGACTTTCCAAAACTGGAATTGGACGGGTCCAGCCCCCGGCTCCAGCTTCCCTCCCCCCCCCAGAACTACACATGCTGGCTATTGTGTGTTTCGCAATATATGGCACGTCTCTTTATAAGACGTAGAAGTTGGCAGTATTAAACGTGTACACCTTGGAGGTTTAGGGGATACGAAACACAGTGGTGTTATCAATTGTAAAACATATAATTAATAAATGGTGAAATAATATACCCACATGACACCTAAGGTCAGAAGAGCTTTATTTGACAGATGGTTTTATGTCTACCCCTCCTGTTGTTCATTGATAAGCCGGAAACATGCACTTGTCAAGGTTCAGAGGCAAATTTTGCAAATATGGCAGTAGCCATCGATCATCTTAAGATAAGATAAGATATACTTTATTGATCCCAAGTTGGGAAATGTTTTTGTTACAGCAGCATGTACTACTTTGTTCTACTCCACTACAATTCAGAGGTTAACCTGGTATTTTTACTCTACTACATTTATTTTCGTTACTTTGCAGATTCTGATTAATGATGTGAAATATAAACAACCCTTAAATCAGACTTTAGTTACACCTGAGTAAAATTCAGCCTTATCAGTTTGTCTGTTTTGCACATCCTCCTGTTAATATCTTTGGACGTCCTGCACTAAACTGTTTTATTGTAGAGATCACTACAGTATCTTCTAGATATTTTCCATTCTATATTTCTATCATTGACCCCTATTTTGTATGTAGGCTACTCTTAATATTTAAATGTTTTCATCAATAACTAAATAAATATAACTTATTCAACAACTACATTCAATAACGTGCTTTAACCACTAGGAGGTGCGGTTTAGACCAGTGGTCTAGTTAATAAAACATAATAATATCGTACATAATATGATTATTCACTTTATTGTGAGTTTAAAACAGAACGGTAAAGGAAAATACAGTTTCAGTCTCTCGATGTGAAGCTTATGCATTGTACCATGAACCTGTATAGACCTGTAACAGTCAACTGCATGAGGAGTTGGAAAGGTAGTTCAGAAAATCAGTAATATCTTTAAAAAGCTGTGCACCGTTATGGTGTAAATACAGACTATCTACTAATTGGATCAAATATAAAAGTCAGCCGAATTAGTGTTGATACTGCAAGGAGACGTATTGTGTGAAAAGAAATGGAAGATGTTGTTTAATTGTTGATATATTTATGGTTCACGTCACGTATTCAGTTTTGGCGGCATCTCTTCCAGTTTGTCAAAAGGTCTTCTGATCAGGGCTCTATAAATACATATCTAGGGCAGATATGTAATATTTAATGCAGCCGAACCGTGTATTACAATGCCGTTATGTGATGACCTTCAAAGAGAAAAGCAAGAACACTCGGAATAAAGTATTATTATTATTATTTTTAATGTTTTCCGATTTCATATCACATAAACACCATATCCCGACGTGCATTGCGGCGTGATTTTAGCCTATCAAAACCTCTGAAAAAAGAAATGTGTCTCTCAGAATCGAAAGAGAAAAACCTATGGGAAAAACACAAAAGCATTGTACACAATTTAAACCAATTAATGTCGTATAATTAACTAGGATAAACTGATGTTTTTTTAGTGGATGAGTAGTGCAGATATCACTGTTAAATCATTTGATCATTGGTTTTATTATGAAAACGGCGAGACCGGAAATACTGTTTTCAACCCGTAACTTTACATGGAAGCTTGCCGCATATACACGTTCTCTTGACGAAATCTCAAATCATCTTCGTAATATCTATCAAACTATAGATCCTACATATCGACTGGACGTGGATTCTAAAAGTACAATATATACTTCTCGCTAGAAATCTAATCATAAAGCATTTTAATGGCCAAACTATCCTACAATTTAGGATTCTCCAGAGAGGGTTATTTGTAAATAAACGGGAGCATGTTGTTTCTTACACGACCACTAGAGGTGCTACACTTTAAAACGTGGCTATGGGTCGTAATCTGGTGCTTAAACAATCGACCCATTTGGTCGTATGAGTTGGAGGACTTGTTGAAAATTAGACGCGCTGTCATCCTCTCATACTGACACCTGACACCACACATACACACGTAGGGAGAGCCGGGACGAAAGTAACACGGGACGAAAGTAACACGGGACGAAAGTAACGGAGCGATTTTATCCGAGCCCAAACAACTTTTACCGGCCAAATTACGTCAGAATTATCAGCATTCAATACTTAACAGACCTACTAAATATCAGGTTTAACTGTCAGGAGTAGCTAGTGTTGTCACGATACCAACATTTTGGTTTCGATAAAATAAATGACAATAATTCGTATTAAATTAAATTAATACATTTCTTACAGACAGGCCTCGTGGTGTCCGTAGGCTTGCCCTCACTGTCAGAGCAACCTGATCTCACCAGAATGCGTGACTCCACCACGACTTCTTAACACCACAATGCTTGGTGGAGTCACGAACTGTGTTACATTTACGTGTCGGCACCACGCAAACAACCCCAATGTAAAGTGAATGAGGCTCCTTTGTCGTGGTGCACACACGCATTTCTACAACGTCCCGCAGTGAGCTTTTATTCTATACAACGTTTTTTAAATCTACTTTATAGCGTGTAGTAACTCACGGGAGGCTTCTTTTATTTTATTTGTATTCATAATTATTTTTATTTTTCGTCAGAATGTAAAAATTACATTAGTTACGAATTTGTGTTCTCAAAAAACAGTGCATTGTGTGTAATGCAACTGTGATTTTTATTAAATTTGTTAGTTTTTAAGGAAGGCCAGAGCTTCAGCTGTGTCAAATAGATTGTTCCCTTCAGTTAACGTTATTTAAAAGATAATGATCATGTCCCCTGTATTGTATTACGAGCGTCCATTCCCATTGGATAACGGGGAATTTTACACCCGGAAGTAAGTAGCCTATTCTCCTTACTGTCGATTGATTTTACAGTGATATCTGCACTACTCATCGACTAAAAAACACCAAATTGTCCTTGTTAATTACACAACATTGATTGGTTTGAATTGTGTGCAATGCTTTTGTATTTTTCCCCTTCGATTCGGAGAAACAAATGTTTTTTCGGAGTTTTAGGATGGCCGAAGACACTACACTACCCAGAATCCTCAGCTATCGTTTGGGACTACACCATGTGCTTAGCTTGACAAACCCCGTGATCAGTCCTCAACCTCTGTGATTGGATGCGCGACGTTTACACAGAGCGTCCAAAAGGACTTTGAAATGGAATGAAACCCATCGACGGCACACTATTCAAAACAGGAATCGAACGTGTCCCACCCCCCTCCCCCCCTTAGGTCACAGGCTCCTCCAACAGTGCTACGCAATAAAACAGATACACAGAAAAAATAGTGAAATAGTGCAATAAGAGTCTATATACAAGTGATTGGAATATGATATATTAGATAAATAATTTCTAAGTAGCAGCCAGATGAATGTTATTTCTAAATTCAGGTGTTTAATAATCGTATAGCCTGTGGGATGAAGCTGTCTCTGTGTCTGGTGGTTTTAGTCCGGATGCTGCGGTACCGCCTGCCAGACTGCAGCAGACAGAACAGTTTGTGGCTGGGGTGATGGGGTCTTTTATAATCCTGAGGGCTTTCTTTAAGGTTAACCTGGTATTTTTACTCCACTACATTTATTTTAGTTACTTCACAGATTTGGATTAATGATGTGAAATATAAACAACCCTTAAATCAGACTTTAGTTACACCTGAATGAAATTCAGTGAAGGTGATTGTCAAGTGCCAACAATCAGGCAAGATATTTGATAGTTGGTGCTTGAGAAGACTAAATATTTATCTGCAGATCCGTTTAAAGCATATTCATTACTCGTTATTCTCTAATAGTTCATTAAAGACTGTATATAATTGCTATTTTGCACATCCCTTTCAAGATTTCAAGATGTTCTAAGGTTTATTGACATATCATATACACAATAGTGTAGTTATGCAATGAATGAAAAACTTGGGTCACAGGTTCCTCAACAGTGCATTACAAGACATCTATCAATGTGTGTGTATACTTCCACCATTACACTTTCGTATTCTGCACATTTCTTTAAATAAAGCCTTATTAGTTAGCACATCCTCCTATCAGGCACTAAACTGTTTTACTCTAGATATCATTTGAGTATCTTCTTGATATTTTCTATTCTATATTTATATAATTGACCTTCTACTTTCCCACTATTTTGTATGTACTCTTAATATTTGAATGTTTTCATAAAATATAACACATTCAAAAGTGCTTTACAAAAATGAAGGACATTAAGAAAAAGGCATTTTAAACAGTCATTAAAAAGCAACACAATCTTCCTGCATTGCAATTACTCTAAACGTGTAATAACGTGCTTTAACCAGTAGGTGGTTTGGGTTAAAGCATAGGTTAAAAGGCTGTCAAGTTTACAGTGTTAACAAAATAAAATATACTGCTGTTTCCGGTTTAGTTTACGACGAATATTATTTTGTTATTGTTTTGATATTTGTAACACAAAAGCGATGGAAAAAACCAAAAACCAAAAAAAGATGGTCTTAACATGACCCAGTCGTCTAGTAGTTAATAAAAAACAATAATATCAAAACAAAATATTACTACTAACTTTATTGTGAAATTAAAACAGAACGGTAAAAGAATAGTTTCCGGTCTATTCTGATGCCCGATCTCTGTAGATAAATAAAGAACTAAGACAGATGTGTAATATTTAATGCAGCCAAACCATTTATTACAATGCATTCATGTGATGACTTTCAAAGAGTAAAGCAAGCACTGCTGAATAAAGTATGATTTTCTCTTTTTTCATATGGAATGCAGTTGGAGGTCAACCAATCAAAGAGCTTGAGGACTGATCACGGGGTTTGTCAAGCTAAGCACATGGTGTAGTCCCAAACGATAGCCGTCCAAAAACTCCGAAAAAATATTTGTTTCTCCGAATCGAAGGGGGAAAATACAAAAGCATTGCACACAATTCAAACCAATCAATGTTGTGTAATTAACAAGGATAATCTGGTGTTTTTTAGTCGATGAGTAGTGCAGATATCTCTGTAAAATCAATCGACAGTAAGGAGAATAGGGTACTTACTTCCGGGTGTCACATTCTCCGTTATCCAATGGGAATGGACGCTCGTAATACAATACAGGGGACATGATCATTATCTTTTAAATAACGTTAACTAAAGGGAACAATCTATTTGACACAGCTGAAGCTCTGGCCTTCCTTTAAAACTAACTAATTTAATAAAAATCACAGTTGCATTACACACAATGCACTGTTTTTTGAGAACACAAATTCGTAACTAATGTAATTTTTACATTCTGACGAAAAATAATTATTAATACAAATAAAATAAAAGAAGCCTCCCGTGAGTTACTACACGCTATAAAGTAGATTTAAAAAACGTTGTATAGAATAAAAGCTCACTGCGGGACGTTGTAGAAATGCGTGTGTGCACTACGACAAAGGAGCCTCATTCACTTTACATTGGGGTTGTTTGCGTGGTGCCGACACGTAAATGTAACAAAGTTCGTGACTCCACCACGCATTGTGGTGTTAAGAAGTCGTGGTGGAGTCACGCATTCTGGTGAGATCAGGTTGTGTCAGAGATATAGCTAAAATACATAAAAATTTCGCTTCTGGCGTCTTTTTTGGAAACAAGCCGAGGCGCAGCGGCAGTTGCACTCCCACTTGCAGCCATGCTTCTCGTTTTCTCACATGCTCTGGCAGCTAGCGCGTGCACGAGAGAGGAGAGGAACTTAGAGCGTGCTTGAGAGGGAGGGACTGCAGGCACAGCTGCAGTGCAGGGAGTGGAAGCACTGAGCGCTGAACACACACGGCTCTCAAAACTGCGCTTTCTCTCGGCAGGGTATCGCGGTATACCTTTCAAGTATCGGTACACCATGCAACACTAGACAGGAGTCAGTGTCTCTCCCCCAAACTCACATACAATTCTGTATGAACTGAAGAGCCGCATGACACTAGGCAAAGAGCCGCGGGTTGGCCACCCCTGCCGTAGAGGATGCTATTGCAGTAGTCGAGTCGTGAAGTGATGAATGCATGAATCAGGGTTTCAGCAGCAGAGGAGGAGAGTGATGGGCGGAAACGGGCAATGTTTTTGAGGTGGAAAAAGGCGGTCCTGGTGATGTGATTTATGTGGTGGTTGAATTTGAGCTGACTGTCGAAGATGACTCAGAGGTTGCGGATGTGAGGGGGGGAGATAGAGTGTGGCTGTCAATGGTGAAGTTGAAATTCTGGATGTCTTTGATACGGGATGGGGGGCCGATGATGATGATGTCTGATTTGGCACTGTTCAGTTGGAGATAGTTTGTTTGTATCCATGCTTTTATTTCTGAGAGTGGAGTGTGTTGTGGGGGTGATGGTTTTTGTTGAGATATAAAGTTGGATGTCATCGGCGTAGCAGTAAAATTGAAGGTTGTGGCGACGAATTATTTTGCCAAGGGGGAGCATGTAGAGCAGGGGTGGGGAACCTTCGGCCCCCGGAGGGACCATTTGGTACGGCCCTCGAGGTAATTTATAAACACACGCAAAAAAGAAAAAAAATTAAGAAATCTAGACCGCAAAATAATTAAACAAGTGAGTGCCTGTTTTTCCTGGCCAAGGTCAGGGTCCATGAACACAACACGAGCCTAACGTGTCATCACGTGGTATATGTCTCGTCTGACAGGGGTGCAGTTCTGACGGAGAGCACCGGAACGTGGCTCGGCACTTCAGATAAGGAGCCGTACACATGCTGCAGTTTCTGTGTGGCTGTGTCTTTAGTTGTAAACCCAGTGGCGATCTGTTCATCTGTCACACTGATCATGCAGTCAATAACTTTGTTGTTATTAGCATCTGGTTAGCTAGCTATGCTAACGAATATAAGAAGCCTTTTCTACAACCAGTGAGGTAAAGGCACATCTTTATATGATCACTATAGTTATAAAAAAATAAGAGAATAAAGTAAACAGGTATAAAATACTATATGACAGTAAAAAAAGTTATTAATAAGCAAGAGTGATTTGTAAAATATCCATAAAGAAAAGTAAATCTGTTTACAGTTATGTTTCAAATGGGTGTTGAGAGATGTTTCCATAGATCTACTAATGTTGCTCTCAAAGTGCACCAGATTGATGCTTTTAACTTCAATATTTCAAAAACAAATCTTCCCGGGGGAGCATGCCCCCGGACCCCCCTAGAGGAGCTTAGGTCCCCCCCCACTTAAATCATGTCCACATGGATAGGAAACTAAATACATTTGCACACATCTTGTGTCCATAACTTTCTGTTTTGGTGGTCATGCTACACCAGTCATGGTAAGATATCTGGATTAAGAGGTTGCTTTTTCTTTGCACAGCATGAAAGAAAGAAGGGTTGTGATTTTAGTATTTTTAAGCCGAGGTCAATCATTTGTACGGCCCTCGGAGGATGTTGAAAAAATTGAAATGGCCCTTGAGAGGAAGAAGGTTCCCCGCCCCTGATGTAGAGGATGAAGAGGAGGGGGCCAAGCATCGAACCCTGGGGGACACCTTGGGACAGAGGAGCGGTGGAGGAGGTGCAGTTGTTGATGTTGATAAACTGATGTCTGTCGGTGAGGTAGGATTTCAGCCAGGAGAGTGCAGTGTCGGTGATGTTGAGTGAAAAACTAGATGAAAAACACTTAAAATCACTTAAATATTATTTCTGTAAAACCTGACAAGTTAATAGAACTCAAACGTTTTTTTGAAACTGATTACATCGACATTTTTGAGTACCTTAACTTAAATGTTTTAAGTTAAAGTATAATCTTATCAATTGAGTTCTATTTACTAGTAATTTTTAAGTGACACAAACATATTGTTTTAAGTTAAAGAAACATGGATATATTAAGTTATTTAAACTAATAATTGTTGTTAACACTGTACATATAAAGATCAGGTATCTTTATACCTGATCTTGTGATTTGTGATATTGTGATATTCGGAGAAACAAATATTTTTTCGGAGTAAATCCCCAGCTATCGTTTGGACTACACCATGTGCTCTGTTTGACATCAAGTGATCTTCAAATTTCTCCCTGCAGAAAAAAAAAACATGGCCGAACTTCGTTTTATTCTCGGTGTAAAATGCCTATTTTAAAGTTAGTTTGGCCATTAAAATGCGTTTTGATGTCATTTGATGCGAGAAATATGAGTTGTTATTTCAGATTTTGTGTGCAGTGGATGTACATGATCTTTAGTTTGCTAGTTATTACGAAGATTACTTCAGGAAATCGCGACGTTTTCATTGTTACCAAGGTGGTTGCTAGGGACGCTGCTATCGATATTATTTCTGTTATGTTGTGTAACTGTTTAATGGTGTTATCTTTATTGCTACCCCCTTCCCCGTCAATGTATAGTGTTGGTCCACAGCGCAAACGTATTAGTTTAACAAAATCCGCATCTAAAGATAGCCTACGTTATTTTCCCCCTGTGCAATTCCAGTCTCACAGCACATCGTCATTAACAAATACCGGAAACAGTCCGAAAACATTTTAAAAATATAAAATACTTTATTCCGAGTGTGCTTGCTTTTCTCTTTGAAAGTCATCACATAACGGTATTTTAATACACGGTTCGGCTGCATTACATATTACATATCTGCCGTAGTTCTGTATTTATAGAGCCCTGATGAGAAGACTTATAGACAAACATGAGGAACTGAAAACGTGACGTGGATCATAAATATATCAGCCATTACAGGTTCAAAATAAAAGACCTTTGTAGTCTCATATGAGCTATCATCCCTCTGTGTCTTTGATACTGGACAGTTTTTGTTTTATTCTCATCTAAAAACAGGGATGATAGCTCATCAGGGTATATGCAGGAATCCTGAAGTCAAATTTAATACCTTTTAAGACCCTTTCCATACATTTTAAGACCTCATCGCAACTTCGAGTTCTAACCGGTTACATTGGCGACACACTTTATCTCACATTTACTATTGATTGTAAGATAGCACAACTAAACAGAGTGCAGACAGAATACTGAAGCCTCCTCTCCACATGAACTTCAACCTCTCTGTGAAGGTCAGGGTTAATGCAGCATGCTGCTTTGTTGCTTCTGTGTTCTTTCATTCCAGTAGAACTCCTCAGAAACCAGTATTTGACCAATAAACAAAACAATTGACAAAACTTTGAAATATTAAATATTAAACTTCATGAGCTTCAGCGGGGTAATGCCATATAGGAGCTCCCTCACAAATACCCAGGGGTTAAATTGGGCTGGGGCTGTCCGGGGCTAAGCCCGGCACAGAGGACGATGCTCTGACGTCATCCCCCTCACACATTTGTCATATGTTTACAAAAAACAATATATATGTTAAGACTTTTCTCGTTCTTAATATAGACTATATTTAGGGTAGATATGTGTTGACCTTACTTTAAAATAGCAGATCTCTGTGACCGGATATAGTTTGGCTTAGACCCCGGCCCCACGAGGGGCCTCATACAGAAAAATGCAAATGCAAAAAGTAGTACGTATGTAGTACATATGCCAGGCCTGTAAGTGGCGCTGCTGCCGCCACAAAATACACCAAAAGCAGCGAAGAAGACCCCGGAGCATGGTTGTCATGGTCGCCCTTCTGTTTATTCTCCGCGGTGGACGGCGTGTTCTCCTGCTGTATATCTCTCAGGTAGTCCACCAGCAGATAAACCCCCCCCCCCCCACAGAGCGGAGCAAGGCAACGAAACTTAAAATAAGAAGCAGCATTTTATGGCACGCTATGCATGGGGCCGCCTTGAGGGGGTTTCCCGACATGTTGTTTCAGTAAATTAAAGGGTGTTTCATGTTGTCGTTGCTGTGGACCTTCTTAATACCTTGGAAAATGCCGTTTAATACTTTTTAATACTTTTTAATAGCCTTAATTTTCGCTAAATTGATTTATCAACTTTTAATACTTTTTAAGACCCCGCGGACACCCTGCTCATATATGAGACTTCAAAGGTCTTTTATTTTGAAACTCTACATCAGAATGTCCTGATTTTTTCTAAGTGACTAGATGGGATGTCCTGCTATCACCCTGGAGTGAGATGAGTCTTTGATACTGGACAGTTTTTGTTTTATTCTCATCTAAACACAGTGGCAGTGTTTCCAGGATTCTACCGTAATGATATTCGCGCACCGCAATATCACGTGCGGGCTGGCTTGACTAGGTTTTCCCGAGTGGAGGCTGGCTTGACCGCAGTATTTCATCCGAGAGGAGCTATAATGGCGGGCTCAAATGAACGCATGGATGAGAGCAGTGAGGCACGTCGGGGGCGGAGCACATACGTGATGACGTCAGACAGATTCAGTAAAAACATTTGAGTACAATCCCCAGTATGACCCAAAGTGGATGAATACTGTATACACAATATTACAAATCAGTTCATAGTCATCAGAACATTTGCGGTGAATTAACTTTTATAAATGTTTGGGTTAAAACAACCCATATACTTCAAGAAGCTTGTACTGTTCGGTCTTACAGTGTGGATATATGCGTGCTCAATATTACTGAATGTTATAAAAATGTTAATAGATATTCTTAATTTTTGCATTTTAAAAATGGCCTGTTGAAAATCAATAAACGTCATTGACCCGGGTGTTACATAATAAAAATAATAATAATTTAGTTTAATGTTTAAATCCTCAGACCTCTCCCCCGCGGGACCGCACATAATCATAACCTCTGCAGCGCATCAATCTGCTGCTGAGCGCGCCACATTCGAAACGGCTGAGGTGAAGCTCTCTATACAGCATTTTCAATAACACTTCCTCAAGAGCGAAATCCAACGTCTGGAAGGCTTTTGGTGTCATCCCAGATGGAGACAATAACCAACATCCCACGCTTTTTGAGACAAATATGCAACTGCATGTGTTAATAATTGCACGTTTTCACTGCTCATATATAGGCTAGGTTATGCGGGTTCGGGTCGGGCTGCGGATCTTGTGCCGA
Organism: Pseudochaenichthys georgianus; assembly: GCF_902827115.2. Lineage (NCBI taxonomy): Eukaryota > Metazoa > Chordata > Actinopteri > Perciformes > Channichthyidae > Pseudochaenichthys > Pseudochaenichthys georgianus. The sequence continues at coordinate 3,338,570 of NC_047518.2, read as the reverse complement.
CTGGTCGGGTCGGGTTGCGGAACTAATTGCCAATATGTGCGGGTAGCGGGGCGGGTTCGGTATTGCACACAGATGGCCAGTCTGCCCCTGGGTCTTAAAAATCAGACCCGTGCAGGACTCTGCTCTTCAACACTACTTTGACGTTAGCTTGTCTATACTCGAGCATAGCAAATTTAAATTAACCTTAGCGATGCATAGTTACCTACATAATAAAATATCTCTATTTTGCATAATAACTAAAAATACAAGCAAAATGATTTTGGATCTCGGTATTTATATAATCCTGCGTTTGGCCATGATCTCATACCAATACATTTCCTAGTTAGATATCCTTACTCTTACAGCACAACTGGCTGTACAAAAACAGAAAAACAACCAATAGCATTTTAAGTTTTTCACTTCTGTTTATGGGAAATGTTAACTTTTACTGGAATGTTTGTTTTGTCTGTAGCACTGACTCAAGTTTTCCCCTCTTAGCTTCTACCCAAGTGTGTGCTTTTGAGTGTCTCCACTCAGACAAATCACAATGTGTTCATCACAGATAAAGAAGAGAAATATAGATTCAATATAGAACAATGAAAAAGTGCTTTTCTCTGCCTCTAACTTTCTATAGCTCTCAGTGTTTGGAGCCCCGAATCAGTCCGGGCACAGTTCCAGCTGCGTGCTATAGCAGAGAAAAGGAAGGCAGTGCTTTGTGCTGCGTGTGATGAATGACTTCTGTGAGCTAAAATTGTTAGAGCAGCACTTGTTTATAGCTGGGACATAATGTACCATAAATTCCACCTCCACTTTTCCAGCTGCAAGATAACATTTTATCCAATTCGCCAGTGCTTTCTCTGCTGATTAAAAGGCACTCTCAAGCAAACAGTTTTGCAGCCGCAGCTACATCGCTCTTTCTCTTCCACTCTTACAGTATCTCTACCCATTTTTCCGACTGTACCTCCCTTCCCTGTTTGGTCAGTCATATCTTTTCTATTATTTCCCATCTGTGTTTCCCTCCCACCCCATCGCTCTTCACTTCTATAGGAAAGGAGAGAGCCTCAAAGCTGAACTAACGGTGTACAAATGTGCTGCTTTTATGTGCATGCCTCCACACAGATACCTGCAGTGTTCTGCAACAGGAATATGCATTCAGATTGGGTTCATATCTTTAACTCTCAGCCAACGCATCTTGTCCAAACATTTCACCATAAGAGGAAAAAAGGCAGAGCTGTAATTTTTGCATGAAAAAACCTGCATGGATCTCAACAGTAAAACACATTTATTGTTATGAGCGGCTTCTAAAATATGCTGCAGTTGGCTCCTACTCGTTGTGCAATTACTGACTCCGGAGAGGGGGGCCGGTCACAGCGGGACATAATCAGTGTTCAACGTAAGGAGATATTCAAGGTCTAACCCAGGGGTCTCCAACCTTTCTCCACCTGAGGGCTACTTTGAACAAATGAAAGTGGCCAAGAGCTACTTGCATCGCATCGCTTACATTTATTCACATAGCACTCATCAGTTGAATTAAGCTACTTTTGTGTGAAATTGCAATACCTAAAGCTTATCAAACATCTTAACTTCACATCAAGGTCCAAGAAAATGACAATTTCTCACATATTAATATGGACAACATAGTAAGTACATCACTGAAGATTCACATACATGTCCAAGAGCAAAATACAATGTTTTCACTTCTTCTTATGGCCCACATAGTAAATACATCGCCTTAATCACCACCTTGCAAGCATCTTATGGCACGTGTGTAAAATAAGTGCATTCACTCTTTTTTAGTCAGTGAGATGACTGGCGCTGCATGGAGTCTACCATACAGGTGTATGCTGGACCCACTTAGGTTCACTCTAATAGAGTCATTTAAATGTTCATCAGTCGGTCTTGTTCTGTATTTAGATTTCATGACATTCATGCCAGAAAAAGCTGCTTCACAAAGGGATGTAGAGCCACATAAAGCAGAAATGTTCAGTGCTGCTTGGTGAATGTTCTTATAGTTTTCTGGGCGTATACAAGGCTCCAGAAATGTTGTGAGTTTTGCTGAGACTTCAGCTGAACATGATTTTGGAGATTTATAATCTCCACAGACACTGAACAGTGCAGCCATATGTTCTTCTTCTTCATCTTGACATTAAATTATAAACCATAATTAATCAATTGTATAGGTCTAGCCTCCCTATATCTGTGTGTGACATTTTTCCATCCTCAAAAACAAAAAACTAATACTTCTGCAGTCTAGCTGCAGCTTCAAGCAACGGCCTTCTGTTAAAGAAAGGACACTGAATGTCCTGAATGAGGCATCACACACAGGACTTGAGTCTGAACACAACAGACAACAGGAGTATTTACAACAGCATTATAAAAAACAAAAATAGTGCATGTGGGTGCACACTCACATTCTCTTTCTTACTGTTACATTAATCCCATTAATGTATGAGATTAAGTTAGCTTCATCTTCTCAATCAGTGATTAAGTGAATATTAAAGTTTCTATCAGGTCACTATCAGCCTGTCACTCTTATTAGTAGTTATTTTTCAGGAGTGGGCGGGGCTTGGAGGAACGGAGAGGAGACGGTGATTGTGGAAGCTTTCCTCCTGCCTTCACAAACTTTACTTCACTCAACTGAAAATAGCAAGAGGACATTCATACTCTGCAATCCAAGACTTGATTGAATCCACCAAAAACCTGACATTACGATAACGAGTGTTTTTCAAAAACACAAATCCCTCCCTGTGTGTCTCTGAGCCGCAGCGACGCGGCCTGATTCAGAGCGGGTCATTCTGCCGTTGGTTCTGACTGGTGCTGCTGGAGAAAGCAGACTGCTCCGTGTGTGGTGTCGCTGTGTTGCTGTCACGTCTGCTCCTTGATCTCTGCGTCACGGACCAATTTTATATTTGTGTGACGGAAACAATTCTAAAATAAAAACACTTTATTGTCCGGCCCCGGCTGAAAAATCAAGAAGTAACGCTACTACGCTATAATCGATAATCGAGCAGCGAGCTACTGAAAAGCTGCCCGCGAGCTACCGGTAGCTCGCGATCGACGTGTTGGAGACCCCTGCTCTAAACATTTCTTAAAAAGTCTGGAATTTTAGGAGGGGAGGTATTAAATGTGATTTGGGGCATAACGAATGAGTGTGTCTATTTTTTTTAATGTTTTATTTGACCGGTAACGTTATTTTATATCCTGCAACGTCCAATACCTATTTGCGCGTGAAATAGGTAGGCGAGCGCACACTCCGCTTAGTAGGTGTGACTGTGTGACTGTGATCCGCATTTTAAGGTAAAAGAAGAACGTGTTTATGCAGCTTCAGATTTGAAGGCTGCCGCGGACAAAAAGGAACACAGTTATAAAACTACTGTGTAAAACTGTGTTTTATGAAAACAACTTCTTAGCATGGCGATGCTAACCGGAACCATTAGCTACAAAAGGACGCTTGCAACACTTACACACATATCACAAATCCTGCTAAACCAGGGGTGGGGAACCTTTTTCCTCTCAAGGGCCATTTCAATTTTTACAAGATCCTGTGAGGGCCGTACAAATTATAGAACTCAACCTCTGCTAAAAAAAACTAAAATCACAGCCCATTCATTTCGCCTTTCTTTCATGCTGTGCAAAGAAAAAGCAACCTCTTAATCCAGATATCTTTCTTACGGCCCGTCTACACTACAGCGTCGACAGCGTCGAAAGCTCCAATCTGCCCATTCACTTTCAATGGGGTGACGTCACGTAGCCGCGCTTTTTCGCCGAACTGAATTGTGGGTAGCAGAGCGGTCCGTCTCAGGCGACAGCCCCAGTGAGATGATAGTGAACTGTTCATGAACTTGTCATGAAAAGTTCATGACATATTAGTGAACCATATTCATGAACAGCTCATAAACAGCTCATAACAAAGTTGATGAACTGTTCATGAAAGTGACATGAACATTAAATGACACTAGGGCAGTTCATGAACTACTCATGAAACTCCTGTGCTGGAATGGTTCATGAACAATTCATGGAATATGGTTTTAGGCAGGTTCATGAACAATTCATGAAATGGAGTTTTCAGTGAGTGTGTAGGGATATTCAACCAAGAACATTTAACTGTTCATGACAACTTCATGAACCGTTCATGAACAGTTCATACCCAGTCACTGAATATAATTCAATGGCTGGCTATGAACTGTTCATGAACTGTTCATGTACATGAACTGTTCATGAACCACTGACTGTGGGTCAATTGGCAACCATAGAAAACAACAATTATGTCAATCACAATGGAACTTTACTCAAATTAACATACAACATACATGTATACAGGTGGAGCACTACAATTAATCCTATCACTATTTGAAGCAGTTCTTGACACTCAGCTGCACAACATTTTTGTTACGGGTCCCAAAGCTTGGGTACCACAGCAACAATAAATGATTTCTGTAGAAAACAGAAAAGTGCAGCAGCAATAATTATACACAGGATCCGGTTGATCGTCTGGATTGCTTCTGAGGAGGGGGCGGAAGTGTCCCCCCTAAGGTAACCCAGATGTCACCGCTCACCTGCCAAAGGTTCCACCTTGGCGCTACTTACTCGTACTGCTTCTCAAACAGATAAACCATAAAATGATATGAATGTCACCAAAATAAATACAGATAATGTTCAGTTTCAAATTCACTATTGTTTTGTTTTAAGATTAAAAGTTTAAAAAAAGAAAGAAATGTTCAAATAGTAGATGAATATTCAAGAGGTCTTTAAAAACATCACACTGATCATCAAAAGTTCATAAAATGCTCATGAATATTCAAAATATTCTGAACTTGCCACAATCATCCAAATTCATGAAATGCTCATAGTCATGAAAAGTTCATGAAATGCTCATGCAAACTTTTTGGGGTTTTAATTATAATGTTGTGATTGGCTGGATCATGAAAAGTTCATAAATTGCTCATAAAAGTCTGTCATGAGCAAAACAGGAACTTTATATGAATGAACAATGTTCATAAACATTTCATGAACTGCTCTTTAAAATGGTTCATGAGCATTTTAAGAATTTTGGTTCATGAACATGACAAGTGAACATATAATGAGTTGTTCATGAATGTTTCATGAGTGCTCATGAACAGCTCATAAAGTCATGAACTCCATCTCGCAGGGGCGAAGTTGAACAATGTTCAACTTCTGTCGCCTGAGACGCCGGAGTAGCCAGCTCCAGCCAATCAAATCCCGTTTCCCAAAATCCGTAGCCAATCAAAGCTGGGAGAGATATCCCGCCGTTCATTTCTATATTTCAAAAAAAGTCGGAGGAGAAACTAACTATCGCCGTAGCAAATCACCCGGTTTTGTATGACCAGACCCTCTTCACCTACCGGGATACAAACCGGAGGAACCAGGCATGGAGGGAGGTGGCAGAGACAGTGGGGGAAACTGGTAGGTTTTCGCCTGTTTGGGGAGTTTATATATATATTGCTCGCATAAAATCCCCGGGGGTTTTTGCTCTGTATGTCGGGGGCGGGAGATTCATGTGATTGGTTGTTGGTCGTGTTGCTTGAATAAAATCCCCAAGCTCCAGACACGCCCAGCTCCAAGCTATTTTTGGAGCTGTAGTGTGGACGCTCCGTGAATGTTGAAGTTAAAAGCATCAATCTGGTGCACTTTGAGAGCAAAATGAAGAGATCTATGGATACATCTCTCAACACCCAGATGAAACAGAACTGTAAACAGATTTTCTTTTTCTTTATGGATATTTTACAAATCACTCGTCTTTTAAACTGTATTCTTGTTTATTAATAACAACCTTTTTGTACTGTCATATAGTATTTTATACCTGTTTTTCATGTATTCTCTTATTTTTTTTTAATAACTACAATGATCATATAAAGGTGTGCCTTTACCTCACTGAGCTGAGGTTATCAGCCTCTCAGTCTGTCAGGAGAGAGCTCTCTTCCACCTGGTTGTAGAAAAAGCTTCTTATATCCTTTAGCATAGCTAGCTAACCAGATGCTAATAACAACAATACACGTAAGGTGTCTCTCGCTCGCTCGCGCCAGCATAAAGCAGACACTTCACCTCTCTATCTAGGAGGGAGAGGCCAGGAGCAGCACAGTGATCCAACTGAACAGCAAGTTCATTTATATATATATTAAATAAAGTGGGACTTAAATTGCAACCCTGACGGACGCCTCTTCTCTGGGGGAAGAATTCAGTTTGTTTGTCTCCAATTGTAACAGGACACTTATTCCCTAAATACATTGATTTAACCAGATCGTACATGTTGCCCCCTATACCAGGGGTTCCCAACCTTTATTGTGCCAAGGACCGGCAGATACATTAAAAACAAATTGCGGACCGGTTGTCAATTTTAACTGATTTTAATATTTACTCACCACCAGAGCAACAGAGGCTAATTGTATGTAGGCCTAACAGCCTGAAAACATACTAGAACAGGGGTCTCCAACCTTTCTCCACCTGAGAGCTACTTTGAAAAAATGAAAGTGGCCAAGAGCTACTTGCATCGCATCGCTTACATGTATTCACATAGCACTCATCAGTTTAATTAAGCTACTTTTGTGTGAAATCAATACCTAAAGCTTATCTAAAATCTTAACTTCACATCAAGGTCCAAGAAAACGACAATTTCTCACGTATTAATATGGACAACATAGTAAGTACTTCACTGAACATTCACATAAATGTCCAAGAGCAAATTACAATGTGTTCACTTCTTCTTATGGACCACATAGTAAATACATCGCCTTAATCACCACCTTGCAAGCATCTTATGGCACGTGTGTAAAATAAGTGCATTCACTCTTTTACAGTTAGTGAGATGACTGGCGCTGCATGGAGTCTACCATACAGGTGTATGCTGGACCCACTTAGGTCCACTCTAATAGAGTCATTTACATGTTCATCAGTCGGTCTTGTTCTGTATTTAGATTTCATTCATGCCAGAAAAAGGCTGCTTCACAAAGTAGAGCCAAATAAAGCAGACATTTCCAGTGCTGCTTGGTGATGTTCTTATAGTTGTCTGGGCGTACAAGGCTTCAGAAATGTTGTGAGTTTTGCTGAGGCTTAAGCTGAACATGATTTTGGAGATGTATAACCTCCATCTCCATCTCCACAGGATCGACACTGAACAGTGCAGCCATCTTTTCTTCTTCTTCGTGTTGACATGAAATTATAAGCCATAATAAATCAATTGTATAGGTCTAGCCTCCCTATATCTGTGTGTGACATTTTTCCATCCTCAAAAACAAATACTTCTGCAGTCTAGCTGCAGCTTCAAGCAACGGTCTTCTGTTAAAGAAAGGACACTGAATGTCTTGAATGAGGCATCACACACATGACCTGAGTCTGAACAAAGCAGACAACAGGAGTATTTACAACAGCATTATAAAAACAAAAATAGTGCATGTGGGTGCACACTTACATTCTCTGTTTTACCGTTACATTAATCCCATGAATGTATGAGATTAAGTTAGCTTCATCATCTCAATCAGTGATTAAGTGAATAATAAAGTTTCTATCAGGTCACTATCAGCCTGTCACTCTTATTAGTAGTTATTTTCAGGAGGGGGCGGGGCTTGGAGGAACAGAGAGGAGACGGTGATCGCGGAAGCTTTCCTCCTGCCTTCACAAACTTTACACGCGTATTTAACTGAAAATAGCAAGAGGACATTCATACTCTGCAATCCAAGACTTGATTAAATCCACCAAAAACCTGACATGACGATAACGAGTGTTTTTCAAAAACACAAATCCCTCCCTGTGTGTCTGAGCCGCAGCGACGCGGCCTGATTCAGAGCGGGTCATTCTGCTGTTGGTTCTGGTGCTGCTGGAGAAAGCAGACTGCTCCGTGTGTGGTGTCGCTGTGCCGCTGTCACATCTGCTCATTGATCCCTGCGTCACGGACCAATTGTATATTCGTGTGACAGAAACAATTCTAAAATAAAAAAACTTTATTGTCCGGCCGCGGCCGAAAAATCAAGAAGCAACGTTACTACGCTATAATCGATAATCGAGCGGCGAGCTACTGAAAAGCTGCCCGCGAGCTACCGGTAGCTCGCGATCGACGTGTTGGAGACCCCTGTACTAGAACAATATGCATCCAAAACAACAACGTTTTAAAAAGAACCAGTGTAGTTTTTTGGTTTTTCGGAAAAACGGAAAACCGACGTTATTCAGTTTTTAAACCAAAACGGGAAAACAGATAAATCAACGTTTTGGTTTTCTTTGTATGATTTACGGATAATCCAGTGAATGCTGGGAAAACGAGGAGAAGGCGCATTATGAAGGAGATGTTCATTCATTAATTTTGACTGACTGCATGAAGGAGATCGCAGGAAATGACGACAGAACAGCTACAACAGATTTTGGTTCTTTTGGGGAGGTCGAGATAAATCATATTGTTTGGTGGATGCAGTTTGAACCAGAGTAGCAGAATGGAGGTCGGATCGTCACCAAAATAAATAAATAAGTGGTCCGAAAAAGATTAATGACAAAATAAATACACATAGCCTTCCTCAGGCAGTAGGCTTGTTTGAGACACCTTGCGGCTCGCCTCGAAAGTAGACGAGAGTAGCCGATCGCAGCCGGGGGAGGTGTCAAAAAGCTTGTCTTAAGTCGGACAGCTCGGACTCGGAGTCGGCTTGACTGGCTGGGTTTGCAATGGCGGAAATTCCATGTTACCCACTGTAGACAAAGGTGATCTCCATTGCTTTATATAGGTTTGTTAATTCAGTCATGATGATGAACCACACCAGTGACTGGGTTCCATAATTAGAAATGCTCCTCCCTCTTAATGTTTGCAAAACTGATAGGTGGACAGGCCCTTCAGATCCGCACACATGAAGCTTCATGAGCATGAATTGAACAGACCTGCTGCTGTGTTAACTCTTTAGCTGCCACTTTAAGCTTTATGATGTGTACAACATGGATGTCATTTGATTTAATCTTGCCATTTTAAAAGATGTATTCAATAAATAAGGTTAAACCAAATCATTACATTACAATAGATTTTATTTTAATGATTCGGTTTAACTTAAAGAGAAACTTTATTGTTATTGCACATATTACAGGTACTGAGACAACGAAATGCAGTTTAGCTTCTAACCAGGTGCAACAAGCAGTGAAGTGGAAAGTAATGTACACAATCTACAGAATAACATATAGAATGAATTGAATGATGAATAAACAGTGGGGTATGAATACACTAGATATCAGCCTGTGAGCAGTATGAACAGTGTGTATGAATATGCTAAGATATATAAAGTATGAAAACGGTAAGCAGTATAGTATAAAATATATAGATATTAATTTCATGATGATAAACATTGTGGAACAATGATGAAAAATGGGAATGGATGTGGCGACGTAAAACTGACACAAAACAACAACAAACTTTTGCCAGCCAATTGGAGAGTTTCATCAGCAGCACGTGGTAAAAACCACCAATGAGCGCTCAGCTCGAGATACCAGCGAGCCGTTTCCCATCAAGCATTTCGCTTCCGCAGCTCGTGGAGAGCAACTGCGCCAAATCGCCTTGCTCTCAAGGCTGCGGGCGTCTTTGTCCCGCGAGATTTCAAAGTCTCATGTGGGCGAGCCTCCAGAGCAAGTCGGACAAAATGACTAACCATCATGCAACGCACTAGCAAGACGTTGATCGCAACTGCGCAGGTCTGCGCAGGTGTTGCTTGTCTCAAACAAGCTTAGTGTGTTTGTACCGGGGACAGGAGACACACCCTTGATGAGAGACTGTAAGAAGTGATCGGGGAATCCCCCCCGGCGTGGAGTCATGACGACTGGATCTGAATTATGTTTTTGTATTTGGTGGTTTGTGTTCCAGCTGTCGATCAGCTGTGCGCAGCGTCTCCACTGCAGCCTGTGCGTCTCAACGGTCTCAACCCCCCCCCGCAGCAACCCTATATCCACCAGTTAAAGGAAATACAACTAATGTGTTGTGTTATATTAGCTGTACAATTGACCACATATGGTGTTCTTAGCTTCCACACCTCCTGTGTTTTACGAGCGACTTATCAAGTCTTAGCAAACGGCATAAAACACGATTAAACATGATAGTATATAAAACCGGTGACTAAAGCCGGTGTGACTTTTGTTGCCGTCTGTGAGGAAAATAAATGGGGCTCAGAGCCTCAGGATACTGAAATCTGTATTTTTTAAATCTTTTTTTCCTTCTAATTTGTTATTCTTTTCAAAATAACACACTGTTATTTACTCACCAATAACACTCAATTATCCTTGCTTTTATTTATTGGTTTAATTCCATAATCTCTGGCTTTGTTGGCGTCCGTCAGGAACTGAATTTCAAAATAAAAATAACCGGAAACAGACGTAGGCATTTCGAGCGATTACCCAAGATCCTCAGCTATGGTTTTAAGCTCGCTTATTGGATGTGTTAGCCGCAATGCATTCTGGGATTTGGTGTTTATATTATATGAAATCCGGAAAACATTTAAAAAGAATAAAATAATACTTAATTCAGAGTGTTCTTGCTTTTCTCTTTGAAAGTCATCACATAACGGCATTGTAATACACGGTTTGGCTGCATTGTATATTACAGATCTACCGTAGTTCTTTATTTATAGAGCGCTGATGAGAAGACCTTTGGAAAAACTGAGAAAATGCCGCCGAAACTGAATACTTGACGTGGATCATAAATATATTCAACAATTAAACAACATCTTCAATTTCTCTTCACACATTACGTCTCCTTGCAGTATCAACACTAATTCGGCTGACTTTTACATTTGATCTAATTCACAGATAGGTTATATTTACACCATAACGGTGCACAGCTGATATAAAAGGACTGTAGTTTTTAAAGACATTACTGATTTTCTTTGAATGTAAATACTGAGTCTGAAATAGTATAGCAATATGCTGTAAAATTATGTGAAAGCATGAATAAAACGGGTCCTACACTAATAATACACAGTTATTATGGCTGTGTGTACCTTGTGTGCACCGCCTAGTGGTTAAAGCACGTTATTGAATTATTGTTTTTATGTGTTATAATATAACACATAAAAACAATAAATGTACTCTTAATATTTTTTTCATCAAATATTAAAAATATGAAGAGTACATACTTTCATAGGGGGAAAGTAGAAGGTCTGTGATAGAAATATAGAATATAAAAAATCAAGAAGATACTATAAGTGATCTCTACAATAAAACAGTTTAGTGCAGGATGTACAAAGATATTAATAGGAGGAGGTGCAAAACAGAAAAACGAATGAACCTTTATTTAAACATTAAGGCCCTGACACACCAAGCAGTCACCAGAGGACTAGCCGACGCTGAAGTCGGCTGTTGCCTGGCCGTGTTCTCCTGCGTTTTGGCCATGTGTCGCACGGGAACACACCGCACCGACTTCAGTGCGTGTGTGGCAATAACTCTCCTTACCAGCAGGTGGCGGTAGTGTGTATTCGTCATTCAAAAGAGGCAACAACCGGAAGACAGAGAAGAAGAAGAGTATCTTTTCTCCGTAATATCATACAAAGCTGGCCTCTCCTGGATCAAGGTGATGAGCAGGTCTTCGTTTGCATCATTCCAGATCGCCATGATGAGATGAAAATGAATAGCAGTCTGTGTGTGCCTTCTTAAATCGTTTGTTTACGTCCCTCATTTCCGCTTCGCTTCTCATGCACTGATTTGTTAGCTGAACAGCCAATCAGAGTGATTATTTGGTCTGGCAGTCCAAATAAGGCGTGTCACGGTCGACGGTGCGGGACACACCAACCTGACTACGGCGCCGCGAATGCCCGACAGCCTCTGACGGCCTCTGACTCCCAAAATCGGGTTGGTGTGTCAGGGCCTTTAAATAACAGATTAAGGTCTTCTTTTAAATAAAAAAACAACTTTGGGGGTATCTATCTACAGATAAATATTAAGCCTGACAAAGTACTTAACGTCTAATATATTGCTTTCCTGCAATGTTAACTATGTTGAAGCACTTATTTTAACTGATATTATACACATTAATTATACTCTTATGTATGTAGATAGAATAAGAAATGTGCAGAATATGAATATGTTTAATGGTGGAGGTATACACACATATTGATAGATGTCTTGTAATGCACTGTTGAGGAACCTGTGACCCAAGTGTTTCATTCATTGCATAACTACACCGTAGTTGTGTATGATATGTCAATAAACCTTTGAAAATCTTGAAAGGGATGTGCAAAATAGCCATAATATACAGTCTTTAATGAACTATTAGTAGAGAATAACGAGTAATGAATATACTTTATTACTCGTTTCCATTCATGTCAATTGCAGATACATGTTTAGTCTTCTCAAGCACCAACTATCAAATATCTCTCCTGATTGTTGGCACTTGACAATCACCTTACCTGAATTTTACTCAGGTCACGTGTAACTAAAGTCTGATTTAAGGGTTGTTTATATTTCACATAATTAATCAGAATCTGCAAAGTAACTCAAATAAATGCAGTTGAGTAAAAATACCAGGTTAACCTCTGAATTGTCGTGGAGTAGAATTACAAAGTAGCAATGAGCTGTCATGTGGGTATATATTAATGCTATATATTAATGCTGCGCATTATGGACACAAGCGATTTTCACCCATTTATTAATTATATGTTTTACATTTGATAACACTAATGTGTTTAATACTGGCAACTTCTAATTGTGGGAAAAACGAAAACGTTCAGTAGAGACGTCCCATAGAACATTTTGCGAAACACAATAGCCAGCATGTGTAGTTCTGGGGGGGGTTTCGATTCCAGTTTTGGATAGTTTGGTGTGGTTTCGTTCCATTTCACACAGCTGTGACTCTGTGTAACTTTACAGGGACTGTAGTCCTAAACGATAGCTGGGGATTATGTCACGATTCTCAGGTTATGTCACGTTTGTAGTTTTGTCTGTGTTGGTGTTTTTCTTGTCTTTGGGTTTCCTGTTTTATTGTGTAAAGTGTTCACCCCCGTTTCCTACCTGTCTGCTTTCTGTCTGTTTCCCTCCCTGATTACCCGATTGTGTTCACCTGTTGTCCTTGTGTTTCTCCTCCCCTGTCCAGCTGTGTCTTGTTCTGTGATTACCCTTCTGTGTATTTAGTCTAGTCTTCCCCTGTGTTCCATGTCGGTTCATTGTTTCCCCTCCATGTTATTCCACGGTCTGTGTTCCTTGTGCTGCTTTGGATATTTTGGATTCTGCCTTGTTTTTGCCACAGCTTTATTATTTAATAAAGCTCGCTTTTCGTTATTCTGCTTTTGAGTCCTACCTGCTTCACCCATTCGTAACAGAATGAACCGACCACATTTGGACTCAGCAGATTTTAATGTTTTGGCCCCGCAGGCGGAATGTCTTGGGTACTCTCTGGAGTACATTTTTTACACCTGGAAGAACGCCTCATCTAGACTGGGTAAAGAGGCTGCTTTGAAGGAGGCACGCCGGGAGGTTGCTCGCAAGCCCTGGCTCAGGAGCTTGTTGCCGGAGTGGCTACAAACCTTTACAAGTAGCCCTGAATAATTGTCACAAGCTTATAACCCTTTCCTGGGATCCGACTACTGTCCTGTTGAAGGTCCACAGAGTCTCCAAAAAGCCTCTAGGAGACGCAGGGTCAGGATTCCAGCCCGTGCTCCAACAGCCATGATCCCGGCTTCAGTTCCGGTTTCCACAGCCATGGATCCATGCACCAGTACCGGCCCGCAGAGCTATGTTTCCTTGCTCGATTACCTGGTCCACACAGCCATGGTCCAGGCCTCTGTTCCGGTTCCAGCGGCTCCAGTTCCAACCTCAGACCTTTTCTCAGGAACCCGTCTGGTGTTTGGAGGTCCACGGAGCCTCCAAAAGGTCTCTGGAAGATGCAAGGCCAGGATTCCAGCCCGTACTCCAGCGGCTCCGGCTCCAGTGCCGGTCCCAGCAGCCATGGTTCCGGCCCCAGTTCTGGCCCCAGCGGCCATGGTTCCGGCCCTGGTTCCGGCCTCAGCAACCATGGTTACAGCCCCAGTTCTGGCCCCAGCAGCCATGGTTCCGGCCCCAGTCCTGGCCCCAGTCCTGGTCCCAGCTGCCATAGTCCCTTCTCCAGTCCCACCTCTAGTCACTTCTCTAGTCCCTACTCAAGTCCCTTCCCAAGTCCCTTCCCGAGTCCCTTCTCTAGTCCCCTCTCCAGTCCCCTCTCGAGTCACCTCTCGAGTTCCATCTCAAGTCCCGCCTCTAGTCAATTCCCTAGTCCCATCTCTAGACCCTCCTCTAGTCACTTCTCGAGTCCCCTCTCGAGTTCCCTCTCGAGGTCCCTCCTTTAGTCCCTGCTCTAGTCCCTCCTCTAGTCCCCTCTCTAGTCCCTCCTCGAGTCCCCTCTTGAGTCCCCTCCTCTAGTCCCTCCTCTTGTCTCTCCTCTAGTCCCCTCTGGAGTTCCGTCTCTAGTTCCCCTCTCGAGTCACGTCTCAAGTCCCTACCCAATGTCCTGGTCTGTTGGAGGTTCCGCTGGGGGTCCTGCCAACTCCATGTCCTGTCCCGTTGGAGGCCCCGTCGACTACTCCTCTGCCGGGGGTCCTACCAATCGTATGTCTGTCCCGTTGGAGGTCCCGCCGTCTACTCTCCTGCCGGGGGTCCTGCCAGCTTCTTGTCCTGTCTCGTTGGAGGTCCCGCCGTCTACTCTCCTGCCGGGGGTCCTGCCAATCCTATGTCCTGTGCCGTTGGAGGCCCCGCCGACTACTCTCCTGCCGGGGGTCCTGCCAACCCTTTGTCCCGTCCCGTTGGAGGTCCCGCCATCTGCTCTCCTGCCGGGGGTCCTGCCAGCTCCTTGTCCCATCTCGTTGGAGGTCCCACCGACTGCTCTCCTGCCGGGGGTCCTGCCAACTCTTTGTCCTGTGCCGTTGGAGGCCCCGCCGACTGCTCTTCTGCCGGGGGTCCTGCCAGCTCCTTGTCCTGTCCCGTTGGAGGTCCCGCCGACTACTCTCCTGCCGGGAGTCCTGCCAACTACTCTTCTGCCGGGGGTCCTGCCAACCCTATGTCCTGTGCCGTTGGAGCTCCCGCCAACTGCTCTCCTGCCGGGGGTCCTGCCAATCCTATGTCCTGTTCCTCTGGGGGTCCCGCCGACAACTCTTCTGCCGGGGGTCCTGCCAACCCCTTGTCCTGTTCCGTTGGAGGCCCCACCATCACCTGTCTCACCGGGGGTCCTGCCTACTACTGGTCCTCTTCCGTGGGGGATCCTGCCGAAGCCTGTCCCACTGGCTCCGGTTCCTGTTCGGCCGACACCGGGTCCTGCCCGGCCTCCGGAGCTGTCTGGTCTTCGCCCTCGAGCCCGGCCCCCTGAGAGCCGCGGTCTTCTCCCTCGAGCCCGGCCCCCTGAGTGCCGCGGTCTTCGTCCTCGGGCCCGGCCCCCTGACTCTTCCTGCCGCTGCTTTTGCCCTCATGCACGGCCCCCTGAGTTTGCCCGCTGTGGCCTTCGCCCCTTTTTGAACTTTGCCTTGCCCCCAGGCCGTCCACCCGAGACCCCCTCCTTGGTCTCTGCCTTGCCCCTGGGCCTTCCGCCCGAGACCCCGTCCTTGGTCTCTGCCTTGCTCCCGTGCCTTCCGCCCGAGACCCCCTCCTTGCTCTCTGCCTTTCCCGCGGGCCGTCCGCCCGAGACCCGTCCTCCAGACCCCCTCCACCCACCCTTTCTTGGCCCTAGTTATGTGTCCTCCCTCCGGTCCCCCTCCACCCACCCTGCTGGACCTTTTTTTGGGACGTCTGGGATCCGTCCCTTGAGGGGGGGGGGGGGTTCTGTCACGATTCTCAGGTTGTCACGTTTGTAGTTTTGTCTATGTTGGTGTTTTTCTTGTCTTTGGGTTTCCTGTTTTATTGTGTAAAGTGTTCACCCCCGTTTCCTGCCTGTCTGCTTTCTGTCTGTTTCCCTCCCTGATTACCCGATTGTGTTCACCTGTTGTCCTTGTGTTTCTCCTCCCCTGCCCAGCTGTGTCTTGTTCTGTGATTACCCTTCTGTGTATTTAGTCTAGTCTTCCCCTGTGTTCCATGTCGGTTCATTGTTTCCCCTCCATGTTATTCCACGGTCTGTGTTCCTTGCTGCTTTGGATATTTTGGATTCTGCCTTGTTTTTGCCACAGCTTTATTATTTAATAAAGCTCGCTTTTCGTTATTCTGCTTTTGAGTCCTACCTGCTTCACCCATTCGTAACAGATTATGGGTAGTGTAGTGTCTTCGGCCATCCTAAACTCAGAAATGTTGACAATCGCAATGATGCTCGAAATGTCCCTTATAGGCCTACGTCTGTTCCCAAGATTATGGAATTAAACCAATAAATAAAAGCAAGGATAATTGTGTGTTATTGGTGAGTAAATAACAGTGTTATTTTTTAAACGAATTGGAAGGAAAAAAATATTAAAAATACAGATTCCCGTATTCTGAGGCTCTGAGCCCCATTTATTTTCTCTCAGACGGCAACAAAAGTCTGAAATTATACGATTTAAAATAAAAGCAATAATTGTGGCTTGATATTGAGTAAGAACATGTTTTTATGAACCACACAGCTTCCGGTCTCCGGTACCGGTCCGCGGACCGGGGGTTGGGAACCCCTGCCCTATACCACAATGTAGAAGTCTATAATAGAGCCCTTCGTGCCAAATAGAGTCGAAAGCTTTTTTGAAATCAATGAAACAAGTGAATATCTTACCATGTTGTGTTTGGTGTACATGTTTGTTAACTAAAGTGTGAAGGGTATACATGGTCGGTGGTGCGGTGTTTTGGAAGGAAGCCAATTAGATTTTTACTCAATATGGATTGTTGGTTAAGGAAATCTTGTATTCTTTTATTTAGAATACTACAGAATAATGTTCCCAGACAGCTGCTGACACAGATGCCACGGTAGTTCTTAGGGTCTGATTTGTCTCCACTCTTATGAATGGGGGAAATGAGCCCTTTGCACCAGATGAAAACATCCTGACTGCAATACGATATTGAACAGCTTGAACACTGTACCCTGCATCTCTGGGGTGCTGCATCTGAGCATTTCCTTTTTAATGTTGTCTGGGCCTCAAGCTTTCCTTGGCCGGAGAGATTGTGTCTGTGTGGTCAATTCTTCCGAAGTCATTGGGAAATCAAGAGGGTTTTGGTTGTCTTTAATAGTTTCTTCTAATGTTTGGAGTTTCTCTTTTGTAATACATTGATTTGAATTCATTAGATTTATTGGTATGTCTTTGTACAAACTTTCAAAAATGTTCTCTCCAGATGTCATCGTTTTGGATGGGTAATGCTTGTGGTTGTTTTGTGTTGAAGTTGTTCCACAGATCCCAGAATTGATTTTGATCAATGGCTTTCTCAATATCTTCAAGTTTCATGTGGGAATCATTTTGTTTTTTGTTCCTTATTGTACATTTATATTTGTTTAAAACGTCATTGTATCTAATAGGGGTGTAACGGTACGTACCTCGGTTTTTAGGTCACGGTTCGGTTCGGTACGTTTTCGGTACAGCAGAAAAAATTATCACAAAACATAAAATATATATATATTTGTTTATTATTATTAAACTGTGAATAATGTATTCACTCAAATAAATACAAAATATAATAAAATAAACATTAAGGTGCAGCATTTCGATGAACTGAAATAATCTGTATTTGAACTTTACTGTACTAGTACTCACAAAACATAAACTATTAGTTTTGGGTTTTTAATTATTATTAAACTATGAATATTCACTCAAATAAATACAAAATATAGTAAAATAAACATTAAGGTGCAGCATTTCGATGAACTGAAATAATCTATATTTGAACTGTACTGTACTAGTACCTAAGCATCCAGTTTGACATAATGACTTGCTTGTCATTGTATTTTCAATTTTAGTTGAACAATGCCGACTAACAGCTTTGGTTCAGTCCACCTGTCTTTGTCCGTCATCCTTGTACGTAACTGCGAAACCAAAATGTTCCCAAACCGGAGACTTCAATGATGCTGGAGGATTTTCGAGCTCAACTTAATCTGCGTTCGCCATTTCGACAGTTCCTCAAATTACTGACTAAATTTGAACGCATCCCTGTGACCAGCTCTCATAGTATGCCTCTCGTCCAATGAAATAACTTGATCGCTCTATGACGCGTTGAACCCAATGTGAGCAAATTACTCTGAATGCTGCGACGCAGCACCTGAGATTACTTCCAAAAAGTTGTTCACGTTCTCAATTTTTTACGTTTAACGTTATATTCGTTCGGTACACTTCGGTACACACGTGTACCGAATAAGTTCGGTACGGGTACGTGTACCGTTACACCACTAGTATCTAATGCGTAAGGCTGGATTGTTTGGTTGCCGATGTTTTTCATTTGTTATTTTTCTCAGGTCTTTTCTGATGGTCTTGCATTCCTGGTCAAACCATTTGCCTTTTAACAGGCTTCCGCTTTTGTTTGATAAGGTCAGCTTTAATAGCTGCCTTGTGAAATATCATATTGATATAATCAATGGCCATGTTTACACCATCTTTGGTAGGAACATATTGATTTTGGTCAAATAGTGACATGTCATTCATCAGATCAGGTGAGTTCAAGGCCATGGTGAATTTGTCTCCACTGTCTCGGGCCCATCTGTAAGTAGGATGTAATGTATACAGCTTACTGGGTTCCCTTGTTGTGTCGCTCATTGGACCTGAGAGTTTAAACAACACATTGATTTGGTTGTGGTCTGAAAAGGGGGATTGCTGTCTGACAGTGATTGCACTGATAGTGGAGGGGTCCATGTCAGTGATTGCATAGTCTACTACACTAGACCCTAGAGCTGAGGAGTAAGTGAATCTCCCTAAAGAGTCCCCTCTGAACCTCCCGTTCACTATGTACAGGTCTCTCTCTCTCTCCTCTACACTTCCTCTGAGGTCAGATGCCAAGGCCTTGTTGTCGCTCTTGAGCTGCTGGAGAGTGTTGTCTGAGGGACCAGACTGCCTGGCCTGGGTCCGCTCTTTGAATTCAGCAAAGTCAAGCTCCAGCAGGGCCACACTCTCCTTCAGCCGATTGTTGGAGCTGGCAGGTGTGGGAGGGGCAGAGATGACTGCACGGTAGAGTTGCCACGTCAATTCTGAAGATCTCTACCCCAGACCCATGCCATGTATTTAGCTAGTTCCGAGAGAATCATCAACATGCTGCATAACAAGATAGAATCATAACACCTCTATCAGCTGACGCCAACAGGCAGGAGCAGGGAGACAGAACACTGAGAGCACAGCAGCCAAGGTTACGAGGTGCGTGTGCTCAGTCAGGACAGTTTGAACTGATAAACTGGGTCAAAGTTATGGGCCTTGGAAAATATTCTCTCTCTCTCTCTCTCTTTTTTGAAATGCTGGAGCGGCGTTCCGGCAGCACTACAGCACGTGATGATACGTTACGCTCGTGTTGTGTTTAAGGAACCTGTCCTTGGCCAAGAAAAACAGGCAGTCGCGTGTTTAATTCTATCGCGGTCTAGATTTCTTTAAAGGTCCCATGTCATAGCCATTTCTACTGATCATAATTCCATTGTTGAGGTCTACTAGAATATATTTATATTATGTGCAATTTTCCCAGACAGCATCTCTGTATACTGTAGTATGTGTATTCACTCTCTGTCCTAAACGGCTTGTTGGAGCTCTTGCCCCCCCCCCCCCCCCCCCCCTCCCTGTGAGCCCAGTGTGCTCTGATTGGTCGGGAAGTTGCGAGGCTCGTTGCTGCGATCTGCTGCGAGGAGCGGACAGGCTTCAGGGTCGACGATACAGCGTGAACAAGCGAAACTCATCCTGAGCACACACAAACACTCACAGCCGAAGTAAAAACAATAAGTGTGGCTTGATATTGAGTAAGAAAAAGGTTTATAACGCTGTGAGAATCTGCGGAGAGCATTTCTCCGTGATCCCAACTTAGCAGCCCGAAAAACGTTTACCCATTTCAACAGTCGTGGTAGATACCTTGTTTGTTTTAAACATCATAAATACACAAACAACAATGAATACTTACAGGTTGTGTACCCGAATCTCCCGCTGGTCCAAACAAAGTAGGAACAGCATCGTTCTTCAGTGCCCTACCCTGTACATATCCGGCATGCATCGCTGAAAGGTTTGGGAAGCTTTGTTTCGTGAAATGCTGGCAGAGGGTGTGGCCTCTGGGTATTCACACGTCACAGTACCCAGGAAGTAAACAATGGAAAATGAGAAATCTACAACGAGGCGCTTTGGGGCAGCATAGACTGTGTTAGAGTTGTACTCCCTACAGGGTGTACTTTGAGCGCAACACAGTCTCACTCCCTGATAGTCCAATAGCGACGCTTGTCCTTTGGCGTGCAGTTGTGACGCACCGAGGCTCCTTCAGCTTCATAAATGGACGCACAGAGCTTTCAACTGATTGTAATGTATTCCCATTGGCGGCGGTATTTGACGCTCAGGGAAGTACTGCATCCGTCCATGTCGGCGGCAATTAAAGGCAATGTGAGCGTCCATTCCCATTGGATAAAGGAGAATTGTACACCCGGAAGTAAGTATTCTCCTTACTGTCGATTGATTTTACTGTGATATCTGCACTACTCATGTAGTGCAGATATCACTGTAAAACTGTCAACGCCCCCCCGTTGACAGTTCACGAGCACCCCCCTCCCCCTCCCCCTGTTGACAGTTCACGATCGTCGGCACACTGATCATGATTTTTTTTTTTTAATGGCACTTCCTATCAAAAGGGTTGCCGACCAATGGCATAGAGCATTCACAGTAGAGTTTCCCCTCAAGCCCCGCGCCCGAGCTCCCGCTCTCGGCTCAGTAGAATGAATGGAGAGAGAAAATAAATCTGGATTCGGCTTTTTATGCATTTTACAACTTTAAGTTGTAAACCTTTGTGACGAAGGTAACTTCGTCACTGTGAACTGACGGCTTCGGACCTGGTAACTCAGCACTTTGGTGAACAGTTTTGCACTTTATGAGCGCGATTGCACAGTACCGTTTGGCATGGCATATTTGCACATTTTATATAATTTATACTAATTATTGAGAGAGTATTTATTAAAGGATTAAACCGTATTAATTGAAATGTCGTCTGGCAGGTGCTGGTCGGGTCCTCGGCTCCGCCTGACAAGATAGGGGAGTTAGCGAGAGCGCCGAAAGTGTTTATGCTGGTGTATAATGACAGCGGTTAAGAATAATCCGGGTGCAAATAATATGTGGGGGGTGTAGACATCATAGTGTTAAGTGGCATTAATTGTACAAGTGCTGACTGCGTTTAGTTGGGTGTGTACTTCTGTTCAGTTATATGTTTCTGTTTGAAAAGTGTTCCCCCTCCCATTATGTCTGTTGCTGGATTGTGTGCACCTGGGGCCCTGTGTTGTCTCCTCCCCCCTCACCTGTGTCTAGTTGCTGATTAGTGTGTGTGGGTATTTAGGCTCTGTTTCCCTGGCTGTTAGGGGCAGGTAGTGTGTGTGAGATCCTGGTGGCTGTGCTCATGTGAACAGCAGATTGAGGCTGTGTCATGTTTGTGAGTAATAAATGCCCACACCGGCTTATATTTGAATTCTCTGCCTCTTTCTCCTTGCTTGGTCGGGCCGCTCAACGGTCAGCTTCACAACCTTAAACAGACGTCTCTTTTAGGGTCATATGAAGAAAAAAAATGTGGGGATGTGAAAATAGAAGTCAGAATTCTGACCCTGGCCCTAATCTCTTCCGTACATTCCCGATGTTAGTCAATGGGAAAAAGTATTTCTGGGCCGGGTGATGTCACGGACTGGTATGGAAGTTGTTGTACTGCCGCTTGGCAATAACGAATATTTTCCTCAGACTCCGGAACACTTCCTGGGGGCTTGCTACCTGGGTGCCATCTACTGACGTTATGATATATTGTATAAATGTTAGGAGTTAGAAGTGTGCAGTGGCGACTCGTCATTAGGGGCAGCTATTTGTTTAAAAAAGCACCAGAAGCTTATACACATCTAAGTTATTCGTGCCCCACCACTTTTGTACATATAGTAAAACTTAACATATAGTATTTCCCAGAGGTGGGGACTCGAGTCACATGACTTGACTCGAGTCAGACTCGAGTCGCTTATTTTTGGACTTGAGACTTGCTTGACTAAAATTGATAAAAGACTTGACTTTGACTTGGTATTCATGACTTGCGACTTGACTTACGCTTGAGACAGATGACTTGAAAGGACTTGACTTTTTAAAATTAAATATTTGCGTTTGTTTTGTATTGAGATATTACGTTTAGTTTTTTCGAAACGTGATTGAGTGATTATAGCGCGCAAACCTGGCAACCCACTAGTAGGCAGGAGTGTCAGTTAACATGGCAGCGGCTAGCGTTACTCCAAAAATAGTGAAGTTTGGATTCAAGGATTATTTTGTCGATGACGCTAATAAGAAGAGAACAGCGGTATGCAGGGTCTGCGGCATAAAGATCAGTGACACGACCACCACAACATCCCACTTAATTCGTCACTACAAAAAAACCCACAGAGAAAGGTGCGTGCATGTGTTGTGTTAGCTAGAAAGCTAACGTTAAGTTTAAGCTACGTTAGACTTGGTTTCAAATCGATTAAGCAAAGAGAAGACAAAACGGTAAATTAACACTAGAACCTTTTCATTTTGACTAACCCTGATACTGACGGGCTGTCAGGAGAGGGGGAGAGAGAGAGGAAAAGAGATGCCTCGTTTATTTCCCCTGTGTTATTATCAGAAGTTACTGTAAACTGTTGAATAATGTAGTTCATCTACTTTAAGTAGTTTGTTTAAATGTTTTAATTATGTTGTTTTTGTTTGTAGAAGTGCATCATTCCTTGATTTGTTGTAAAATGAATCTGAACTTTTGGATCTGTTATGATGATAAACTGGAGCAATTTCTAAATTAACCCAATTAAGTGAGTTTTAAATCGTCCTACTTAGTTTATAAGGAAATGATGAAGAGGAACAAATTAAATGATTTGAAAATGATATCTATGTAGTTGCTGACGCTGTTGGCGGTTCTAGTCTTAACATTTAAATTAAATGTGTAATGGAAAATGCCATATACAATTTTCTTACCTGGAATTCTGCCTTTTTGAACAGACTTTTTGAGTCCTAGCTTATCGTCTGCAGTTCTAGGGTTAATATGAATCTAATATGATTGTCATCGGTCTAAATTAGATTTCAAATGATTAACTGTGTATGTAATGAAGATCATAGTGTGGGTTGAATCCATTTTCATAACCACTGTCTTTGAACTGATTTAAATGCGGAAACTGGGCTTATTCATCAGAATGTTGTATGACTTGACTTGACTTGCTTGACTCTCACCACAGTGACTTGGGACTTGTTTGATACTTGTAGGTCAAGACTTGAGACTTGCTCATGACTTGCACATGTATGACTTACTCCCACCTCTGGTGTGCAACTCGATTTTGACAGGATAACAACTGGTGACTTCTAGAATTGTGTGAGTAACGTTCTGTTTTTAGACTTCTCTGTTTCAGTGTGTGAACTCTGTATAAATGCTCTGTAGTTGATCTGAGTGAAATTGGGATTTTAAATCTCAAAACCGCTACAGTATCTGTCAGGCAGAAACTTGGGACAAGTAATTTGACTGAAACCGTAAAACTGAACTAACTGACTGCTAGGGTTAACTTTGATTTAAACATTTGTAGAATACTAAGAGCTTTATTGAGTAGGTGTAACTGTATTAAGGGTTAAACTCATAACTTTATAACTTAGGGTTTAATGTAATTGTAAAACCATTGGGCCACTGAAAAGACAATAACAACTCAGGAGGGAGCCAGTCTCGATTTCCTTTTGAGGGCCACCAGCTGCAGAGAGTTAACTAATTAAAGGGGCGTGGCCCCACAGCTGTGAGAACTCAGCTATCAGGTGTCCATTTTAGGTAGCACTTTCCTGGAGCGTCAGACAGACAAAGACAAAGGAGTCCTGCTGGAGTAAGACTGACAAAGACAAAGGAGTCCTGCGGGAGTCAAAGAGGAGGCAAATCCTACTTTGATTGAGCTAAGTATCGCTGGTGTTTTATTTTATTTGGTTGTTTAGCCCCTCATGCTATAATCATGTGTATTTTCTCCATTCCTGTTTATGTGTCTTCTCGCAATTATCACTGGCCCCGTGTATCTCGTAATCGATATAACCGGCCTGCTCTCGTCTATCCCACATGCTCCACTGAGATCCAACATCTAGTTTCAGGCGGCCTGTGGAACTGCCAGTCAGCTGTTCCTAAGGCTGACTTCATCTCTGGTTACGCTTCCCTGTAGTCTCTAGATTTCCTTGCTCTCACTGAGACGTGGATTACTCCATTCAACACATCCACCCCAGCAGCTCTCTCCACAGCATATTCCTTCTCTCATACACCCAGACCCACTGGCAGAGGAGGTGGCACTGGTCTCCTGCTCTCTCCCAAATGGAGCTTTTCCCTCTTCGAGCTACCTAACTTCACTCCTTCCACCTTTGAATTCCATAACGTCACAGTAACCCATCCTATACAATGAACCATTGTTCTCTACCGTCCACCAGGCGCCTTGGGGGACTTCTTGGAGGAATTAGATCATCTCCTCTCACACATCCCTGAAACTGGCCCTCCCGCTGTACTTCTCGGAGACTTCAACCTCCAGACAGGGAAGATAGACGAACTAACATCTCTGTTAACCGCCTTTGCTTTCTCACTGTCTCCATCCCCACCAACTCATAAAGCTGGCAATGTCCTTGATCTCATATTCTCAAGGAACTGCACTACTTCTAACCTCTCTGTAAACCCGCTCCACACATCCGATCACTTCTTCATTTCATTCTCTCTACCCCTTTCCAAACATAACAAACAAATCTCTTCTCATTCTGCACCTGTCCGCCGTAACCTTCGTTCCCTCTCCCCCTCTACCCTTGCCTCATCGGTGCTCTCAGCCCTCCCTTCCTCTGACTCGTTCCAACTCCTACCTCCAAACTCTGCTGCAGAAACTCTCCTCTCTACTCTCTCATCCTCTCTGGACTCTCTCTGTCCTCTCACATCTCGGCAGGCTCGTCAGTCCCCTCCTGCTCCCTGGCTAATAATTAATAATAATAATTCCTTGCATTTATTATAGCGCTTTTCCAATGCTCAAAGCGCTTTACAGATACACATTATACATATACATATTTTTTATATACATGCAATGGTCACTGTGGACAATACCCACAGGAGCAAGTTCAGGTGAAGTGTCTTGCCCAAGGACACAACGGCTTTACAGACGCAGCAGCGGCGGGTTTCACCCCTTGATCTGATGATCATTGCACAGCGCACTGCGCCACACCGTCCATCTTCACGCCTCGAAGTCATCGAGGCGCTTTTACAAGTAGACATTGATATCATACATGTACTGTGGACAATACCCACAGGAGCAAATCCGGGTGAAGTGTCTTGCCCAAGGACACAACGGCCTGACGAAGTGGCGGCAGGAGCGGGTTTCGAACCGGAGTTCCCCAGCACCCCCCTTGATCAGATGCACAGACCACTGCGCCACCCGTCCTAAATGACACACTGCGTGCTAGTAGAACCGTCCTTTGGGCAGCAGAGCGGAAACGGTGGAAATCCAAACACCATGACGACCTCCTAACCTATCAGGCTCTCCTCTCCTCTTTCTCTGCTTCGATCTCTCAGGAAAAAAGCACTTTCTTTCAAGATAAGATCCAATCTTCCTATTCCAATCCTAAAAAACTATTTTCCATCTTCTCCACCCTCTTGGACCCCCCCAAAGCCCCTTCCCCCTCCTCCCTTCTGTCAAGCGACTTTGTTAACCACTTTGAAAAAAAGGTTGATGATATTCGCTCTTCTTTTTCTGACTCACCTCTACTCACCGCTGGGTCACCAGACCCTCCTTTCACCCACACACTGACCTCCTTTTCCCCTCTCTCTCCAAGTGAGGTTCTTACCCTCATTACCTCTGCCCCACCTGTCCTCTGGACCCTATCCCTTCAAACCTCCTTCAGACTATCGCTCCTGATATTCTACCGTTTCTCACCCATTTCATCAACACTTCTCTAACTTCTGGTCACTTTCCAAACAGTCTCAAGGAGGCAAGAGTAAACCCTCTCCTGAAGAAACCCACTCTCAACCCGTCTGATGTTATAAACTACAGGCCTGTCTCTCTCCTCCCGTTCCTGTCTAACACACTTGAACGCGCTGTCTTTAAACAACTCTCCTGTTATCTCCATCAGAACAACCTTCTGGATCCGCACCAGTCTGGTTTCAAGGCAGGTCACTCCACAGAAACTGCTCTCCTTGCTGTCACTGAGGAACTGCACACGGCTAAAGCAGCCTCCCTCTCCTCTGTCATCATCCTGTTGGACCTGTCTGCTTCATTCGACACGGTGAACCATCAGATCCTCCTTCACACTCTCCAAGAATTTGGAGTTTCAGGCTCTGCACTTTCCCTCCTCACCTCATACCTCAAAGACCGTACCTACAGGGTTACTTGGAGAGGGTCGGAGTCCGACCCTTGTCAATTAACTACAGGGGTCCCTCAGGGCTCTGTTCTTGGTCCCCTCCTCTTCTCCTTGTACACAAACTCGGTCGGATCAGTCATTAGCCCGCATGGTTTTTCATACCACTGCTGCGCTGACGACACCCAATTAATTCTGTCCTTTCCCCGCTCAGAGACCCAGGTCGTCGCACGCATCTCTGCTTGTCCAGCGGACATCTCTCAGTGGATGTCCGCTCATCACCTCAAGCTCAACCTTGACAAGACTGAACTGCTTTTCCTTCCGGGAAAAGATTGTCCCACTATTGACCTAACAATCAACATCGGCACCTCTGTTGTTTCCCCGACTCAGACTGCAAGGAATATGGGTGTGACCCTAGATAACAACCTGTCCTTCACTGCAAACATAGCTGCTACAACCCGCTGCTGCAGATACACGCTTTACAACATCAGGAGGATACGTCCCCAGCTGACCCAGAAAGTGACGCAGCTTCTGGTCCAGGCTCTCGTCATCTCACGCCTAGACTACTGCAACTCCCTCCTGGCTGGTCTACCTTCATGTGCCATCCGACCTATGCAGCTCATCCAGAATGCAGCGGCTCGTCTGGTCTTAAACCTTCCTAAATTCTCCCACACCACGCCGCTCCTCCGCTCCCTCCACTGGCTTCCGGTAACTGCTAGAATCCACTTCAAGACACTGGTACTTGCGTACCATGCTGCGAATGGATCTGGCCCTTCCTACATCCAGGATATGGTTAAACCGTACACCCCAGCACATGCACTCCGCTCTGCATCAACAAAACGGCTTGCTGCACCCTCGCTGCAAAGGGGACCCAAGTTCCCATCAGCAGAAACACGTGGGTTTGCTATCCTGGCTCCAAAATGGTGGAATGAGCTCCCCATTGACATCAGGACAGCAGAAAGCTTACACACCTTCCGGCGCAGACTGAAAACTCATCTCTTTCGACTCCACTTCGAGCGATAGAACTATTAACAAAGCACTTATATACTAATAAAGGACTGGCTTATCTAAAGCCAGTTGAGTAGCACTTGAAATGTTTTTGCTCTATGAAACCTGATGTACTTATATGATTCTGTTTTCTTCAAGTTTGTATTTTGTTGGTCGAACGCACTTACGTCCACACAGCAGCTTTAGACGAATCTTCCACCGCTTCCAACGCTTCTCTGCCCATTGACTTTGAATGGGGATGATGTCACTTTGCCTCGCTTTTCGCCGAACTGCATTGTGGGGGAGCGAAGCGAAGATTTCCAGGATTCCAAAGTTGAGCAATGTTCAACTTTTGAAGCTGAGCTGGAAGCGTCAGCCAATCAAACACGTTTATGCAAATCTGACTGATCAAATCAAATCAAACCGCGTGTAAGCAGGGATAACCAGACCCAGTTCATTTCCTCATATTCCAAACGAGAAATTAGGGTAGCAAATCACCCGGTTCTTTACGACCAGAACTATTAACGGGATACAAACCGGAGGAACCAGGCATGGAGGGAGGTGGCAGAGGCAGTGGGTGAAACTGGTAGGTTTTTGTCTGTTTGGGGAGTTTATATATATATATATATATATATATATATATATATATATATATATATTGCTCGCATAAAATCCCCGGGGTTATTTGCTTTGTATGTCGGGGGCGGGAGATTCATGTGATTGGTTGTTGGTAGCATTGTTCGCAAAAAATCCCCAAGCTGTCAGACACGCCCAGCTCCAAGATTTTCCAGATTTTTGAAAAGCTGCTGTGTGGACGTACCGTTATTGTAAGTCGCTTTGGATAAAAGTGTCAGCTAAATGCAATGTAATAGTATTTCGAACCTGCTACACTAGTTTCTGAACAAGCTACTCAAACAGTAAGTAAAGCAGCATTGTCACCATTCAATTAATATCTTTAATATCACACAAATAATGTTACTTCATAAATAAGAGAGAGGAGTGATTTATTGCGCCACATGAACATCATAACAGTATGCTTCACAACTTGGCCTACATTATCAGTGACTTCTACAAAGGACTTCTTCACATTAGTTACGGCAGAAACGGAGTGTGAATTCATAAACAGGAATCGGAATAAAACATATTACAAAATATATGAAACAAAATTATATTTTGAAATAATTTCATCTGAACATGAGGAATTGTTAACAGCGGGTCTTCATTGTGTTGCCTTTTCTCACATTTACCACAATGAGTTGAACACACAAGATGGATCAGAGAAAGCTCTGCAGTAGATCCGTATTGTGCGGTTAAGAGATGATATATAAGTAGAGTTGTCAGAGAAAAGAGAGTGAGCAAGAGCACAGAGGGGCCTCTACCTGTTTGCCTGAGGCCCCAGAACACTGAGTGGGCCCCTGCTCAGTGAATCATTGGTAGCACAGAGACTAACACAGGGAAACTGCCAGGACACGACGTTAGTCTCCCTGATCCTCTGCCTTTTGTTGGACTGATTAGACAGCTAACCTGAGGCTTCCTCTCCCCTCTGTTCCCTACAGCAGCCTAAGAATAATAAGGGATGCTTAAACAGGGCAGGAGCGGTGGTTGCGAAGTCGATAGGGACTTTGCTTGGCAACTGGATGGTCACCAGTTCAAGTCCCGGCAAGACCAAGTGCTACCGAGGTGTCTCTGAGCAAGGCACCGTTCCCCACACTGCTCCCCGGGCGCCGTTCAAAATGGCAGCACACTGCTCCTAACACTAGGATGGGTCAAATGCAGAGAAACAATTTCCCCACGGGGATTAATAAAAGTCCATCTTAAATCTTAAAGGTGGAGGGATACTGGGGAGATGAAGTAAGATCTGCTTCCAGCTTAAAGGTCCCTACACACCAATCCGACACCAAAGAACACGTCCCGACGGACCCGACTGTTGTGTCGCATCACGTCTCCTGCGTCTTGGCCAACAGTCACACTGGAACACACCGCAAAGACTTCAGCCGACGGCCAAGAAGCATGTACGAACTGCGCATGCGTGAGTGTCAATAACTCTTCTTACCAGCAGGCGGTGGTAGTGTGTATTCGTCATTCAAAGAGGCAATGATACACCGAGAGAAGAAGAACAGACTGTGTGATATAAACAAACAACAAATAGCGTGTGCGTTCCATTTTCACTCTACAGCGAGAAGCTCATGCTTTCCCGAACCTGTGTCGAGAGCTGGAGTTAAATGAAATCTCAGACTCAAACTGAATCATTTGTTTGGATCCCTCATTTCCGTTTTGCTTCTCATGCACTGATTCGCTAAGCTGAACAGCCAATCAGAGTGATTTCTTTAGCTGACGGCCTTTTACCGACAGCCTACCGATGTTGAATCGGCGGTGGAAGGTGTAGGCACGGCCGAAAAGACACAACGGTGCGGGACACACCAATCTGAGTAGGGCGACAGGACGCTCATCGACGGCCAGACAACTATCAATGCCGAAAAATTGGCCCGGTGTGTAGGGGCCTTAACAGTCTCTAATCACTCCTGGGATCGCCTTCAGCTCTGCTCTTAAAGACGGGGAAAGTGAACAAGAAAGGCTGGGGATATTAAAATAATAAATATGGCAACTGTTTGAGAATGTGTCAGAGCGACAAAGCTTCAGCCTTCAGTGATCTCTTTGTCTCTGAAAACATTCACAGAAGGGGGAAAAGATAAGTCTTGAATATTGATTTCTTACATCACGCAATTAACTCATGAAGATAAATATTTCCTATTGACGCATGTTAAACAGTTCTAAATTGCCTCGAAGGTTGAGCCAAAGTTAACTGTCAGGATCGGTTTCTGAAATTGCCTTTTCAGCCAAACCACTTTATGGAATCGATGGCCTGAATAAGAAGCGATTAATTGAACTTGCAGTTCTCTGTGAAGCTGCAGTATCAGTCCCCATGACCCCCCCCCCCCCTACCCCCATGTGCACAGCAGGGTGGTTCATCCTTGGTTATAGCAACTGTATATTCCTGTTGATATATTAATATAAAATGTGCTGTTTTGGTTTCTACAAATGTTTGTGACATTTCTGTTAGGAAGATAAAAAGAATTTATTTGATTTATTTGTTCTCAGACAAAATGACAACTAAAAATCACTTCTGTTGCTCTTTGTCTAATAACACAATCATGTCTATTTTACGGCGTCATTGAACTGTAAAAAGCTGTGACCATGTTTATCAGTGTCTCCGACTGGGACATCCGTCTTAACTAGCCACACACACTGAGACTTATTGTTAGAGCCAGTATTTTGATTTTATAAGAAAGGCCACCTAATTGTGATGTCTGTAGTCAACGCACTATAACGGACTACAATTCCCACGGCGCCTGTGCTAAAGCCACAGTGATGGGCAATCTGTTGAGAGACGCCGTCGAGGAACAGTTTTTAACCGTACACGTACATACAAATCGTACAAGTACCCTTTAAGTTATGAAGTTATAAGCATTATCACGAAAGAAAGAATACCTAAGTTGTGTTGTTTTATTTGAGTTTTGCCTATTTCTTTTGAATATCGTAAAGGCCTATTTTCTTTGTTGCATGTGCAAAAGTTTGTTATGTTATTTTGAGCAAACACATCGCAACATCTTCTAAACCATCGGAGGCCAAGCAACACTTCAAACTGTGAGTAAGTTAAAGGAAAGAAACAAGTTAGAACTGTCTGTTTAAGGCGTCTAGTGGCTTGATGGAAAGACAAGGAAGGAAGCCACAACACTTATGATACTGTTGTTTCTACTTGAGGCTTTGGAGTAAAAGCTTATTTCAACAACATTATGAAAATATATCGTTTTGGCCAACAGTTATTCGGTTGTGACTGAAATAGAAAACAGAGCCCATCGTATGTGTGATCTAATGAAGCTTAGCGCGAGTTCAAGCAGGAAGACCAAGCTCTTCATTCATATTACACGTCACTTCTCTACCCTCTCCTCCCTCATTAAGTGATCGGGGGCGTCACTCCCCAGCTAACCAATCACTCCTCTCTCCATTCTCACAAGCCTATCGTTGCACCCGCTAATCCCTTTATATCTGCTCTTCCCTCTTGTCAGCTGTCATTCCAGGTGACAATACGCAACCCTCCTCCACCCCTCTCGCCTCCCGTCTGCTACAGGACCAAGCTAATCCTTCTCCCTTCAGACCGGTCCCACCTACTTATCACCACCACTAGTGTCTAGACCCCGGGGGGTTTCTTCAGAGCGGTTCTTCCCCTCCTGAATGATAATCCTGCAAACCGGGGCCTAATCGCCAAACACCATTCCATTCTCCTGTCTCAATTCTGGCAATCATTATTTCATTCATATGACGTGTGTCCCAGTAATACATATGTATTTCATGCATCAACGTCTCTCCTGATTGAAATGACATCACAACCCAAAGGCATCAGGGAAAAGGAAAGTTTGCAACAGTGTCAACTAACCACTTCAGCTGTAATAAAACAATCTGCGATGTTCTCACAGGGCCTGACATAATGTGGGTTCATCTTTTCCCACAACATCTAGTGTAAAGCTATTGGAAAATATAAACAGAATGGGAGAGCTAGTTGTTCATTTACAACACAAACTTGAAATCACGATGGCATTGAGATTTCTGTTGCACAATGCAAAAATGAAATGTTGCCATATTGTTATGGCTTTGTGTATAATAGTCTTGTAGATGGTGAACTACATGCAAACTATGATGCCACACATTTTCATTATCACACATATCAATAATCCATTAGCGACAGGCCATAAGTAAACACTGACACAACAATGCAACCGGCCCAGAAGCACCCTCTGAGTGGCCAAGCTCACTAATATATGAACAAACACGTGAACTACATGTATAGTGTAATAGCTGCCTAAACTCTTAAAACTATTGAGGCGCAAAATGAATTTGCATGAACAGATTTGTATGAACAGTTTTTATAAGCACTGGAGGTAAATATTGTATTCAGTATGCTCGTGCGCTCAGTCTGAAGCAATGGAAATGTAATCTGTTTGCTGATGTCCCCATTTGAAACAACAGGAGTCCTCTGTTGGCTGGATCTCAAATCCACTGTGTTTTAATGCCAGTATTCAAAAATAAAATGTATTAAAACAAACAGTTTACCATGTGTACCATATGTATCTATTAAGCCATGTGTTTTAGTTCAGGTAAGCGTTGTAACAAATATAAAATAAATAAAAAACAGAAAATAGTTCTTCACAAAAGAGGTGTGTGTGTGTCTTTGCTTTTCTACTGAGTGACCTCACAGCTGAATAGTGAGTGAGTAAATGAGTGTGTGCTTCCCATGCTTACATGCACACCTGTGTATCTCAGTGTGTGCCGGTGCATGCTCTGGCTCAGTGGTTGCTCCTGCAGGCGGCATGGCATTGGTTTGATATTCAGCGCCACGCCAACATAATGAGAGCTGGGAGAGGGCAGCAGGCCGGGGCCGACAGATGGCCGTCCACTGGATGAGGAGCTGACACATTAGGAAAAGGCTGCATACGGACTGCTTTGCATTAGCAGCAGCAGTGTTCCTTCAGGAGAGCGGGGGGTGCAGTGGGAGGGGTCCGCCGGAACGACTGCTGCTGACCAGTGGCCTGATGTCTGCTGCTCTAATAAAAGAATGATAGTCTAACTGATTATATTTAAATCCATAATATGTGATGGATGAAAAAAGAACGGTATGGTTTAAAAACTTTAGTTTTAGTTTTGATCATCGCCGTAATGTATTATTTATTTTTATTGTTAGAGGTCGGAGCGAAATACGACCCAACCCTGAACATCACATCACATATTTTAGGCAAATTAAATGTTTCTCTCAGGAAGTAAACAAAACACAGCGTGAAAGGGTTAAAGACAACACCTTGGTTTAGACCTGTCAATTACAGAGTAGCAAGTAAAGCATACCCTGCTCTATTATCTATTTTACACTACGTTGAAAAAATCACATACTGCCATTTTGAAGACATGAAACAACAGACATATAGGAACATGTAACGTAGGTTCTAAATCAAGTGAAAGTATGGTCATTTTCTTATAGACGTCTACAATCGGATTTCAGTGGAAACGCCTTCAGTTAGTATGCAGATTAAAACACGTTTGCATTGGTTTCTTTCTGCATGACAGGAGTTGCTGCTTGGTTGTGACTTTCTTGGTTAAAATCAGTTGCAACAACAGCTCAGAGGGCGGGTTTCCTGGAGTCTTGTTGACTTTGTGATGTTGCTATAGGCAACTGGCAGTGATGCTGTGCAGTACTCGGATGGGTAAACTGCTAGTTACACTTTATAACTACACTTTGTAATTGTAACATTTATGTATGGTTTAGACAAATGTATCACTGTGTTGAAATGAGTGAACTTTAAAGGTAGTGGAAATGAAATGCATTGCATTGCACCCCCAGTTGAATGTTATGCACCCTCTATTCAAAAAGAGAGAACGGAGCGAAAAATACAAAGAAAATGGTGTCAGGTGCGCGTGACCTGCTCCGCCGCGCGTGCGTCACTTCCAAAGTGCTTCCACAGCAGTGCCACACATCTGTGGATAATCAGGTATACGAGCATTCCTTTGGTAGACAAAGACAGGCTACCTTTGCCACCACAGCTCTCTCTGCACAACACAAACACACTCCCCAATGCATGCTTAATGATGACTAAACCCTAAGAGTGTTATTTAGCCAACGTGCAATACAAGTCCTTGTTTGGCATAGAGACGTCTTTTGCTAATAAGTCATTGTTTAGAATCCAACTACTTTTCCTTTAAGAGACGACACGCAGGCATTGCATTGACAGCTTCATGTTGTACCTTCAGCAGAATGTTGTTTGACGACAGGTTGAGAGAAATACACTCAGCCAGCAGATGTGTTGTGCTGAAGGCTACTCCCAAAGCCTGCGTGGATCTGGGTGCACACAATGAAGCGAGGACAGCATCGCATCCACGGTCAGACACACAACTCAATGATTCCTTTGACCTGTTGATACAAATGGGCCTCCGTCAGGCTGTGTGTGTGTGTGTGTGTGTGTGTGTGTGTGTGTGTGTGTGTGTGTGTGTGTGTGTGTGTGTGTGTGTGTGTGTGTGTGTGTGTGTGTGTGCGTGCGCGCGTGTGTGCACCATCATACGCACTGTGAAAACCAGTGGGAGGCTGCACATGCAAGCAATCGTGCGCATATGTTGTTCATCTTATTCCTAACTCTGATCTCCGATTTAGACATTAAGCTTCAGCTTCAATCTCCAGGACTTAATCACTCCTCAATACTCGACCACAGAGGCAGAATCTTAGGGAAATATATATTTGAGAAGATGAAACAGCCTGTGGAAAGCAGATTGTGCACACATCAGAATGCAAGACTAATCCACAGTTGACTTTAGAGGCATATGAGGAGCTCTGTCTCTCCAGGCGATTACATCAAGGTTAGAGAGGTTCCCCCGGCGTCTCCTGCTGCAGATCCAGAGTCAATATTATTCCGTCCGTCCAGAGGACTGCTTTATTTCTCCTCGTGGTGGGACGCTGTGTGGGTTCCCGGCTCTGCCCTGCAGCCATCTCTGAAGTGTGAAAGCCCGTCTTTGAAAGCACAGGAAGGAATTTTCTTTGGACTTTTCCAAAGACTGCCACAGACTACAGGATTATGATTGCTACAGGGCTGTTTTGCTGCACTTTGACATAATGAAACAAGCCACACAGCCGCAGGCGAGGCAGAACACGCTGGAAAACCCAGCTAACCCCCCCACACGGAACCTGTTTGTATTTTTGGTAGTGCTTTCAAATCTGCACCTTGCAAAATAAATCCTTTATTTGCCTGAAATTGGAGCACTCCATCAGCAGTTCTGATAACTAAGGGACTGGGAAACACACAGTGGTGGTACAAGTATTCAGATCCTCTACCACAGTCTACAAATACTCCATTATAAGTCAAAGCCCTGAGTTCAAACTGTTAATCAACTGAAAGTACAGAAGTATTATCTGAACAATTGTACTTAAGTATCAAAATGAAAAAGCCCTCATTATGCATAAAGGATATTTTACAATTGTATTGATATTGAACAGTTTTTTATGTAGAAAATACATTTACATGTTCTAGTAGTGTTGTTATTCATTGTTGTTGTGGAGCATATTTTGTTTACTTTGTGTACTGCTAATTCCATGTAGTGTAAACACATGATGATATGTGTTAGAAGTACTTACAAGTTTCAAATAGTGCATTAAAAAGTACATAATTTCCCTCGGCTTTGCAGTGGAGTAGAAGTAGATGTAAATTAAATACTCAAAAACGGTCAAAGTACTTCAAAATTATTCTTACATACAGTACTTGAGTAAATGTACTTAGTTGTCTCTGCTGCTGTGATCAGTGGACGCGCGCACACACACACACACACACACACACACACACACACACACACACACACACACACACACACACACACACACACACACACACACACACACACACACACACACACACACACACTCTCTCTATCTGTGGTGTCGGTCACAGTCAGAGCTTCAGCTGGAACACAAAGGTCCCATAGCTCTGAACCAGCAGCATGCGGTCCAAATGTTTTACTGCATTCACAGAACACCCATTCAGACATGTGTTTCGGTATACAAATACATGTAAATTATCTTTGAAATAAATTCAATTTCACAGATCACAATTGACATGTTACTGTTAAATATGTGTACATTTGTAATATAGTCAAGCGACTTTCAAAATTTTTTTGTGAAGTCAACTAAACCAATTAAAATATAAAATGAATTAGCATGAATCCAAATTGTAGTTGGAAAGACTGTCACTGAAAAAAAAAAGGCTATTCAACAGCTGTTATCACTTTGGTGTAAGGTTTACTCTGACAAAAGATAAAGAGAAAGAACTAAATATAGAGAAAGAATATAACTTGAGCATTTGAGGGTGACACGTCATTAACCCTGATCATCATTCCCCCCCCCTCAGTACATGATGTTTCTCTGTGTCTGTGGTGAAGCCACAACGCCTCACTCTTCTCCAGGGGAGGAATACTCACGCATTGTTCGACGCACTACGCCTACTTCCTGTGCATGGCTGCCTGCCCATGTCATCAGTTTGCTTCGAGCAAAGGGCTGTGTCTTCACAAAGGAAATGAGCTCAATGCTTGGCCCATAATCACTGGAGTCCAATTCAATTAGTGTGAGGGAGGAAATGGATTGGCTGTTGTTTCTCAGCAACATATGTCTGAATAGCTGCCTTACAGTACATGTCCTCTCTCAGTACTTCTCACAGTATTGCTTGTTCTTCTTTGTATCCACTGCCAGCAGTCCCTGTTCTAGAACCTTCTTGTGTCGTGTTCCAAGAGTGATGATGGGGACACAGCTGCATATGTGGTGGAGTATACTGTAGGTACAAATACAAACATGTCCTACTGGAAATAGAAACACCTCGAGTAGTTTATTTTAAGAGCTTAAACATGCTATTCCTAATGAAGACACATTGGACTTTTAAACCATTTAAAAAAACATTTAACAGGTGCAGACTGGGACAATCAGCACAAAACAAAACATAAACAAAAAAATAAGACATTGTAAAGATACTAAACCTTTATAATAATCACATTCTGATGAGCTGATATAATTTATTAAGGTTAAACAGGCCCTA
Source organism: Pseudochaenichthys georgianus (assembly GCF_902827115.2). Classification (NCBI taxonomy): domain Eukaryota; kingdom Metazoa; phylum Chordata; class Actinopteri; order Perciformes; family Channichthyidae; genus Pseudochaenichthys; species Pseudochaenichthys georgianus. Next base: position 3,301,633 of record NC_047518.2, on the reverse strand, counting down.
TTATGGTTTTTGGGGTTTTCCTTTCCTGCAGTGCAGGGGGGTCAAACTCAATTTCATCGCGGGCCACATTCGCATAAAGGCTGCACTCAAAGGGCCGGTTGTAACTATATAAATATATAATATATATAAAATAATGTATTATATGACATGATTGCCTCTGAATAGGATTATTATGGGATAGGGTAATAACTACGTCTGAAAGCAGAAGTCCAGGGCAAGTAATTGCAAGTCTCTTCAGTGCGCATGTCACAAAACGAGATGCATTGTGGGACATGTAGTTTATGGGCAACCTGCTTCTGTAAAGTGGCATGTAACCGTATAATAAACGTATTATATTCCTTGCAAGCTCTTGCTGGGCCACATCAAATGGAGTCGCGGGCCGGATTTGGCCCCCGGGCCTTGAGATTGAGACCCCTGCTGTAGGGTGTTATATAGGTGTTATGCATGTAATGGTCTGCAAAGACTAACATCCCTGTGTTCCCTGCAGAGGGAGTTTCTCTTCCACACTGCAGCATAGGCAGTATGTGAAAAGTAAAGCGCTTGTTGAACATTGAAGCACAGAGACATGTCCCAGTATCAGCAGAAAGTACTCATATGACCCTCAAAGGGAACAGAATATGCCCCTTTAAGAAACATAGCAACACAGGGAGAGTTTTTCTGGAGCATTTTGTGATGTTTTTTTTTTACATCCGGCCATTATAATCCTCATTTCCAATGTACGAAAAGGTAAAGAACAGTTCAGAATTGAGGTTTTGAATCACCCAAGAAAATAGATCCAAGCTCTGAGGATGCTTGGCCCATTAATGTGACAACGGGACAGTGTCTGTGTATGACTGTGGCCTTTGTTCCTTAGTCAGACCTTCAGTACAAACAAGGAAATAAATAAGTGGGGTTAGAACAAGCAGTACACACACACACACACACACACACACACACACACACACACACACACACACACACACACACACACACACACACACACACACACACACACACACATCACTTCAGGGGACATTACATTGACTTACATACATTTCCTGGAGACCTATCCTAACCTTAACCATAACCAACACATGCCTAACCCTAACCCTTAACCTAACCCTAACCCTAATCCTAACCAAGTCTTCACCCTAAAACTAATGATCCCCTCATGGGGACCTCTAATTTGTCCCCATAAGGGAAGCCAGTCCCCACACGTGACTATGTAAACAGATGTAGGTCCCCACAAGTATAGTAATGCTAGACCACACACACACACACACACACACACACACACACACACACACACACACACACACACACACACACACACACACACACACACACACACACACACACACACACACACACACACACACACACACACACACACACACACACACACACACACACACACACAGCAGAACGAGCTGGAGTCGATAGCCTAATACATTAAAAGCCTCTGACTCCACTGCTCCTGCACAGGGCTGACTTAGAGGAGATTATCTCGGCTTGATAAGGACAACAGCATCGCGCTGAAATCAATGGAGCTGATGATACAACTGCAGCTTAACTAAGTAAATGTATTTTACGCAAATCAAAGCTCTTTTTAAATCAATACACACTCCCTCTCTCAGCCTCCCTCTACCCACGAAGGTTTGGCAACATCTTTCGATTATACAAATATGCAAAAAAGAAAAAAAAACAGGAGGGAGAGAGAAAAACAGGACTTGGGAAGATGAGTTCTTCACTCCTCAATTCAGCTGGTCACGTCGATTAAGATGTGAACTTCTACAATTCCAGCAGTTCACATCCAGCTCCAGGGCCTTATCTGAAATTAAAAAAGTCCCCTTCTCCCCGGCTTTGAAGTTTTTCTAAGCCACTCAAATACTTCCATTCGCAGAATGTGGAAGCTAAAGGAGGCTTTGATTTTCGGAGTCGGCTTTGCCTGTCACTTTGTGTTACATGCTGGCTGATCTAAAGCTGAAATGGAGCGACACTGCCATCCTGTCAGCCTTTCCCACCCTCCATTTCAGCGTCTGATTCACCCATTATTGACTGCTGCCCAGCCCTAATAGCAAACAGTGTACGGCTTGGGTTAAAGAACAATAGTGCACGGAGAAATGAAGCATGGCTTAAAATATCTCATTTTATGGATTTGTTTGTTTTTCATAAATCAACAGTTTTTCTTGTGATTTTTTTTTGGGTGGGTGGGGTCATTGTTTAACTTTATTGGAATGATGAAAGTGTAGAGGTAGTCTGAAATATGGAGAGAGAGAGGGGTATGACTTGCAACAAAGTCCCACAGCCGGAATGGAACGTGCCTTGTTGGTGATGGCAGGTTGAGTAACAATCAATGAGGACATCTCGTTAAAGAGTTAAAGAGTCCTCTCCTGCTGATGCTCAGGTGTATATCAGTATGTAGTGTCTCTACTTTAAAGAGTCCTCTCCTGCTGATGTTCAGGTGTATATCAGTATGTAGTGTCTCTACTTTAAAGAGTCCTCTCCTGCTGATGTTCAGGTGTATATCAGTATGTAGTGTCTCTACTTTAAAGAGTCCTCTCCTGCTGATGTTCAGGTGTATATCAGTATGTAGTGTCTCTACTTTAAAGAGTCCTCTCCTGCTGATGTTCAGGTGTATATCAGTATGTAGTGTCTCTATTTTAAAGAGTTCTCTTATGCTAATGTTCAGGTGTATATCAGTATGTAGTGTCTCTACTTTAAATAGTCCTCTCCTGCTGAGGTTCAGGTGTATATCAGTATGTAGTGTCTCTACTTTAAAGAGTCCTCTCCTGCTGATGTTCAGGTGTATATCAGTATGTAGTGTCTCTACTTTAAAGAGTCCTCTCCTGCTGATGTTCAGGTGTATATCAGTATGTAGTGTCTCTACTTTAAAGAGTCCTCTCCTGCTGATGCTCAGGTGTATATCAGTATGTAGTGTATCTACTTTAAAGAGTCCTCTCCTGCTGATGTTCATGTGTATATCAGTATGTAGTGTCTCTACTTTAAAGAGTCCTCTCCTGCTGAGGTTCAGGTGTATATCAGTGTGTAGTGTCTCTACTTTAAAGAGTCCTCTCCTGCTGATGTTCAGGTGTATATCAGTATGAAGTGTCTCTACTTTAAAGAGTCCTCTCCTGCTGAGGTTCAGGTGTATATCAGTATGAAGTGTCTCTACTTTAAAGAGTCCTCTCCTGCTGAGGTTCAGGTGTATATCAGTATGAAGTGTCTCTACTTTAAAGAGTCCTCTCCTGCTGATGTTCAGGTGTATATCAGTATGTAGTGTCTCTACTTTAAAGAGTCCTCTCCTGCTGATGCTCAGGTGTATATCAGTATGTAGTGTCTCTACTTTAAAGAGTCCTCTCCTGCTGATGTTCAGGTGTATATCAGTATGTAGTGTCTCTACTTTAAAGAGTCCTCTCCTGCTGATGTTCAGGTGTATATCAGTATGTAGTGTCTCTACTTTAAAGAGTCCTCTCCTGCTGATGTTCAGGTGTATATCAGTATGTAGTGTCTCTATTTTAAAGAGTCCTCTCATGCTGATGTTCAGGTGTATATCAGTATGTAGTGTCTCTACTTTAAAGAGTCCTCTCCTGCTGATGTTCAGGTGTATATCAGTATGTAGTGTCTCTACTTTAAAGAGTCCTCTCCTGCTGATGTTCAGGTGTATATCAGTATGTAGTGTCTCTACTTTAAAGAGTCCTCTCCTGCTGATGTTCAGGTGTATATCAGTATGTAGTGTCTCTACTTTAAAGAGTCCTCTCCTGCTGATGCTCAGGTGTATATCAGTATGTAGTGTCTCTACTTTAAAGAGTCCTCTCCTGCTGATGTTCAGGTGTATATCAGTATGTAGTGTCTCTACTTTAAAGAGTCCTCTCCTGCTGAGGTTCAGGTGTATATCAGTGTGTAGTGTCTCTACTTTAAAGAGTCCTCTCCTGCTGATGTTCAGGTGTATATCAGTATGAAGTGTCTCTACTTTAAAGAGTCCTCTCCTGCTGAGGTTCAGGTGTATATCAGTATGTAGTGTCTCTACTTTAAAGAGTCCTCTCCTGCTGAGGTTCAGGTGTATATCAGTATGAAGTGTCTCTACTTTAAAGAGTCCTCTCCTGCTGATGTTCAGGTGTATATCAGTATGTAGTGTCTCTACTTTAAAGAGTCCTCTCCTGCTGATGCTCAGGTGTATATCAGTATGTAGTGTCTCTACTTTAAAGAGTCCTCTCCTGCTGATGTTCAGGTGTATATCAGTATGTAGTGTCTCTACTTTAAAGAGTCCTCTCCTGCTGATGTTCAGGTGTATATCAGTATGTAGTGTCTCTACTTTAAAGAGTCCTCTCCTGCTGATGTTCAGGTGTATATCAGTATGTAGTGTCTCTACTTTAAAGAGTCCTCTCCTGCTGATGTTCAGGTGTATATCAGTAGGTAGTGTCTCTACTTTAAAGAGTCCTCTCCTGCTGATGTTCAGGTGTATATCAGTATGTAGTGTCTCTACTTTAAAGAGTCCTCTCCTGCTGATGTTCAGGTGTATATCAGTATGTAGTGTCTCTACTTTAAAGAGTCCTCTCCTGCTGATGTTCAGGTGTATATCAGTATGTAGTGTCTCTACTTTAAAGAGTCCTCTCCTGCTGATGTTCAGGTGTATATCAGTATGTAGTGTCTCTTACTTTAAAGAGTCCTCTCCTGCTGATGTTCAGGTGTATATCATTAGGTAGTGTCTCTACTTTAAAGAGTCCTCTCCTGCTGATGTTCAGGTGTATATCAGTATGTAGTGTCTCTACGTTAAAGAGTCCTCTCCTGCTGATGTTCAGGTGTATATCAGTATGTAGTGTCTCTTCTTTAAAGAGTCCTCTCCTGCTGATGTTCAGGTGTATATCAGTATGTAGTGTCTCTACTTTAAAGAGTCCTCTCCTGCTGATGTTCAGGTGTATATCAGTAGGTAGTGTCTCTACTTTAAAGAGTCCTCTCCTGCTGATGTTCAGGTGTATATCAGTATGTAGTGTCTCTACTGTGACATGTCTCCATGCTTTAATGTTCAAAAAGCTCTTTATTTTTCTCATACTTCCTGTGCTGCAGCTTCTCTTTTCACCCTCTGTCTGAAACCAGAGCCAAGTCTGCTCTGATTGGTTAGCTGGCCGGCTCTGTCGTGATTGGTCAAGCTCTTAGAGAGTGCCACCCCTTAGCCTATCAATGTGTTGGAGCTTGCCAATAGAAGCGTGAACATGGGCGTCGCAGCCATTATATGAGGGTGGGACAAGTCCCCCCACTTTTTCAAATGATTAGTTTAGACCAGGGGTACTCAAATACAAATCTTAAAGGTCCAAAATAAATGTTTCAATAAGACAAAGGTCCGTTTATTACGGTCATTCAAACTTTGAAACAATTGCAACAAGATTCTTAACACGAGGTTGCAAAAACTAAAATAATCTGTATGCAGCAGTTTTCATTGTTATTGTGTCTGTGCTTGACCCCTCAGAGTCGCAGTGTAAGAGCTGCACGGTTATGAATAAAGGCAGCTGCACTCTTTTTCATTCAGCATTCCCATCATTGCTTTATAAATGTCTTGCCCCCTTGTGTGTCCACTGAGGTTCGTCAGGCCCAACACATCTTCAACAAACTCCCCCTTTGCCTCATCGTAAAAACTCACAAACACCAGCAACTGAGCATTGTCAGCGGTGTCAGTGGACTCACCCACAGCTAAGGAAATGCACTGTGCATTTTGTATTCCATCACAAAGCTGATTCATCAAATCACCAGCCAGTCTTTATGTTCTTCTGGTTGCTGTGGAATCTGAGAGGGGGATTTGCTTGATCTGACCTGTTATTTCCTCTTTTTGTTTGCCTTCAACATGGCCTCCATCACTTCAGTCATGCATTCTTTATACTGCAGTTATTATCCAATGGAAAGTCCTTACCTACTGGCCTAGTTAAATCACAGTGGTTACTTTTGTTTGGCTGGGCAGTGTAGTTTTACACACCGTCTTATTTGACTTTCTCAGGACTTAAAACAGTTTTTTGGGGGCAGACCCCCTCAAAGAAAAAAATATATTTACACACGTAAGGTCATCATCTTAATAGTTTTGTATGCTCATCCGTGAGCAGAGCATCAAGTTGACGTGTATTACAGCTGAATGCGGCGATTACCATTTTGTTCAGCAAAACGCCTCACAAACGTATTAAGATCAACAGCTTTAGTGCGTTTTGATTCAATGCTGAGTACAGCCACACTGACAGTCTCTTCTCTGTCAGACCGCAAATACCTCATTCCTTCAGTGCTTGGGTCCGAATGCTTCTCGTTTTGCGCCGTCCCTTTCAAATGAAATCGCCGCCAATCATATGTCCACGCTCGCGCCAGGACCGGGGGAGGGGTTACATGACGTGCATCTTGTGCTGCATTCAATTGCACTCGGACACTAGAGACTTTCTCTCATAAATGTCCGATGAGCGCTGTTTGCAGTCTATGGACATAGCAGATCATTTTGACTCGTTGCGTTGTGGCGATGTCTCGCAGATAACACAGATAATACATATGAAAAGTATAATTTGCTCAGAGTCCAGAGACAGTTGTGGTTCGGTCCGGATCCGGACCGGAGTCCGTACTTTGAGGATGCCTGGTTTAGACCCTCCCACTTTTACCATGTGGAAAGTCCGTGAATCGGTCTATCGACTCGCTGCTCTCTGTAGAGCGCTGTGTCAGTGCTTCACTATCAAATCCATTCCACTTGCTTATTGAGAGAATGCCCAAATCAATGAAACTCCGTACCATGTTTTCACTGCTACTTTGTACCAAGGCAGATTCTCACATAGCGCGCGCATGTTCAAGGAGTGTTGCCATAGTTGGACAGCTCAGATCTGTTGTATGAAGCGATGCCGGTAGCGGAGGTAAGGCACACACACCGAGTGTTCAGGACATTGTTAATACAGCGAAAATCAAAGCTGACGATCTCTTGGTTTGATATGTTTTCTCCCCCAGACAACATGGACATAAGAACACTTCAAAGAAGAGGAAAGTAAGTCATCAGCTGGTAGCAGTTAATCAGTTAACAGTGATGGCGGCGGCGTCTCACTTCTGGAGAGGAGTTTCGTCTTTATGTCGTGATAGAGAGATACAAATACTGAATAGTTTAAATGAGAAAAGGCATCGAAATGCCTGGTTACTAGTATTTATCATGTAAACAGGGAACATGAATAACCTGATCTCTCTGTGCTCATGTGAACACCATGATGTCCATGTAGAGACGCAGTCAGTGTGTTTTACTGGAGCCTCAGTTCGATAAGAGATTATTTTCTGAGTTCTTTAACTTCGGTACTCTCTCTCAAAATGATAATGTGCATTATCTTTTAATTATACTTCTTATCATTCAGAAGCTTTTTGTGTGTGTTTATTACATTACATTACATCTAGCTGAATCTTTTATCCAAAGCGACTTACAATAAGTACATTCGACCAGGAAGACACAACCATGAAGAAAACAGAATCATATAAGTACATCAGGTTTCATAGAGCCAAGTATTTCAAGTGCTACTCAACTGGCTATAGATAAGCCAGTCCTTTATTAGTATATAAGTGCTCTGTTAGCAGTTCTTAGTTAGTAAGTTTATGTTTTACTGAGTGCTTATAGGCCATTTCCATCCCAGTATTCAGTTAACTGTTTATTTTCTGTGCACATTACAGACTAGCTAATATCCTACCTCCTGCTTGGGACTTTGAGTCTTCAAAATGTCCAATGTCACAGACTGGGACTTACTTTAGAGTCAGTTGTATTTACATTCAGTATGACTTGTTATGATTCAATGTGAAAGAGTATACTGCTCAATACATAATGATCACTTCACCACCTCTCTTGACATCTAGGCGCTTGAGAGTGAGTCAGAGGCAGAACACAGGGACAGTGGAGAGAGGTCCGTTGCTGAGGTGAGTGATGAAAGGGAAATGACAGTTTAGAGTAAATTGTGATGTGGACTCTCATCCCAGAATGGAAATCAGTGGGATATTGAACAGGAAGCATTTCAGTCAAGGGGCATCATGTGACCAATATAGACAGAAGAGCAACATTTAAGTCAATGATACCATTCCTAGGTGAACTTAACATCTGTATGGAGTCAGATCAGTCTCAATATTAATAAATGCTCACAGAAGGATTCACAAATGTATTTTGCGATTTACATATAAATGACTCTCCACAACAATATCTCTCAATGCACTCACACATATTTATTGTTGTATATAAATGTACAAAAAATGGGCATTTAAACTGCTTTTCTTGTGAACCTCTGCATTTGTGTTTTGTTCTTTTGAGACTTCTCTGACAGAAATGACAAATGCATATTTTTTGAACAGGAAACTATGGAAATTATAACTAATTGTGGTTTTCTTTTACATTACTTAAAACAAGAAATATTTATATGTCAGAAATATGCCTATATTTGTGAAACTTTTTTTATCTGTGGATTTTTTTACATTTATATACAACAATAAATATTTTTGTGTGCATTGAAAAATATTTTTGTGGAGAGAGTCATTTATATATAAATCCCGAAATACATTTGTGAATCCTTGTGTGCATTTATTAATACTGAGACTGATCTGACTCCATACATCCTAGGCCAGGGCTATTCAACTTCATTAGCAAGTGAGCCAAATAGGAAAATCACTGGGGGTTTGTGGGCCACACAATACTTTGTCAAGGAATCACTACATATAACTCTTGCTTACAGTAGTGTTAATAGATACTAATACATTAAATGAACTAGTCAAGTGCATCCCTTTTTTTTACTTTAATTGTATCAACATAAATCATTACAGAAAGCAACCAGTCCATAAAGAAGTAGGAAAGCTTCGGTTACAAGGCTTGACACAAAAGTGCAAAATGTTGCATCTTTAAAACTAAGGAGACATGAGGTTTTTTCCCCCAACAGTTCCATGTCCACTAATGTACAAAACAAGATGAATATAATACAACAGTATTCATCACATTAACAGTAAGTAGCCCTGTGTATAATATCCTCAACACTTCCAATCATACATAAGGTGCTTTGAAGACAACACAAGTCCATAAAATGTAACACTAAATGTAAATAGAACATAGTCAAACAATAGCCATCAGACTCACAATAACATTCATATCTTGGAAACAATCAGATCTGACGACGCTGATTGGCTGAAATTATGTTTCCGCGGCATTGTATACAGATAGCAACAGTTAGTTTGTTGGCTGCTGCTGCTCTGGCTGAGGGCTCCTTTCTACCGCCCGGACGAGAGAGGGTAATGATACACGCTGCGGCCAGGCAGGAAACATGTGACTTATCAGTAACTTTAGACATCGTAACACAATTTTAAACGAGATTTTATTGTAGATTATACATTTTACTGATACCAACTATATAATATTTACCTTGTTCATTAAAAAAAAATATTAACGTTGGTTGTATCAAAGTTAGATTCCTTTTCAAAATATATATTTATTTTCAAATGTCATATATATATATATATATTTTTTTTTTTCTTTAATGACAATCAAACATGTTGGAATTGGGGGGGCGGCGCCCCTAGCGCACCTATGGACCGGCCGCCACTGTATCATCCGCATAACAATCAAAATGTAGTCATTCCATATAACAATGCCTAACAGAAGCATTGACAGTTTATGTGAACAAAATAAGTCCCAGCACTGAGCCCTGTGGCACTCCATGGCTAACTTCAGTTTGCAAGTAAGATTAATTGTTGACACACACAAACTTGTGTTCAGACAAATAGGACCTAAACCAGCCTAAAGCAGTTCCCTGTATGCCAACTAAGTGCTCTAGTCTTTGCAATAGGATGTCATGGTCGATAGTATCAAATGCAGCACTGAGATCAAGCAAGACAAGTCCTTTGTCTGAGGCTATGATAAGGTCATTTGTGACTTTCACAAGAGCTGTCTCTGTGCTATGATGTGTTCATAAGCCAGATTCAAAATATTCAAATACATCATTATTTTTTAGGTAATCACACAACTGTTTTGCGACTGCTTTCCATTAATAAAAAATGCTAAATTGGCTATAATTTGGTTTGATGGAAAGGATGTATGTCTCAATAATGTCTTATCAGACATGTGAAACCAGACATGTGAAACTAGACAGAACATCCTGAACTATTGACCTGTACACATTATGCATTTTAGAAGGTGGCAAGCAAAGCATACAAGTTCAATCCACAATTCTAGCAAGGCGTTGTGGTTTTTGACACCTTGACAACTGTTACAATGATTGAGGACAACAATGCACACAGGATGAGAGTAAACTGTGTACAGACTTGATGATTTTATGTCCAACATCCAGGAGCAAAATATCTTAGAGACAATAGTGACAGTTTTGTTAAGTTTTAAAATTGCATATCATTACTATAGTCTTCATTTGTTTAATTTTAACTTCACATTTTTAATTGATTCATTAAGTAAGAATTGAACATATGTGACCTCCTTCTCCCTCAAAGATAGAAAAGAGGAAACTACCTGATGCAGAGAGGGAGGAGGGAAGAGACTAAAAGATGATGAGTGAAGACGCTTGAGTGCTTGGGGGGACTTGTTTGAGGCTTGATTTTGGCTCTTGGTAGATATTCTGCACAAACTGTGAAGACCACTGAGACACATGTAACATTTGTGATATTGGGCTATATAAATAAACATTGATTGATTGATGGACCCTGGGCTTGGGCTCTTTTAGACGGCTCTAGGGGGTTCACTGTTGCTTTTGTACTTTGACCTTGTGTCCTTGTAAAACTCTTGTATCTTTCTTTTGTTATTTTTGGGATTCTTGCAAATCCTCCATTTTTGTTAAAATCCTAATAAAACCGGTTTGTACTTTGTACATTTCGACCCAATTCCTGGTCTCTCTGGTGGGCTCTGAAGGTATCTGCTTGGTCTTAGAGTGAGGTAAGAACACCCGTCCTTGGAAAAGGCTGACAGTAGTTGATCCTTTGGACTGTTAAGGGGAATAGAAACTCTACTAAGGTTAAACTGTAGTTTCACATTGGTTACTGTCGTTGATGTGGTTTTGATTGATGCTGAACTATGACACTTGCTCTGCTGACGTGGTGATGTCACTGCTGTGATATTAGTGTTTGACTCTTGATTTCACATTTGCATTGTTTGAATTGGTATAACTGAGGCTCAAAAGTGAGGGTTAGGGATTGTGGGTCCTGAAGCTGCCCTAATTACCAGGGAGTCTCCCAACGACACAGGGTTTCTCCTCCAGGGGCAGTTCAGATACTGCTCTGGGGTTCTACCAGCCCACCAACACCTACTACACCATACACACCGTTTGCTATCCTGGCGGTCTAGTGCCTGAAATAAGTGATACGACGGGCAGCTGGTGTTAGAGGCCATGCTGTTAGCTGCCCCCCTAAGCAGATTAAGGTGATCTTGCGTGTAGATTCTGGGGGGTTTAGTCCTAAAGGTAGGACGGCCGTTTTCCGGAGCCTTATCAAATCAAATCAAAATCAAATCAAGTTTTATTTATTTATTTATTCATTTCATTTCATTCTCTTTACCCCTTTCAAAACATAACAAACTAATCTCTTCGCATCCTGCACTTGTCCGCCGTAACCTCCGTTCCCTCTCCCCCTCTACCTTTGCCTTATCGGTGCTCTCAGCCCTCCCTTCCTCTGACTCGTTCCAACTCCTGCCTCCAAACTCTGCTGCAGAAACTCTCCTCTCTACTCTCTCTGTCCTCTCACATCTCGGCAGGCTCGTCAGTCCCCTCCTGCTCCCTGGCTAAATGACGCACTGCGTGCTAATAGAACCGTCCTTAGGGCAGCAGAGCGGAAATGGTGGAAATCCAAACACCGTGACGACCTCCTAACCTATCAGGCTCTCCTCTCCTCTTTCTCTGCTTCCATCTCTCAGGCAAAAAGCACTTTCTTTCAAGATAAGATCCAATCTTCTTATTCCAATCCTAAAAAACTATTTTCCATCTTCTCCACCCTCTTGGATCCTCCCAAGGCCCCTTCCCCCTCCTCCCTTCTGTCAAGCGACTTTGTTAATCACTTTGAAAAAAAGGTTGACGATATTCGCTCTTCTTTTTCTGACTCACCTTTACTCACCGCTGGATCACCTGAGCCACCTTCAACCGGCACACTAACCTCCTTTTCCCCTCTCTCTCCATGTGAGGTTCTTACCCTCGTTACCTCTGCCCGCCCTACCACCTGTCCTCTGGACCCTATCCCTTCAAACCTCCTTCAGACTATCGCTCCTGATATTCTACCGTTTCTCACCCATTTCATCAACACTTCTCTAACTTCTGGTCACTTTCCAAACAGTCTCAAGGAGGCAAGAGTAGACCCTCTCCTAAAGAAACCCACTCACAACCCGTCTGATGTTATAAACTACAGGCCTGTCTCTCTCCTCCCGTTCCTGTCTAAAACACTTGAACGCGCTGTCTTTAAACAACTCTCCTGCTATCTCCATCAGAACAACCTTCTGGATCCGCACCAGTCTGGTTTCAAGGCAGGTCACTCCACAGAAACTGCCCTCATTGCTGTCACTGAGGAACTGCACACTGCTAAAGCAGCCTCCCTCTCCTCTGTCCTCATCCTGTTGGACCTGTCTGCTGCATTCGACACGGTGAACCATCAGATCCTCCTTCACTCTCCAAGAACTTGGAGTTTCAGGCTCTGCACTTTCCCTCCTCACCTCATACCTCAAAGACCGCACCTACAGGGTAACTTGGAGAGGGTCCGAGTCCGACCCTTGTCAATTAACTACAGGGGTCCCTCAGGGCTCTGTTCTTGGTCCCCTCCTCTTCTCCCTGTACACAAACTCGCTCGGATCTGTCATTAGCCCGCATGGTTTTTCATACCACTGCTACGCTGACGACACCCAACTAATTTTGTCCTTTCCCCGCTCAGAGACCCAGGTGGTCGCTCGCATCTCTGCTTGTCTAGCTGACATCTCTCAGTGGATGTCCGCTCATCATCTCAAGCTCAACCTTGACAAAACTGAAGTGCTTTTCCTTCCGGGAAAAGATTGTCCCTCTCTTGACCTGACTATCAACATCGGCACCTCTGTTGTTTCCCCGACCCAGACTGCAAGGAATCTGGGTGTGATCCTAGATAACAACCTGTCCTTCACTGCAAACATCGCTGCTACAACCCGCTGCTGCAGATACACGCTCTACAACATCAGGAAGATACGTCCCCAGCTGACCCAGAAAGCGACGCAGGTTCTGGTCCAGGCTCTCGTCATCTCACGCCTAGACTACTGCAACTCCCTCCTGGCTGGTCTACCTGCATGTGCCATCCGACCTCTGCAGCTCATCCAGAATGCAGCGGCTCGTCTGGTCTTCAACCTTCCAAAATTCTCCCACACCACGCCGCTCCTCCGCTCCCTTCACTGGCTTCCGGTAACTGCTAGAATCCACTTCAAGACACTGGTACTTGCGTACCATGCTGCGAATGGATCTGGCCCTTCCTACATCCAGGACATGGTTAAACCGTACACCCCAGCACGTGCACTTCGCTCTGCATCAGCCAAACGACTCGCTGCACCCTCGCTGCGAGGGGGAACCAAGTTCCCATCAGCAAAAACACGTGGATTTGCTATCCTGGCTCCAAAATGGTGGAATGAGCTCCCCATTGAAATCAGGACCGCAGAAAGCTTACACACCTTCCGGCGCAGACTGAAAACTCATCTCTTTCGACTCCACTTCGAGCGATAGAATGACTAACAAAGAACTGCTAACATAGCACTTATATACTAATAAAGGACTGGCTTATCTAAAGCCAGTTGAGTAGCACTTGAAACGATTGGCTCTTTGAAACCTGATGTTCTTATATGATTCTGTTTTCTTCAAGGTTGTGTCTTCCTGGTCGAATGTACTTATTGTAAGTCGCTTTGGATAAAAGCGTCAGCTAAATGCAATGTAATGTAATTTATATAGCACATTTATAAACGATGTTTGAGCCAAAGTGCTGTACATATAATAAAAATAGCCTACAGTAGAGACACTTTACAGCAAATACAACAGCACAGATTGTTCAGAGTATCAGTATGAGAAAAACGACACCCTCTATCCTTAGACCCTCTGTCCTTAAACCCTCACATCGTACAAGGAAACACTTCCAGAGAAAACCCACAGTTTAAAGGGAACATGGGAGAAACCTCAGGGAGAGCAGCAGAGGAGGGATCCCTCTCCCAGGACGGACAGACGTGCAATAGATGCCGTGTGTAAATTGAAAAGATGATACATTTACAACATAGGTAGTCCAAATGTCAGCCTCGGAGCTCGGTATCGGAGACAACCTAGATATTAACGTTGGTTGTATCAAAGTTAGATTCCTTTTCAAAATATATATTTATTTTCAAATGTCACTGTTATCATCATAACAGTTAAATACTCCTAGTCCATGATATGTTATCTTAAGAAATAATGGTCGTATGTTATTTCTTGTGGGTATTAATGATAGGATTCATCCTGAAATTCATCTGATCCCTCTCTAGCGCCATCAACAGGTCATTATCTATTTATGTAATATTATATTATATTATAATGTTATGTTCATTGTGAAACCTCTGTTTTTAAACTGTGCTATATAAATAAAGTGGATTGGATTGTTTGGATTATTTTCATTCACAAACTAAAATACCTTATCAAATTCCAACCACATGGCCTTCGTCTACGAACAGCTGCTTCAACTTCAAATTTGTATTTCCACTACAGAAATCATCAGTATGTTTAGAGAGCTCCAGATGTCAAAATGCTTATGTTATTTTTTTTTATAGCATTTTATAAATGATAATATTGGTGTTAATGTTCACTTTATTTTAATTTAAGAGGTCATGTATATTTAAAGGTGGGGTAGGTACATTTGAGAAACCGGCTCGAGAAACACTTTTTGTTATATTCCATGGAATGCTCTTAACATCCGATAGCTTTGACAAAAAATCCATTAAAAAATATTATCTCTGGAAGCCGTAGTGCTGTAACAAGCACGACCAATCATCTGAGCCGGCCCGGCTAAAGTAACTGGATGGCCTACCTGCCTGTCAGCCTTCCATCTGTGCACAAACTTATCTCGTGCCCTCATTGGTCATGTGTGCGTTCGTGTGTGTTGGAGGAGGGGCTCTGTGAGGAAGTGGCAGATTTTTTCCGGCTGTGTATTTTCAAATTCTAGCGCACTCCAGCTGGTTCCTCCAAAATGACCTACACCACCTTTAAGTTATATTTATTTTGATTTATGAATGTTCCATTCAAAAATGTTATTAAAAAGGCATGTACACCTTAAAAGATGACTATTGAGGTCTATTGTCAGGAATGTTAGTGTTATATCAAATAGTGAATTCTACTGCAGCAGAATGTTGCACGTCTGCACAGTGTTATATTTTCACCACTCAGTGTCAGTAAATATAGTGCAGTTAGTATTGGACTACAAGATAGATGCAAGCCTATACAGGTAGTTATTTAAAGCAATTGTGCTTGGTTGGCGTGGCCTGGGCCTGGCGGTGGGCCCAATGTGATATATTTTCATGGGGCCCAAAATCCCTGGCGGCGCCCCTGCCTCCCGGCAATAGGAGGCGCCACTCTGGGCCCGCCTCTCCGCCTGCATTAGGGAGAAGATGTCAGACATGACAGACAGGGAATTGGCATCGTGAGCATTCTGCTTCGATCGCTGGGAATGTCTCTCTAGGTTCCAAGGGATATGTTTCTGGCTGTTCTCCTTACTTCCAACACACAGTGCAGCCAGAGACAGTCATGGGCAGCCGGGATAAATCCAGTAAACAGCATTTGTAATGGGATATTAGCCTGAGCTGTTCCCTCATTTGGAGTGTCGGTCTCATTTCATGGCAGACATCTGAGGAGTTTTTGAGGCACCTTAATCCCCGGGCTTTAATCACTCCTGGCATCTGTCAGTCACACTCTGATGATCAGAGCCACATGTAACGGCATCTGGAGCGAGCAGGTGTGAATATGCAGGTAATGGCCGCAATAA
Organism: Pseudochaenichthys georgianus; assembly: GCF_902827115.2. Classification (NCBI taxonomy): domain Eukaryota; kingdom Metazoa; phylum Chordata; class Actinopteri; order Perciformes; family Channichthyidae; genus Pseudochaenichthys; species Pseudochaenichthys georgianus. The sequence continues at coordinate 3,285,697 of NC_047518.2, read as the reverse complement.
AAGAAGTGATGTAACCTTTAGCCCACTGGAGAGCCACACAAGGCACTGAGAGGTGGTGTAATGATATTCACAGCTACTCAAACTGATACAGTAATGGCCTCTTTATATTCTCTGACAACAACTGGCAGAGGCCGTGAGGAGCCCTGCCCCAGCCCCTGTGACAGTCAGAGTCAGAGGTTGGAATTTATTTCTGAATATTTATGAACAAACACCCAGACAATAAAGAAAGAGCCATGGACCATGTTTGAATAGGACTCCCATTGTTTGTTGTTTACAAGTGGGTAAAGCAAGATGCAATGCAAGAAAAACCCTGAAACACAATTCAGTTTTTGCAGTATTGTTATCATACATGGCCTACAGTACATTACAGCGTTTACAGCTAGAAACACTGTATAACATTGCTACAAGCTAACCTCTCCAGCTTGCTTTGTGCTGAACATTTAGCATTCTTTATACAGGAATCATTTTAATTTGACTTAATAGAACTATCAAACATTAATTGTATATAATAACGAATTTAGCAGACTGAAAGCCTGAACAGATCTACATAATTACTTAAGTGAGTGCAATATTTTTAATAATATTCCCCAATAAAAAATCCCCCTTGTCATAAACCAGAATGATCCTCATTAACAAAGTGGAAACGTTATCAAGACCTGCGAGCTATTTGTAGTGGAACTTGGTTTCTCCGCCACATTGAAAGTCACTCAATGTTTTTCTCCTCACTTAGTTTTTCTGCTCTCTTTTTCCTCCATTCTCCATCCTTGTCTCCTGATGTTCACGAGTGCTCCTGCTGGGACAATCAATCCTTAATCACCCCTCCCCACTGCAGCAAGTGAGACAACTCAATCGGTGCTAAGATATGCTAATCTTATTCCTCAGATGATTACACCATGGAGTCAACATTGATCTTCCATGACCCCAGAAAAACACAGGCCTTCCAGTCAGGAAGACTGATGGTAATGTGTGTTTTTGTGCGCGCGCTGGGAGTAATGCCTCTGCTGTGGATCAGTGTGGGGCTCAACCGCTGTGATCTATTTCAGAGCAATGAGACTCAGGACAGGCGCAACACACTGATAAAGGCCAGGCGCTGTAAACCAGCGTGGACTGAAGGTGCTGATATATCGCAGCAATATACAGAATGATGAAAATGGAGCATTCCCATTGCAAGCAGATTCAGTAAGGCTGGAGATAAAAAAAATACTAATAAGTGTGTATAAAGATATCACGACTATACCTTTGAAGATGAGATGTGGCCGAAAATGTCGTCAGAATAATGTGGTAATTATGTTAAAGAGGCCCTATTGTGCTTTTCTTTTGGGTATTCCTTTTCCTGTAGTGTGTTCACTCTGTAACACTCCTCACTTCTATTGGCTAGCGCTCCAACACATTGTACGTGATATGCTACGGAGCGGGACATCTCTAAGCGGTTGACCAATCACAACAGCTAACTAATCAGAGCAGACTGGGCTCTGGTTTCAGACAGAGGGTGAAAAGAGGTACTGCAGCAGTATGAGAACAATAAAGAGCTTTTTGAACATTAAAACATGGAGTAATGTCCCAGTAGAGACACTACATACTGATATACCCGGGCGCTGTTCAAAAATGGCTGCCCACTGCTCCTAACACTAGGATGGGTCAAATGCAGAGAAACGATTTCCCCACGGGGATTAATAAAGTATATCAAAATCAAAAAAATCAAAAAATATACACCTGAACATCAGCAGGAGAGGACTCTTTAAAGTAGAGACACTACATACTGATATACACCTGAACATCAGCAGGAGAGGACTCTTTAAAGTAGAGACACTACATACTGATATACACCTGAACATCAGCAGGAGAGGACTCTTTAAAGTAGAGACACTACATACTGATATACACCTGAACATCAGCAGGAGAGGACTCTTTAAAGTAGATACACTACATACTGATATACACCTGAACATCAGCAGGAGAGGACTCTTTAAAGTAGAGACTCTACATACTGATATACACCTGAACATCAGCAGGAGAGGACTCTTTAAAGTAAAGACACTACATACTGATATACACCTGAACATCAGCAGGAGAGGATTCTTTAAAGTAGAGACACTAGATACTGATATACACCTGAACATCAGCAGGAGAGGACTCTTTAAAGTAGAGACCCTACATACTGATATACACCTGAACATCAGCAGGAGAGGACTCTTTAAAGTAGAGACACTACATACTGATATACACCTGAACATCAGCAGGAGAGGACTCTTTAAAGTAGAGACACTACATACTGATTTACACCTGAACATCAGCAGGAGAGGACTCTTTAAAGTAGAGACACTACATACTGATATACACCTGAACATCAGCAGGAGAGGACTCTTTAAAGTAGAGACACTACATACTGATATACACCTGAACATCAGCAGGAGAGGACTCTTTCAAGTAGAGACACTACATACTGATATACACCTGAGCATCAGCAGGAGAGGACTCTTTAAAGTAGAGACACTACATACTGATATACACCTGAACATTAGCAGGGGAGAACTCTTTAAAGTGGAGACACTACATACTGATATACACCTGAGCATCAGCAGGAGAGGACTCTTTAAAGTAGAGACACTACATACTGATATTTCATTTCAAACCTTTATTTAACCAGATTGGTCCCATTGAGATCATAGATCTCTTTTTCAAGGGAGACCTGCAAATGTTGATATACACCTGAACATCAGCAGGAGAGGACTCTTTAAAGTAGAGACACTACATACTGATATACACCTGAACATCAGCAGGAGAGGACTCTTTAAAGTAGAGACACTACATACTGATATACACCTGAACATCAGCAGGAGAGGACTCTTTAAAGTAGAGACACTACATACTGATATACACCTGAACATCAGCAGGAGAGGACTCTTTAAAGTAGAGACACTACATACTGATTTACACCTGAACATCAGCAGGAGAGGACTCTTTAAAGTAGAGACACTACATACTGATATACACCTGAACATCAGCAGGAGAGGACTCTTTAAAGTAGAGACACTACATACTGATATACACCTGAACATCAGCAGGAGAGGACTCTTTAAAGTAGAGACACTACATACTGATATACACCTGAGCATCAGCAGGAGAGGACTCTTTAAAGTAGAGACACTACATACTGATATACACCTGAACATTAGCAGGGGAGAACTCTTTAAAGTGGAGACACTACATACTGATATACACCTGAGCATCAGCAGGAGTGGACTCTTTAAAGTAGAGACACTAGATACTGATATACACCTGAACATCAGCAGGAGAGGAATCTTTAAAGTAGAGACCCTACATACTGATATACACCTGAACATCAGCAGGAGAGGACTCTTTAAAGTAGAGACACTACATACTGATATACACCTGAACATCAGCAGGAGAGGACTCTTTAAAGTAGAGACACTACATACTGATTTACACCTGAACATCAGCAGGAGAGGACTCTTTAAAGTAGAGACACTACATACTGATATACACCTGAACATCAGCAGGAGAGGACTCTTTAAAGTAGAGACACTACATACTGATATACACCTGAACATCAGCAGGAGAGGACTCTTTAAAGTAGAGACACTACATACTGATATACACCTGAACATCAGCAGGAGAGGACTCTTTAAAGTAGAGACACTAGATACTGATATACACCTGAACATCAGCAGGAGAGGACTCTTTAAAGTAGAGACATTACATACTGATATACACCTGGACATCAGCAGGAGAGGACTCTTTAAAGTAGAGACACTACATACTGATATACACCTGAACATCAGCAGCAGATGACTCTTTAAAGTAGAGACACTATATACTGATATACACCTGAACATCAGCAGAAGAGGACTCTTTAAAGTAGAGACACTACATACTGATATACACCTGAACATCAGCAGGAGAGGACTCTTTAAAGTAGAGACACTACTTACTGATACACAGCTGAACATCAGCAGGAGAGGACTCTTTAAAGTAGAGACACTACATACTGATATACACCTGAGCATCAGCAGGAGAGGACTCTTTAAAGTAGAGACACTAAGAGGACTCTTTAAAGTAGAGACACTAAGAGGACTCTTTAAAGTAGAGACACTACATACTGATATACACCTGAGCATCAGCAAGAGAGGACTCTTTAAAGTAGATACACTACATACTGATATACACCTGAACATCAGCAGGAGAGGACTCTTTAAAGTAGAGACACTACTTACTGATACACAGCTGAACATCAGCAGGAGAGCACTCTTTAAAGTAGAGACACTACATACTGATTTACACCTGAACATCAGCAGGAGAGGACTCTTTAAAGTAGAGAGACTACATACTGATATACACCTGAACATCAGCAGGAGAGGACTCTTTAAAGTAGAGACACTACATACTGATATACACCTGAACATCAGCAGGGGAGAACTCTTTAAAGTAGAGACACTACATACTGATATACACCTGAACATCAGCAGGAGAGGACTCTTTAAAGTAGAGACACTAAGAGGACTCTTTAAAGTAGAGACACTACATACTGATATACACCTGAGCATCAGCAGGAGAGGACTCTTTAAAGTAGAGACACTACATACTGATATACACCTGAACATCAGCAGGAGAGGACTCTTTAAAGTAGAGACACTACATACTGATATACACCTGAACAATAGCAGGAGAGGACTCTTTAAAATAGAGACACTACATACTGATATACACCTGAGCATCAGCAGGAGAGGACTCTTTAAAGTAGAGACACTACATACTGATATACACCTGAACATTAGCAGGGGAGAACTCTTTAAAGTAGAGACACTACTTACTGATATACAGCTGAACAGCAGCAGGAGAGGACTCTTTAAAGTAGAGACACTACATACTGATATACACCTGAACATCAGCAGGAGAGGACTCTTTAAAGTAGAGACACTAAGAGGACTCTTTAAAGTAGAGACACTACATACTGATATACACCTGGACATCAGCAGGAGAGGACTCTTTAAAGTAGAGACACGACATACTGATATACACCTAAGCATCAGCAGGAATTGACTCTTTAAAGTAGAGACACTACATACTGATATACACCTGAACATCAGCAGGAGAGGACTCTTTAAAGTAGAGACACTAGATACACACCTGAACATCAGCAGGAGAGGACTCTTTAAAGTAGAGACACTACATACTGATATACACCTGAACATCAGCAGGAGAGGACTCTTTAAAGTAGAGACACTAAGAGGACTCTTTAAAGTAGAGACACTACATACTGATATACACCTGAACATCAGCAGGAGAGGACTCTTTAAAGTAGAGACACTAGATACTGATATACACCTGAACATCAGCAGGAGAGGACTCTTTAAAGTAGAGACACTACATACTGATATACACCTGAACATCAGCAGGAGAGGAGTCTTTAAAGTAGAGACACTAAGAGGACTCTTTAAAGTAGAGACACTACATCCTGATATACACCTAAGCATCAGCAGGAATTGACTCTTTAAAGTAGAGACACTACATACTGATATACACCTGAACATCAGCAGGAGAGGACTCTTTAAAGTAGAGACACTAGATACTGATATACACCTGAACATCAGCAGGAGAGGACTCTTTAAAGTAGAGACACTACATACTGATATACACCTGAACATCAGCAGGAGAGGACTCTTTAAAGTAGAGACACTACATACTGATATACACCTGAACATCAGCAGGAGAGGACTCTTTAAAGTAGAGACACTAAGAGGACTCTTTAAAGTAGAGACACTACATCCTGATATACACCTAAGCATCAGCAGGAATTGACTCTTTAAAGTAGAGACACTACATACTGATATACACCTGAACATCAGCAGGAGAGGACTCTTTAAAGTAGAGACACTAGATACTGATATACACCTGAACATCAGCAGGAGAGGACTCTTTAAAGTAGAGACACTACATACTGATATACACCTGAACATCAGCAGGAGAGGACTCTTTAAAGTAGAGACACTACATACTGATATACACCTGAACATCAGCAGGAGAGGACTCTTTAAAGTAGAGACACTAGATACTGATATACACCTGGACATCAGCAGGAGAGGACTCTTTAAAGTAGAGACACTACATACTGATATACACCTGCACATAAGCAGGACAGGACTTTTTAAAGTAGAGACACTACATACTGATTGAACCTGAAAGTGAGCAGGATGGCTCAGTAACGTCTTTGACTCCTTCATTGTGTTACCTAGACTAACTACGTCACACAGTCATTTTCATTTTCATTTCAGTCATTTCCAGTTACCATGTTGGCAGCTTCCAGGCATAGTTTTGTTATTTCAAAAATTGCTAAGGTCCAAGATTGAATGAACTGAGTTACTGCAATAAGTAATTGCTTATGAATACATATATTTGCCATGTACTCTACCAAGCCTTATTTTATAAAGTCCTAAAATGCAAGGTAAGGGAATTGTATTTATACAGCACATGTCAACAACAAGGCGATTCACAGTGATTATAAAATAACATTTAGATGCTATTAAATGAATCAGCTGCAGCTGTCTAATGGATTTGGGTGAAATCATCAGCTTTTTTCTTGTTTTTTAACATTTAATAGATATTCTGTATTTCTCTTGTCACCATACATTGAAAAAACAACACTAAATGTATAAACTAATATAAATGGTGTGAATCTAAGGCCTGCCATTGAGCTATTAAAACAAATCAATTAGACAATGTGGTGTCGTGTTCCTTCATCAACATGAATATACAAACTATTTTGAGTTAATCCCAAACACCCTGTAGTGCCATATACTCATTAGAGAACAAATTGTGGATTAATCCTCTGCTGAAAATAGTGACTACAAATCGATATCCCCATGTTTGAGTACAGTTCACTAGCAGCTAATGGTCAACTAAGAAATATATTACTGAACCATTACACAAATGTATACAGAGATGCAAACGATATATTACTTTTAAGATTGACATCTCCAGTAGGAACCGATGGGTTTGGTTATATCAACCTCCATAACGTCAAAGAGAGATATATCATAATAGCATTGTATATATGTTGTTTACATTTTTAAAAACGACTTTTTGCCACTACTTCTTTAATTACGTCTTGAGCCAAGCATACAATCCTCAACTTGAAATACAATTGTATAAATGACCAGTACTATGTACAGTATATTTATTTCACATGTATCTTAATGATGTTATGTCCTGTCTGCAGGTTAATGACAAGTGGAGCAGATAGTGGTTAGAAAATCAGAGGACAAGTTGGTGTATATATTTATTTATTCAAATGACATGATTTACATCAGAGCAATTTCATCATTGCTACCTCATTTGCACTGTCCCTTTGATGTAACATTGTAAATTCCCCGCTGTATGATGAATAAAGGACTTCTGGTTCTGATGAAATAGAAGATACAGTATATGATGTTGGATAAAATGCATCATGTAATAATGTTAATAGTAGTAAAAGTGCACTGCATTTGCAATTATATTTTTCTTTAAATGAACTATTTAAAACGTAACTGTCTGAATATATTTAAATGTTTGAAAGGATTGTTGTTTCTCAGTTTAATATAAAAGCTCACAATGAATACCATTATTTCCAGTAGTATCCCAACATGACCTACTTTAACTCTCCACTGGCAGCAGATGCAAACCTCTCTGTATGAGCGGCACTGCCCCGCCCTCGGCCTGTTGCAGGCTTATATATTGCTCCAGCAGTTTAATTGAACTGGGATGAATTAGTTACAGTACAATCTATTAGTCCTAACCTGCAGGGCTGAGCAGTGAGTGAGGTTGGTATTCCTCGTGCAGCAGGGAGAGGATGTGAACAAGCCTTGAATATTGCAGTTACACTCATCTGGCCTGGTGTTTAGCCATGATCTGTGTTCTGTGGCTGCTCATAGAGCATCCTAAGAAAAGAAAAAAGAATGAGCTAATCAGATCTATTTTGGCTGCACTCTGCCAAGTATATTTGTCTAATTTCTACTCAGAATAGTCTTTACACTTGATATAAGACATAATAACTTGAGAAGTAACAATGAAGTGAGATATAGGTCCATGAAATCCCACCTCTGCTCCAATAACCTGTTTGAACCCTTTCAATCAGGATTCCGCACAAAACGTAGCACAGAAACAGCCCTCCTCAGAATCACTAACGACCTCCTCCCCTCCTCAGACTCCGGCAATCTCAACATCCTCATCAACCTCACAGCAGCGTTCAACACCATCAACCACACCATCCTGATGTCCCGTCTGGAATCATCACTCAACATCACTGAACTCTCCTGGCTGAAATCCTACCTCACCAACAGACACCAGTTCATCCACATCAATAACTGCACCTCCTCCACTGCCCCTCTGTCCCAAGGCGTCCCCCAGGGTTCGGTGCTTGGTCCCCTCCTCTTCATCCTCTACATGCTCCCCCTTGGAAAAATCATCCGCCGCCATAACCTTCAGTATCAATGATACGCGGATGACATCCAACTATACATCTCCACAAAAATGCAGTAATAATAGTAGCAGTAGCAATAATCAGGCCCCCCCCATACCTCACCGACCTGATCCACCACTACACCCCTTCACGCAGCCTTCGTTCATCAGAAGCGAACCTCCTCTCTATCCCCACACGAACCAAGCTCCGAACCTGGGGGGACAGAACCTTCTCCATCGCTGCCCCCACCCTCTGGAACTCCCTTCCACAACACATCAGAGACTGCACCGACCCCCCCACTTTCAAAACACTGACCAAAACACAGCTCTTCAGACTGGCTTTTAAATGTGTGAATTATGCTGTGTTGCTGTTTTAATATTTATTTATTTTTTAATTCGATTCTTTATTCTATTTTATCGTGTTTTATCAAACCACTGTAAAGCGTCTTTGAGCACCTGGAAAAGCGCTTTGAAATAAAATGTATTATTATTATTTGTCAGACAATGCATCTTAAGTTTCTTGTTCAATCGTAGACTCTTGAAAACATCTTATTTGAAGTTGTATCTCAGATGACACATGGATCATCTTGTTTCAAGGAATACATCTGACTTGATTTTACAAAAACACTTTTTTTATTGGAAAATCACCAACTAACATCAGAAAACAGAACACTTTTGATCATTTCTGGCTTATTCTGTAACACTACATTTCCCAATTCTGGTAAATATAGTTCATAATATGTTTTTCCGGCTAATTATAGGATCTTGTTTATCTAAATATCCTATTTTATTTCATGAAATCTTACCAAGCAAAATATCACTTGTTCTATTGGCAGATTGTTATACTTAATACAAGTGACATCTTGTTTTCATTCTTTTCCAGTGCATGGTCAGCACCATGGTCAGCCCAATGGACAACACCTGTTGATGTCTGTGCTGACACTAGATGGCAGTGTGACTCAAGCCAATCTTCCATTACTCCACCCACCCCCCCCCCTCTCCCCCCTCTTGCAGCCCAGCCCAGTCCCCCTTTGCGTGGAAGCTGCAGCCAGCCTCTTGATAGAATGTCAAGAAAAGGCATCATTGTGCGTGCCTGTTTGAAATACACAGCCAGTTTAAACAATCTGCCCCCCCCGTTCAGAAGCCTGCGATTCAGAGGCTGTTCTCGGTTCACTTTCAGTAACTCCCATACACTCCCTCTGGTTGCTGCTCAACACTGTTCCCTCCGCACTGAAGGGATGACAGGCAGGTTGTTCCCTGGAAAGAATTGCATTGTTAGACTTAAAAGAAGCTGCATTTGGTAAACACTGCTCAGTAAACACAGAGGCGTCTACAGCTGAATGTTTTCTTGCTCACATACAATTTCTGTATGCTGAGGAAATAGATCTTGATGTCACTAGCTATTTCTCATCTCGTCCATCACTTTTCATCACTGCACCCTTGCCTCAGAGGACACTGGTTTTGGTGTGATTGAGTACGACCTAACATAATGGCACTGTCATTGGGCGGAGATATCCACACATGCTGTGACATGACAAATATAAGAAAACAATTAGGCTTCTATGTTCAGGACACAGGACACCCTGTGCTGCCGTCAGGTGCTGCTCTGTGTTTCTGTCCTTCTCCTTTGTGCATCCTGATAAGGTCCATCCAGTGATTGGTGCTGTAATACCAGGAGATGATTTACTTTTCTTTTTTATATATACATGTATATATAAACACACACATATATATATAGGTGTTTATTTGATGTAAGCATATACATGCATATGTTCCATTGCATATGTGTTTGCCATGACAGGCTGTTATTTTTCACCAGATATTTATATTACACCAATATTAGTGCTTCATTCTGAATTGTAGGTGAGTGTACAGTATATATTAGTGATCGTAGATGCAGTCTGTAAACTCTGTTAAGTGTCTTCATAACCTAAAGCATTCATGTGTGTGCATCTTACCATTTATTTATGACAGTATTTTATTGTATTTCACTGTGCAGTATTTAATTGAGTGATTTACATGTATTTAGACTCCTCCATTTACTTCGTCCTTTACATCTTTCTCTGCATTATTTAGCTAATGGCATTTATACTATTATACTATACTATGTATATAGTTGACTTCATCTTCATTACTTCCACATTGGTTTCGTAACATAATCTTGCACTTATTTATTCTACTCTATTCTTTTTCTTCTTGCACTATTTCTAATTATTTTCAAATGATTTGTACGTGTTATACAGTATATTATGTTGCGTTGTTGGAGGAGCTTTTTCATTGCCATATCTACACTGCAGCGACTGACAGTAAAGCCTCTGAATGTTTTGAGTCTTGTTCATAAAGAACATGAACATACTTGCATACTTGCAGTTATATTTGTCAACAAACCTCTTATGTTCCTCAGAAATAATGATCCTATTTTCTCTTTGAAGGCCTGCAATAACCAACAATGTTCCTCTAAAAGCACTCAGTGTCCATCTCTGTGTCGTCTTGGAGACGCGGCCCCCAGGAGCCCGCTGACTGTGTCTCAGTGACAGGTCCAGGTGGAGTAGAGCTAGTCTCTGGGCTTCCTGCTGGATCGATGCGTGGCTTTGTGTCTCTCCGGTGTTATCGAGTTCCACATGTGCCGGGCTGCAGGGTCTATTGTCTCCTTAACTGCTGCACTCTGCCACGGGTTAATGTGAGAGGCTCTGCAGGAGAGAGCGCTGCTAACCCCCCCTCTGCTTCAGGTTCAGCAGCTGTCATTTCAATGTGTTTACTGTACGTGTTATAGAGCATCCTGTACGTTTCCACTCATTGATATTAATGCCATGAATGTTGCTGCACACAGTTGTGTTATATTGTGTACACACACACACACACACACACACACACACAGAAATAAAAAGGCAAATTAAGGTTTGATATTTGATTCACCCAAAGCATGCTTCTTACACACACCCTAGTGTCTTGTTAACATTGAAATATTTGTTTCAATAAAACAACGGGTTTACCACTGTCAACATGAACTACTATTACCAATATATGAGATCATTTGACACATTTAGTCATACACAGCATCATGCTAACATTGTCATGCATACATCAAGCGATAATGGGCATGCTGTTTCCTCTTTGTTAGGAGACTGTATCATGAGGAGTGTTGTGTGTTGGTCAGTGTGAGATATGGCAGGGCATCGAGGAACAGGCCAGGCTACAAGACAACAGTGACTTGAAGTACCCAACTAGAGCAAAGGATGTCAACTCTACAACATTACATTGTGTCAACTTTCCATTCAGTGTAATAAATGTGTCTTCATTCTCAGATGCACTTTAATGTGACCTGCTTAATTCTCCTGCAGCTCCTGGTGTCCCTCATAGATCTGTAACTGAGGGATTTGCCAAAGAACTTCCAAGCCTTCTCTGTGAAGTGTGTCCATCAGCAGCTAGATTGACACCCGCGTGCACACACACTAATGCACACACACTAATGCACATGGTCTGAATTAGTTATAGTCCTGTTTTAATAACACACTCTCACTCCCTAAGCGTCCAGGAGCGACATTTGTTCAGGTGGCGTGCAGTTACAACCCAGTCTCACGGCATTTCGTGTTCACCAACACGATTTGCCCCTTTTTTTCGTGTTGCACATCACGATTTTAAAAGCAATGTATTTCTACTAGTAACGTGTTTCGTGCCTGCAGCACGTCTTTTTCTCCGGTCGGGTCGTGGAAGACCGGAAGCTGTGTGGTTCATAAAAACATGTTCTTACTCAATATCAAGCCACAGTTATTGCTTTTATTTTAAAATCGTATAATTTCGGACTTTTGTTGCCGTCTGTGAGGAAAATAAATGGGGCTCAGAGCCTCAGGATACTGAAATCTGTATTTTTAAATATTCTTTTCCTTCTAATTTGTTATTCTTTTCAAAATAACACACTGTTATTTACTCACCAATAACACACAATTATACTTGCTTTTATTTATTGGTTTAATTCCATAATCTCGGGCTTTTTTGGTGTCCGTCAGGAACTGAATTTCAAAATAAAAATAACCGGAAACAGACGTAGGCCTATAAGGGACATTTCGAGCATCATTGCGATTGTCAACATTTCTGAGTTTAGGATGGCCGAAGACACTACACTACCCATAATCCCCAGCTATCGTTTAGGACTACAGTCCCGTAAGGTTGCAGAGCGTCAAACAGCTGTGTGAAATGGAACGAAACCACGCCAGACTATCCAAAACTGGAATCGAACACCCCCCCAGAACTATACATGCTGGCTATTGTGTTTCGCAAAATGTTCTATGGGACGTCTCTACTGAACGTTTTCGTTTTTCCCACAATTAGAAGTTGCCATTATTAAACACATTGGTGTTATCAAATGTAAAACATATAATTAATAAATGGGTGAAAATCACTTGTGTCCATAATGCGCAGCATTATATTAATGCCGTATACCCACATGACAGCTCATTGCTACTTTGTAATTCTACTCCACTACAATTCAGAGGTTAACCTGGTATTTTTACTCCACTGCATTTATTTGAGTTACTTTGCAGATTCTGATTAATTATGTGAAATATAAACAACCCTTAAATCAGACTTTAGTTACACCTGAGTAAAATTCAGGTAAGGTGATTGTCAAGTGCCAACAATCAGGAGAGATATTTGATAGTTGGTGCTTGAGAAGACTAAACATGTATCTGCAATTGACATGAATGGAAACAAGTAATAAAGTATATTCATTACTCGTTATTCTCTACTAATAGTTCATTAAAGACTGTATATTATGGCTATTTTGCACATCCCTTTCAAGATTTTCAAAGGTTTATTGACATATCATACACAACTACGGTGTAGTTATGCAATGAATGAAAAACTTGGGTCACAGGTTCCTCAACAGTGCATTACAAGACATCTATCAATATGTGTGTACCTCCACCATTAAACATATTCATATTCTGCACATTTCTTATTCTATCTACATACATAAGAGTATAATTAATGTGTATAATATCAGTTAAAATAAGTGCTTCAACATAGTTAACATTGCAGGAAAGCAATATATTAGACGTTAATTACTTTGTCAGGCTTAATATTTAATATTTAATGTGTAAATAAAGGTTAATCCGTTTTTCTGTTTTGCATCTCTTCCTATTAATATCTTTGTACATCCAACTGTTTTATTGTAGAGATCAATTATAGTATCTTCTTGATTTTTTATATTCTATATTTCTATATTTATACTTTCCCCCTATGAAAGTATGTACTCTTAATATTTTTGTAATCAAATATAACACATAAAAACAATAATTCAATAACGTGCTTTAACCACTAGGAGGTGCACACAAGGTACACACAGCCATCATAACTTTGTATTATTAGTGTGTATGCACAACATCTGAAGATGTATAGTTTTATGCATGCTTTCACATAATTTTACAGCATATTGCATATTACTATTTCAGACTCAGTATTTACAAGCAAATCAGTAATATCTTTAAAAACTACAGTCCTTTTCTATCAGCTGTGCACCGTTATGGTGTAAATATAACCTATCTGTGAATTAGATCAAATGTAAAAGTCAGTCGAATTAGTGTTGATACTGCAAGGAGACGTATTGTGTGAAGAGAAATTGAAGATGTTGTTTAATTGTTGATATATTTATGATCCGCGTCAAGTATTCAGTTTCGGCGCCATTTCTTCCAGTTTTTCCAAAGGTCTTCTCATCAGGGCTCTCTAAATAAAGTACTACGTCAGATCTGTAATATGTAATGCAGCCGAACCGTGTATTACAATGCCGTTATGTGATGACTTTCAAAGAGAAAAGCAAGAGCACTCGGAATTAAGTATTATTTTATACTTAAATGTTTTCCGGATTTCATATAATATAAACACCAAATCCCAGCATGCATTGCGGATAACACATCCAATCAGCGAGCTTAAAACCATAGCTGAGGATCTTGGGTAATCGCTCGAAATGCCTAGTCTGTTTCCGGTTATATTTATTTTGAAATTCAGTTCCTGACGGACGCCGAAAAAGCCCGAGATTATGGAATTAAACCAATAAATAAAAGCAAGGATAATTGTGTGTTATTGGTGAGTAAATAACAGTGTGTTATTTTGAAAAGAATAACAAATTAGAAGGAAAAAAATACAGATTTCAGTATCCTGAGGCTCTGAGCCCCATTTATTTTCCTCACAGACGGCAACAAAAGTCTGAAATTATACGATTTAAAATAAAAGCAATAATTGTGGCTTGATATTGAGTAAGAACACGTTTTTATGAACCACACAGCTTCCGGTCTTCCACGACCCAACCGGAGAAAAAGACGTGCTGCAGCCTGCAGGCACGAAACACGTTACCAGTAGAAATACATTGCTTTTAAAATCGTGCTGTGCAACACGAAAAAAAGGGGCAAATCGTGATGGTGAACACGAATCAATAGATTAAAAATCGTGTTGGTGAACACGAAATGCCGTGAGACTGGGTTGGCAGTTATGACGCTCCTAGGCTCCTTCAGCTTCATAAAGGGACGCAAATAGTTTTCAACTGATTGCAATGTATTCCCATCTGTGGCAGGATTTGAGCTCATGGAAGCACGGCATTCGTTTGTGTCAAACAGAGCACATGGTGTAGTCCTTAAAGATAGCTGGGGATTCTGGGTAGTGTAGTGTCTTCTGCCATCCTTTACTCCGGAAAAATATTTGTTTCTCCGAATCGAAGGGGGAAAATACAAAAGCATTGCACACAATTTAAACCAATCAATGTTGTGTAATTAACAAGGATAATCTGGTGTTTTTTAGTCGATGAGTAGTGCAGATATCACTGTAAAATCAATCGACAGTAAGGGGAATACTTACTTCCGGGTGTACAATTCTCCGTTATCCAATGGGAATGGACGCTCACATTGCCTTTAAGGGCAGCCGACATAAACGAATGCCGTGCTTCCATGAGCGTCAAATCCCGCCGCAGATGGGAATACATTGCAATCAGTTGAAAGCTATTTGCGTCCCTTTATGACGCTGAAGGAGCCTAGGAGCGTCACAACTGGACGTCACGGACACTGACCAAACGTCGCTCCTGGACGCTTAGGGAGTGAGAGTGTGTTGGTTTTAAGGCGAGACACAGGCCAGGCTCCAGGATTAAATGACTGAGGGGGCTGTTAAAAAATCAGAGGGGGCGACTTTTTTTCCACAACTGTCACGGCCTGGCTCTTGGCCAAAAACGTGAAACGGATGCGATGTAAGGAAATATATTTATTATTACCATTAAACTAAACAGAGCTACCACAATGGGATGTGTTAATCAGTAAGATCAGTGTATGTGTGCGGGTGTGTGAACATGGTGTGGTCGTGCAAAGTGTTGAATGCCAAACTAAGGTGAAGGGAAACAAAATCCTAAATCAGGTGGCTGCTCTCCAAAACAAATCCTCCAACAGAGAGAGCAAGCAAGTCTCTGGCTCGGGCCTTTCACTCCTCATGACCACATTTAAATAACGTTAAAGGGACATACACACACACATCAGTTATCAGTTGCACATTTCCAATTACAGAAGCCGGTTTGTGTGAAGGCTTTGTCTGCATTAGCACTACACCCTATGTTAAACTTTCTACATGGAAAGCAAAATGCAGCATCAGCCACAACTGAATATTCCAGCCACTTTCTTCCATTAAACCTATTCTTGGTAAAGGTGCGTTTTGGCCATTAATTATTCGGACAGGGTAGGACTGCAGGATAACCTGGGTTGGCCCCTCTGTCCCAAGATCGTCAGGCGCAGTGGCATTAAAAGGTGGAGCTGGAGGCGACTGTTGACCCATTCTAGTGCTTATTGTGGAACAAGATGCTCTGGCCGCCGCCGGGACATCTTCTCTGGCTGGTGGAGTTAACTCGCTCTGAACTAAATCCCTCTCTGGAAGCTCGGCCTCCACAATATCTGCCAGAACTACCAGCCTTCTTGTTGGACAACCACTTTCGGATATCCATCCTGACCTAAACGTGTCTTCTCTTTCTTCCTTTCCTTCTCACTGCTCTATAATCTCTTTGCTTCTTTATTCCGGATTTACCCCTCTCATTCTGTTCTTTTCCTCTGATCTTTAATTACAGATAGTACATTATTAGATGGCTGCACTTTGGTTAATAGACTAACTTTGATTTCCTCAATTCATAAATTGACAGGCTCTGTAATTATACCATAACCTTTTCTCCTCTATCCCTTAACTCGTCTTCCTATACAGATTGACTTACTTAATTACTATCTACTCTAGTCATGTCAGGATTAAAGAAAAATGAATCATTAATCATCATTAAATGGTTGATTTTTTATTTTCAGAATTGAATGTTCAAACCAAGGCCTACAACCTGGCATTTCATAATAAAGTGACTAATATATAAACCAAATGTAATATTGGATAAAATACTACACCAAATGGACAGACACAGATTAAAAGCAAAGCCCCCTGGTTTGTCTCTAGAGCAGCGATACTCAACCCGCGGCTCCTTTAAGACTCTTTTAAGTCTCACTTAAAAAAATAAATAAAAAATAAATAAAAACATTGTCAGCAGAATTCATCAACATTTCATTATTACTCACAAGTCACACACCAATCATCACACACATCAGTCTATTAAGCCGCCCCCCCCATCCCTCTGAACAACCAATCACAAATTATTTCAGGTTTCGCGCTCTAAATTATTTCAGGTTTCGCGCTCTGATTGCAGGTGCGCGAGATAATTGCTCCATCACACTGGGAAAACTAGCTTACAGCACTATGCAAAAATGGTAAAGGAATATAGGAAACGAAAATATGAAGAGGAATATCGAACATTTAAAGAGGACTGGGAACTCGAGTTTTTCTTCGTCTCCACCGGTTCGGGAAAATGCATCTGCCTGCTTTGTGACAACGTCATTTCACAATTTAAAAAGGTCCAATTTGCAGCGCCATCACAACACAAAACACCCGAAGTTCAGTACCGACTTTCCGAAAGGTGGAGAGTTGAGGGCGGAAAAGCTGGCGAGACTCAAACAGAACCGAACTATTCCACACTAATACGAGTGAAAGAGCGACAGAGGCATCCTGTGATGATCAGTAAACATGCTGTCTGTTATCTGTTGTTATGGGCAGTCAGCAATGTGTGTTTTGTGGTTGCAGTGAAAATAATAAATCACAGTCATTGCACTGTACATTATGCTTTTCATTCCTTAGTAACATATTACTATTATCCATATTCTCAAATGCATAATGGTTTCAGGGAGGAAAGGAGCGTTTTTGGATTGTGGCTCTTGCAAACATATTTTTTCGTCAATGTGGCTCCTGATTAGGACAAGGTTGAGTACCACTGCTCTAGAGTCTAACTGCCATGACAAAAATCGGTACCACTTTACAATAAGACTACCCTTATAAAGGGTTTACGAATAGTTTGTAATTCATTTATTAATTAAGTTGTGAAAACTTTATAAATCATTAATAAGCTTTTATAAGATTTGAGATAAACAGGGCAACTGTGACCGGTTGCTTGCCAAATAGTGAGCCCACATTTATCTGTACTGCTAAGCCTTATTAGAAATGTTAGTAACTCATTAATCATGGGAATGTGTTTTACACTTTACAATAAGGCTCCCTTTTGGCAGTTATAAATGTTAGTAACTCATAAATAAATGGTCATAAAGAGATGTCAAGAAACATCAAGATGGAAGGGGTCTAAGGACAGAGGGTGTCGTATTGTCATACTGATATTCTGTACAAAATGTGAAGTCCACTGAGACAAATGTAACATTTGAACATTGATTGATTGATTGATTGATTGATGGCTGATGAAGAAGACGAAGTAAGCTAGCCAATATAAGGCTTAGCCATCTTGCCAAATAGTGAGCCTGTGTTGACATATGAAAACTATGTTAGAACTGGTTTATAAATGGTTCTTAATGATTAATAAAGTGTTTACAACTTAATTAATAACCTAATTATTTATGAATTCTTTATAAGGGTAGTCTTATTGTAAAGTGGTACCGAAAAATCGAATCAATGTTCCACAATCCGTCACTAGATGTCACTCATTGTACCAATAGGCCTACGGTTTATATCATATACAACCAGTGTTGGGACTAACGCGTTACAAGTAACGCGTTACTGTAACGCCGTTATTTTTGGCAGTAACTAGTACTCTAACGCATTACTTTTTAAATTCAGTAACTCAGTTACCGTTACTACATGGTGCGTTACTCCGTTACTGCGTTAGTTTTTTTTATATAGTCAACAGCAGGGGTCTCCAACACGTCGATCGCGAGCTACCGGTAGCTCGCGGGCAGCTTTTCAGTAGCTCGCGGGCAGCTTTTCAGTAGCTCGCCGCTTGATTATCGATTATAGCGTAGTAACGTTGCTGCTTGATTTTCGGCCGCGGCCGGACAATAAAGTGTTTTTATTTTAGAATTGTTTCTGTCACACAAATATAAAATTGGTCGGTGACGCAGAAATCAAGTAGCAGATGTGACAGCGGCACAGCGACACCACACATGGAGCAGTCTGCTTTCTCCAGCAGCACCAGTCAAACCAACGGCAGAATGACCCGCTCTGGATCAGTCCGCGTCGCTGCGGCTCAGAGACACAGGGAGGGATTTGTGTTTTTTGAAAAACACTCGTTATCGTAATGTCAGGTTTTTGGTGGATTCAATCAAGTCTTGGATTGCAGAGTATGAATGTCCTCTTGCTATTTTCAGTTGATAAATACGCGTGTAAAGTTTGTGAAGGCAGGAGGAAAGCTTCCGCAATCACCGTCTCCTCTCTGTTCCACCAAGCCCCGCCCCCTCCTGAAAAATAACTACTAATAAGAGTGACAGGCTGATAGTGACCTGATAGAAACTTTATTATTCACTTAATCACTGATTGAGATGATGAAGCTAACTTAATCTCATACATTCATGGGATTCATGTAACAGTAAGACAGAGAATGTAAGTGTGCACCCACATGCACTATTTTTGTTTTTATAATGCTGTTGTAAATACTCCTGTTGTCTGCTGTGTTCAGACTCAAGTCATGTGTGTGATGCCTCATTCAGGACATTCAGTGTCCTTTTTTTAACAGAAGACCGTTGCTTGAAGCTGCAGCTAGACTGCAGAAGTATTAGTTTTTTGAGGATGGAAAAATGTCACACACAGATATAGGGAGGCTAGACCTATACAATTGATTAATCATGGTTTATAATTTCATGTCAATATGAAGAAGAAGAAAAGATGGCTGCACTGCAGTGTCAATCCTGTGGAGTTGGAGGTTATAAATCTCCAAAATAATGTTCAGCTGAAGTCTCAGCAAAACTCTCAACATTTCTGGAGCCTTGTAGACCCAGAAAACTATAAGAACATTCACCAAGCAGCACTGAACATGTCTGCTTTATTTGGTTCTGTATACATCCCTTTGTGAAGCAGCTTTTTCTGCATGTCATGAAATCTAAATACAGAACAAGACCGACTGATGAACATGTAAATGACTCTATTAGAGTGCACCTGAGTGGGTCCAGCATACACCTGTATGGTAGACTCCATGCAGCGCCAGTCATCTCACTAACTGTAAAAAAGAGTGAATGCACTTATTTTACACGTGCCATAAGATGCTTGCAAGGTGGTGATTAAGGCAATGTATTTACTATGTGGGCCATAATAATATGTGAGAAATTGTTGTTTTCTTGGACCTTGATGTGAAGTTAAAATGTTAGATAAGCTTTAGGTATTTCAATTTCACACAAAAGTAGCTTAATTCAACTGATGAGTGCTATGTGAATAAATGTAAGCGATGCGATGCAAGTAGCTCTTGGCCACTTTAATTTTTTCAAAGTAGCTCTCAGGTGGAGAAAGGTTGGAGACCCCTGGTCAACAGCCAGGTGAACAGAGATGAGAACTGTACTTAAGTACAGTACTTGAGTAAATGTACTTAGATACTTCCTGTGTCACATGCGGAGACGGGCTGTGGGCGTGTTTGTGTTGTTTACTAACAAGACTGTCATGGCGGCGGCGGAGCTCAAGTCTAGTTTCTCCACCTGGAGATATTCTCACTATTTCACTTTTGTCGAGCACAAAGAAAAGAACGTTTTAGTTAAATGTAAGTTGTGTCCTGGCGGGTCAAAGAGCCTATCTACTGCCCAAACCAGTCATTCAAATCTCTTAAAACATCTGCAAAAACAACATGCTGGGACGAAGCTAGTAGCTAAGACCACAGAGACTCAGCCGACGCCACTCCACCTCCACCTCCACCTGCACCTAAGCAACAGCGGCTGGATTTTAACCAAGGGACTGCTAGCCAGGGAAAAGTGGATAAAGCCATTGCACGGTATGTTGTAGAACACATGCAGGCTGTTGCTACAGTGGAGTCACCCGCTTTCAGGGAGCTAGTTAGCATGATAGCATGTCCGGGCAGCACACGGCATATGGGACGGAAAACTTTTTCCAACTACCTGGAGAAAGAATATACAAAAATGTAAAGCCAGCTAATATCGATGCTATCCAGATTGCATATAATGCATGTCAAGTTGATCAACAGATTGTATTATTCTCCAATGCAATAACAGTACTGAAATGAAGGCTATAAGGGCATTAATATAATGGGAGCCTTTTTTTAAAGTAACTAAAACGTTACTTTTCACAGTAACGCATTACTTTTTGGTGTAAGTAATCAGTAAAGTAACTGAGTTACTTTTGAAATGAAGTAACTAGTAATGGTAACTAGTTACTGGTTTTCAGTAACTAGCACAACACTGTATACAACATATTATTATTATTATTATTATTATTATTATTATAGTAAAAATCTAATCTAAACTAATGTAATATTCAATCCCACACTTGACGATTGAGAACATAAATTCGTAATTTACCTCGTTTAAAGCTTTGTTGTTGTACTATGTCAATATTTATAATATATTTCGCGGGCAGGTAGCCTACATTGAATTACAAGTAGAAGAAGAAGAAGTAGAGGTAGAAGAAAAAGTAGTAGAAGAAGAAATACGCTAACGCTACAAACAGGCACAACTCTGTTACTCTGTTTTTACCATAGACTTGTTTTTACTGACATGTAACATTTTATTTCACCTTGCTTTATGTTTTTTAATGCACATTCAAAGACGGGAGCATTTTCCGGAGTTTCAACCGGGTACCGGCCACCGAAGACTTTGCCCGGAAAACGGAGACGTTTTGGTCTGTGGACTGTGTTTACAGCTAAGCACACACGCTAACTACAAGCTCACTTGGGGTTGAGACTTTTTTACACGTTGCTTGACTGCTTGCCCACATATCTGATCCAAACATAGTAACGTATATTGGGGAAAATAATTATTTAAAGTTATTTAATAATTGTGACATATCGTACTTTTTGATGGATGAATGATGCTCAAAGTGAGGGGGCAAAGAATACAACTGAGGGGGCAATGCCCCCTTTTGCCCCCTCGTGGCGCCGGGTACGCACGGCAGGCAAAAACATCGTTTTTCAAGTACTGGTCAATTTTGAGAGGTTGTGCTATTTTGATTCTATAACATGTTTTCTTTCAGGCTTTTGGAAGGAAAACGTACAAAATACACATTTAAGTGTTTATTTTACTATAGTTTGTCTATTTGCATCTGTAGATTTCTCCTAAATTCACCAAAAGTTAGCATTCTAACGTAACATAAAGTACCGCGACCGCTGTGTGCAGCATGTCATCAGAGATATCGTTGGAAAGCTCCGTCTCTCCTGCACAATCTCATCGGATCCAAATATGGTCATTTCCTTTGTATCAGCAACCAATCGAGAAAGTACAAAGGGGTCTTAAACCAAGAAATGAAATCTCATTGGCTGGTGTCAATTTCTGACAACGTGATTCGTTCAGATGCGTCACGTGGTAAAACACTTCCTGGTTAGCTTTCTGCTAGAAATTGAAATCTCAAAATAGCAAAAAAACGGCGAAAAAAACGTTCACAGAGAAGACGACAACAATTGTCACTTGCACGAAGCAAGGTTATTGTTACGACCCGCCCTCTACTTAACGGTAGAGACTCGTTGGGGAGACCCGCAACATAGAAAACACAGCAAACACGCAGCATTTAACGGTGTTCATTTATTGATACATCCGTACTTACATGGCCAACCGGCAAATGACAATGCACTGGAGGACAGGAAACAAACAAAAGGACAAAGGGGGCCAGCCACACCACGGGCCGTAGGACCCAGAGCTTCCCTCCGCTACCTGTGAGAGAGATTTTCTTTTCAGCAATGTAGATGGAAGGAATGGAGGCTGGAGTCCGCTTTATATCAAACACCTGAGTTTATTGAGAGCCACGGCCGGGAGCATTGGCAGGGTTCTCACACGACTTCATCATGTGATTCCCCAGCCAACACTGAAGATTACACAGAAACACAGCGCAAATCTACACAGATAATCAAGGAGGAGCCTCTATTTCGCGCGTCTTCTGATCGATAATTACAAACACATGGATTCAGAGACAAAGACAGTCTGTTAAAGTCCTCTGGCAGTTAGTCACAGTCCCCAACAGGAAAGCGGAACCTTTAACCCTTTAAACCTTTAAACCCCTGCTCTAAGTTATGGCAGACCTATGTGAAACACAAAATGCTTTTTGGTACAAACACTTAAACAAAATATTTCCCTCACAGATCCACGCTTTTATCAATTCATTGATAACCAATTAACATTAGTCTAAGAATATTTTCAGTCACTACTTGAATCAAATAAAACGTCCTCAGAGTTGGGTGGATTCCTCATTACATTAATTACATCAAAAACAGAATAAGATTGGAACAGCCAACCATAATAGAAAAATCATCTTTCTTCAGTGTTTGATTTCTTTTGTCAAAAAGCACAATAATAACACATATGCAATACAAAAATATAATAGTAAAATATATGTTTCAAAAACAAGATCTTTTATCATTTATCCCTCAGTTAATCTCATTCATCAAACACAAATTCAAATTCAGCTTACATCTTTAAAGATTTACTTCAAGGCAATTCATAATTAAAACACAATTAGAATGTAGGATTATAAGAAATCCAATTGAGGTATAAAATCAGAATCATTAGGGATTCAGTTAAAAATTCCCAGTTAAGGTATACATTCACAGTGATGAATCGATCAATCTGTAATCAGTAAAGGTACAGTGTCC
The DNA here is from genome assembly GCF_902827115.2 of Pseudochaenichthys georgianus. Taxonomy (NCBI): domain Eukaryota; kingdom Metazoa; phylum Chordata; class Actinopteri; order Perciformes; family Channichthyidae; genus Pseudochaenichthys; species Pseudochaenichthys georgianus. The sequence continues at coordinate 3,262,116 of NC_047518.2, read as the reverse complement.
TCAATCTTTAGCATTACTTTTCGTTTACTTCAATACACTTATTCAAGAGTAAGGCACTTTACTACATACATTTTATTCAAATACATTTGTTTAACATCTGAAAAGGAAAAGTTAGGCATTTTATTTCAACAACCTGAGGAAAGAAAAGTCAAAATATCTATTCGTTTGAAACCGTCAGGCAGGTAATTGTATTTACTGTATCAACAATGAGAGAGACTAGGCCCTCGTACTGTTAAGATTGCTCAGAGTCTGTGGGGAAAAGTTGTACCAATCCTCAGCCTCCTCGCTAATTCTGGATGCTATGTCCAGCTAACTAAACCAGCTTTCGTGAAAGGAATTGGGCTAAACATGGGAGAATGCATAGATTCTGGCATATTTTGGCACAGCAAACAGTTGCTAATATTGTGTTCATGTGCGTAGTCTAACATTAAACTTGCTGCAGAATTAGTTTTAGTTCGTTTAAAAGGAGTGATTTAAGGCCTTTTTGAAAAATCTACATCACCTGCTGAGTATTTAAGTGGAGTGGATAGAACATTTGTTTTTCTATCTAAATGTAGCATGCAGTAGCACCTGGATTGGGAACCTGGTAATCTGGTTTCCTCGTTGTACATTTTACCTGGTAATGATTAAGGATAGTAACATTGTCTGTTATAATATTAGAAATATCTTATTGTTCAATACCTTATCAATCTGAAAATATCAATTAATTTATTTTGTTTAGTGTGAAAGTGTAATCTGATCTGACAATTAATTTATTTGTTTAGTGTGAAAGTGTAATCTGATCTGACAAAATATATTTGTTACCACTATGTAACACATATCTGTTCATCGGAAATATAAAAACAATCATTAATTGTACATCTGTAATCATCTGGTCATTCAATTCAAATGTTATCTTTGTACAAGAGCTCGAAGAACATGTCCTCCTGACTCGTTCTCCTCCTCTCTTTATGACACAGAATGTCTGGTGTGTGAAGGCATCCCGATACTGTAGATTAGCACTGAGGTGCTGATTGGCTCAAAACTCTTCTTCCCCAGAGCACCATATTTCAAACCCCCCAATTGCTCTGCTTTTTGTGGCTCATTCAGTGAGCACTTTATGATCTCCCAGTGAACCAGAGGCTCATCTGCCTGCATTCCTTCTGCTATCTGCTTGAGAGCAGAGCCTATTCCAAGTGCCACATCCAGATGCCACCCCCGTGATGGGAGATGTTTAGGAAGAAATCTGCCCCTCCAAGAACCATGGAGCCTCTGAAGCCATCGCTCGTCCTGCAGAGTTGTCTGTTTGGCCCCCCCCCCGAGCAGAAAAATGAAGAAGCATCCCATCCCATCAGAAAGTTGAAGATTAGAATCCTCTCATCTCGAACGACCTCGTGCCTCCTTGCCCGTGGCTGGGGGTGCTCTCTGCAGCCAGAGGGTGTGACCCTCTCTCTCTGACCCTTGACCTTCAGAGCTGTCCTAGTGATTGGGTTAACACTTCATAGAGATGTTTTCCTGAGTGCAGACAACTCAAAGTAATGGATTAGCACATTATCATTCAATTACAAAAATAGGATAGGCCCCTCAGAATTATTTGGGAGCCTTCCTGACACATGCACATGCATACATGTAAGGTTTGTGTTAGTCATTTAACATGCAAGAATCATATACTCATCAGTCCAAAGCAGAGAAATGTTATTTTAAGTTAAATGTGAGCTAGTTCCTGTGGATATAACCCGTTCTCAATTATTCTAAATATTATATTAATTCACCATTTACCGTTTGATAAAAGATTAGTTTATCAGAAGTACATTTCCTCTTCCATAAACATAGGTTTGAGAAATGAATGTTTCAATATGAGATCAATTACTCAAATATAATTGACTCTCCCCTCCCTTTTCTTACATATGTCACATAATGTAATAACAACGTAGGAGTCTATTTAAACATGGTATCGTCTATAAGCTATTCATCGAGAAAACTCAGTATCAGCATGCAACTTGCAAATAACTCTTCTCTCTTTCCTATCCCTCTCTTATCCTCATCTTCTCTCTTTCTATTCTCTCCTCCACAGCTCTCTCTATTGTCTCTTACTTCAGTTAGATATGAAATAAAACATACGAGTCCATGTAAGCATGGTAGAGGTCATAATCCATCAGTCGAGAAAACTCAGTATCAGCTGTGCGCAACTAACAAAAACAATTGTGAGAACCATATATTATGCAGGAAATGCACACCTTTGTTGAAAAAAAAAACAAAAACAAAGCATCTCTGATTTGGGAGGAACAGCTTCAACCCCCTTAACATCTGAGTCACCACTGAAGGCATAGCATGAATGATAGTGGGCGTCTGAGGGTGTCTTTACTGAGAAATGTCAAACAAATTCAAAACATTACATTTGAAAACAGGTTTGCATTCCTCCACTTAAGGTGACGTTATCATTGGAAACAATAAGAACAAACTATTTTGATATAGAATCTATAAATTGAATCTTTAGAGCAGAACAGAATGGTTGTATTCTTAGCCTAAGCTCCGTGCAGCCTCATGGTCTATATAATGTGAATATATGCAGTAGACAGTAACAGGCCCCTGACAACAGGCCTATACTAAAATGGTAGGGGCTTTTCACAGCTTGCCAACCTGCAGGCATCCTCTGCATAGCAGTATGGATAGCCTTAAAAAACAAACAAACCCACTCTGTGGTAACGAGAATCATATTTCTGACCCCTGTGCCCAAGTGAAGCCGTTTGACTCATCTGACTGACCCAAGGGTTTGGAGCTGGTGTGACAGGGAGGCTTCCAAGTGTTCAGAGCAGACGTCAAGCTTTCAGTTCATGGCTCGGTGGGGGGAGCAGACCCATGTGAGACAGTATCAACGGCTGTAAAGTTCAGTTTGAGGAATGTCATTCTCTCTGGGAGCAGGAAATGGTGTCCATTCTCGGACCAGACCATTAATGTCATGTAGCGCAGCCATAGCATCTCTGTGACTGCACACAGCCTGTCTGTAGTAGGGCAGAGCTGGGTGACTTTTAGTGAAGCCGTCCGAAGCCATAGACAACAAACGGAACACAGGATCATCAATGTCTCTCTTTACCAGTGGCTCAATCATAAAAGAAATTAGTGGGGAAATGTGGAACACTAATCCATCATGTGAAATGTTGAGTTAATTTAAATAATTACTTATGGGATGAAATCAAATTATCATTAATATTAGAAACTAAAGTCAGTTAAAATAGGACTTGCACGGATCAGAATCTAATCAATACACCATTTTCCCAGCTCTGTAATGAAATGGATGACAAGCAGGTATGCAAACTTGTCACCTTTTGAATCCAAACTAGGTCGTTTGTGTGATTCATGTAGATCTGCAATACAAATATTATTTGGGGCATGGGCAAGGTTGCCAACTCTGGGTACCTGGCTGGATTGAGATTTCGATATCATGGGTTTAATTACACACATGCGCACGAAATGACTGCTATCGTGTCAGTAGCGGGACCTTAGCATATATGTAGGATATGTATATAATATATATATATAAATGCACAATATTGGACTCAGACTATAAAAGGGCACACAGTTTCATTCACTAATGAAAGTCAAACACATGTTTGTTTCCACTGTTTTATTGTGTGCCTGTCATGATAAGCAATTAATTGACTTATCAGCTCCTGAGTATTTTTTTTTTTTTTTTTTTTTTTGGGTAATCTATGGTAGGGCTAACTCATAAAGTGGTGGGGCTCAAATCAGTATTTGAAATGTAATTACATATTGATTGATTGATTGAAAAGTTTATTAACAGCTTGTATATTGGGTACAGTACAGCTCAAAAAATACAATTGTCAAGGGGATGCAGACCAGAGAAAGACTTTCGTCTTGTTTACATCAGGGTCCCCCATTTCCAATTCATCATGTCATTTAAGACATATAAGACATATTTGACATACAGATGGCTATATCGCCCCCTTGACGGTGAAACGCCACGCATGAGGTTTGGATTATTTCTCTGTCTCAATCCAAATGGAACTGTATGAAATAAAAAGGCACATTTGTGTGACAAAATTGACATGCTGAAAACCCAACCCCGCAGCGGCGCTGTCTGGGGGGATTTTTTTGAAATACTAACATAAAATACACATTCTCTCTTGAGATGAAAAATAAATCCATCTACAGTATTACTACACGACATATTTAAATGAAGCTGAACCTGCTGCTCCTCACAGAGGAAAAAGGCTGTGTGAACTACTTTACATTTGTGGATAAGGGTGGATATCCCCCACTGTCCTGTGTGTGAAAAATGGAAGACAGCCCACACCTATCAATCATCAAACCGTGGGGTCCTATTTCATTTTCAGCATGAAGCGAACTGAAAAACCTTTCCGGCTAACGTTAGCTTTAGTACTCTTGTTCTTGAGTAGAAGTACCAGAGTGTAGGAATACTACGTTACAGCAAGAGTACTGCATTAAAAATGTTACTCAAGTGAAAGTAGAAAAGTATTCTCATCAAAATATAGTGGAAATAGCGACAGTAAAGGTAGTCGTTGTGCAGATTGGTCCATTTCAGAATAATATATGATGTGTTTTATAATGATTGATCTGGTAGACCTGCAGCTAGTCTGAAGTACTTTGTAGACTGCAGGGTAGCTTGTGGATTTACTCCAGGTGGAACTAAAGTCTGATTTAACACTTGATTATATTTCACATCATTCATCCAGATCCGCAAAGTAACTGAAGGTATGAAATACATGTAGCGGAGTAGAAATACACCATGTACCTCTGAACTGTAGAAGTAGAAGAATAAAGTGGCAAAACATTTAAATACTCAACTAAAGTACAAGTATCTCAAAATAGTGCTCAAGTATAGTCCCTGTTGAGTTTATGAACTTAGTTACACCAGTGGCTATACAGATAGAAAGACTAAGCCTTACACAGAGGCATGAAAACACATCTATGAAAAATGCTCAACAATGCTGCCAGAACCACAAACTGACTGCTACAATTAAAATAAATGCCTCTATCCATCTCCATCAGATGTATATAGCACCTTTCAACGCAAGGCAATTGAAAGTGCCTTACAAAAAATGAAAGACATTAAGCATTAAAAGAAAAGCTAATAAAATAAGCATTAAAAGGACAAATACATGGATAAAAGTTACAGTGCGGTCTAAGATATGACTAGTTCAATTAAAAGCATAATAACTGAACGCTGCTTCTCCATGTTTGGTTCTGACTCTGGGGACAGAAAGCTGACCAGTCCCTGAAGACCTGAGAGATCTGGATGGTTCATAGTTTAGCAGGAGGTCAGAAATGTATTTTGGGCCTAAACCATTCAGTGCTTTATAAACCAGCAGCAGTATTTTGAAATCTATTCTTTGACACACAGGAAGCCAGTGTAAAGACTTCAGAACAGGAGTGATGTGATCCACTTTCTTAGTGTTCGTGAGGACTCGAGCAGCGGCGTTCTGAATCAGCTGCAGCTTTCTAATAGATGTTTTAGTGAGACCTGTGAAGACACCATTGCAGTAGTCCAGTCTACTGAAGATAAAGGCATGGACAAGTTTTTCCAGATCCTGCTGTGACATTAGTCTTTTAATCCTAGATATGTTCTTTAGGTGATAGTAAAAATATTTCCCTCACACTACCCAGATACATAACAAGTCCCTGAGGGAGAAAACAAAGCTGCGAAAAACCTAAACTACCTGTTCCTCCAGAGTACATAAAATACAAACACTAGGAATCTACAGATCCTGAAGCAGAAAAGAAGGAGGAACACCACGGACAACCTCCTCCAGCGTTGAGATTTGTTTATTTTTTTTTTATTTAAAAGGACAGTGCACATTAATTCACATTGCTGTAAATGAGCCAGTATTAGCCAGCAGGCTAATTTTCAACTGTTGTTGAAGGAAGAAGAAAGCCACGGTCGTAATCCCTCAGTTTCAGGACGGGAAAAAGAGAGCCTCTCTCCAGCTTCTCCTTTTAAAGTCCCCAGCTGAATGTCATTAGGACACCTGCGCAGCAGAGAGACAGAGAAAAGCAACACAAGCACGTAACAGTTATATAAAAAACAAATGACCCCGAACATGAAATATCTTCACGGAGTGCGTCGATGCGCAAGCTGTCATCCAAAGAACAGGAGGGTTTAGCTAGCGCCTCACTGCAATCTTTAAAGGTCGTTTTCCCAAAATGATTTTTTTCCGAAATGTCCACTTCAGTAGCATGTACATACACCAAACCTTCCAGTTATATTCCTATCAATATTATGAAGGCTTTTACAGAAGGGTTTGTTCATATATCATTCATAGCCTGAATTATACAACTTTGTATACCTAAAAACATGGCAAAAATTGATATTTTAGGGCTGTTGACAATATTTTCTGATTTATGGAGTGATAAAAAGAGATATCCAAAATCCCTTCTGTAAAAGCCTTAGATACTAATATGACTACAACATTAAACAAGAACTTTGAACCTGGCTTTATCCAAGATTCAGATTTCGATTCCTGAAATGTGTTAAAATATGTGCATATTTAATGAGATAATGGGTAATTTGCATATTTAAACATGCTATTTCAGAAAACTTGTAATACAAAAAACAATTGCCTTATTGTCAGTAATTAGCTGGAGAAATGTCTAGCTGATACCTTTAAGTTAAAAAAAGTACCCTATTCACTTGACTTTGACTTTGTAAAATATTTTTTACTGATTCTAATGATATCACATTTTTTCTAATCTTTTTATTGTTCTTTGTTTTTTTTACAAGAAAACCTAAATTCCAGCCTACATTTTGTAAGTTGCCATGTTAAAATACAGCTAAAATTTTTGCTAAAAACTGTTTAAAATTAATTTATATTTCAAAAGAAAGTGAAGAAGTCATACTGTTAACTTCATGTCAAAGATGTACATGTATTGTGTTGTATATATATACTGAAACACACAAAATCAGGGAAAAGTATTGAAAAGATAATAATTCTTTAGTTTCTGATTGGTAATAGTAACATCAAAATAAATGGTTTTCTCCCAGTAATCGCTAAGAGGTATATTAAACAACTCTGGACCTCCTTGTTTGGAAGGCAGGTGTCAGGACAGACTAGAGGAAACGACACTCACATCACTCACTACTAGTCCCTGGATGACAATACTAGCTGTGACAGTGTAAACAACAATGGTGACAATAATTGAAGACAGTGTTGCTGAGGTTGAAATGAAGGTTAACCAGCATTTAGGAAATGGAAAGAAGAAGAGGAGCGCGGAGGTCGGAGAGGTACTCCTAAATCCTTTCATGCATTGTGAGTTTGGTAGAAGGTGTATCGTGGCAGAGGTCCAGAGGCCTCTAATACGAACCCGGTTCAACATAACCTGGATATGTTTGAGTTAGCCGGTTGGCCTAATCCAAAACATAGCGCTCTCGCTAAACGGTCCTACGACGCGGGTTATCAAGTGGATCGCTCAAGCCAGCCGTGCCCTATATACTTAGGTGCGCGTTCACATGAAAGGGGTGGTATTTGGAGCATTCGACCAATCACAAACATGGACATCGTACTGACAGCGCAGCGTCATACTTCCTGAATGAAAAGTGAACTTTAATATTAGTCAAATATGAAGAAGTTAAACTTTAAACATCCATGACTTAAACACTTTATCCAGGATAAAAGTCACATAGCTGCACCTGCAAGGTGAATACAGCTGGTAACAGAACAAGTGTTTGAATGCGTCAGTGTTGTAGTCAAGTCACCAATTCACGAGTCCAAGTCATTCTCGAGTCACCACTCTTCGAGTCCGAGTCACCAAGGGAGAGTCGTAGTCGAGTCCGAGTCCAAGTCCGAGTCACCCAAGGAGTGTCCGAGTCGAGTCCGAGTCATCATTACCTGTGTTCTAGTCCGAGTCACCTAAGAAGAGTCCAAGTCAAGTCCGAGTCACAAGTCTTCATGTATTAACCTTCGTGGATATATGTGTTGAAATGTAGCTGCTCCTCTACATTGCTTTTATCCTGTCATGTTATACTAATCTGTCTATTGAACTGCTGTGAAGCGAGTTTGGCTACAATTCTTGTAATAGGTGCTATACAAATATAAAGCTTATTGCTAATATTAATATTATTATTATTATTATTATCAGATATAAATAAACTATATTTAAAATGAGTTACTTTTAGAGAAGTGATTATAATTGTATGCCAATATTTTTCTATGGTAAAGTTTTCGTTTTGCACTTTTATTTTGATAGTAATAAGATCGGGACTCTTATTTTGAAGGAACTTTTACCGGTTAAATCGGTTTACTGATAAAGATTTAGCCCCAGAAAGCACATGGCTACTTAGCATGCAAAATGACTCGTTCTGCATGTTAAGTAGCCATGTGCTTTCCTCTTATCTGCTGAATCTTTATTTATTGATTAGATCACGTTACTCTGATGATAGTGTTCAAGACAGCCTATATGTCTGAACTCGATCCTTAGAGTAATGTGTTACGGAGCCTTCTCTTCAATATTGTTATGTCAAGTCCCCTGTGTCGGCTTTTTCCAACGCAAGGGGGGGGCCTTAGAGTCCATTTTCAACGCAAGGGGGGGGGCCTTAGCGTCCATTTTCAACGCAAGGGGGGGGGGGCCTTAGCGTCCATTTTCAGCTTTCCGGGATGTCCATATGCTTCTATGGACGCTCATGGAAGCACGGCATTCGTTTGTGTCGACTGCCCTTAAAGGCAATGTGAGCGTCCATTCTCATTGGATAACGGAGAATTGTACACCCGGAAGTAAGTATTCCCCTTACTGTCGATTGATTTTACAGTGATATCTGCACTAGTCATCCACTAAAAAACACCAGATTATCCTTGTTAATTACACAACATTGATTGGTTTAAATTGTGTGCAATGCTTTTGTATTTTTCCCCTTCGATTCGGAGAAACAAAGGCAGAAGACACTACACTACCCAGAATCCCCAGCTATCGTTTGGACTACACCATGTGCTCTGTTTGACGTCACATGATCTTCAAATTTCTCCCTGCAGAAAAAAAAACATGGCCGAACTTCGATTTATTCTCGGTGTAAAATGCCTATTTTAAAGTTAGTTTGGCCATTAAAATGCGTTTTGATGTCATTTGATGCGAGAAATATGAGTTGTTATTTCAGATTATGTGTGCAGTGGATATACATGATCTTTAGTTTGCTAGTTATTATGAAGATTACTTCAGGAAATTGCATCCATAACATTTTCATTGTTACCAAGGTGGTTGCTAGGGACGCTGCTATCGATATTATTTCTGTTATGTTGTGTAACTGTTTAATGGTGTTATCTTTATTGCTACCCCCTTCCCCGTCAATGTACTGTATAGTGTTGGTCCACAGCGCAAACATATTAGTTTAACAAAATCCGCATCTAAAGATAGCCTATGTTATTTTCCCCTGTGCAATTCCAGTCTCACATCTCAGAGCACATCGTCATTAACAAATACCGGAAACAGACCGAAAACATTTTTTAAAAATAAAATAATACTTTATTCCGAGTGTGCTTGCTTTTCTCTTTGAAAGTCATCACATACCGGCATTGTAATACACGGTTCGGCTGCATTAAATATTACATATCTGCCGTAGTTCTGTATTTATAGAGCCCTGATGAGAAGACTTCTAGACAAACATGAGGAACTGAAAACGTGACGTGGATCATAAATATATCAGCCATTAAACAACATCTTACATTTATTTTCACACAATACGTCTCCTTGCAGTATCAACACTAATTCGGCTGACTTTTATATTTGATCCACTTGGTAGATAGGCTGTATTTACACCATAAAAGTGCACAGCTGATTTAACCTAGTGGTTAAAGCATGTTATTGAATTTCATTATTAGATATTAATAGGATCCCTATAAAGTATATTCATTACTCGTTATTATCTACTAATAGTTAATTAAAGACTGTATATAATGACTATTTTGCCGAGGGTAGGCAAAGTGTCAGCGAGATGTGTCTTAATGCATCTTTCTGGTTACATTGGGTGAAATTTGCCATATCTACTGTGCCGGCCACATTGCGGACGTGTCTAGTTAGGCTGTTTTTTGGAGGAGAAAAGGTATCTTGTGTAGTTTTATTTTGTGGGGAATTTGGATTATTACTTTGGTCAATGATTTGCCTCCCCCTTTCACCCACTATGATAATGATTATTCCAACAATGATGAAAAAACAAAGTGTTAAGGCCAAGCAATAGAGGTGTTGGTTAGGTCCTGAGTTCTTCTTCATCTTTGTTTTTCTTGTAAAAGTTCTTTGGTGTATCAGTGTAGGTGAGTGTCTCTTGTGTGGTGTGTGTATGTGATGTGTGTGGTGTACCGCCTACTTTGGGGGAGCGGTCCCTTGTTGTGCCTCCTCGCCGGCTGTTATCTCCTGGGCTGCCGTTGGTTCTCCTGTTGTCTCCTCCTCCTCGGAAGTGGAGTCGATGTCCACACTTGGGGGTTGGGGGGCTTCGGTTGTTTGCCTGATGTTCAGTTGGCCTAGGTCCTGGATGGTGTCAGCGAGGGTCCTGGTAGGTGCTGGTGCTTCCACACACCTGCTCCAGTGGTACCACGTGTCTCCTTTTCCGTCTACTCTGACTGCATGATCTGTTCGCTGGGTTACCTTGAGTGGTTCAGAGAACCTTGGAGCACACCACTTGGGTTTGATCGTCTTCAGGCGGACGTATTCAGCGTCCCTGCTGCCCTCAGCTTCCTCTGTGTGTCCTTTGGCTCTGGCTGCTGTGGATTCGTCTGCGAACTCTGCAACGAGGCATTTTAGTTGTTTATAGTAGGCCTGGTGCCCCACTTTGTCATACAGTTCCTTTGAAACCGTGGCTCCCGCCCCTGGGCCTGGAAACTGGTGCCCATGAGTCATTTCATATGGAGTGAACCCAGTGGTCCTGCAAATGGAACTCCTGATAGCCAATAGGGCGAGAGGTAGTGCCTCCAACCATGTCATTCCTGTTTCTTCCATCGCCTTTGCTAGTTTCTGTTTCTTTGTGCTAACTCGGCCTCTAAATTCGCCTCGGCTAACGCCCTACCTTCATTTCTTCGGGGAGTATCTGTGTCTTCATGATCGCTTGTTTTAGCTCCCCCTCCCCTTTCTTTGCTGTGTTCCTGTCTAGGGTATGGGGTATCTTGGTATCTCCTATCTGGGGACGGTCCTTGTACCCCTGCTCTGGTCAAAGGTGGGGATGTTTGGTTTAATAAGACTTTTCCCTCTATCTGGTAATACCCGCCGGTGGGTTCAGCCCTCATAGGGTGCAGCATTGCCTGGATGAAGGGGTTGGCTGGGCTATACGGGGGTGGCACCTCATGCTGTTCTCTAGGGAGCTCGGGGTACAGGAGAGCTGGGGCGGTGGCGGCCGTGTGTTTCTCTTGGTTGATTATGGGTTCTGCTGGTTTTGGGGGTTCTGCTACTACGGGGGTTCTTACTGCCGGTGCTGCTACTGGCGCGGCTACTAGGGGGGCTTGTGTGGCCGGGGTGGTTTTATTTGTTCTTCCAGGCGGCCAGCGGCTGAACCATGGCATATGAGGTCCTAATTAGTTGTTCTAGTTTTTCTTGTTCGTCTTGGTGTGCTTTCTTTTTTAAAGACCATCTTCCCGGGTCTATACTTTTATGGCGGCAAAGTTCCTCCTCAAGCCCCTCTGTGGCTTTCTTGAACATTCCCTTTGTATCCTTTCCTCCTAACAACTCTCCTTTTTTATCCTTAGTTCTTTGTCTGTGTGCTGTCAGTATGCCATTATCTGTCAATTTTCGGTACAATTTTGCTACCCCTTTTTCCCATTTTTTGTGATCCTTTTTCTCAACTTCCTTTTGTCCTTCTTCCACCCATTCTTTCCAAACCTCGCGACGTACATCTGGGATTTTGAAGCCTAGTGCTTCTTCTCTCGCAAATTCGCCTTCCATTTTCTACTTTTCCTTATCTTTCTTTATTAGATTCTCTGGTTGCTAGCGTCTTTTGCTAGTCTTCTACCTTTTCTTAGATACTATGGCCTCGCCTAGTTTTACACTGTGCTATGGCTACTGGTACGGCAACCAGTTTTACACCATCCTTAGATACTAGGGCCTTGCCTAGTTTTACACTGTGGTATGGTTACTGGTACGGCGACCAGTTTTACACCTTCCTTAGATACTAGGGCCTTGCCTAGTTTTACACTGTACTATGGCTACTGGTACGGCGACCAGTTTTACACCTTCCTTAGATACTAGGGCCTTGCCTAGTTTTACACTGTGCTATGGTTACTGGTACGGCGACCAGTTTTACACCTTCCTTAGATACTAGGGCCTTGCCTAGTTTTACACTGTACTATGGTTACTGTTACGGCGACCAGTTTTACACCTTCCCTTTGGACCTCATAAATTACGGGTTTCACCCGCTTCTCACCACAGATTTGTTTATGCCCTTGTTGATCTATTTAGTGCACACAATTTTATTTACATTTTATCTTTACTTTTTAGCTGAGACAATTATTTCTGCCATTTTCACACAATCCTAAAATTTAGTGGTATTTCAAACACATCTATTTGTTGTAACAGGCAGTTGCTTACCTTGATTCTAAGTTACCCGGGTTTTTGATTGTGTGAGATGGTTTCTTGTAAAAGCCGTAAACTCAATGTTTTTTGGTGTCCTCTCAGAAGGTCATCGGTGTCCAGACTACCCGCTCTAGACCATCACGTCACGGGGTCACCAAGCTGTTGGAGTCTACCGGACCAGGTCCGTCCTCCGCGCAGATCGTTTGGATATGGCCAGAGCGGGGTCGCTGTCCGGATCCGCCGATGACCGTTCTTAGTTCTGAGGGAAAAGGAATTGTGTCTTTGGACACTATTCTGTTAGCTGTACAAACTAGACTTTGCACTCCAATGGATTGTTTCTTCAAATAAGCACTTTATTACACAGTTCAACAAAGATACATCAATCTGATACTATACCACAAAGCGCCTTGGACTCCTTCTTGAGTTCTCACCGTGACAAGCTCGTCAGTGTGAGATCCCAGTTGAAGAGAGCCTCGAGTACCTTCGGCGCGCTTTTGTTACTTCCTTATTTGCTTTCACTCACTTCCTTATCTGGTTTCACTCACAAGACTGCCCTTGTGAACTGTTGCGCCTGCTTGGTGGGTGATTTAGTGTGAGAATAATGAGTTCTGCAACTTTGTGGCTTATCAGTTTGGACATAACAGGATGCCTCTGTTCTTAATCTGGTTGACCCCGCGTTTTTGTTGCACACAGTATTTACACAGTATATTTCCACTGAGGCTTCTCAGCAGTTGGACTTTAACACAGTACTGTACTTTTCCACTCAGACAGCTCAATGTCTTAGCTTTTCCATGATAGGCCCACTATATCTTATATTCACTGCCACATTTGCCTTATCTTTATCCTTCACTACACAGAAGATGCATGATGAGAAAAAGACTGAGAACAGGTAATAGGCTCTGATTTAGCACCACCATCAGGCCTATTCATTTCCATTTCCGTTTTGTTGTCCGTTTACACTTTAATACCCGCTTATTTTGTAGTTGGTATGGTATCTCTACTTTAAAGAGTCCTCTCCTGCTGATGTTCAGGTGTATATCTGAACATCAGTATGTAGTGTCTCTACTTTAAAGAGTCCTCTCCTGCTGATGTTCAGGTGTATATCAGTGTGTAGTGTCTCTACTTTAAAGAGTCCTCTCCTGCGGATGTTCAGGTGTATATCAGTATGTAGTGTCTCTACTTTAAAGAGTCCTCTCCTGCTGATGTTCAGGTGTATATCAGTATGTAGTATCTCTACTTTAAAGAGTCCTCTCCTGCTGATGTTCAGGTGTATATCAGTATGTAGTGTCTCTACTTTAAAGAGTCCTCTCCTGCTGATGTTCAGGTGTATATCAGTATGTAGTGTCTCTACTTTAAAGAGTCCTCTCCTGATGATGTTCAGGTGTATATCAGTATGTAGTGTCTCTACATGTCTCCATGCTTTAATGTTCAAAAAGCTCTTTATTTTTCTCATACTGTCTGTGCTGCAGCACCTCTTTTCACCCTCTGTCTGAAACCAGAGCCCAGTCTGCTCTGATTGGTTAGCTGGCCGGCTCTGTTGTGATTGGTCAACCGCTCAGAGATGTTCCGCCCCTTAGCCTATCACGTCCAATGTGTTGGAGCACTAGCCAATAGAAGCATGAGTGATTATTTAAAAAAGTAAACAAAGGAGTCAAATGGAGGCATTTCAGGCAGGGGGGGGGTGGACAGGGAACAGGGAACACAGGGATTTTAGCCTTTGCAGACCAATCCTTTATAACACACTACAGGAGAGGGAAAACCTCAAAAGCATAAAAGGGCCTCTTTTAAAGAGATGACTCCCTGTTTTGATTGAAAATCACATTTTGAGAAATTGTTCAGGTTAGTGCGAGGCAGAGATGGAGATGTGATAGCTTCCTCCTCTGGTGCATTTTCATTGCTGTTTTATGACGATCCCAGCGAGCATTAATGTACATGTTCTGTTTCATGTATTGATACAAAAGCGTCATTTAACATACAAACATTACACAAAGACATAATACTATCACTGGAAGCATTAAAGGTTTGGGGGAGGGTGGAGTGAGAAATGTCACTAATCAAAGGCACTGCAACCGACAATAAGAGAACATCACCTCGTAAAGAGGAGACAGAGGATGGTACCTTCACTGAGCGAAGGGATGATTTATGTTGTTGAAATAACGACATAATGCTGCTTAAGGGCAACTTGCTCCTCAAATTCTCCTTGACAATGAGAACAGATGTTTATTTCTGCCTGGAAGCATCTGCCCTTGGTGGCGTGTTTGATTTCACTGTAGCTGCAGGCATGTGTGTCTGCAGTGTGCTTGATTTATTTAACAAATACCACATTGGTGCCACCGCCTGATAACCATACATCCAAACTGGTAAGGATATGCTGGAAACATATCATTACACAGAGTCATTAAAGTACATAATCCAAGATGAGGAAGCCTTGTAAACGAGTAATGGTTTAATGATCATAACCTCAACATCATTTAAAATGTAATATCAATAATAAACAGTTTGTCATGAGTGACAAGCTCGATTAAAATCTTTAAACTGATCATTGCAAATAATGGTGTTGGTGGGGTTTCAGAAATGGGGGACAGAATGCATGTACTGTACGGTAGTCAGCTTTCTGTGCATGTAAATACTGCCAATGTAATATAGTTTTGTTGGAAATTGGTATGAACAAGTCTGGTTATTTACAGAAAATAGTGATATTCATCATATTTATATATTTATGATAAAATCATTATTAGGCGTTGTTGTCACTCCAACTCTTGCTGACTATAAGAATAGATTTATATTTTTGCCTTGGAGCATCTGTCCTCACATGCCCAAGAACTGTAGAGGGGACACAACAATGTTTCTTAGGAAGTCACACCCTTACACCCCAAACTGAATTGAGTGAGCACATTGTTATGGCTCCTGAAATGACCTTAACTGTTTTTTTAAATCCATATATTTGAAGAAAACGATAACAAAATAATTACATCAGAACAAAATCTGTATTTATATGTATTCTGAATGAAAATATTCCTCATTCATTAAGTGTGGAGTGACTGGGAGAATACAAAAAGTCCTGTTGACTAATAGAATACGAGAAACATTAGACTGCAGAGGGGTTGATTACTGACTTATAATATCTGCGTTTTTCCTCTTAAGGCCCGGACACACCAAGCTGACACCAAAGAACTGACACAGACGGACCCCGACTGTTGTGTCGCCTGACGCGTCTTTCCCAACAGTCGCACTGCAATACACCGCAAAGACTTCAGCTAGACGGCCAAAAAGCACGTACGAACTACGCATGTGTGAGTGTCAATAACTCTCCTTACCAGCAGGCGGCGGTAGTGTGTATTCCTCATTCAAAAGAGGCAACAACCGGAAGACAGACTGCGTGATACACCGAGAGAAGAAGAACAGACTGCGTGATATAAACAAACAACAAATAGCGTGTGTGTTCCATTTTCACTCAACAGCGAGAACCTCACGGGGCTTTCCCGAACCTGAGTCGAGAGCTGGAGTTAAATGAAATCTCATATTTGCCTTCTTAATAGTTTGTTTGGGTCCCTCACTTCCGTTTCGCTTCTAATGCACTGATACGCTAGCTGAACAGCCAATCAGAGTGATTTATTTTGCCGACTGCCCACCGATTCAACATGTTTTCGGCCGAAAAGGCATCGGCACGGCTGAAAAGACCCGATGGTGCAGGACACACCAATCTGAGTAGGGCGTGTCGATGCTCATCGTCGGCCTGACGCCCACCGGCGGCCAAAATCGGCTTGGTGTGTCCGGGCCTTTAGTCTGAGGAGACCATCCAACCAATTTAAACTTGAAGCTGCTGTGTGTGTGTGTGTGTGTGTGTGTGTGTGTGTGTGTGTGTGTGTGTGTGTGTGTGTGTGTGTGTGTGTGTGTGTGTGTGTGTGTGTGTGTGTGTGTGTGTGTGTGTGTGTGTGTGTATGTGTGTGTGTGTGCGCAAGGGTGTAACTTTGGTTTGAAAAGTGGGGGACACACAAAACAGGAGGTCCTCCTCAATGAAACATTGTTCTCGATTTAATTCCATTTCCTGCCTTTCTACAAATATATAGGGACGATGCTGTTAAAAAATCCAAGAAATATATGTAGTGTATATAACTAGAGAATGCAATTCCTGAAGAAATTGCTAGTGGGAATGCTTTATGCTGAAAATCTGACGCTAAACTGCTATGCTGAAATGTAATGTGTAAGAAGAAAGTGAAGAATTTAGATTGAAATGATACATGAACACTGGGGGCTTGAATGTGTCATGAGAGAATAAAAGAAAGTAAAAAGGCTTGGAAAAGCAGCAGAATATTTGAACTGCAAACTTTTTGAACTAACTTGATGGTGAATGATCTGTCGCCATGCCAACGGCATTTGATGACATCCCATAATACGCTTAGATGCGTTGATGACTGCATCGTTACCAAGCCTGTGAAGTTCTGGGCTGTTTCGAGTATTTTCACTGAAGTTATGAGAAAACCGTGTTTTATTACATTACTCTCTCTTCATCGCCCTCTCTCTCTTCTCTTGACCTTCGTCATATGATGATGACACCCCATAATTGATGTAGAGCTGTTGAGGGCAGGACCATTAACCTCTATCTGAAGTCTGCTGCTCTGAGCATGTCAGTTGGAGCGATGACATCATCGTGTTCCATGACACAGGTGTTTATAGTTGAGCTAACGAGGCGTGCAGAGATCACAGGTTTCCATTGTTCTGAATGAGAGATGAACCTCTTACATGTGAACGTTTTGTGGAAGAACCGTAACAGATATCTGTGAAATTTAAAAACGTGAAGCATGTCAAGGAAGTTGAGTATCTGAAGTGTAATATTTGTGTACTTTCAGGTTAATAATGTGGCCTTTTTGGCAGTTTAACTAAAGGTGTGCGGCTGCTGCCGTGAGGAAATATCAGCCTGAAATGACAATGGGCTTCAATGGAGGAATGTTGAACGTTTTTGTCACTTCATGCCCTCAAGAGGCATTTTGTTTAATTATTTTTTGCTTAATTATTTGTCTTTTTTTCAAGCTACGAGATGTTTTCCTACGTTTGTCATGAAACATTATGTCTCAGGAATGTAGGGTTTGGGAATTATGGCAGTTTTAAAAAAAAATATGAAGGCACATTTCAAGATTTTCTACCCTCTAGCTGTGACATCACGCACTCTAGTTAATGTTAAAATCTGAAGAAAACCTCTAAAACAAGGTCTGAACAATGTTTAATATCTCTAAAAGTAGAATCAGATTTAAAAGTTGTTTTACACGAATAATGTGATGTATTTCCGGAATTATGAAAGTTATGAATGAGCCATCGATTCCCGACCGAGCTGAACGT
The DNA here is from genome assembly GCF_902827115.2 of Pseudochaenichthys georgianus. Classification (NCBI taxonomy): domain Eukaryota; kingdom Metazoa; phylum Chordata; class Actinopteri; order Perciformes; family Channichthyidae; genus Pseudochaenichthys; species Pseudochaenichthys georgianus. The sequence continues at coordinate 3,244,281 of NC_047518.2, read as the reverse complement.
TTTGATGTTTGAACGGAGTTTCTGCGATGTTCAATGCGGGAGGAGAAGCGCGGCAAAATACCGGCGGAATAATAAACTTTTCGTCCGTAGAATAACAGATAGTTGGAATGCTGATAACAGCATTCCAACTATCTGAGTGCGGAAACTTATCTAGTATCCTATCCATGTGAACCTGTTTTAATTGTGATGACCTCACATCCTCGTGGGGGGTCCGGGGGCATGCACCCCCGGGAAGATTTTTTTCTTTAAATTGAAGTTAAAGGCATCAATCTGGTGCACAAATTAAGAGATTTATGGATACAGCTCTCAACACTCATATGAAACAGAACTGTATATATTTCAATACTCCAAAAACCATTAGAATATGCTCACAACCAATAACACATCATTGATAAACTCCTATCTTTATCTTACCTAGTCTGCATTCTTTCTTTTTATTTATGCATATTTGACTAATCACAATTTTTTACTGGACATTGGAATGATTTCTTAACTTATTTTGAACAACTATATTAAATAGATGGACATATTTGTTTACATAGATGATCAAACCGTTTGAGACCCACTGAGATAACTTGGACTACAGTTTACAATATAATCACTCAGTGAGTCCTTTATCTCAGCCTCTCAGTCCGACAGGAGAGAGCTCTCCCTCTCCTTATTGTTGAAACAGCTTCTAATCTCCGTTAGCTCTGAGCTAGCACCAGATGCTAACAACAACCCCCGTAACTCTCTCTCTGTCTGTCTCTCTCTCTCTCACACACAAAATGCGCTCGTGCCACACAGACCCTCCGTGACGATGAACGCTTGAGTAAAAACACATTTGAAAAGTAGGGGGGACACAAACGGGATTTTGAAAAGTGGGGGGGACATGTCCCCCCTGTCCCGAGTGGAAATGGCGCCCATGTGTGTGTGTGTGTGTGTGTGTGTGTGTGTGTGTGGTCAACACAAAGTTATAAGTTACAACATTAGAAGCACCGATTAATCCTTTCCTGTAGAAAAGGCATGTGAATTCTGAAATGAATAACAAATCATTGCTTGAAAGTCTGAACAGGAATGGCACGAGACAGGAGCAGATCTGCAGGTTCAGAGAGAGGAACCAGACCACAAAAAAATACTGACAATTTGGCAACTCGTACGAGGGCATGGTGAGCATGAGAGAGCGTAAGCAACTAAATTAGTTTGATTGTATTCCTTTATTTGCTGAATTTTGGATTCTATACTATCTCTTTATTTGAAAGGTGTTCAAAAATAAATAATTGTATGCAAATCCAACATCAATAGTTGCTTTGACAGATTCAAGGACTAGACAAACTGGAACAAGACAAGGGGAGACTGGACTGACGAGGGCAGGAACACAATGACAGGGAATCAAGGTATCTGGAATGAGACACAAGAGACCAAAATAAAACAGGAAGTGGAAGACAAAACTAGACATGTGACACGATAACTTGGCAAACACTTGACATGACAAAAATTACTAAACAAAACATGAAACATGACCAACCATTAACCTTGAGCATGAGAAGAAACATGACAAGACTAACATATTTGACGAGACACACAGTTTGCTGTTTTTTCATTAGGCTAGCCTGTTGAATGTAGCTTTAGCATGTTCTGTGCCTAATGTGGCTAGCTTGGATGTAAAGTATGTAATACTGAGAGTGAACCTCATTTAAAGTTAGTGTAGAGAGTAGCATGTGAGTAACTCTCTTTTTGTGAAATCTCAAGCGGCAAGCAAATTCAGCTGGCTTATTTGCCAGTATGTGTATGTGTTCGTCCTGAATTGTAAGGCCTATGCAGATTTACCTGACAGACATGCCCTAAAGTTGCAAATGTAAACAAATATTAAAACTGTTAGAAATGCAAGCGTTATTTCTTTGCTTTGCAACTTTGTGTAACTATGATTTGAATTAGCACCCAGTCACTAACCTGTTCAGACCTGAAGACAAGCTTGACACCATGTTAAAAACTGACACCATGCCATAACGACTTATATTCACAAATACACTTGTGTGTTAAAATATTAGTAAAGGCGACACAATATTGCAATTTGTAGCTCACACCTGAGCTCCTCCTTCGTAAGTGAGTAACTGAGGGGGTCTTCACTCAGTTTGGATGTGGGACAGACTGCCTTTGTTCCGATATGCCCCAATTATTCTGAATCTCTCCAACAGGCAGAACAAGTCCCTTTGGACCAGAACACCATTTGTTGGGAGCAATTGCAGTTCCCTGAAGGCAAACTGCAATTGCTCTGAAGGCCTATACCTCTTAAAGTACACACTCTCCCAGCAGCAGAAGCACATGGCTAACTTGTATGTGAAATGAAAATATCAGACCTTACATTTTTGTAATACTTAAAAAAGGCATGACCTGCCCTACTCTGCCTCTGATTGGCTGGTACTTGACATTAATCAAATGTATTTCACATAACTGTAATAGGTCAGTTGAAAGCTATAATATTAAGTTGAACCTAACATTTGTTTTGTATTAAACTTTATATTATTGCTGTCAACAAACCCTGTTATGTGTAATCTGTTGACATAACACATTTAATTAAAGTCAACTTTTTCAGATTTCCAGTGTTCTCCTTAAGTTTCTGGGTTGTGTTGGTTAGGTTTAGGGAAGAGAAATGGGATTGGTCAGGTCTAGAATGTTATGCTGCGTTCACACCAGACGAGATGTGAATATTCACATCGCTCGAGTTTCACCGCGGCTGTCAGCTGTGTTTACTAGCATCATTCAAACAAGACGCGCTGGCGAGGGGGAGCGGCTTATCTTCATGTAGATACTATAGATGAGAGTAACACATGCATATATCGATTTCAAATGATTTAATGTAATTGTTTGCCTGACTCGCCATCGCCGCTCTTTGAAGATCCAAAAATCCACGGTTTTCTTACATTTCTGATCGGATTGGCAAAAACTTCAGAATTTGTATTGACCGCCATTCAAATGACAACGTTGTTTTCCCCCAAAAGCGGGCAGGGCCGTAATTTTCACCCGGGAGTGACGTAGGTGTTACTCTCATCTATGGTAGCCTAGATACCAACTACAACAAAATGAACACATTTTATTGCGATTCTAATGTGATGAGATGACTACATACTGATACCGGTTTGTAAATCATTTTGCGCTTGAGCACCAGGAAGCGCTTTATAAATGTAATGTATTATTATTATTATTAAATAACATGAATTAAAGTGTGTGTACACAAGACGGCAGGCGAAAAACCTTTTAAACCGCTGCTTTCTGAATGGAGATCTGATCGATCAGGCTAAGCTAACGTTGTAGCTGCTCCGTCGACACTCACGTCACACAGACAGAAATAAAGCAGCGCCTGTCTTCACCATGACACAGATAATCTGTGGTTTTTACATGTATAACTCTCCTCCAGTTTCTGAACGGAGCTGTGAGCAAACAGCTAATGGCTAATTTTTTGGTTTTCTGATTCAACGTCAGTGATGGCAGGCTGAGATCCTCACTGCTGATTGGCTAACAAGAGAACGCGTCACGCGAATTAGACACTCGAGTTGAAAAAATGAATTCCCGTCTATCCACATCTTTACATTGACTTTACATGTAATTGCGATGCGCATTTTGTCCGGTGTGAACGCACCATTAGGCCTTGTCACATGCTCTTTTTTGTATGTGTTTTTCGTAAGTGTCCTTGGGCAAGATACAGGGCAGCCCAGACACTCCTGTATGGGACAATGTACGAGAAGTCAGCACACTCAGCACGGATAGTGTACAACATGATTGCAGCGTCCAGGCAGCTCCCGTTCGAGCATATGCCTTGAGTTGCACATAGCTCCAACGATCCAACACACACACACACACACACACACACACACACACACACACACACACACACACACACACACGGATGTTGTGTTTAATATTCATGAGAATATTTGTCATTGTTCAAATGATAATAAACATTTGCATAAAGCATATTTGTCCACTCATATGTTGATAAGAGTATTACAAACTTCAAAAATATCCCTCTAAGGAACATTTAGAACAGATAAAAAATGTGCGATTAATCGCGATTAACTATGGACAATCATGCGATTAATCGAGATTACATATTTTAATCGACTGACAGCCCTAGATTTTACATGTTATAAGGAGAGTAGCGAGTGACGCAATTTATAGTTTTAATTTGTACGTCACCAGGTGTAGGACTCCAAGGACTCGGGTTAACAATAATAATAATTCCTTACATTTATACTCAAAGCGCTTTACATATACACACAATACACATATATCATACATGCAATGGTCAGATACTGTGGACAATACCCACAGGAGCAAGTTCAGGTGAAGTGTCTTGCCCAAGGACACACCGGCTTTACAGACGCAGCAGCGGCGGGTTTCACCCCTTGATCTGATGATCATTGCACAGCACATCTTCACGCCTCGAGGTCATCGAGGCGCTTTTACAACTACACATTGGTATCATACATGTACTGTGGACATTACCCACAGGAGCAAATCCGGGTGAAGTGTCTTGCCCAAGGACACAACGGCCTGACGCAGTGGCAGCAGGAACGGGTTTCGAACTGGAGTTCCCCAGCACTCCCCCTTGATCTGATGATCGGATGCACAGACCACTGCGCCACCCGTCCCTAAAAGTAGAGGAGAGACTCGTCACTCCCAGGTCATTACTATGATCCGGATCAATCAGGACTCACCCATCTCGACTTCCTGTCATGTTGTCAGAAAAGGCTAGAAACTCATGGAGGCCCTGGCCGTTTCTCAATCGTGAGGATGCTGGCTTGGTAGTCGCGTACTTCCAAGTCACTTCCTTCAGAAACGATGCAAGTATGCTTCCAAACCACGGCTTCGGAAAACGAAGAAGAATGAAACAGGCTAACAAGTGTGCCACTGTGTTTTAACAAACTGTACCGAAAATAAATACCACACGATGTCTATCTAATTATAAACTTGCTTTACTTTCACGGAACACATTTTTGGTGATAACAAATGTAACAAAGTAACATATTTACCAACACATGACATGTTCTACGCCACTACATACTTACATTTAAATGTGTGCTGCGTCGGTTCAGCCATTCTCTGCAAGGGTCTATGAAATTGGTCCATGCGCAAAGCATTGTGGGGATTTTAAGGACGTAAAGTCTACCCATGTGCAGCCTCGAAATTTCCCCGAAGCCAAGGACGCGGCCTCAGTGGAATTCCAAGTATGCTGGAGATTGGAACAGTACTTCAGCGGAACTCGATGACGTAGCATCCTTGAAATATTGGCTGGGAAGCCAGTATCCTCGAGATTGAGAAAACGGCCCCCGTTAAAATCCGTTTGCATGGAAAGAATGATCTATGTCGTAAGTTTATTCTCCATATATATTAACAGTGTAGGTGATAATGTGGATGAAGCTACTTTACATTTTTATGCGGATGATACTGTAATGTATTGTGCAGGTCCCTCCATTAAAGAGGCTGTTGTTAAATTACAAGCTGTTTTTAACATTATTCAGACTCAGCTCTCTGAACTAAAGCTTCTTTTAAATGTTTGAAAACCAAGGTAATGCTCTTTTCAAAAGCTAAAAAGACTCCAGAGCCTGTTTTAGATATTGTAACTATGCAAGGAACAAAACTTGAAGTTGTTGCCTGTTACAAATACCTTGGTATCTGGCTTGATGATTGTGTCTCTTTTAAACTTCATGTCAATAACCTGCTAAAAAAACTGAGGGTTAGGCTAGGTTTCTTTTTCAGAAACAAGTCCTGTTTCTCGCTTGAGGCCAGGAAAAGGCTAGTCACTGTGACCTTTGACCTGTGCTGGACTATGGGGATTTGTTGTATATGAATGCACCTGCCAATTACCTGAGCAAATTGGATGCTGCGTATCACAGTGCTCTGAGATTTGTCACAAATTGTAAAGCGCTTACTCATCACTGTACACTGTATACCAAGGCAGGTTTACCATCTCTCTCTGTACGGAGGCCCAGTCACTGGTACACTTTTATCTATAAAGCTTTGTTGGGTAAACTCCCGTATTATATCTGCTCGCTGATAACACAGAGAGTTGCAAGCAGCTATTGTCTGAGGTCACATGATGTGGTCTTGTTAGATGTGCCAAGAGCAAGGACTGTTTCAGGTAAGACAGCTTTTATGTGCGCAGCTCCACTTGCTTGGAACAATCTTCAGCAAGAATTGAAACTGAGCAATCTCATTCCTCTGCATGTTTTTAAAGCTAGGCTAAATGAAATGCTTGCTGATAAATGTCTATAACTATGTATCCTGTAAATATAATGTATAATGTCCTTTATTGTTTTATGTTTCATGTGGAACCTATATGCTGCAGGTCTCCCTTGAAAAGAGATCTATGATCTCAATGGGACCAATCTGGTTAAATAAAGGTTTGAAATGAAATGAAATGAAGTAATTACATTTCATTGTTAATATGTTTTAGTTCATATATCAAGGCTTATTTTATTGAAATATGATTAAGAAATTAAGAAAAAGTGTTACGACTGAATAAACGGGTTTGAACTCAAATGCACGACTCACACAGGTTTTTAACAAAAAAGGTTTTATTCAAACCAAAGCTCAACGACAGTGGTAAGCAAAAACTAAATCTCTCTTAACGAGGAAAAACAGTATCAAAACAAAGTCACTCTTAATGAGGAAAAACACTAGGAGCATGAATATATGAATACTTAGACAAGACGTGGCTCAAAGCTCTGCTTGGGATTCTTTCTGGCATGATACGCTGGTAGACTGTCACAAGAAACGAAACAAACTGGCACAGGACAAAGGGAGACGAGGACAATAAATACACCAGGTAATGGGGAACAGATGGAAACAATCAGGGCCGTGGTCGACAATCACAGGAGTGGGAGACACACAAGGAAGGGAGGTCAGAGTATCTGAGTCTTGAAGTTGTTCAAAAGCAGTAGCCTTGAGGGGGAGCAGATACCTGTTCTTAACCGTAATGTCATTTAAAGGAGAGTAATCAATGCATGGCCTAAGGCAGGGATCACCAACTACATTTGTCCAAGGGCCAAAATGTATCCAATAGACAGAATCGCGGGCCAGGGATTTTTATATAGTCCACAATGCTAGTGGAGCATGCTCAGGTACTGCGGACCTTTAATTTATTATCTGAAACGATGTAATAACTTTTAAAACTTGTTCCAGTCACTTTTCCCATGCATTCAGCAGCAGCAGGCCGTTCACTTTGATCGTTATGAAATGTCATAATTTCGACAATAAAGAAATGCTACATAAACGTTATCTTGTACATTTTATCCAACCATCTCCGTTTCTAACTTTCAATATATTTTAAAAGAGATCTCTCTCTCACTGCGTGCGGGGGCGGGGCCTCTCTCACTCACAGACATGCTGCAGCGCTGTGCAAAGTTCTGCCGGTAATTAATATTACATTTTGTGAGGAAACTTTTCCACCAATAATTACAATAAGTATTCCAAAATGTATTCACTTCAGGTTTACGAAAGTAATTGTAATCAGATTACTCGTTTTTGAAATGTAACGCCAGCTGAATGCAGTTAGCCTACTTGATTTTTATATTCTGCGTAACGCCGTTACATGTATTACGTTACAACCAGTCTATGGTTACAACCCAACCCTGCTTCTAGGCTACTGTCCCGCAGCTCCTGCCTCTCTGTTGGACTCCGTCGCAGCAGGGCTACTGCTGCGGAGCGCACAAAGCAGACTCTTCACAACGAAGGGTCACTTCTTCTTGAAGGCAGGGAAGGTTTCGCAGTATGCAGTCTACTGTCCAGCAGCTGCTGCCTCTCTGTTGGACTCCGGCACTGCACCTTACTCACAACGTTGTAAAAAAAAAATGGATGGGAGGTGAAAGCAGTAACCAGTCACCCCCGTCGTGCGGGCCGGATGAGAATGTCTGGCGGGCCGGATGTGGCCCGCGGGCCGCCAGTTGGTGGTCACTGGCCTAAGGGATCCGTCCTTTTTTCCCACAAAGAAAAAACCCGCCCCAGCCGGGGAGGAAGACGGGCGGATCAGACCTGCATGAAGAGAGGTGTCAATGTACTCCTTCATAGCCTCCTTCTCAGGACCCGAGATGGAGTATAACCTTCCCTTCGGAATCGGAGCCCCAGGTAACAGATTGATGGCACAATCATACGGCCTATGAGGAGGAAGGGAGGTGGCGCTCACTTTACAAAATACCTTGGCCAGGTCATCGTAACAGGGAGGAACAGAAGTTAAATCTGGGGGTTGAGTCTTGCGGTCCAGGCTAAATTGAGTATTAGTAACCCGATCGGTACTACGGTCCCCAGAAACCCCTCCTACTGCCATGTTTCCCACACACTTAAAACAATCCTGTGAACACTCCGGCCCCCACCCCTTAATTGTACCTGACCGCCAATCCACGTTAGCCAGGGAAAACCTAGGATGAGAGGATGTTGAGCAGAATTAAACAGTTGAAACAACATTAGTTCACAATGTTCATCAATCCTGATAGTGACGGGTTCGGTCTTGTGTGTGACATGAAATAGAAGTTTGCCATCCAGAGCACTGGCTTTCAAAGGGGACGACAAAAGTTCAGTTTTAAGTCTCAGTTCATGAGCTAATCCCCAATCCATCAGGCTTTCGTCAGCCCCAGAGTCAATTAACACTTTTTGAGAGTTACTTTTTCCATGGCAGATTACCTTTATGTTGGTCAACTGTCACAAGAAACGAAACAAACTGGCGCAGGACAAAGGGAGACGAGGACAATAAATACACCAGGTAATGGGGAACAGGTGGAAACAATCAGGGCCGTGGTCGACAATCACAGGAGTGGGAGACACACAAGGAAGGGAGGTCAGAGTATCTGAAACGAGAGGAAAGGTTACTATTCAAAATTAAAGGGGAAAATCACTAGACCAAGACAAAAACACTTAACTAAACTAACATCATTTTCGAGAGATGACAAAAAGTTAATCTTATATTTTATATATTTGAATGTTTGAGACACCACAAGACTAAAATCGTTTTGCATTCTGTATTTATTGTTACAGTAAAGTACTACGACAACTTTTTTTTCTTCACTTTGAGTGGAATTTAGCTTCCTGTTAAGTCTGCGGCTCTTACGTCCGAATTGGAACACTTAACATACTGTATTTTCTGAGAGCTAAAACCACTAATTATAAAAGGAGATCAGATTGTCTTTAGTGACCTTTAAGTCAAAGCTGTTTGTAATGAACTTACCTTGAATATCAAAAGTAAGTCCCTCTCACACACACAGAAACTGACCTTTATCTCCTCTCCTTTAGCTTAACAAAACAATATATAAATCCTCCTCCACACACAATTGCTGTGATGCTGTCTCTAATATACTGTAGACATTAACATACACTTACTGATCTTGCTCCGCATATTGTTTAGCCGCTGATCTCTTTGTGAAGCTCTTGTTGGGAACCACTGTATGTGGCTGCTGCTGCTGCTTTGTGTGGGAGAGGCGAGTAACATATGTGGCTGTATAATCAGCATATCTGCGTTGAGAACACTTTGGAGAACGATACGGGGATGCTTCGTGTTCCCTCACATCCACAGGGCCGTCACTGAGTTATACACAAGTGAGGGTCGTAAGGTGAAACTCACTATGGGTTAAGATAAGATATACTTGATGTATCCACATTTTGTATTTTTCTTCGTCACAGCCGCATGTAATGTAGAAAGGACATTGCAAGTTAATAAAAGACAAAATATAAATTTAAAATAAAGAAATGCATATCAGCAGTAGAAGATAAACAACATATTCAAAACAGTGAATATACACATCAATAGTGAAGGAGATATATCTATGGAGCAGGGGTGGGGAACCTTTTTCCTCTCAAGCGCCATTTCAATGTTTTCAACATCCTCCGAGGGCCGTACAAATGATTGACCTCTGCTTAAAAATACTAAAATCACAGCCCATTCATTTCGCCTTTCTTTCATGCTGTGCAAAGAAAAAGCAACCCCTTAATCCAGATATTTCACCATGACTCGCGTATGCATGCACGTGCACGGTGTGGCATGACCACCGAAACAGAAAGATATTGGACACAAGATGTGTGCACATTTATTTAGTTTCCTATCAATGTGGACATGATTTAAGTGGGTGGGGTACCTCCTCTAGGGGGGTCCGGGGGGCATGCTCCCCCGGGAAGATTTGTTTTTAAAAGTTGATGTTAAATGCATCAATCTGGTGCATTTTTGCGGCTTTCACACCAGCGCTTTTCCCTTTCAAGCTCCGAGCGGGAGCTTTTCTGGTTCAGCTCCGGTTTCCCTTTTCTGCTCCCGCTCTGTTCACACCGCCCAGAGCTGCCGCTGCTGCGTCATGACGTCACCGTTTACGTGCCTGCTTCATAAAATCCAAACCGCGCGGAAATCCCTCACATCGACAACAACAACAATGGCCGATTGTATTGAAGCGCTGTTCGCTTTGGTTATCCTCTTACGAAACAAAATGGAAGGCATCGGACGACTTTACTTGTAACTTTACAAACATCACATGCGAAATGCAAGACTTCTTTGTGGTCTTCAGCATCTACTTCAACGAGATGCCCCTGCCCCCGCCTCGACGTAAGCGACGCCAGCTCTTGCCTCATGCCAAGCGGCAAACTCTGGGGAACAGCCACACACTGCAGTTCATACATGGGCCGCTAGGGACTGACTGCAGAAAGGAGCAATTTCCATAGACCCCTATGTTAAAATGCCCAACTTTACAGCAGAAAAAAACATGTTTCTACCCATGGATGCAATAAATATTATTATCGATATAGTTAGATTCCACCTTCATGATTATGAATCTGTGAGTGAATTGTTTTCTAACACCACCCTTTTATTTATATTAGGTCTTAAAGTGTTTGCCTAAATTAGGGCGTGGTCACTTTGATGGACATGTACATGCCTCACTGTCAGCTAACAGCAACTTGTCCACTCTGCTAGGCTACAACGTTAGTTAGTCATAGTACTTGTCAAAGAATATTTTAATCCGATCTGTGTATTTTAGAGACTCTCAGTCCTTCCTGCATGTGCCCTGTCTGTATCTTGAGGAGGACAACGGTCAAGAGGCCTTCTGCCTTTCCTGTGGGGGAAGTGTGGACCATGCAAGTTGTTAATAACAAACCATTCTTTGTTCTTAAATGTCTGGTATTGATTAGATGGAAGGGCGGGAATATAGGCCACTCCTTTTTCTAATGTATAGATCTGCGCTGTGCCCCTTTGTCTGCAGTGTTGACTTGGGATTTCATGATGAAAGTTATGTGAATACCTCGTGAACGCTCCGGCCGTTTTGTCTCTCAATAAACTTCAGTGTTTGACTAAGGCGAATTCCAGCTTCCATTCCTTTCACTGAACATTGATTCTGCATTGCTAAACAGAAGTTGTTCTTCACAAATGGGCGTCACGAACAAGATACCAAAAGATCTTCAGAGACTGGTAAGTGTAATTTCAAATTTCTATTTGGATATTGCCTTACCAGAATCTGTGATTGACGGTATCATAAAATTACCTGTGAAACTAAGTGGCTGCAATGTTTTTTAGTTTCTCTACTCATTTACATTTGGGGGTTTAATTCATAACCTGGAAATTGGTGTCAAAAGGGGACGTTGTCCTGGCCAATTTGCCCTGTGATTGATGCTGGGGCATGTGCCTACAGAGAAAACACAGCTCATGTAAAAACAATGAGAATATTTGGGGCTAATAAATAACCTAGGAATATCGACTTTCACTGATTTCCTCTGTGTGTGATTCTCGGAATTAAATTACCGGACAATTACACAGGTCGGAGAGACCTTAAAAGAGAGCATCAGTAAAGTGGAGCTTCTGCATTAGAAGCAATGTGATAGATTTGTATTGAAACAAATCACTGAATTCTGGAGATTTCAGAGGTTAAACTGATTAAATCAACAGCTGGCATCGCTTCCTATAGCTGCCTGCCGATCCTCCCCCCTGTGGCGGAAACGCAAGCAAGAGAGAGGAAAGAGCACAGTATCACATTATTCCACAGCACTGCCGATTTCGAACTAAAGAAAGCGGTTAAACGTGGTATGAGAATGCGATATCGCGCTGTGTTTTCATAACTGATGAGTTGCTGAATTTGGCTGTTTTGGAAGAAAGGGTGGGAAAAAAAAAATTAAAGTCTATGATTGGTCTAAAGTTATGCCGTTTACCTCGTTACTTTGTGAACACTCACAACAGAATAGTCAGAAAGGGAAGATCCTATTTGATTGGCCGTTAACTGGTACAGTTGATATGGCTGTCTTGTGGCAGGCGTTCCAATTGATTGAAAATGAAGCGAATTGCTCCTGGGATATAGGATACATGAAGGAATGTGTTAAAGCTTGGATGGCTATTGCAGAAAAAAGAGGTTATGATGAGCGGAAGAATGAAAAATCAGTTGGCGCCGAGCGAGGCTCCATTGAGCTCAAAGCGTTGATTGATAGGGTTTCTAAATGTGCGGCGAGTTGTCATTTGCTTAGCCTAGATGCTGCTTTTGATGTTAAATCAGAGAACATGTCCAGAATTAAGGAAAGACACGGAAAGGAGGTTGCAGCCATTGCGAAATCAGTTATGTACGATTGGCTGAAAAGACAAGGGAAATCTCCCAGCACCGCTCAGTCAATTTGCATTTTAACAGATGCTGGGCTGCTGGAGGAAAAGCAGGCTGTAGCTCTCTGTACAAAAATAATTCCCGCGATAGAACTCTCAAATCCTGTTGCGAGAAACTCCGATGATGATCTGTTAATGACAGCTGCAGCTATCATGAATAAAAATGGGTTGAGATATCAGTCAGGACAGTATAGAGAACAAGATATTGAGCAGCAGGAACACAGTGCAGCGGACAGTGGAGAGGACGTTTCAGACAGCAGCCCATTACAAACCCCCACCCATAATTCCGCAACAAAAAAATTATACAATCCAAACACGCCGTACGGCAGCAGTTTTAAAAAGTCCCGCATAGAATTATCACGAGACTGCAAACATCTCAGAATAATAATTCTGCTGAAGCTGTGACCGCCCCGAAAATTCGGATAGGAGAAGTTCCAGTTTATAAGCCTTGGACACCCGCTGAGGTCATGGATGTCACTAATCACGCTCCCAGTCCCACTAAAAGCCCAGATGAGTATCTGTCGTGGTTGACTAATGTCTGCTCAGTTTATAACTGTTTGGTTCATGATGTTAAACAGCTGATAATCCTAACATACAAGGCAGATTGGCCCACGTGCAGAGACGAGTTTAAATTGCCTGCAGGTGACTGGCCTGCGACACAGACGCGTGATACGTGGATCTTTGGCTTTGGCTATTAGAGAATGCGCTAAAACTCACACAGATTTTTCGCAAGTGATGGCTTGCGTACAGAACCCAACAGAAACTGTCCCAGAATTTCTCCAGCGTTTCATGACAGTGTGGGATAATAATGTGGGCATTAAAAGGGAGGGCAATGATTTGTTCGCCATACAGAGTTTGTTACATAATTTAATCCCTGAAACAGCTCAAGCCTACATGATGGCTACTTCTGATTGGCAAGTTAAAACCTGGAAACTCACGATAGCCACAATGCGGGCCTTGCATAGGAGCCAGATATTTCTGACCCCCAGAATTGCCCAGCTGCTGCAACAATTGCCTCAAAATACACAGGCTTATCAGAGTGCGGATAACTCCCAGCAGTTTCAGGGACAAAACCGCACACAGCAGTATCAAAATCAGGGAAGATCACAGGGTTATCGAGACAAGGGCAGACAGCAGCAGAACAAAAATTCCAAAAAGTTGATGCCATGTCATGTTTGCGGTGCGACGGACCACTGGGCGGGGCAGTGCGAAAAAAGGTGGGGAGCGCAGCAGAATACACAATCCTTGCCTGCTCTCCCCCAGCCCCCCCGGCATCCTGCATTATTGCCCCCTCCCCTTAACAGTCACTACGACAGGCAGGCTCAACAGGGGCAAAACGGTCAGCAAAGTCAATTAAATAGACAATAGGGAGGCCATGGAGAAATAGGATCAGATTCACAGCATTTCCCCATTCAAGCAGCAGCAATTCGCCTTTCCAATAACCCGCGTGAAGATCGGATTATGCCCGTTGATTTCAGTGGTACGGCTGTAGATATTTTGATTGATAGCGGAGCAACATTGTCAGCAGTACGTACTAAGGAGAAAGTGTGTGAAGCAACTAATAATTTTGTTACAACAATGGGAGTTTCTGGCATTCCTATGTCCGAGCCCATTTTAGAGAATACTAATATTTCAATCGAAGGATCAAATGTGCAACACTCTTTCATTATTTCAGATGGAAGTCCTATTAATTTAATGTTTAATTTAATTTTGTCCAAGATGTGCAAGCTATTAACGCTACTGTCATCCCGACAGCTCCTATAGTGTCTGACACTAATTTGATCCTTGCTTCTCTGCCCCCAGATTCCAAGTATTGTACAGTCATTGATTTGTGTTCAGCATTTTTCTCTGTTCCTCTGCATCCAGACAGCCAGTATCTGTTTGCATTTACTTTTAAAGGTAAACAAATCACATACACGAGCCTCCCACAGGGGTATGTGGAATCGCCTACTGTGTACGCTGCAGCTGTTAAGAGAGATCTGGACACTTTGGTCCTTACAGGAGGTAGTACCTTGCTTCAGTACGCAGATGACCTGTTGTTAGCTTCTCCCAACATGGACGCCTGTCGCATCGACTCCATTCTGCTCATGAAAAGACTTTCTGAATGCGGACACAGAGCATCCCTGGCTAAGTTGCAGTACTGCCAGACTGAGGTCACATACTTGGGTCACATTCTGAGGGATGGACACCGACTCAAGGATTTGTCTTTTGAACAAAGTGGCACCACCCCGCACAAAGAAGGAGATGCTTTCCTTTTTGGGCATGGCTAACTATTGCAGACACTGGATATACGAGTACGCTGCTATGGACTCTGTCCTGCGTGCTGCCACTCTGCAGGCTGCCCCTAACATTGTTCAATGGTCTGAGGACATGCACACAGCTTTTCAGGACTTAAAGCGAGCCCTGACATCAGCTCCTGCCCTGGGGCTCCCTGATTACCATCAGCTGTTTCACCTGCACGTCCATAAAAAGGGGGGCTTTGCAACGGGCATCTTGGTACAGAAGCATGGCTCTAATTTCCGGCCTGTTGCATACTACTCATCTCGACTCTCCCCTGTGGTACTTGGTATGCCTTCTTGCCTGCGGGCAGTGGCCGCAGTTGCAATTGTTATCAAACAATCCTCTCCCATTGTACTGGCCAGTGACTGTGTAGTACATGTCCCACATGCAGTTTTGCATATTCTGAACACCTCTGCTACTCAGCATATGACAGCAGCAAGGTGATCTGGTTATGAAGCGATAATTCTTTCAAGCCCACACATCACACTTAAACGCTCCCCCCCTCTAAACCCAGCTACGCTGGTGCCAATTCCAGATTTTGAAATAACACATGACTGCGTCACAACGATTGACATGTCTTCTTCCCCCAGAACTGATATGTTGCAAACTCCTATCCCTAATTCAGATATGATTCTATACATAGACGGTTCTGCGAGCAGGCCGTCTGACACAGTACACTTAGCAGGCTATGCTGTTGTGAACGACTGGGAGGTTTTAGAAAGCCGGGCCTTGCCAAATGGCACGTCGGCTCAGGCCGCAGAGTGGTATGCTCTGCTGAGGGCGTGTATTTTGGCTAAAGATAGTGTTGCAACCATTTTCACAGACTCCAGGTATGCATTTGGTGTGTGCCATGATTTTGGTGTCTTGTGGAAAATGCGCGGTTTCTTAACATCGGCCGGTAAGCCTATTCAACATCATGCGTTAGTAGCTGAGCTATTAGACGCTATCATGCTCCCTGCACAGCTAGCAGTAGTTAAGTGTGCTGCTCACACACATTCTGATGATCCTATTTCACGTGGAAATGCGTTAGCCGACACCGCGGCTAAACAAGCAGCAGTTTCCTGCTCTTCTATGGTGCTCCAATGCCCCTCAACACAACCCGCAGAACCCATTTGTTTGCCTTCCTTTAATGATGTCGCGGGCTGATGTTAGGGAGAAAGATTTATGGCTAAGACGAGGTTGTACACTTGACGCTGAGTCCAGCTTGTGGCTCCACCCAGACGGACGGATGGTCTGTCCACGTTCGCTCCTCCATGTTTTGACACATGTTGCACATGGCAAATCACATGTAGGAAAAGGATGAATGGGATTATAAAGTCACAATGGTTTGCTCCAGGCATCACACTAGCTACACAGACCCTTGTAGATAGATGCATGATATGCCAGCAGACAAGAAGAAGAAGTGGTCAAGTTCAGCATGAACACTTACCGCCCCCCTCGGGGGGGCCTTTGTAAATATGCAAATTGACTTTTCGCATATGCCACCATGCCAAGGATTCAAATATCTTTTGGTAATAGTGTGCCAGTTCTCCAAATGGGTAGAGGCCTACCCTACCAGAAAAGAAGACGCTAGAACAGTTGTAAAGTGTCTTCTCAAAGATGTTATCCCTAGATGTGGTGTTCCAGCAGGGATTAACAGTGACAGAGGTCCAGCATTCATTTCTAAGATAACCCAGAGTCTAGCTACAGTGTTAGGGTTCAAATGGCAATTGCATGTTCCCTATCACCCACAGAGCTCAGGCCAGGTTGAGAGAATGAACTTGACTATAAAGGAGAAACTCACTAAAACAATGTTGACCACAGGACTAAAATGGGTAGACGCGCTGCCGCTAGTTCTGTGCTCCATCCGAAGCTCACCAAATGCAACGACAGGGCTTAGCCCACACGAAGTATTGATGGGAAGGGTAATGTTCGCAGGGTCTAGCCCCCCGGTAACACCCCACAAACTCACTATTTTATGGACAGATGACTAACTAGGTCAAATATCTAACTGACATGTTGAGAAAGTTTCACAGGCAAGTGGCTGACAGGCTCCCTCAGCCTGGAGAGGAGCCCACCCACCCCTTTCAGATTGGTGATAATGTACTAATCAAATCTCTTGAAAAAGATGCTCTGTCTCCCAGGTGGAAAGGTCCTTTCCAGGTGTTAATAGTGACCAGAACAGCCCTGAGAGTACAAGGGAGACCGGAGTGGATTCACGCCTCCAGATGTCGTCTCTCCCCTCTACCGGATGCTGGCGTGTGAAGGCAGTCATCATCATCGTCATGCTGGGTCTTCTGTACCTGGCCAAGGACGCCCTGCTAGATGGAGCTGTGGAAATCCCAACGACAGGTGGCGAGGGCTCTCGCCTCTCTGAGGGAGAAAATAAGGTGCTCTTATCGAAGAGCGCAGACGACTTGACCACTCAGGGCCCAGACCCTGAGGGCAAAACGACACCAACGGGCAAATCAGTGCCTAGCGACAAGGACAGGTTGTATCCAATCACCACACAGACATTCAGTATGGTGCGAGAGACACAAAGGGAGAAAAAAGGAGGAAGAATCAGGAGGATTGTCTCCCTCCCTGATCATAAATCAGAGACCGTTTCTTTTAACTGCCCAACCTCAATATGTGATCCATCTAACTGTATTATTGTGTCCTTAGTTTACTCAACGTGGGAGATATATCCAAGAGACCAGTACCATGGAGTCGGGGTCGCATCAGAGGGGGTAAGAATAGCTCTCAACACCATTGAAGAAATGCCCCTAGAACTGTGGTGTAGCACTGTAGAACAGTTTAAGACACTGATAAGGGATAAGGCAACATGTGCAATGAGGAAACCAGATTACCAGGTTCCCAATCCAGGTGTTACTGCATGCAACATTTCTGGACCAGATAGAAAAACAAATGTTCTATCCACTCCACTTAAACACTACACAGGTGATGTAGATTTTTCAAAAAAGGCCTTAATCACTCCTTTTAAAAATTCTGCAGTAAGTTTAATGTTAGACTACGCACATGAACGCAATATTAGCAACTGTTGGCTGTGCCAAAATATGCCAGAATATATGCATTCTCCCATGTTTAGCCCAATTCCTTTCACGAAAGCTGACTATGGTTTAGTGAGCTGGAATGACATAGCATCCAGAATTAGCGATGAGGCTGAGGATTGTTACACCCCTTCCTACCCCATGGACTCTGAGAAACCTTTACAGTACGAGGGTTTAGTCTCTCTCATTGTTGATACAGTAAATAAAAATTACCTGCCTGACGGTTTCAAACGATTGATGTTTTTAAAACTAATATATGTGAAGAAATACATTAACCTGTTAAGCCCGAAGGTCCCCAACACTGTGCCACAGGGCATCTTAATATTTAAAAACCTATTAATGTCTTATACCAGATTAACGAGAAGAATCTCAGCTAACTGACAATACGAACCATTTTTACAGAAACAAAACACAAGTCTCACAAGAAGCGTTAGCATTAGCCCTTAGCTAAAACGGGCAGATGCTACTTCCGGTGCTAACTAGCAAAAACGATCTTTACAACTTAATTTCTGCACAAACTACATATCATCTGAAAGCTGATACTCCACAGATTATTTAGTTATCAGTATCATCACTGTAGGACACAAACTTACTGAGCTAGCAGCCAGAACAGAGAAGAGAAAAAACAGCAATTTTCAAAACCATAACAATAATTATGTCTTACCGTTGCTGTTTTGTGATCAAAGCTCTTGTTCAAGGGAATAAAAACGCTGTTTAAGGTTAATCCAATGTCTCTTAGTCACTTTAGAATTGTTCCTGATAATCTATCATTACATTCATGGCAGCAGAGTAGTTATAAAGTTTTGCAGTCCGGAGGTAATGCTGTTTACGCAAACCTCTCTCTACTTGACGTAAGTGTTTAGTGGGACTTACTAACTGTCACTCGATTCTATTGGCTCCAACGGTTCAGAAAAGGTGTCAATCACCCAAATCGACCAATGGGTTCCAAAGATATGATCCTGCGTAGTATAAACTACGCCTGCTCCGGCTCCATTACGCATTACGCAGCCAAAAGGGAGAGCTTCACCACAGAGCAGCTGCAAGAGATGCTAGCTGACGATAGCTATGATCATACCAGATGACTCTTCGTCGGATGATGAAGATCTCCTCCAGCCAGACCTGGATCCGGACAGTAGTGACTCGGATGTTGAACTTCCACCACGGGAAAGGTATGTAATCTCTCTGTTTTTATATATTATGTGGTTGGTGGAACTGCGTCACAGTGCTAGCTTAGCCAAGAAGCTACAGGAATGATTAGGCAAAATGCTAAATAGTGTTACTTGTCTTTTTGGAGTTACATTTTCTAAATGAATGGCCAGTGAATGAATATATATATGTGTTTACTTATTTATTTGTTGTAATATTATTCATTTATTGTCCAATATTATCCTTTTTATGTATTACTTTTGTGTTTGGTGGAACTGCATCACAGTGTTAGCTTAGCCAACAGGAATGATTAGCCAAAATGCTAAATAGTGTTACTTGCCTTTTTGGAGTTACATTTTCTAAATGAATGGCCAGTGAATAAATATACATGTATACATGTATAATATTTAGGGCCGGGACTTTAACGCGTTAATTCAGATTAATTAATTACACAAAAATTAACGCATTTTAATCGCACTTTAATCGCACTTATTTTTGCACAGCGGAACGTTTCTCACTGGATGAGTTTCAGGCGTACCGATTATACTGGAGCACCAACTAACGTTCATGACTTCAGCATGGGACTTCAAACAACAACAAACCACGGTGAACAATAGTCAAACATGAACGAACAAGCTGATGAGACCGCTTTGGTCGGCCCCGTGGATGGGACATTTTGTTTTAAAAAACGGACGGATGGAAGCGTCGATAAGAGGACGGTTGTGTGCAAAAAAGAATGTGCATATCACCGCAGCACATCAAGCCTAAAGTATCACCTAAATGCAAAGGATGTAGCAGCTAGCGTGGACGTTAGCCCGACTCCGAGTGCAAGGAACCACACCCTGACCCAACCCACCCCTTAGCAAAAAAATCTATAGAATACTATAGAAAAATCTATGGACAAATGCTATAGAACATTTCTGTAGAATACTACAGGATTTTTGCGGACATACTATAGAAATTGCCTACGTGTTTTACTCTAGATTCTGGGAAATAATCTATAGAATACTATAGTATAGAAAATATATACTGTGTAGATGTTTTTTTTGTAGAAAATAGTCTATAGAATCCTATAGAAAACCCCATGGATGCTTTCTATAGAACTGTTCTGGAGAATACCATTCTGTAGAATACTATAGAATTTGTGACCTATATTCTATAGAATATATTGATGTTTCTATAGAATTTCTGTAGAATATACTGCAGGATATTGGCAAATATTCTATAGAATTTACCTATGGATTTTACTATAGATTCTGCAAAATAATTTATAGAATCCTATAGAAAATTGCAATTGTATTCTATAAAATTGTTCTTCAGAATTTATAACATTAATTTACGGGAATTGTCCTTAAAGATTTTACAGGTTTTACAGATGTATCTGCTCTTTTTACAGTCAATAACCTTTAATAAAAGTACAGCACTAAAACTTCTACGGGCAAAAAACCCATAAAAAAACGGTCAAATGACTGGCAGCAGGCTGCCAAACAAAAACCATAAAATTAAAGTAAAAATACTTTAACTGAAATAAAGTGCAAAAGCAATTAGTATACAGAAATTGTCCTTAAAGATTTTAGAGGAAACTTTCCTCTCTTTTCAAAATCCATTGTCTTAAAATGTTACATTAAAATACCTTAAATAAAGTTCTGATGAGAAAAACAGTTTTTTACATTTTCTTTTATTAGATTTGTATGATCAAACACTAAAATAAATACAGAACCTAAAGAGCTAGAATACTGTTATTTTACAGCTTTTTCTAACATTTTCCAATCAAACAGGTTCAACAAAATGACATCACAAAATGTTCTGTAGGAAACAATTACTCTGAAAACTTAAAATATAAAAATATTTGTAGAATTATAGTACAACTAATGAATACAGCATTTCATATTTAAACATCATACTTATAAACAGTAGAAACAAAAAGTAAGTTGAATTTTTTAAGATTACTTTGAAACATTCTCAACTGAAAATAACAGAAATGGCAAAATGGCGACATATGTTCACATTGTCAATGTGAAGGAGCAGTGTGCAGGATTTAGTACGTCTAACAATGGGGATGTAGGTTCCAACCAATGGATAACTTGTTCACTCACCCTCCTATCCCAAGTTTGTAGGATAATGTATATTGGCTGCAAAAAACTTGAGGCCCAATCATGTTTCCTCTGTCCATTCTGCGCTACTGTAGACGTGGCAGTGCAACCTAGAGGACAAAAAGATCAGAATTAGAAACGGGTTTATTGCCAGGTATGTTCACACGTATGAGGAGGTGTCGTACATACAAATAAAAAAATGTAAAAACTACACATATAGCGAACTATATTAAGAAATAGAATGCAATAAATTATAGAATATAACATATGGGCAGTAAGCAATATTTAAACATTGCAATATTTACCATCCTGTGATCTCCATGCAGAGTCTGCGTTGTGGCTGAGGTAAAGTGTCGGGGGGGGGGGGCATGGAGGTGACCCTAACCACTGGATTGCTTGTCTAACATGACCTAGTCCATAAGTGAGGTAAGGGTGGGAACAATCAAACACACCCTCCCAGGCACTACGTGTTAGCGAAGTACAACTGGGATTTCGAAGCATTTTGTAATCCAGTGAGGAAATTCAAGACCAGTAAATATTGATTGATTAAACAACACTAAATAAAATGTTAGTGCTTTCTTCAAACTCAGACTCTCGGCTGCGGCTGTACCTCAAAGACAAAACAATTGTCTTATGATCCTTGTTGAACAAGGTCTGATTGTCCTGTACATGTACAATGTGGGGTATTTTTTAATACTTTACCAAACCACATTCAATACTATGTTAGACACAAGTTAGTTATTACTCACATATCAAAGTATTTTCATCTGCAAGATGGAAGAATAGCTGGGTGCTGCCTGGAGAGACTGATGAGAGGGACACAGGCTGGCTTCAGCAGCTTTCCACACAAAGCCATCACATCACTGTCCACTGGTGCTCTGTCAAAAGAGTGAACATCACAGCCGTCATGTTAACCCTTTGTTACACAACATACAACCAACATGTGTCAAAAGTGACCCGAGTTAGTTTTAATTGTAAATATCTTTGCAATATATTACTTTAACCATTCAGGATTCCAGGTATTCCTCAATTAACCTGTTTTGGATCAACACCAATTTGTATTTTTCCCTTTCTTACTTTTTGAATAAAAATCATGTTTGTATCACTCCACTTCTAAGGCACAACAT
The DNA here is from genome assembly GCF_902827115.2 of Pseudochaenichthys georgianus. Taxonomy (NCBI): domain Eukaryota; kingdom Metazoa; phylum Chordata; class Actinopteri; order Perciformes; family Channichthyidae; genus Pseudochaenichthys; species Pseudochaenichthys georgianus. Next base: position 3,222,017 of record NC_047518.2, on the reverse strand, counting down.
GGGTCAAACATTACCCGTATTATTTTTGCTATGTTATTTCATGCATGGCTGAGTGTTTCTTTACTATACATTTTCAAAAATAATTAATTTTAGCAGTGATTTGGACCAAGCATGTATGATGTAGTAATACAAAAAGTATTTTAGTTCACACAGTGTGACATTAGCTAGTCATGTTAGCTTGTAATATATAGAGCAGAGCTAACTAGTAAGTTAGCCAAACGTTAGCGGTTAATGCTATGCTAGCTGTTACTGAACATTAACAAACTAGATTCCGCTATAAGAAAGCTGTGAAACTTTACATTAAACTTGGCGACAACATTGTGACACAACGCTGCATGTGTATGTGTAATTCTCCCGTGTTGGAGACGGGAGGGTGGCGCGGCAGCACTGCAATAAGCTGTAAACTAACGTTAGCAGCCACCTGGCCAGGTTTCCCGGGCGCAACATCTTGCAAGAAACAGCATGTCAGGGCTTCTTAACATTTAACAACCTATTAATGATGAATACCAACTTAACGGGAAGAAACTCAGCTAACTAGAAGAAGAAACGTAACCTTAAATAAAAAATAAAACATTCACAAACTAAGGATTATCTAAATACATATTTAACTCCATTACAGTTGCAGGACTCACCAGATCTCAAGTCTTCTGTTCTTTGTTGACGTCCCGATGCTCATATTTAACGTGTAAAACGATCCCGATATTAATCCATAAAATCCTGCAGCAGACATACAGACAGCTGTAGCTCGCAGGAGGAGACCCACTCAAACTGACGTGGATGTTTCAAATGTGAACGACAGGCGCGGACAGTTCTCATTGGCAGGTTTCTTCGATTATGTTTATATTAACCAATCGGGAGTGTTGTGGACTCATTCCAAACATGCCTGACTTGTCTGCCGTGTTTATTATACATTATACTCAGTGGCGACTGGTCATTAGGGGCAGGTGGGGCACAGCCCCACCTAGTGTCAGCAGAAAGTATTAAAATAATGATTACAACAAAATGCAAAAAATAAATAAAAAAATACGTAAAATATATTTTAAGATCATGTTTAATCATCTGATTCGTCTGTACATTGCTGTTTTAGTATGTGTTCTTCTAATTAGTGTCTACAGTGTGTGCCTATTGAGCTGTTTAGAGCCATGTGGGACAAAACCTGATCCTGCCCCTCCCTCTGACTGTCTAAGTGAACGGTGACTTCAAAAACGACACTGCGCATGCTCAGAGTATTTTCCTATTTAATGTGTGTGGCAAAAAATAATGACCATAGGGGCAAAGTGCTGCCATCCCCACCATACGTCATCTCACATAATTCAGAGCTGATTGGCTGTAAGTACGTGTGCCGCGAAAAGTGTGGTGTGTGAAGAGGAGGAGGAGAGAGCTGCAGTGAGGCGTCCTAAAACCAGGAAATAAGCTGCGCATGGCTTCCCTTCACAAAAAAGCAACGAGATTTCTCCATAGGATTTTAGAAAATAGCTCAAAATAAGATCTGTGGGAAACGTAGCTGTTAGATAAATGCACGTTTTGTTCAGCCGGATAATATCCACATGTCTACCCTACTTTTATCATAATTTCGAATCAAAAATCTATTGATTAGATTAGATTTATGATAGACTTTTGAAACTACAAGAAGATAAGGAGGACTTTTACAAAAAAGTAAGAGATTTTTGTCCAGAAGGATAGGCAAATGGACTTAATCTTCAAGTCAAGGTAAGACTGCAATTTTATTGAAAATGGGATCTCACTAAGAGAGAACAATTAAATTGTTTTGGGTATCCTTCTGTTGAACTGTCTGTTTAAAAGTAATTGAAGCATCAGACAAAAAAAGTTTTGAAAATAATATTATATTTTGATTTAATATATTTGTAAACTTGAAGAGTCAGTGCCAGTGCCTCACCAGCCATGAACCTCTCTGCAGAAGCTTATATATAGACATCTGAGTTTGTTGTGCCCCACCACTTTTGTACATATAGAAACGCCACTGTGTATTTAATATTAACCCTTTGGAGTCGACCGTCACGCCGGTGTGATCAGATCACATGACCTGTTCAAGCCGGTGCCGCATAAAAACAACGTTGGAGAGGGGATGGAGGAGGGAGAGTTCTCTGAGGCCAGAGAGGATATGGCCGCCTTGGAGAAGGATTATGAGGAGGTGGGCACCGACAGCGTGGGGGACGAAGGAGAAGGGGAGGAGTACTAAGCCACTGAAACATATGTGGTGAAGACTCTGACCCTCCAGAGCCTGGACGACCATCTCTTTAGCTTGGCTTCAGTTATTTTGGCACGTGACTCAAGATAAAAACGCATAAAAACAACAGTCCGGACAACATTGCCGTGTGTTTCTGTCGAAAGTACTGGCTTGAAACTATCTCCCAGTCGTTGTTTCATGCAAAAAGACCCAGTAAACACGGAGATACGATGATATAAAGTTAATACATTTCAAAAGTATGAAATATGGAAGCACATATTTGAATATCTTCGCCGTATTTGATCATTTTACGAAACGGAAAATACTGGAAACTGTAGATCCTGCTCAACAGGATGTATATGTGTATTTCTGTCTAAAGTACTGGCTTGAAACTATATGCCAGTCTTTGTTTCATGCAAAAATACCCAATAAACACGGACATACGATGATATAAAGTTAATACAGATATATTTCAGAAGTATGAATAATGGAAGCACATATTTTAATATCTTCGCCGTATTTTATCATTTTACGAAACGGAAAATACTGGAAACTGTAGATTCTGCTCAACAGGATGTATTTACCAGGGAGGGGGTGAGGTAATCAGTTAAACGGAGTGATACGAAACGAGACGAAGAGGGACGGCGGGAACCGAAGAGAGACGGCGGGAAATGGAGAGAGACGAAGATATACGAAGACAGGCGGCGGGAGACGAAGACAGGCGGCGGGAGACGAAGAGAGGCGGCGGGAGACGAAGAGAGGCGGCGGTTGACTGCGATTGAAGTAAAGTGACAGACAAATATTGAGAATTTAGATATAGTTAGATAGATTTAGAGTTTTGAAGACTCAACTATGATGAAGAGAACTCTGAACGTGAGTCAAGCTTTAAGCTTGTTTTTTGACATGGAGGAGGAGGAACCTGTGATGTTGACCTCTGTGTCGTAGTTGACAGAAACTGCTTTGAAGCGTGGCACAGATAAAGACAGAAAAAACAGATTGTTGTACATAATGTGTATATATATATTTGTATTATATTTATAATAACACTTTTGCCTTGGAATGTGGAATCCAATTCGTTTTAAACAAAGGGTCCCCAACATACATATAGGACACATGGGGGGTTGGGCTGGGGTTGGTCTGCAGCACATCACAGAGGCATTTAAAAAGTGAAGACAATACATTCTGGAAATGTTCACATCAGGAACCTTCAAGTTAAACAATACTACTGTACAGTAAACAATTAACACAGTAAATTATGTGGATTAAATCACATTTATTTCGTTAAAAATAAACGAAATGACTCGGTTTGCATTCATAAAGAATGCACAAACGTGTTTAATCGTTAATGTCAGATATGTACTAAGTAAATAGCCTACATTAGTTCCTGCTCAAGATTAGATTCAACTTTATTGTTATTGCACAGATTACAGGTAGGCCTACTGAGACAACGAAATGCAGTTTAGCTTCTAACCAGGTGCAACAAGCAGTAAAGTGAAAAGTAATGTTCACAATCTACAGAATAAAATATATAATTAATTGAATGATGAATAAACAGTGAGGGGTATGAATACACTAGATATCAGCCTGTGAGCAGTATGAACAGTGTGTTAATCGTTAATGTCAGATATGTACTATAGTACAGATAGTAGATATGTAAATAGCCTATATTAATTTCATGATGGATTAAACCACATTTATTTCGTTAAAAATAAACAAAATGATTAAATGTAGGGTGAATTGCCCTAATGTGGAACATTTTTGCATTTCAGACTTCGGGAATATATTGCGACATGAAGCCGATACAATAAATCAAAATCCAGTAACATTCTGAAATCCCCAGGATGTGTCCTAATCAAACCAAAAGAGAACATGCAGATATTAAACTCATAAAAGAAATGGTAGACATATTAGTACCAAGTTGTCTCAGACAATCTGTTTTCCTAATGTGGGACAGTTCTGTGCAAAATGTGGGACACTGAAAAGTCTATATTAAAAAGCCTCAGTCACCTTCATTCATGTAATAAAAAAATCTCAGGCCAGTTCAAACCGGAGAGACGTGATGTAAGAATTACATATTTATTGTTTACACGTCATATGAATAAAATGATTGCCATGATAATACAACGGGAGAATGTAATGGTGTTTGGCGATTAGGCCCCGGTTTGCAGGATAATCATTCAGGAGGGAAAGCACCGCTCCGATGAAATCCCCGGGGTCTAGACACTGGTGGTGGTGCTGAGTAGGTGAGACTGGTCTGAAGAAGGATGGTTTAACTTTGTCCTGGAGGAGACTGGAGGCGAGAGGGGTGGAGGCGGGTTGCGGTCATCTGCAGATGACAACTGACAGGGAGGAAGAGCAGGCATTTAAGGAATTTAGCATGTGCAGCTAGTGGCTGCTGAGGGGTGACGCCCTCATATTTAATGAGGGGGGAAGGGAGCCATCGAGTGACGTGTAAGTGACTCGTGTTAGGTCTTCCTTATTGAACTTGCGCTAAGCTTCATTAACACTCAAAGCTACAGTAAATGTGCAATACCATGCTATGTTACTATTTATAATGTTATTGTTGTTACAACAGAAGATGTTTATATTTAAATTGAAGTTAAATGCATCAATCTGGTGCACTGAGGGCAAAATTAGTAGATTTGTGGATACGGCTCTCAACACTCGTGTGTTGGAAGGTATTACATTACTATGCATATTTTATTGTGTAAACACACAGCTGATCACCTGAGAGCTGCCGTTTCATTCAGAGCGTTTAAAAAAACGACGGTCTGATTTCAACAACTCAATGTGTGATTATTATAGCAGTAATATTAGACACTAATAATACAGTACACTATTAACACTGTACATATTATTGTTTGCCCGTGGGATTAGGGTGATCGGTAGAGAGCCGCTGCATTTTCCTCCGGTCGGATGTGATATAAAAACAAAGCGATTATTGTTGTTGTTGTAAACTCACGTGAATTACATTTAGTGCATTCATCTCAACTCGCGAACATATGATACATTAAATGATCGCGAGGATGACGATTGACCCTGGATGCATTTCCTGATCTAAAAACATAGCGATGGTTTTGTACTTACGCCAACGTGAATTAAACATTATTTTGTTAAATAAAAACATGGTGATGTTTAGTAAATGATTACATGTCTCTTACTTAAGCACAGAATATGATCCTATCCGTGACATATATGGATCTTAACAAATATCCGCTATATCAGATACCTGTAGATCAGCTGTTTATTTCACATGAGTTTCAGTGTGGCAGCTTTTCACGGCTCCCCCTGGTGGATCCATGATCCATTGCAGCTGGTTTCATTATAATTAAATGTATTTATCAAGGGGGCGTTTCAAGTCCTGCGGGGGGGTTTTCCTTATCAGCAGGGGCCCACCCCGTGCCGATCACGGACCCGCACGGGTAGGCGTCTGAAACGAAGCGCTACATCTGTACAGCCAATCAGCTCTGAATTATGTGAGATGATGTATGGTGGGGATGGCAACTCAGTGCCCCTAGGTCATTATTTTTTTGCCACACACATTAAATACACACATAGAGCATGCGCAGTGTAGTTTTTACAGTCACCGTTCACTTAGACAGTGAGAGGGAGGGGCATGATCGGGTTTTATCCCACATGGCTCTAAACAGCTCAATAGGCACACTGTAGACACTAATTAGAAGAATACATACTAAAACAGCAATGTACAGACGAATCAGATGACGGCCGGCAAAAATCAACTGACTGAACGTGAAAATGAATAGAATGTCACCTCCCATCTTCAGAACAATCTGACTAATATATAACATTAGCGTTAAGAAAGCTTACTTAAAGTGGACCTATTATGCTATATTGGAAACATATATTGTAGGGCCATACAAAACATGTCTGTGAAGTTGTTTGCTTAAAATACCAAACAGTTCACCCATTGTAGCCATGCCTCATACTCAGTGGCGTTTTTATATGTACAAAAGTGGTGGGGTACAAAAAACTTAAGCTAGGCTATAAGCTATAGTGATGTTTTTATTATTATTATTACTGCAGTGAGGTTCATGGCTGGTGAGGCACTGGCACTGACTCTTCAGGTTTACAAATATTATATTTTGACCTAAATCAAAATAATATTATTTTCAAAAGCTTTTTTAGTCTGATGCTTCGATTAATTTTAAACAGACAGTTCAACAGAAGGATACCCAAAACAATTTAATTTTATCATTTAAATATTGAATTGTTCTCTCTTAGTAAGATCCCATTTTCAATCAAATTGCAGTCTTACCTTGACTTGAAGATGAAGTCCATTTGCCTATCCTTCTGGACAAAAATCTCTATTACTTTTTTGTAAAAGTCCTCCTTATCTTCTTGTAGTTTCAAAAGTCTATCATAAATCTAATCAATAGATTTATGATTCGAAAATGATAAAAGTAGGGTAGACATGTGGATATTATCCGGCTGAACAAAACGTACATTTATCTAACAGGTACATTTCCCACAGATCTTATTTTGAGCTATTTTCTCAAATCCTATGGAGAAATCTCATTGCTTTTTTGTGGAGGGAAGCCATGCGCAGCTTACTTCCTGGTTTTAGGACGCGTCTCTCGTCTCCTCTTCACACACCACACTTTTCGCGGCACACGTACTTACAGCCAATCAGCTCTGAATTATGTGAGATGACGTATGGGGATGGCAACTCAGTGCCCCTAGGTCATTATTTTTTTTGCCACACACATTAAATACTCTGAGCATGCGCAGTGTAGTTTTTACAGTCACCGTTCACTTAGACAGTGAGAGGGAGGGGCATGATCGGGTTTTCCCCACATGGCTCTAAACAGCTCAATAGGCACACACTGTAGACACTAATTAGAAGACTAAAACAGCAATGTACAGACGAATCAGATGATTAAACATGATCTTAAAATATATTTTATATTTTTTTTAACTTTTTTTTGTAATCATTATTTTTAATACTTTCTGCTGACACTAGGTGGGGCTGTGCCTGCCCCTAATGCCTGATCAGAATTCTACAGGAGATAAAGTTAAATTCGCTTGTGATTAAATGCCACCCTGTTCTAAACCACATCAAAGATTATTTCTGAAACAGTATGGAGCTCAAATGCTTTTTCTCTTGCGGGTTTATCACAAGGTGAGTTCCTTTTTTTATTTCCTGCTTTTTAAACACATGTGCTCTACAGCAGGGGTTCAACAACCCCCGCGAAATAGCTGTGAGTTTATCGTAATATTTGCAGAATTATAAATATATAAAAATATTTTATCATAATATTTTTTTCAAAAAGTGTTTAATGTTCGCACCTATACCAGTGATATTATTTCATCCAGTAGCCTGGTTAAACTTTCACGAGAAAACTGTTAAAAATGTCTTTTATGATGTTCCGAGGGATTCGGCGGATCAGCCTGGGTCTCAGCCTCTCGTGCGCACGAGAAAGTTACCGGTGCGCCAAGAAGAGGAGCGTACAGGAGACAACTGTTTAATTTCAGACTGTTATGTTTATGTGGGGAAATGGCAGTGTATACATTATTTGAGATATATTTCAAACTCGGACTTAATTTTAAGGATATGTCGGCCAGGCTATTTGTTTAAGCACCGGATTGGCAGGAGAGTAAACCAGTCTGCCTTGATCTATGAATTCATGTCCGGGACTCTCACTGCTGCCCGCAGCTGTTTTATAGAAGGAAAACCTCCTTCACTTCATGAAATGGCTGCAGGAAGCATCAGGAGGCAGCGGGACGTATACTGCGCCTCTGAGAAGTGCAGCACCAGCGGGTAAAGATGTGCCTTTTTACGCACCGCCTTCGCTGTGTTTACCTTCATCAGAACAGCTTAAGAGTGACTGCAGGCTGCTACGTGTTAACCACACACACATCGAACTGCCCGATTACTCCCCCTTTTATTAGTTTTATGAAGGAGATGTCCAGTCACCAAAGCGCATGATGTGTGTGTGTATGTGCTCGGCTCAGCTCTGTGTGTTCGGTGTGTTTGTGCTGTCCGACACCGGCATTTGTTTTCAAATGACCATGAACAGTAATTTCACACATCTGGCTAACTCCATAGGTAGCCTATATGCTGGTGTTCCCAAAATAAATGTGTTTAATCTTAATCTCGATGTAGTGCTAAATGCTGGATTATTCGTAAATCATACAAACAAAACCAAAACGTTGATTTATCTGTTTTCCCGTTTTGGTTTAAAAACCGAATTACGTCGGTTTTTTGGTTTTCCTTTTTTCCGAAAAACGACACCGGTTCTTTTTTAAACATTAATATGTTTTGGATGCATATTGTTCTAGTATTTGTTCAGGCTGTTACATACAATTAGCCTCTGTTGCTACCTGCTGGTGGTGAGTAAATATTAAAATCAGTTAAAATTGACACCCGGTCCGTGATTTTTTTTCTGTAATCTTTTTTAGAAGTGTGGAAATGTATGTGAGATATTGTACCAAAGAAGTGTGTTACATTTGAAATGGCAGAAAGTCTTGATGCAATTTCCAGATATTAAAAGAGGTCCCTTTGAGTCTCTTTGGTAATTATCAATAGTAGCAGTTAAGGGAATACTGTTCAAACAATACCTGTGTTTGTGTTTTATAGTGATTTCTCTGTTTTATCCTTTCATAAATGTGAGGACTAAAATGGCGATAGACAAAGGGCTGTTAAAAGTAAACTGGGTTGTATTGCCCTGTGGGGGATGTGGAGGTATGCAAGACAGGGTGCTTGGTGGGGAAAGACTATATTCTGCTTAGGATCTCAAGCAGGCCAAGTTTCAGAGAAGTCTATATATCTTGAATAAGTATATGTGTGAGTTTATACATTCCTGTGTGTTAATAGTTGAAGGAACAAAAGTACATTTTTCCTCTACCATATAGAGAGGTTTTTTATAGATTCCTGAAACAATGTTCCCTTTTTCTCAAAAATAGATTAGCGCAATAGTCTTTTTGTTTGACTTTTTACCTGTTTATCAAAAGAGTGTTTTAAGCTATTTGTGAAGAAGAAAGATGCAGAATTAATGGTGATTTCTGTTTTGAGTGTAAAGATTATCCCAGAGTGTTTTTCTGGGTTAAACCATCGATAGGCTTTGCAAATTGGGAGGGACATTTCCCCTGAATTTAATGAGGTGCATCCTGCAGGCCTTCCCAACACCTGTGGCTTTCAAAGCTGCCCGCGCTAATTCCCTGTGAGACAGCGTGTTGGTATCTCCCAAATGAAACTCCACCCCTTTGTTGGTTTTGGGACGTGCAACCGGTTGCTTCGTCCTCTCTCCACGCGCGGCCCGGACCGGGAGGTTGGGGCAGCCTGTGAACAAGGCCAGGAGTAGGCATACTCCTGACATTACTCATATGATATGGCTTCGTATGGTTATGGTATTGCATTATTACCGTTTATGATTAAAACAGATTTTTGTTTAACCCTCGTCCTGGTTGTTTTGAGTGTTTCTTCTTTTAAAGCAAGCTCATTAGGAACGGCGCGGAGAAAAGTAGTCCCAGAAGTTGAACTTCTTCATATTTGTCTCATATTATAGTTTACTTTCCATTCAGGAAGTATGACGCTGCGCTGTCAGTACGCTTCTCCATGTTTGTGATTGGTCAAATGTTGCTAACACCGCCCCTTTTCAGTTAACGAGTTGATAACCAGCGTCGTAGGACCGTTTAGCGAGAGCGCGTTTGTTTTGGATTAGGTAAACCGGGTAACTCAAACATATCCAGGTTATGTTGAACCGGCTTCGTAGTACAGGCCTCTGGTCTCACACTTCACAAAACAGGGATCAAATTCCTGATTTATGCAGATGATTTAATCCTGTTAAACCCGACAAAATAAAGACTTCAACAGAGTTTAAACACAGAAACATTATGACAATGTCCTGACTGAATGCTCACAACCTGGCCATAGAAACAGGCAGGCACAAAAAAACATGGCTGTCAGAAGAGGAGCGATCATGCCAACAGTGTGAATAGGGCCGTTTCTTCCTATAGGCGGACTAACCACTAGGGGGCCCCCAAGCTGAAAGGTTCAGGTTCAGCCTCAATATATTTGGGGAGAATTCAAATTAGCCGTCTTTATTGTCCCTGGTCAACATGAGGCCCCACGCAAAGTTATATGATGAGGCCCTCTGTTTCGCGAGCGTCAACGGGGGGGGGGGGGCTAGTGGAGCCTCGCAGCGGCGAAACCGCGCCCGCGCCACACTAATTGCGCCGCAAGTTCATAGGTGCACCGCATTTTCTGCTCAGTTGAGGCACCCTCTGCAAGATGGTTCTATATTGTAACAAATTAAATCTTCCCCAAATTCTCACATGAATAAGAATCTCTATGAGAATAATTTGTTTATTATGATGAAAAGATTGAATAATATGTTCGACCCTCAGTGTGTTTTTAGGATTATTTTCTAATAAGTGTGTTTATGTGTAAACTCACTCACTCCGTGTTCCTTCTCTCCCCCTCTGGTTGTCAAGCCACGACCCCCTCACGTTTTGCTGGCCCGTGCCAACTCCTCCGTCCTGTCCTCTCCTCAGTCCATCCACTCTTGGATCCTCCCGCTGTAACTCTTTTCAGTGGCCCAACTGCTTTGCATTTCATCTCCTCCTTTTCAGTCTCTACGCTGTTGCATGGAGGGCGTATTCCGCTCTCATGTCCCACACTCTGCTCTATTCTAACTCTTATCCCTAGGGGACCCCACAATTGCTTTGGCTGTGTTCTTGACATCATCTCTATTTTGTCCATGGTTGTGTCAGTTACAGAATTTAAATAATGAGTACTATAATAACGTATACGAAAATTGGACTCTTTTTCAGATGTAAAACAAAAATAGGGTTTCACTTTAGTATACAATCTATAAACAATTCGTCTTTTGAGCTGTTTCTATCTTTATCTTATTTCTATTTATTGTTTTGTTCCAGCTCTGCCAAATCAGTCCTAACTCCCAATAATGTTCTGGAAGTTGCCGGTGAAGGGTGACAATGTGTGAGGTGGTGTCAATTTGCTCCTTTTTTTTTACCTTTAAACCAGAGCGCGTGTGAAGTTCATTACAACTTCTCACTGTTCCGTCCACCGGGATCAGCTCACTTTGTGAACTTTCACCCTCACCCAATCACCTGGCCGAACAGGAGTCTCTTCTGGTGTCTGGTATCTCTGTAGCTTTTCCAGCCTGTGTAGACAAAACTTGGATAATATTACTCAGAGTTCTGACATATTCATCACTTCTATTCATCTAATATCTAAAACTGGACCACTCCCTCCTTGGAGGATGCCCAAGCTTCGGCATTCCTTTTGTCGTTATGAGACCTATTATTAAATACATGTTATTATTCATTAACTACAACGTCACTGAAATCAACATATCTGTATAATCATGACACTCCCTCCTTTGAGCATAACATGCTCAATTAATATTGCAATGATTACCCTATTCTGCACAGGACATGTAAAACCCATAACGTTGCACAAAATAAATATAACTTCTCCGTGTACCCATAAGGTGTACAAAATATATCATATGATGTATGGCTTTCTGATGGTATACAAACATATTCACTAAAATCTGCCATTAGCACCAACAATTGTTTATTTGTTTCAGGAATGGCTTTTGTCCTGGTATTATGCATCATTGTTGCTGCGAAAAACAATACCCCTGGTGTCGCTAATGCGTCTCAATAATTCTAGGATTAGGATTGTTTGATACTGCTGAACAAAGATATGATAAAATAATATTTCTCCAAACTAGAGGGAAAATACAAACTATTCTCACAGAGGGTGACATGCATGGAGGGCTGGTGCCCCTCACTCAAAATGAGATATTGCCTTACACACTACATTATAAATCAGTAAATTTACTCAAGAATAAATAAATAGAAACTGATTCTTGAAACTGTTGTAAAAACCCTACAACTTCTTCATCCAAGCTCTCAATCAGTGTTATGTTATTTAGTTTGCAGCTCATTGCCTTAAAACAGATACTTCCGATCGATTATAAAATTGTGTTTATGAGGAAAAAATGTAATCTGACTCCAAAAATCACATAATTGTTTTACTAAAAAACTACACTTCCACCAACAATAAATGAAGTTCCCCTTTAAACACAGCCCCGGTCTTCTGACGGGGTCTATCTATGTACTGGCTGGAAATGTTGGGCCAGTCTCTGTCGCTCCGTCACTGTTCTCTCGCTAACAGTCACTCTCTAGTTCTGCTGGGTTCTTGTTGACTTCTTCACTGGTTTGAGACAAGCGACCCTATCGGACACCTCCCTTTGTAGCCAGACTTCACCACAGCAGAATCGAGTTTCTGTTTTTAGTAGTGCTGTCAAAATTATCGCGTTAACGGCGGTAATTAATTTTTTGAATTAATTGCGTTAAAATATTTAACGCATTTAACGCATGTGCAGAATGGCCCGCCCCATACGTGCCACCAGTGGCAGCGCCAGGGTATGGCTGGGGTAGGCTACACCCATACCAAGAAATGGCTTAGCCCCACCATGAAAAATGATGTTAAAGTAAGCAAAAAGTCTGCCAACTCGCGCGGAGTAAATTGCACAGACAGCAGTTAGTAAGATTGATTTCAGTAGCCACGGTTTTGAAAACTTTTGTCACGTAGTGATCGTCTTCTCAATAGAACATCTTTGATAACGGCGTGGTGTTGTTGCAGGAAGTCCCGACGGAGAATACTCTTGCTGTAGTACAGGGCAGAGCCATATAATAGTAATAATATGGCTCTGGTACAGGGGTGCACATAACTGGTACGCAGGTTATGTGCGTAATCTGAAATGCGTACCGTCACTTGTGTCACAAAGCGCATTTGCGTACCGACGTACTTGTGAAGCTTTTCCAGAAGGCGGTTAGATCACCGGACGACAGAGTCGGTCTCCGTGTGCACAGACAGGGCTGCTGTTAACGTCGGTCTGTACAACGGAACTGTGCCAAAACTACGCCAACCGGCTGCGGAGGGAGACTCCCCCCATCACTGGAGAACTGCGCTAAAACAGCTGATCACAACGTTCACACTCTGTGGTCACGAAGTACTCCACTAGCCCCCCCCCTCTGTCGACTTTCCTGAAGTACTCCCCCGTTGATAGAAATCAACACGTAATGAATTAAGACCCCACGGTTTGATGATTGATAGGTGTGTGGGTTGTCTTTCATTTTGACATGCAGAAAAATGTTATAATAAACATACATACTGTATGTTAAATGGATATATCCGCCTGCTTTCATTTATCTTTCCATTCCCACAACAATATACATAAATAAATGGCATATTTTGGACATAGTTCGAATGGTGATTAATCATGATTAATTAATTTTTAAGCTGTGATTAATCTGATTAAAAATGTTAATCGTTTGACAGCCCTAGTTTTTAGGTCTCAACAGTTTCACGTCTGGTGTATCGCCGCCCCTTGAACTGCAGTCGGTGTAAACAGGAGGTAAGGATCCTCCGTCTTGGGCGAGTACTAGGTTTCCGTCTTCATATTTTTGGGTGGAACCCCATCGTCTTGACCTCACTAGCTGTGTGGACACAATAGTTTTCTGTGTGGGGGAACAACATCACTCGTAATCTCTTTCCTTCTCATAGTTACAAAAATAGTCTGCTAAATGTTCTACTATGTTTTATGCTTTATGTGTAAATGCAATATGCTACTCACTATCTTGTTTTACATTAAACCCTTGTGCTGAAAATGCATCACCTGGTGGTCTGGTCCTCTGAGCTTCCTCATTGTTGTGGTTGATACCAGGGTGTCAGTGGCATTTGGGTCATGTTTGGCACCCCTGTTCGTCTTTGACATCTCTGGGACCCCCTCCGTCGTCATCATGGAAACCTCCCGCGGGGTATCTGCATGGAGGGCCGTTGTTTGGTGCAATGTTCTGCGGACACTCTCTGGACCAATGTGTCAGCTGACCACATTTGTAGCAGCCTTCATCTGTTCTTCGTCTTGATCGTGGCTCTCCTCCTCTGCCACTTTGTCTTCCTCGGAATTGTTGATTCTGCACCTGAATCTCTGGAAGTTTCCCCTCCCTTCTCCTTGTCTTGTTCCTACAAGCTACGATGTCTTTTGTTTTTTCTGCCATGTCTTCCCTCACTGGCAGGTCTGCTACTCGGACCACATTTATGCTGTGTGCCAATAGGCTGGCATATTCCAGGTGGAGTATCAGACTTGTAACTCTTATAAATCTTTCTTCAGCTTCCCTCCATATAGTTAGCTGTTGTAGGCATTGTTCATGCTCATAGTCGAGTACTGCTCTTCTATGGGCTTTGGTTGGTCCAGGTTGATCATCTGCTGGAATCAGTCCTCTTGTTTGCCACCGTTCCAACAGTTTCTCTATTTGGTTCCATGTCTTCTGTCTTTTAATTGAAAAGGTTAAAGCATCTGATCTGATTTTTACCCTTTCCTTAAAGAGCCTGTGACACCATCCCAACAACTGTTGTGCAATGAAATATTGGGCTACTAGTAATCTCGAACCGTCAGTTTAAAAAAGAAAAAGCGATACCGTTTCGTTAAATATCAATAATTTCGAACATCGCGGGGAAATTCCTTCACTCATTTTGAAGTTTTGGGGGAAGCCGGAAGTGACGTCAATGCGGGAACGCTTCGAGAGCCAAACACGGACAAAGTGTGTTGTCATGCGTAGAAATGGTGAATTACTGAGTTTAGGCACGTTAATAACGTTTTAATGAAGTTGACTACAGTATATTCATATTTGTCAGTGCTTTCATGTCAATTCGGCGACATAAACATAAATGATCGTGGTGAAGATGATGATTACATTAGGATTAAAAATCGGGAGTGAGAGCTGCTGAATTTCCTCCCGTCGGATGTGATATAAAAACAAATCGATTATTTTTGTGGTTATAAACTCAAGTGGATGAAACTACATTTATTAGTGCTTTCATGTCAATTCGGCGAACATATGATACATTAAATGATGAGTGAGGATGATGATTAAAAATCGTTTGTTTGAGCCGGTCTGCATTTCCTGATGAGAAAACACACCGATGCTTTTTGTAGTTGTAGTACACCAACATGGATTAAACGTGTGTTTTTTTTACCACAATGTTGGGGAAATTAATGGATAAAATGCACGGATTATTATTATTATTCCCACTCCGATCGGGACACTAGGTCCACCGTTTCCCCGCAGCGAAGTGGGCCGGTCGGATAAGTAACTAGCACATCCCCCATAGGCGGCGCGTGAGGCTCAGGTTTGAGAAGGCTAAATAACTTATTTTACCTGACGCTGCCCGCCTCCGGCGTCTATAGAAAAGAGATCAACTCAGTGTGCGGAGTTTAAATCTCTCAAGTCATATTACAGGATAAAGGAAATACAGTTTAAACTGCCGTATGCAGAGAAGACGCCGACGTGTCGCACTTATCATTCATATTACATCATCAATCAGATCATCGATCATATAATAATCATAATATATCATATATCATATATTTCCTTATCTGAGTCAGCTTCTCCAGCCTCATCTGGCCGTGCAACACTTACAGTGTCACAGACTGTATGCAGAAGTATTATTTAACACATTATGTTGACGAAACACTCGAGACAAATGTAATTAAAGTCAGATCCACTCGTGTCTTAGACGTGAACGCGCTCTCAGCTGGAGAGAGAAACCCTGGCTTGATTTACCGAGTTGATAACCAGCGTCGTAGGACCGCTTAGCGAGATCTCGTTTGTTAGTTTGTTGTTAGTTTGTTTGTTACTCAAACATATCCAGGTCTGTTGAACTGGCTTCGTAGTACAGGGCACAGGTGGCTAGCAGCGCTAATGTCAAAGACACAGACATTATACATTATATTTGTATTTTACATCCCCCGCTCCCCCCGTTGACAATTTACTAGCGGTACCGAAGTGGGCCGGTCGAGAGTCCCGGGATGATTTTTAGTCCCATTCCACCACTGGCTACATGACATGATCGCCCATATTGACGCACCTCATTCCTAAACTTCTAACAGATACAACATAAACCGATCCTTCAGCCTCATATGAGCTCTCAGACACGTTCAACATTAACCTGTCTGAGCTTGCTGATGTGTGCACCATCGTGCGTTTACATCTGACTGTATATATATAAAGGTTTACATGCAGATGCTGGGATCCTGGACGGTGCAGCTGGAGCGCTGTGCCCGCAATGACGTCACCCATCATTTGGCGGGACTTGAAGAATCCGCGAGAAGATCCAGAAAATTGTCAACATTGAAGGCAGATTAATGGTTATCAAAGTACAAATATCCAAAATCAGTTCAGTAACGGTTTTCAAGGGGACAATATGTACTCAAATTGATGGGTTTGGATGATGGGGGAAAACCGTGTCACAGGATCTTTAATATCTGCAGTTGAGCCTGACTCTGCTTCTGGTTTCAACTTAGTTTCTTTCGGTGACATGCTGGGCGGTGGTGGCGAAGTCGATAGGGACTTGGCTTGGCAACTGGAAGGTCACCAGTTCAAGTCCCGGCCAAGTGCTACCGAGGTGTCCCTGAGCAAGGCACCGTTCCCCACACTGCTCCCCGGGCGCTGTTCAAAATGGCAGCCCACTGCTCCTAACACTAGGATGGGTCAAATGCAGAGAAACAATTTCCCCACGGGGATTAATAAAGTATATCCAATCCAATCCAATCCATGCTCTCTTCCTATTCGAATGAATATTATTAAGTTAGCAAACATTGAAACACTAATCATCTGACTAGCACCTTCGTTCCTGATAAATAATATCCTATGTCACCCGAACTTAACTGTAAATCTGGGTTTTTTTTTTTAAGTTATTGATTTTTTTTTTTGAGAACGTTTTTTATAAAATATTAATAAAGTAATTTAAAAAATACAAATTATGCAAATTTTTAAATCTGAAATGTTAAACAAATTGTACAGTATATCGTTTTGACTTTGAGATATGAACATCTAAATCTTGCGTACAGTCAATCAATTGGTGTTTGAATATTCTACACTCAAAAAAATGATTCAAGCCCTTCTTAGACTTGACACATTAAAAATTGTTTCACTTTACTTAAATATGTTTATTTAAGAAATAAACCTAAGTATAGTTCATTAGTGTAACACAAATTACATTAATCAATTCACTTATTAAATGTATTTAAGACAGAGCAACTCAAAATGAATTGTTTTCATTGGGGACCGCCCCTTTGCCCATGCGCAACATCCGTGCTGTCATTTGCCGCCTTTTGTCTAACACTGACTGTGGAAACTGACTGGAGAAACTGACGGTGGAAAGTCTATTATTTGGTAAGTATTTGTTTTTTCTAGTAGTTTAGAATGTTCCCTGTTTCCAAGTAATGCCTTTTCATAATATCGACAAGAATATTTGAAAACCACCGTGTTATATTTTTGCTCCGTTTTTAGTTGGGTCTAAACAGCAAGCTAGCTAGCTTGCTAGATATGGTTAGCATTGAATACTGGATAGTAGAGATCATTAGATTATATTACATTAGATTTAACGTTATTGTCATTGAACACAGTACACCGAAATTCAGTTTAAATTCAACCAAAAAATGCAAAGAGTAATTCAAGTGCATGAGGTGAAGCAGCAAGCTAGCTAGCCAGATAACTGGTTTGTTAGCTAGCTTGCTAGATACGGTTAGCATTGGATACTGGATAATGGAGATCATTAGATTATATTACATTAGATTTAACGTTATTGTCATTGAACACAGTACACCGCCCCCCCCCCCCCCATACATATATATACATATGTATACATATATATACATATATATACATATATATATACATATGTATACATATGTATATATATATATATGTATATGTATATATATGTATACATATGTATATATATATATGTATATGTATATATATGTATGTGTATATATATGTATATATATATATGTATATATATGTATATATATATATGTATATATATATATGTGGATGGAGCGCTCCTCTGTTTTCATTTAAACAGCTCCTTATATCCGTTAGCGCAGCTAGCTAGCACCAGATGCTAACAACAACAATAGCCGCGTTCACACGGCGGTACGGTAATGCACGCAAGGTCTCTCTCTCGCTCGCTCGGGCCACACAGACACACACACCCTCTCGGTGCCTGCCGGTGAGCGTGGAAGTGTGGTCTGTCACAAGCGGGCGGCAGGAGCGGGGCTGTCAGCATCAGCTTGTAGATGGTATTTTAAACTCGATGCGCTCTGAAACTATGGGGCGGCCGAGGAAAAAAAATACACATGCGTTAATCGCGTTAAAATAATTAGCGGCGTTAATTTTTTTTTGCGTTAACGCGTTATTAACGCGTTAACTTGACAGCCCTAATTATGATATGACTAACAACCTTTTTCTTTCAGCCCTGTTTTTACTGATAAACCACTCATAATTTCAATAGGTTTTCACATGACCAATTACAGAAGAAAGCACATTATATATACCGACATACATGAAGCTTCTGGTATGTTGCAACTGATAAACCACATGAACAAGTGAAGACACAGTATAGCCATAACATACTTGAATTTTTTTTTTATTTGAGTGAAGTGTGTGTGATGAGTGTAAAAAAATGTAATGTGGATCAGTACGTGTGAAAAAATTATAAATTGTCCTGCTGGTCCACGTCAAAAAGGAGCTGGTGTACCCCGAGGCGGACTCTTGCCCTCTGCCCCGCTTCTTTTGGCCTCCTTTTCCATATTCTTTTCCTTGCGGAACCTGTCCCTCAGACTCTTCCATCTCTTCTTGCAGACATTCTCTAGTAAAATGAAATGAAATAATAAATTGAATTTACTAAATTATTCCTCCATTAATGAATGCTATTTTTATGCTACATTCCATGCTGGCTAAATATACTGTCTATACTTGATAGCTTTGAATCAAATCAAGTTTTATTTATATAGCACATTTATAAACGATTTTTGGTCGAGCCAAAGTGTTGTACATATAATAAAATTAGCCTACAGTAGAGACACTTTACAGCAAATACAACAGCACAGATTGTTCAGAATATCTGCATGTATTATATGTTATGCTACATTACTAGCTGGCTAAATATACTGTCTATGCTTGATAGCTGTGCACGTATTATATGTTATGTTATATATTATGCTTATAATATTTTTTTATTAATATATATTATATGTTATTATGCTACATTACTAGCTGTCCATTCAATGCTAAAACGAAGTAAACTGGATATAAACTCCCCAAACAGTTGAAAACCTACCAGTTTCACCAACTGTCTCTGCCACCTCCCGCCATGCCTGGTTCCTCCGGTTTAGGTCCCGGTAGTGTGGAAATTGATGTGAGATATTGTACCAAAGAAGTGTGATACATGTAAAAGGGCAGAAAGTCTTGTTGCAATTTCCAGACATTAAAAGAGGTCTGTTGAGTTCCCTGGTAATTATCAAATAGTAGCAGTTAAGTGAATACTGTTCAAGCAATACCTGTGTTTGTGTTTTATAGTGATTTCTATGTTTTTATCCTTTCATAAATGTGAGGACTAAAATGGCGAGAGACAAAGGGCTGTAAAAATAAGTTTTATTGCAGTGGGGGATGTCGAGGTATGCAACACAGGGTGTGGGGAGAGGACATTCTGTTTGAGATCTCTGGCAGGCCAGGTTTTAAGGAAATCTATGTATCTTGAATAAGTATATGTGTGAGTTTATACATTTCTGTGTGTTAATAGTTGAAGGAACAAAAGGTACATTTTTCCTCTCCAATATAGAGAGGTTTTTGATAGATTTCTGAAACAATGTTCCCTTTTTCTTAGAAATAGATGAGCACAATAGCTTTTTCTTTGACTTTTTACCTGTTTATCAAAAGAGTGTTTTAAGCTATTTGTGAAGAAGGAAGATGCAGAATTAAGGGTGATTTCTGTTTGGAGTGTAAAGATTATCCCTGATAATGTTTTCTGGGTTAAACCATCGATAGGTTTACAAATGGGGAGGGACATTTTCCTTGAGTTTTAATGAGGTGCCTTCCCAACACCTGTGGCTTTCAAAGCTGCCAGGCGCTGATTTCCCTGTGAGATAGCGTTTTGGTATCTCCCCAATGAAACGCCACCCCTTCTTTACACTAGGGAAATGTTTTTCTGGTTGTTGGGTCTCTCTTCATGCGCTGACAAGACGATAGGATGTCCGCAGTGCGTGAATAAGGGCGGGAGTACTCCACACGTTGCTTATATGATTCTTTGAATTGTATAAGTAATGTATTATATTATATCGTATTGCATTATTATTACTACTTTGTTTAATTAAAACGGATTATTGTTTAACTGGCATCCTGGTGTCTTCTAATTCCTTCCCTGTTATGATTTCAAGCAGGACTCGTCAAAACAACACGCGGTGAGGAGTTGGGTTGTAAAATCCCCACCTCGCAACAGTAGGTGAACAGAGTACAGTCATACAAGACTGGAATATTTGCCACGGCAATGATGAATTTTTCCTCCATTTTCTGACATATGGAAAATAGTCAAGACCTGCATACACGCGGTTTGATTGGCTAGCGTTTGTACTGGCGGGAATTGCAAAAACGGGTTTTGATTGGCTGACGCCAGCTTCGAGCCTCAAAAGTTGAACATTGTTCAACTTTTGACGCCGATAGACGCCCGCGAGGCTTGCCATGCTACCCACAATGCAGTTCGGCGAAGTTTGAAAATATCCTACGTCACCCCATTCAAATGAATGGGCAAAGCGTTGAAAGCCTTTTTTGACGCCTGTAGTGTGTACGGGCCGTTACAGTTGTGACCCGTTACAGTCACATCAATGAATGGAGGAGTAATACTGTAGCCATCGGTACATGTGAATGCACCGGTATTAGCTCAGTGTATTGGCTGATCCTTTCATCAAAAATGTCATCCTATTAGTGCGGCCAAAACATTTACCAAATTTAAAACACATGCGCAGACTTTACTAAAAGTTCAGCACAAACCAAACGCCGTGAGTCTCACCCATAGACTGTATATATAAATGGACGTAGTGTCCGTGACGTCACCCATAGGATTCTGCAAGACTGTGACGTCAGAGTCTAATCCCGCCTGCTCCAAATAAGGGCAAAGAGGCGGAGCCGAGGCGGGACCTGCTGCCTCCGAACTGGAAGTAAACAGAGCTAGCTCAGGCTAAGAATCTAAGCTAACATGCATAACAAGTTACTGCTAACAGTGTAGTTCCCCTATATAAACGTTACATTCATAATCAAATGAGACAATCTGCAAGAGAATTAGCTATATTTTGTTCTTAATGCTTGTCATTCACACGTTGAGAAAAGACGGACTCCACCGCCCGGACCTAACGGAGCCGCAGTGGACTTTCTCCGGGACGCCAGCTGGAGCTAGCCCCCTGCGGCTCCGTTAGCTCCGGCGTCCACCACTGGGATAATTGGGTCCCCTATTAACATTTGCTCCCGTTTAGCATTATGGGCATCATAGCCATAGACTATAAAAGTCTTACCCAAGGCTGAATCATAAACTAAAATGTATATGTATGCATAAAGGGTTACGTCCTTAGCTGGCTAATAAGTAGCAAACTAAGCTACCAAGCACACAAACACCTGCGAACGGGGTTAACATGTATAATATTATAATTTTAGACTTCTTAGAAGTTCCGTTAGTACATTCAAGCGCACAGTACGACATTTTAATTGTCTGGTATTTGTAACAATATTCCCTAAAAAGGCACAATCACTACGAACACGGCTAAATCTAAAGGGTCAAGTACAGTACTATGACTAACTAACGTTGTAGCCTCTATGGTTGTAGCCTAGCAGAGTGGACAAGTTGCTGTTAGCTGACAGTGAGGCATGTACGTGTCCATCAACGTGACCACGCCCTAATTTATGCAAACACTTTAAGACCTAATATAAATAAAAGGGTCGTGTTAGAAAACAATTCACTCAGAGATTCATAATCATAAAGGTGGAATCTAACTATATCGATAATAATATTTATTGCATCCATGGGTAGAAACATGTTTTTTTCTGCTGTAAAGTTGGGCATTTTAACAGGGGGGTCTATGGAAATTGCTCCTTTCTGCAGCCAGTCCCTAGTGGCCCATGTATGAACTGCAGTGTGTGGCACTTCCGTATTGGCGTCCCGGCTGTTCCCCAGAGTTTGCCGCTTGGTCTCACCCCAGAGACCACGGGGTCAGATCAGGCCCTGTACAATGAATGAAAACTGATAAAAAGTCTGGTTTGACTCCTGTGTTAGTGTCTGAACTCACATTTAGGAGTGGTGCACACTGTAACCCTATGGAGCTACATTAATCTCAATATTATTTGTGTGAGCAGATCAATAATCCATCTGTAAATGTAAAATGGTTGTCCTCTGCAGAGAGGCGCGGGAAGGTATTTTGAGTGGGGGTGCTGAGGTGCTGTCCGATGTGCTAATTACGCACCGGACAGCACGGCAGGGGGGTGGAAAAACCACACACACACACACAGTGGCATGACAATGGACTCCAGTGAACACTATTACGGGCACTATAGAGCACGCCCAAGAGCGCGAGCACACACACACACACACTACAAAGATGCAACAATGTGGAATTTATTGCAGCAATAACCATAACATAATAATTGAAATACCACCAACATGATATTGACCAATACAGATTATGCACGGCGGCAGCAGCAATAACCATAACATAATCATTCAAATACCACAAACATGATATTAACCAGTATACAGATTATGCACGGCGTCAGCAAATATGAATCTGATGAATCTTTTCATCAGTGGCTGGATGTCCATCTGATCAAGAATGTCACTCTGTACGTGCATTACGGCCAGGTGTGTCAGTCGCAGTGTTGGGTGTAACGGATTTACAGCAATATATTACTTTTTGCTGTAACGAAGTAATGTAACGCATTACTAATGAAATTTGGGTAATATATTACCCGTTACAATTCTCAATAAAGCAGTTACACAACACATTTTAACCCGAAATTAAATGGTGTTTTGTTTTTTAAGAATTCACAAATATCGCGAGACATTCCGACACCAGAGAAAAGAATTGCGGGTAGATTAATAAACCTGATGCATTGTTTACTATTGGGTTAAGATGGCGGGAGGAACTTTTGAGCGATGGGTGTTCTCACATTATTATCAGTTCGTTAGAGAAAAACATAATAGTCAAGTGCAATCTATGTTCGTCAGCAGCAAAGGAATTGTCTACATCAAGAAATAGCACTTTAAAAAAACACCTGGACCGGTGCCACGCTAACACTAAGTTAGTCGAGAGATCTGCCGGCTCGGAGAAAAGAAAACATACAGAAGACGTGAGTGCGGGCACGCCGAAGCAACACAAGTTAACATTCTCTCGGTCTTCTATGATTCTGGAACCCCGAGAAGTTAAGAGACTCGTGGCAGAGTATGTTGTGGAAGACATGCAATCTCTATCAACTGTGGAGTCGCCGGCATTTAGAAAACTTGTCAGCAAAATCCCTGTCAACACCACCAATGACAAGGTAAGCTAACGTTGCAATAGAGACTTTTTAGTACAGTAGGTTACTGGGCCATGCCGAGGCTGTACTACCATGTTAGCGACCAGCGACGTAATTGTAATGTTGTTAGTGTGTGTGTGTGTGTGTGTGTGTGTGTGTCTTATTTAACTTTGTACATGGTTAGCTTAAATGTTATACTGCTGCCTGGTGGTAAAAATGTTACCAAATATTATTTAGCCCAGTTATAAATGGAGCATTAGTTTATTATCTATGACTTTAATATCTCTATCTTCTTTATTTTCAGCAAGTGTTGCCAGATAGAAAGACATTTGCCAAAGAGTTGGATAAAGAATATGCTATCATGGAAAAGGAGCTGAGGAAAACTATCGATGCCCAGGATTATGTGTCAACAACGGCAGACATATGGACTGCTAACAACAAAAGTTTCTTGGGGGTGACTGTGCATTGGAGGCTGCGATTGCTTGTAGAAGATGTAGGGGTCGACACACGTACGACGCAATAGCAACACAGCTGGAGGACATTTTCTCTCAATATGGAATTACCAACGATAAAGTGACTGCAAGTGTGACGGACAACGGGAGTAACTTTTTGAAGGCGTTCAAGGAGCATCAGCAGTGGCAAATGGAGTCCGATGAGGAGAAGGATGAGGTGGATGGCGATGGTGAGGCAGACTTTACAGACATTCACAGTGTGCTTGCCGCCGCCAAAGATGATAATGCCCGGGACGGGCTACGTGTACTGCCTCCCCATCATAGATGCGCAGCCCATACACTTAATCTAATTGCGAACAATGAGGTTTGATAAATGGCTGTCATCTAACGTAGAATCTAGGGCTGTGTATCGTAGTGCTACAGCCAAATGTTCAGCGTTGTGGACGAAGGCCAGCCGCTCCACAGTCCAGGGTTTCCCACACATAGACTATACTTGGGTGGGCCGCCCAGGTATATTAACGGCCGCCCAAGTATATTTCGCGACCCATTTAGTTTTGTTTTTTTTATACGTTTTTTTTGTATTCGTCCGTGATCACGACGCCATCTGCGATCGATTAACTTGTGGACAATGATCCCTCGCTCCCTTGCACTGATCTCGCCTCCTTCTGGCCCGTTAAGTGGCCTGCCTCACACAGGGTGACTGGCTGTCCACATGATGTGGCCTGCCGACATGGCCACTGTCATACAGATCATAAATCAAAGCCCTTGATTGGTCTCTGTGTGTCATTCAAGCTCGGGATAAGCTCAGCTCAGGTGAGGTAAAGGACTCTCTGAGTGTTTAGATAGTTAACTTAGTCTAAGTTCTCAGTGGGTCTCAAACGGTGTGGTCACCAGTTATGTAAACACATATTAAGGTGAAAAAAGGTAAGATACACTTTTAAAACTTGTTGAGAGAAAACTAGTCTTTGCTGCTGCCTCAAAGAGGAGCAGGGGGAGAGGAGGGGGACAGGAGAGGCTGATTCAGGAGCACAGACACACTCACAACTATAAATGAACCAAAAATAAATTAATAAACAAGTTTCAGTGTTTTTTTCATATTGGAAATGGTATGTTATTGGTTATGGCCATGATTTTATGATTATTGAAATGTATACAGTTATGTTTAATATAGGTGTTTCCATAGATCTAGTCTCTATATTTTCCCCTCGAAATGCACCAGATTGATGCATTTAACTCCAAAATAAAATGTTACCGGGGGGCATGCCCCTGGACCCCCATAGAGGATTTGAGGTCGACCCCCACTAAAAATCACATGGATAGGTTCCTAAATACATTTATAAATAGTAACCCATTTCCATATGTTCATGTGTGGGTAGTAGATTTAAACTATAGGGCTATCATTATGGGCCCTGCCTGTACCTGTTCGCTCTGCCATCGCGTGAAGGGTCTGCTAACAAGCGACCAACAGAAAGGTTAATGTTGTTGCACGTCACCTCACCACTACTACCGCTATTTCAGATATGTGGGAAACACTGGCAGTTAATGGGCCAGCACCAGAGGTGTTCCCATACACACAGGCGTTGGAGCTGTTCTTCATGAAATCCCAGAAGGATGAAGTGCTCTGACAAACAGTGCCATATTTGCGCAAAATGATTATACAGGAATGAAAAGTCAATAAATAAACATGTTGTTAAAACTTTTTTTTTTTTTTTCGGGCACCCGCCCGCTGCCACCACCCGCCCAAGTATATTTCAGATCACTGCAGTCGCATCAGAGTTCCTGGAAGAAGTCAGTGGTAGAAAGTTGATTGTCCCCACAGTAACAAGGTGGAACTCATACTTTGACGCCTATTCTCGGATCACAGAAATGCCCCTCACTGACATCAATAATATCTGCACACAATTCCACATGAAATGTATGAACGACAGGGAATACCAGTTTCTCAAGGAATACTGTTCCCTTATGAAGCCTTTCACAGTTGCACTGGACATCTTACAGGGTGAGGACACTTGTTTTTATGGAACGCTTCAACCAACACTAGAAGTTCTCATGGGAAAAATCTTAGCAATGAAAACTGGCCTATCAGCAATGACCACTGGGCTGCCTGAAGTTATTGTTGGAGCAATCAAAACTCGATTTGCCGCAATAATTGACTCCAAGGAAGCGCTGCTTGCTGTCTCACTGCCCAAGTTTAAGCTGCGTTGGGTAAAAGAAGAAGCCAGAAGAGACCATATCAAGATACTCCTCATGTCAGAGTGTCGTTCCCTATCAAGAGCCTGCAGCCCTCATTCCCGATGTCCCTCAACCTGCTGCTGTTGCCTCCAGCGAGGAGGATTTTTTTGCTTTTGACTTACAGCCCGTTACCACAGCTGATGCGCCCATGTCTGTGGAAACAGAGGTAATGTCTTATTTCAATTCTGCCCCTACGATGGAAAGTCTGCACCAGTTTCCAAGAATTAAAAAAATTGCACTCCGCTGTAATGCCCCAACGCCATCCAGTGCACCAGTAGAAGACTTTTCAGTCTTGGAAATCTTGTGCTCACCCCAAAACACAACCGTCTCGGTTTCAACGCCTTCTCCTGATGCGCTTCAACCGTCATTTCAGTCAAGGCGGTAGTGGAATAGGCCAGCCCCCCACCATAGAACAATAAGCAGGCTAAAGGTCAAGGCTTTAAGGGCTTTCATACTTAAATGTATTTTACGAGCCTTAATTGGCTGTATTCTACCTCTGTTTTGGCAGTAACAGGTTTCCTGTTTTTTTTTTTTTTATTTCAATATTCCAATGTGTGTGTTAAATATAGTGGAGCTTCATTTGTTTTGTGAAGTATTTCCTACGAGGCCTTTTTTTGTATTTAGATTTGACCAGACTTTGTTTGGTAGCCTATGTTCTAGGCGTTGTTTGGCAAATAGCAGGGCTCCTATTGTTGGCCTACGTTGCATTTAGTAGCAATCTTAAGCAATGTTTGGCTTACTGTACATGTTAATAGTGTTGGACTGAAAATGGCTGAGCCGTAAGCTATTCCTTGAGGCCTAATACTTTTCGTATTTTTGATAAAGCTTCTTCTTTGTCCACTCAATACATTCAAGTCAGTATTTGCAATGTAATTAAATACACACTATATCGCCCCCTTGACAGTGAAACGCCACACTTGAGGTTTATATTATGTCTCTGTCTCAATCAAAATGGAACTGTATGAAATAAAACGGCACATTTGTCTTGTAGTAAATAAAAAGGGATCACTGTGAACGTGACGTATAATAGTACACGTTGAAGATCCAATGGGGATACTGAATGGCGGTTCCGATTGATCAGTAATGCATGACGCAGACCCAACGTTTTGTTGCTCTGATTGGCTGTAGGTCTATTCAAATTGCATTCGGAGGCATTTTGATCTGACTGCGGCCGCGCTGATATTATAACGCCAGAGAATGTTCACACCTTTAGTGTATAAAACTCCCCCACTACTTAGACTACTCCTTGCACCCCTCTTCTAGCACAAGCCCGAATGGTCTCAACCATATTGCATCAGTAACGTGCACTTGTTGTAACAGAATGTTACGATGTGTGAAGCAGGTAGGACCCAAATGCAGATTTACGTGAAATTCCTTTATTTCAAGGCTATAAGGACAATGACAGAACAGAACACTCACCGTGGACAAGCCAATACACAAGACGAACCGACAAAGACAGACAGAAAAACCAGAACTTAAATACACACAAGACTAGGGCCACCAGGGTGGGTGGAGGGGGTCCGGAGGACGGGTCTGGGCTGACAACCCAGGGGCACAGCAGAGGACCAGGAAGGGATCTCGGGCGGACGGCCCGGGGGCAAAGCAGAGGACCATGAAGGGATCTCGGGCAGACGGCCCGGGGGCAAAGCAGAGTTCAAAAAGGGGAATTTGGGCGGACGGCCCGGGGGCAAGGAGTTCAAAAAGGGGAATTCGGGCGGACGGCCCGGGGGCAAGGCAGAGTTCAAAAAGGGGTTCTCGGGCGGACGGCCCGGGGGCAAGGCAGAGTTCGAGGATGGGCGAAGACCACAGCTCTCAGGGGACCGGGCAGGAGCCGGTGTTGACCGGACAGTAACCAGAGCCGGTGGGACAGTTGTCGGCAAGATTCCCCAGGGAAGAGGACAAGGAGTTGGCAGGACCCCCGGCGAGACATGTAATGTCGAGGCCTCCAACGAAACAGGACACAGGGTTGGCAGGACCCCCGGCAGGAAAGCAGTCGGCGGGGCCTCCAACGGCACAGGACACAGGACCCCCGGCAGGAGAGTTGACGGCGGGACCTCCAACGAGACAGGACAAAGGGTTGGCAGGACCCCCGGCAGGAGAGTAGTCGGCGGGGCCTCCAACGAGACAGGACACAGGGTTGGCAGGACCCCCAGCAGGAGCGTAGTCAGCGGGGCCTCCAACGGCACAGGACATAGGATTGGCAGGACCCCCGGCAGGAGAGTTGTCGGCGGGGCCTCCAACGGCACAGGACATGGAGTTGGCAGGACCCCCGGCAGAAGAGTAGTCAGCGGGGCCTCCAACGGCACAGGACATAGGATTGGCAGGAGCCCCGGCAGAAGAGTAGTCAGCGTGGCCTCCAACGGCACAGGACATGGAGTTGGCAGGACCCCCGGCAGACGAGCAGTCTGCGGGACCTCCAACGGCTCAGGACATGGGGTTGGCAGGACCCCCGGCAGGAGAGTAGTCTGCTGGACCTCCAACGGCACAGGAAATAGGGTTGGCAGGACCCCCGGCAGAAGAGCAGTCTGCGGGACCTCCAACGGCACAGGACATAGGGTTGGCAGGACCCCCAGCAGAAGAGCAGTCTGCGGGACCTCCAACGGCTCAGGACATGGAGTTGGGGCTCGAGAGGGAACTCGAGAGGAAATTTGACAGTTGACTTGAGAGGTGACTTGAGCGGGATCTCGAGAGGTGACTTGAGCGGAGACTCGAGAGGAGACTTGAGAGGGAATTCGAGAGATGACTTGAGAGGGAACTCGAGAGGGGACTTGAGAGGGAACTCGAGAGGGGACTCGAGAGGGGACTCGAAAAGAGACTCGAAAAGAGACTTGAGAGGGGACCTGAGAGGGAACTCGAGAGGGAACTCGAGAGGGGACTCGAGAGGGGACTCGAGAGGGGACTCGAGAGGGGACCTGAGAGGGAACTTGAGAGGGAACTCGAGAGGAGACTCGGGTAGGAACTTGAGAGGAGACTTGAGAGGGAACTCGAGAGGTGACTTGAGAGGTAACTCGAGAGGAGACTCGAGAGGGGACCTGAGAGGGAACTCGAGAGGAGACTTGAGAGGGAACTCGAGAGGGGACTTGAGAGGGGACTCGAGAGAGGACCTGTAAGGGGACTTGAGAAGAGACTCGAGATGGGACCTGAGAAGTGTCTTGAGAGGAGACTTGGGTAGGAACTTGAGGTGACTCGAGAGGGGACTAGAGAGGGGACTTGAGGGGTGACTTGAGGGGTAGCTTGAGAGGGGACTTGAGAGGGAAGTCGAGAGGGGACTTGACATGGGTCTTGAGAAGGGTCTTGAGAAGGAACTTGTGTTGGTCGGTACGCCGACAGGACACGGGGAGCTGGCGTCGGCTGGAGAGCCAGCAGGAGACGAGGTGCTGGAGTCGGCTGGTACGCCGACAAGACTCGGGGAGCTGGCGTCGGCTGGGGAGCCATCAGGAGACGAGCTGCTGGAGTCGGTCGGTACGCCGACAAGCCTCGGGGAGCTGGCGTTTGCCGGTACGCCGACAGGACACGGGGAGCTGGCGTCGGCCGGAGAGCCAGTCCTGGAGCAGAAACTGGAGTTGGGACCATGGCTACTGGGGCCGGTACTGAAGCCGGAACCATGGCTGCTGGGGCCGGAGCCATGGCTGTTGGGGCCATGACTAGGGCTGGGACCATGGCTGTGTGGGCCGGTTCTGTAGCAGGGACCATGGCTGCATGGGCCGGTTCTGGAGCCGGAACCATGGCTGCGGGGACCGGTTCTGGAGTCGGAATCATTGCTGCTGGGTGCGGAGCGGAAGCCTGGACCCTGGCTGTGTAAGCCAGGTAATGGGGAATGGAAGCATGGCTGCGTGGGCCGGTACTGGTGCATGGATCCATGGCCTTGTAGGCCGGTTCTGGAGCCGGAACTGGGGCTGGAACCCTGGCCTTGCGTCTCATAGGAGTCTTTTGGAGGCTTCGTGGACCTCCAAACGCCAGACCAGATCCCTATGAAAGGGTCAGAAAATGAAGACTGGCACTCGGGGCTACGTGAAAAAACCCTAAGCCACTCGGGCAACAAGCTCCAGAGCCAGGGCTTGCGAGCAACCTCCTAACGTGCCTCCTTCAATGCAGCCTCTCTACCCCGTCTAGATGAGGCACCTTTCCACGTATAAAAAATGTACTCCAGAGAGTATCCAAGACATTCCGCCTGTCGCATCAAATGGGCTGAGTCTGCTGGGTCCATAATGGTCGGTTCGTAATGTTACGATGTGTGAAGCAGGTAGGACCCAAATGCAGATTTACGTGAAATTCCTTTATTTCAAGGCTATAAGGACAATGACAGAACAGAACACTCACCGTGGACAAGCCAATACACAAGACGAACCGACAAAGACAGACAGAAAAACCAGAACTTAAATACACACAAGACTAATCACACAAACAAGACACAGGTGAGGAGGGAGGAGAAAACACAGGGGCCACAGGTGAACACAATCGGGTAATCAGACACACCAGGGAAACTAACGACAGGGAACCACAGACAGATCTAAACAAGACAAAACACAACGCAGACAGAAAACCAAAAACAGATATAGACAAGACAAAACACCATAAAGACAGATCGTGACACAGAAGGATCAGTTTGTGTGTTGTGGACACGACCCGTATATTTTCGCAAGCCGTGTTCTCAACATTTAGCATTTTGCTTATTATTTAATTAAATTTGCTTACTTCAAGATAATTTTTCCTGGTATGGCTGTAGCCTACCCCAGCCATACGCTGGCGCTGCCAC
Source organism: Pseudochaenichthys georgianus (assembly GCF_902827115.2). Lineage (NCBI taxonomy): Eukaryota > Metazoa > Chordata > Actinopteri > Perciformes > Channichthyidae > Pseudochaenichthys > Pseudochaenichthys georgianus. Next base: position 3,190,990 of record NC_047518.2, on the reverse strand, counting down.
TGAACGCTACATTTCCCGCCCCGCCGCAGTCATACAGTAGGCTACGGAGAGCGGCGAGAAACATTTCCTCAGGCATCGAAAAGCGGAACCGAGATTCACATTTCTAAATGATGCCGTTGGAATCGAAATGTTGGAACCGGAACGGAACCGGTTCTCGGTACCCAACCTTAGTCACGATGGCCTCTGTCGCCTCCGTATCTCTTCATTGGGCAGGGGTTATGTTGGTTCGTGGAGGAAGGGGCATTTTCAGGTTGTTTCTTTCTGCACAAGCAGTCACTTTGGCAGTCATCTCCTGGATAAATCCATCTTCTCTCAGTCCATGCATGCGCTGTCGTAGCGCACTCACACACTCCAGTGCCCCCTTCGCACTTGCCTTCTCACTTTGGAGAGCTCTGGCTACGGTCTGGCATGGTCCAAAAAGAGCCTCACAGCACAAAAGGCCAAAGTATGTTTTGGCTTTTGTGGCTTGTTTGTATAGACCATATACTTTTGCCCGAGTATCTCCCCTGACTGTCTTGTCTTGCTCAAGCATCTTCAGTGTCTGCAAAAGGGCTGTACATAAGACAACCCGTGAAATCGCCCTTGTGCGTACGGCCCACCGAGTCGGGCATAATGACAGCAAGTTGCAAACCGCCTCATCATCACCAAACATGGACTGGAACAGCATATTGCGCTTTGATGACTCCCCGACCACCACTGAGACACTCCGTACAAAGTTGAATGTGTCTGCAACAACACAAACTTCCCTCGCCACTTCTTGTAATACCAGATCAAGTGCATGGTTACTACAGTGTACGTATAGTGCAGATGGACACTGCTCTTTCAGTTTGGCTTGCACACCCGAGATGCGGCCCGACATATTCGCAGCACCATCGAAGCAAAATCCCCTGAGACACTCTAGTGGCAAATTCAAGCGCAGAAAAACATCCTTTATGCAAGAAAAAAGTGTTTCTCCAGTTGAATCAGGTGCACTGTAAAATCCAAGTAAAGCATTCACTGCCTCAAGTTTTGAATCCACGTATTGCAAAGTAATGGAAAATTGCTCTGATGTACTTATATCAGTGGTCGCATCTGCAGTAAGACCATAGAAAGAATGCTCTCTCGCTTCGGACACGATTTCTCTTTGAACAGCATGGGCGAATATCTCCAGTATTTCATTTTGTACCGTGTCGGACATCCAGTTGTGTCTTCGCTGCAGCCACTTCCGGCATTTTGGCAATGTAAATGTCCGCTCCATCATCAGTTTCCAAAGCGCCTCTTAATGATAGTCCTAAGCTGCAGATGAATCTTACTGATCTGAATATTATCTCTAGGACTGTTCTGGCTGTTCTTTGCTCTTTCTCAACAATCTCCGACAGTAGAGCATTAATGGGAGTGTTGAGCAGCTGCAGTGAAGCAAGCATTCTCTCCGATTCTGAGTGAATGTCAGACAACTCGTGCTGGCTAAACTTTGTGGTTGCTTTACGCCTCCTACTGTAAATGAACTTGTCTTTCTGTCATTATGTCTTAAGCCCTTCTCTATGGCTTTGCAGCAGGTGGAGCAAAGAATGGTGTCTCTCTCCGTGACATAATGCACCCATTTCCACCGGGTAAACCAGCTTTTCTGAAATGACTGCTCGAAGGTCTCTGTCCCAATTTTCCTGGCAGGAAAACTTTTGTCTGGTCGATGTGGCTCATCAAACCCCAAAACGTTAGGTGTCGGGTCTAGCTTGTCAACTGCACCACCTGGTGTGTGGCCATGGCTAGCGTTAGCCACAGCTGAACTGCTAGCTCCAGTTTCCTCTGTGCTGCTGGAGGCTGGTGCTCGTTGGTGGTTTTATACAAATATCCTGCCCCTGCATCTTCTAATTCAATATTTTTAGCAGATTTAGCGTTTTTAGAGAGAACAAATTCCGATATCCGTTTTTGCGCCATGTCAGTTACTTGTGTTGTTGTGTGTCACGTTAAAAGTAGCCGACTAAAAACTAACAACAAACTTTTTTTCCACATTTTTTATTTTTCTTCCCTGAAGCAAAATAATGTATTATATAGTTTTAAATTATCATTTGAATAATAATATATAATATAAAATATAATCTCAGGCACAATGAAAGGAAATAAATATAATAAAAATAAAATACATTTGCAGGCAGGGGTGCTCCGCTCACCCTGCCTGCCACAAGGGGGTGCTGCAGCGCCCTCAGTACCCCCCTTCCCCTGCCTCTGCATAACTTTGAGTCCCTTTGCTGGCTCCCTTAGCCTGCAACATGAAGGATTAGGCTACTGTTGCCATGGTTTAAGCATACTGCATGCTCTTACTTTGAAAGGCGACATCCGCGTCATCCTCCGAAAAAGGACGAGTAGATTCTGTTATGACCGGTGGCGTCTCAAAACTCTGTGAGGCTGATGCAAGCAGCAAATTGAGATCCAGAAATACAACTGGATTAACAAATGCCTGATTGAAAATTGGAAAGCTATTCACAAATACTTTGTTAATAATCGTAGATTTTATTTTCATTTCTTACTGTGACATGTCTCTGCTGTTAATGTTCAAAACGCAGCCTCTGTCTGAAATCAGAGCCCAGTCTACTCTGAGGTTAGCTGTATGGGCTGCAACTAACAACTATTTTGATAATCGATTAATCTGTAAATGTTTTCCTTTATTTTATTCAGAACTGCATTAACAAATCGACAACATCAACACACAAAAGCAACCCAAATGTAGGCTATATAACAGCTTGTTTTTAACAAAAAATATTTCTGTTTAGGTTGCTCGGAAAAAAACAATGTTCTTTCAAACTTGTAGGCAAAACAACATGGAAATAAAGGTGTGTCTGTTTTGCAAAAAAAATTGCATAAAATGCTTGAATGGATGTGCGCCGTTATAAATAATAAAAAATTATAAAAATTAAAATGTTGAATCACAAACAAAAAGTGTCAACAGGCTTTGCTACAACAAATAGGTAGATTGTCTCTGCAGTTACACTTTTGTACACACCCATAGACCAGCTCTCTCACTCTCACAATCACAAACCCTCTCTCTTTCTACAGAATATTTATGAGTATGCATAGTAGCACAGTTTCCATGTAACTTAATACATGCCTTGTTAATTAATAAATGTTCAAATATGCTACAAACTATTCAATGAGTACTAGTTCACTCCTTAAATACAGCACAGTTTCTCAACCCGACCTACTTTCTGCAAATTTGTAACATTTTGAATTCATAACTGAATCAATAAATTGGCATAGGTCAAGTTAGTCGTTAGTTTGTTTAGTATGTAATAAACACCTACAGTATGCCGACAGAGACCGATGCCAAACGGAGGGATCTTGATCGGTGTTTTTGTTTACGTTTGAGGTGTTCCCGCATCACTGTGGTGCTCCCGTGCCATGCAAGTTCAATTTTACACAGTTTGCAAGTAACACACTTTTTACTGTTGTTTAAAGTGAAGTGCTCCCACGCTGTTGAAGATTTTAGCGGGACTGTGCTTCTCTCCACCTCCGCCATTTTACGATTGTTTTTTTCTTCTTCGAGGACGTAGCCAGCTCCGCAAACAGAGAGTAACAACATAGACCCAATGAATCGACGACTGAATTAGTTGCCAACTTTTTTAGCAATCGATTTTTATCGATTCGTTTTTGCAGCCCTAGTTAGCTGGCCGGCTCTGTTGTGATTGGTAACCCATCACATATGTCCGTATCTGGGTATATCAGATACAATGTGTTTGAGCGAGTGTTATATAGTGATGTCACTATGTTATGGAAGTAAAAGGAGGCCAATGGAGGGGGCGTGTGTAACAGACCCTCTCTCTGGAGGGAGCACAGGGACTTTGCAGACTATTTACATGCACAAAAACCCAAAAAGAAGAACAGGGCCTCTTACAGCTCAGATTTTGGTCTCTACCAACTCTTGAGGGTTGGCCCTGGCTCTATAGCTGCTAAATGCTCCACTGTGTTCACCATCATAAAGTCATGGTCCTGACATTTTTTCTTCTTCTATTATAGCCACTTTGAATATAATTCTCTGCACAGACTCACTTATTCTCCAACAAACCACTCTGCTTTCACAACGAGAATACATTGTATATGTTTCAAATATAGATACATTGCTCTATTGGCACATACGTACTTCCCAGCCACTCAGCACTGCTCAGATTGCAATGATGCAAGCCTTCTTTTAAAATGTGGTAGAGGTGAATGTACTTTATAATGTACATCTGTGCAGTAGGATGAGACCATTATACTGTACCAACATGTGCCTACAGTATATTCTTTATAGCCCGTCATAAGTATCTTCATTCCAGAGATTTAACTGCATCTCCCTTAAAAACCCTTATTGGTCCAGCTCCTTCATGTGAGTACTGTCTTCCTGCACCTGCCAGCTGCCTCATATAATGTATAATATACAGGACCATTAGTTTTCTCATCATGCAGTGGCATATGTCAGCTTCGGCACAAAGAGCCAGCAAAATGCCTGTCAAAGGGAGGATGGCCTTCACCAAAGTGTCCCCAATTACCAGAAGCCAATAGAAAGTGCGGATTCTTGTCAGTGCCATCTGGAGGGTTTCCCCTGGTACCTGAATAGTGTTAGATGATTACAGGAAAAAGGGGTTTGTAAAAAGAAAGGTAAAAGGTACAGTGATTATATAAATCATATTCAATGACATCATCATCATAACACAAGTCGCGCAATCTGAACTTCGGTGTCACTTTGCATCTTCGTTTGATCGTGATTCAACAGAATTCCTTCATTTGTTAGCATAAGGCTTTTATCCTGAAATATAGCTTAATGTTGTGTAAAAGGCAGTAGCACAGCTCGAAACATTGAAAGAATAGTAAGCCTCTTTTCTGAGTCCAGAAACTCACCTCTGTAAAGAATACTAAAACCTTGTGCAGCCAAGCACATGGCCATATTTGAAAACTAAGGGGTCAGTTTAGATTCCCAAATGACGGTGATGACACCTTAGACCAGGGGTCACCAACCTTTTTTAGAGTGAGGGCTACTTTAAAAAAATAAAACAAGTCGGGGGCTACTTTTACTCCTTTTTGTTTTTTGCAGTGTATATATTTCGCACATTTGAACATTATTATATGCTTACCTTTAACCTTTGTGTGCTGTTTGGGTCTGTGGGACCCGTTTTCAGTGTTTACTAAAAGAACATGAATGGAATTTAATTATTTTAACCTGCTTTATTTTGGGGGGTGTGAGGGAATAATTCTGTCTTTACTCCTAGATATTTAACCTTATTGCCTGTTGACGTTAATAACCCTAACCCTGACTCTGTTATCTCCTTTAAAGAATGTGCTGCTGCACTTATTCTCAGTTTATGACCGGTCAACTCTCGGTCACAGAGCCTAAGAGTCAGGCAAGTGACTCAGTGTCTCCAGATGTTGGCGATATCTCCAGGGTTCCCAGCTGTTGATTAACTCTCTGTAAACTAGTTAAAAGGTCTATCGAGAGAGAGCGAGAGCGAGCGAGCGAGAGAGGCTGGGCAGAATTGATGTGGCAACCCACCGTGCAGTCAGAACCTCTGTCTGCTGTGACTTGTGATGTGAAATTCTCCGGCCGATACTTGTAATAAACTATCATTGTTTGACATCAAAGCTCCAACTCTCCTCGTGTCTCTCTGAGTCCTGACTCTCCATTGCTGCAGAAGCTTCCCTTACAGGGGGTGGACCCCCGGGAAGATTTTCTTAAATGTTGAAGTGAAATGCATCAATCTGGAGCACTTTGAGCACAAAATGAATGTATGGATACAGCTCTCAACACTTTATGAAAGGGAACTGTACACTTTTCAATAATCCAAACATCTTTAGAATATGATCACAACCAATAACAAATCATTTACACTTGTTTATTCTTATCTTATGTTTCCTAGCATTCTTTATTTTTATTTATGCATATTTTACTAATCACTCCCCTTTTAAACTGTTTTTGTTCTGTCCTATAGTACACATTGGAATGATTTCTTACTTTATTTATATTAAATAGATAAAGGTGTTCGTTCTCTCTCTCTCTCTCTCAAGGGAGACCTGCAGCAAATAGGTTCCACATGAAACATAAAACAATAAAGGACATCCTACATTATATTTACAGGATACATAGTTATAGACATTTACAAGTGCCCATAGTATCAACGAGCATTTCATTTAGCCTAGCTTTAAAAACATGCAGAGGAATGAGATTGCTCAGTTTCAATTCTTGCTGAAGATTGTTCCAAGCAAGTGGAGCTGCGCACATAAAAGCTGTCTTACCTAATACACCACAGAGGGGGGGGTAAGAAGGGAGTGAGGTACTCCCGTTCGGCGTCTACTCCACGAGAGCCGCCGAAAAAACAAAGCCGACCTTGACGGTCTGGGGGGGGGAGTGTGATCGAAATAAAAGGTGTTTATTTCCTAACATGTGGTCTGAGTTTTCAGTTACAAATGTGTGTCACATATCCCCCATCCTGGGAGCTGCCTATGACCTGTCGGTTAATAGCCAGCCGGGTTCGGTACAAAAGCCTGCGCTATTTAATCTATCGATTAATAAGCTGCGGAGCACAATAATTACACCAACTGCCTCCAATCTGATGATTAGTAGGCAGCACGGTTCGCGACAGATTTCTGATGGTTATGACTCTTCGGTTATTAAACCACAGACCTCGCGGCATTCTTCTGTCCGAGATACGCCACCTATACACGTCATAATAAGCCCATGAGAGCAGTGTTAACGCCTCATGTGGATATTACTGCACACACCTCCATCCATCCTCTGAGCGTGTACACGTCTCATGATGCGAGGCGGAGTGATACGCAGCGTGTGGAGGCCTCCGCACAGCCCTTTCGCTCTAGGCCCACCTTAGGTTGCCTCACGGGCATCGGCGGCGAGGGCTTTGGAGTGGCTCGTCATCATGACAACCACAACACATCTCGAACAGGCGCGCCCGCTGTCAGAGTGTTTCTCGGCGTGGCAGCGCCTGTGTTTGATGGACGGATGGATGCACAGGCTGATCAGCAGAGGGTACACCCTGCAGTTCGCCTCCACCCCCCCACAGTTCAAAGGGATACAGGTGACATGCCTAACATCCCGAGAACAGTGTCTTGCGCTCCAAGCAGAGCTACGGGAACTCCTGTTGAAAGAGGCTATTTCCAGGGTTCCCCAGGAGGAAGAAAATCAGGGGTATTACTCCCGCTATTTTCTTATCCCGAAAAAGACAGGGGGAATGAGACCCATCCTCGACCTGTCAGTTTTCAACGAGGCAATAATGAAAAGATCTTTTCACATGCTGACGGTCAAAAAGGTGCTAGAGTGTGTTCACCAGGGATATTGGTTCACCTCTATAGACCTGAAGGATGCTTACTTCCATGTGCCCATCATTCCGAAACACAGGAAATTCCTGAGGTTTTCGTTCCAGGGAATAGCGTACCAGTACAACCGTCTGCCGTTCGGCTATTCCCTGGCTCCTCGTACTTTTTCAAAGTGTGTAGAGACGGCGCTGCAGCCGCTACACAGAGGAGGAATGAGAGTACTATTTTACCTGGACGACCTGCTGCTGCTGGCTCGCTCCAGGGAGGAAGCGGCTTTACAGACGGTACAACTCATATCGCATCTGTCAAAGCTGGGTTTCATGATCAACTGGAAAAAGAGCTGTCCTGTTCCAGCCCAGAGTATTGTTTACCTGGGGGTGGAATTGAACTCAGCCCGCATGAGAGCACGACTCTCACGGCAGAGAGTGGAAACGCTGACAGCTCTCCTTCAACGTGTCATACCATGCAGCGTGGTGACGTCACTCTCCGTGATGCGGCTGCTCGGCATGATGGCAGCAGGTCACGTGGTGATGCCCCTGGGTCTCCTACACATGAGGAGACTGCAGAGGTGGTTCATCAGCCTCCGCATCGACCCCATACGACAGAAGATGCGCATGGTGGTCATCCCTCTGTCCGTGGGTTCAGACTTAACATACTGGAAAAGTCCCCACGTCCTGTCAGAGGGGGTTCCCCTGGGCAGAGTTACGTCACACATCTCGGTGTTCACAGACGCATCTCTCTCAGGGTGGGGAGGAACGTGCATGTCGCAGGCAGTGGGAGGACAGTGGCCGGCTCACATGTTTTCCACATAAATGTGCTGGAATTGATCTCCGTACGGAGAGTAATTCAGCATTTTGCCCCGTTGCTGCGGAATCAGCATGTGTTGATTCGCACAGACAACAAAGCCGCGGCGGCCTACATCAATCGCCAGGGGGGTGTACGCTCAGTGCAGCTCCTGAACACAGCCAGACGGCTGTTGATCTGGGCGCGCGCACACAGAGCACTGTATGTGCCCGGAGAGCTGAACAAAGGGGCAGACCTCATGTCCGGAGGAGGTCCTCGCCAGGGGGACTGGAGCCTCCATCCCGAACTGATTGCCTAGGTTTGGGGCCGGTTCGGGAAAGTGGAGGTGGATCTGTTCGCCGCACGCGGGAACGCGCAATGCGAGCTCTGGTTCTCCCTGTCAGCACGGGACCACCCACCCCTGGGGGTGGACGCGTTCGCACATCGACCATGGCCCAGGGGACGGCTGTACGCCTTCCCCCCAGTCCCGCTGATTCCTCGGTTCCTGGACCGAGTGCAGGAAGAGCGGCTGTCAGTGATCCTGATAGCCCCGGAACGCACGGAGCTTCCTAGTTTCCATGCCTACAGCCTACGCTGTCAGGCAGGCCGTGGGAGATTCCGTGGCGGGGGGACGCTCTCTCACAGGTGGAGGGAGCGATCTGCAGTCACCCAGTGATAGGCCAGCCCTTATGGGCATGGCCCCTGAGCGGGAACACTTAGAGAGCTGGGGTCTCTCTCAAGATGTTGTACGCACCATTCAGGGAGCCAGGGCCGCGTCTACCAGAGCGTCCTACACAGCCAAGTGGGCAGCGTTCCAGCGTTGGTGTGTAGGGAGAAGCCTGGACCCCATTACGTGCCCCCTGCCTCACGTGCTGTCATTCCTCCAGCTGTTGTTGGACAGGAATTTGGCGTTCAGCACAATCAAGGTGTATGCGGCTGCCATATCATCTTGTCATGTGGGTTTCGGAACAGGGACGTTGTTCAGTCACCCCCTGACGAAACGGTTTCTGCAAGGGGTACGAAGACTCAGACCGATGTCACGCTCAGTGGCGCCTCAGTGGGATTTGGCTTTGGTGTTACGAGCACTATGCAAAGCCCCATTGTAACCTTTAGAGGAGGTTCCCCTCAACATGTTATCAGCCAAAGTAGTACTGCTTTTAGCTCTAACATCGGCGAAAAGGGTGAGTGATTTATCCGCTCTCTCTGTGGCACCGTCATGCCTCCGGATCCAGGGGGATGGCAGTTCGGCTGTGTCGTCCTAACCCAGCCTTTATGCCAAAGGTCATCACTAGCTCTTTTAGATCAAGAGTGATCACCTTGGATGGGTTTTTTCCGCCTCCTCATAAATCGGAGGAAGAAGCCACGTCTCATCTCCTCTGCCCGGTGCGCACGCTGGCCTGCTATGTGGCGCGCACAGCGGCAGTGCGCCGTTCTCAACGCCTGTTTGTGCATTACAGAGAGCGCTCTATCGGGCAACCTCTGTCTACACAACGGCTGTCACACTGGCTGTGTGAGGCTGTGTCACAGGCATATGTCTCCTCTGGGGTGGAGCCCCCGGAGAATATCAAAGCGCACTCAACCAGAGGAATTTCCTCCTCCACGGCGTTGAGCGGAGGAAGATATTTGCACGGCTGCATCTTGGTCTCCCCCCTGTTCATTTATTCAATTTTATTTGAGGGATGTTTCCCTTTCCTCTATGACACACCCGGTACTGGGTGTCCTGTCAGAGTGAGTGACGTCAGGGAGCCAGCTGAGCGCTCTCCTACCTGGCTGGCGCGGAGAGAGCGGCTGTTCCCCCTCTATGATCGCAGGATAAGGTGGGACCTTCGTCTTTACTTCTCACAGCGGTCGGTATGTATTGTTCCCAGCCTTCACCCCGTTAGGAAAACAGGTATGTTTGCTATGTTCCAGGGACGGGGAGGTGCCATTACGCATGGCACAACAGGCAGGGATGTGTTATTGAGCAGGTGTGTCTATGCTTCTAGTGCTGGACGGACCCAGTGGGGCGCAGACTACATCATGCTTCGCCCTTAACCCAATAGCGATAGCCTTAGAGGGCTGCGCCAATACTCATAGAAGCTGGGTTACAGTTAGGTAACCTCAGTTACTTACTGGCAACGCAATCGCACAACGTCACGTCCGTTAATTCCACAACTACACACATGGATTAACATCGATTTAATGTAGCCTTTGTTTCTGCTAAAAGAGGTGTCAACCAGCTGGGGCAACAAGAAAAATCGGTGAAATGGAGTGCGACTATTAAAAGATTAATAATTATTATATTAATATTGACAATAACAACCGACCGTCGGGGTATCTCCGTCCGGGTATATCTCCACTGGTTGGGCCGTGTTAACAATATGTTTGAAGGGACGGAATCGTGACATCTTCACGTCTCCCAGCTTGGTAAATCGTCACATGTTCACGTCTTGCCGTAATACCGGGTTGACTCAGAACCATGACAGCAGTTGAAGAAATGTCCCTCCTGTGGTTAGGGTCCTCAGTGAACGGCCATCACAACACAAAATGTAGTGACACATTCCCCAAGCTGGCTATTATGAGTACGGTCTCTGTAGTCAAGTAGCAGTACCATATTTCCTACCAGTTTATATTTTTTGCATGTACCATGTTTCACAGAGGATTGCTGTTTGTTTAATACGCCAGTGTAGCATACACTGTCATAATTATACTTAAGGGGGCATGCTTGCTCTGGAAACGTCTGACTTCAGCTGTCATACTTTGTTAATTAACACAGGGGATGAGAGAATTAAATCAATATGTGAGTGGCAGAAACCATTTTAACCCATGATTGAATATCATAAGGGACAGAGGAAAGCTGCTTAATTATGCAGGCATAATTAATGTTGTGTCTCTTTTCCTTTGTTCCTCCAATTACCCAGTTAATGATGGAATAACAGCTAAAACATCCTGGTGGTGAAAAAAGAAATTCAAAACGCAGGGGACATGCACAGGAGTAAACTTGGCCCTACAAAGAAACTCACTTTGTCACGACTAGGCAAACAAGTAAGAACCCAAAAGCACGACTCGACAAACAAAGTACAAAAGAAAGTCTTTACTGAAAAAACAGAAAATCACTCCGTAGTGTGGGGAAAACTTCTGTGTAGCAGCAATGCAGTGGGAGTCACCGACTCAGGAAGACACGGGATGAGCAGGAGCTTTGATGTCAAACACTGATGGTTTATTTAGGAGTTTCACAATTCACACAGTCACAATCTGACTTCACGGGAGAGTTGCCACATCAATTCTGGAGCGCCTCTCTATTGCTAGACTTTTTAAGTGGTTTCACAGAGAGTAATCAACATGTTTGAGAAGATAGCCTAAACAGCTGGGAACACTGAGTTACTTGCGTCTGACACTTATGGCCTCAAAGATTTCCCACCCTGGAGTCCAAAAACACAGAGAAGGAAGTGTCCCAGTGTACCCACAACAATAAACCATCTATGACCAAGAGTTGCCCGGTCATAGAATGGGAACAACAACAAATGGCTGAATCAGCCCATTTCCTTAAGGGAGATAACAGACGTCAGGGTTGGTCATACACGTCAAAGGGCAAAAAGGTTAGATATCTAGGAGACTAGGAGAATTATTCCCTAACACGTAGAGGTAACAGGTAGATAACAAAAAACACTCTTACGAGGGAAAGGCAACCAAAGTAGTTCCAAAAAATGCAAAGGAGAAAGTAAATTCCAAACTCGGCTTTCAGCTCTTAGCAAATACGAGGACAGGACATGGACTTGACGCTGGCTGTCTGGCACATGGGACGAAACAAACTGGCAACAAGACAAGGGAGACAGGATCTATATATAGGCAGGCTTATCTTATCTTACTATACATCACATTAAGAACGATGTACAATTGAAAGTCGGACACACATATATAATTTAAATGATTTATTCAAGTGTGCAATGTTTTGAACAGGCATCCACACAGTCACCTACTTTGTAATGTTCGATACCTCCCTGTAAGCGTCACGATATCCACCTCTCACCCAAACCTCACATACGAGTACTGAATGTGCAGCAAAGTGATCGTAGGAAGGCAGATATAGCAAAAGATGAACGTAAACGACAAACGAGGCGATCAACATGTTTATTTCCTGGTAAGTCAACAATGGGTCCTCAATGTACACACCCCGGATTCCTATGACGAAAATAATAGAATGTCGCCAGTTGTCAAGACTGAATTTATACTGCAACACCGGCTCGCAAGACGCTCCGCTTCTGAAACGCCCCCGGTAGGGTATAACACCGGTGGAGGCCGGACCAAAACAGTGGTGCAGCCGTAACGCGCCGCAGACAGACCCGGTGGAATCGAGGGGTAAGGGGCACAGGGGCAGACAATTAGGGCGGGGTCGACATCACAGTGGAGGGAAAACACACAAAGGGAGGAAGTGAGGTGATATGCAATAAGAAGGAAAGGTTACTACAAAATAAAACAGGTTACAAGACATTAACTTAACAGGTTTTACGAGACACAACAGACTTATGGCGCATTTCCACTGCAGCGGGGAGCCCCGTTTAAGCGTCCTGAACCGTCCTCAAGCGGCCAGGCCAGTTTTTGGTGGCATTTCCATATAGACTAGTACCGGCTAGCGGGTACTTTTTCCCTCTTTTTCCGGCCCCATAAAATCGTGGTTCTATCAGACCAGGCCAGGGCTGTGACGTCAACACTCGACTGCTGATTGGTCAGAGAGAATCGTCACAAGATCGCGCGCGAGATCATCCCTCGAGTCACATATATATCAAGAAGCAAGCTTGCAGCATTTTGTAAACGGAGGAGCTACAAAAATTGCAACGTCGAAGAAAAGCACACCGTGGTCGACCGAGGAGGTGACGACGTTCCTACATCTCATTGGGGATGATAAAATCCAGCGGGAGCTCGACGGAACAACTCGAAATGTGAAAGTGTTCCAGGATGTCTCTGCACAGATGTCCGAGCGCGGATTTTCGAGGGCTTTCCTGCGATGTAGGGAAAACGGAACGGCTTTACTAGAGTCCCTGCAAGGTACGCTCACTTCTAACATAGAAGTCTATTTTATCCTTACATTAATGTTCGACAACCCGTGCTTTTATGGAGCCCCGAAGAGCTACATAGCTAGCTAAGGCAGATAGCCTTAGCTAGAGCTATTGTTTGCTAACACCATATGTGCCATTGTTTACGTTCAGTTTTTCTTTTCTATAGTTGTTGTTGCTATTTAGTATTGTGCTGCAGTAGTTTGTGGAATTAACAAGTCATTTTGCTGTTCTAGATGATTACATTGGGACTCGTGAGGAGGAACATTCCCGAACAACGGTTGATGGCAGTGTTCCGTCCACATCGTCATCGAATCCAGAACGGACCCCAGCCGAAGAATCGACACCGACTCAACCACCAACACCGAGTGCCATCACGACACCGCAGCGTGTGGTTCTAGGTAAGAAATGGCAAAGCGACTGGAATTGTGTTTTGTTTTTTTAAACCTTGGATCATCCATCGTCAGTAATTAAAATAAGCTATACCACTGTGTGGACATGCTCTGTTACAAGTAAAGTCTTAGCTAGTAAGCAGCTAGTACAGTTGTGTGTGACATCCTATCATATACATATATGTATATTCATTATCAACAGGCTGGACATAATGTAATTCACTTTCACAATCATTGTAAACATCTAGGGCCAGAACTTTCTTTAGTTCACCTTACTGTTGTTCTGTTTATACATGTTATTCTTATATCCTTGTGTGACCTGTACCTGTCCTGTGTGTTTTCCTTATTGCTAATTATTATCTTATTGTCACCCAGGCAAGAGGAAACGAGGAGGAGAGGATCGGGCCCAGCAGGAACGGCACCGGCAGCCGACGTGGCCCGTCTCCTCCCTGATACTTCAAAAAACCTTAATAGTTATTGTACATATTATATATTTTTTATCTAGTTAATTTTTAAATGCAACATTTGTACTTCCTTGTTTATTTATTTTCTTTAAAATGTTCATTTTATATTTACAAATCCATGTATATTTATGCTGGCTCCAATACAGTTTTACATTTTTTATTTGTATTGTTTAATGGCATGCCTTTTTGATACAACATTTGTATTTTTATACTGCCATCAATAAAGTACTTATTTGACTTATCTTATCTCTTGTTGATAATGAATGGCACCCAACAGAAAAAAATCATAAACATACATGAATTTATAAAGCAATAACAAACACCATCAGTTAGGAAAAAGCCCCTTACTTTTAAGAGATTTAAAGCAAGACATTGAGTTTGCTAGCTTGAGGTCCTCCTCTAAAACATTATTACATGTTTATTTTGTAATGGTATTAAGAATATATGATAAATACATAATACATGTAGAAATTGCTCAATTGTAATACCCTCGTTCTACTAGACTCAAACAACACATTCCTTATATATTTCAAAGACGAGAGAACAAAAGAAACCTATAACCCATTCAAGCAAGCTTTTAACATGTCTAGAAGAAAGATTGAGGTTATATTTAATATATTATTTTATGTTGTGGATACTTTAGTCTCCATCCATGTTTACAATTGTCCACACTATTTTACACTTGCATTTATGAATATAGTTTTGCTGTGTTTTACACTTTAGTATTTATGTTTATAGTTAGCTTTGATATTCGCTTAATTTATTAGAAAGATTTTCTTTTCATGATCTGATATTTCCTCAAATGTTCTTATTATGGGGCAGTACTTACTGGTGCTTGAAATTCAAATATTTACTAAATATTCAATTCAGATAACATTTGTTTAAAAACATTTGACAAACACATGTATATGAAAAAAAAAAGATGTATTTATGTTCAATACAATGAATGCAATACAATGCATATGTAGGTATTCAGGTAGCGCATCAAAGACACCTTGATACACTGCTACCCCAGGCTCTGCTGCTGGTGCATTCCACCCATCATCATAGTCCTCTCCATGACTCTCGCAGACGTTATGCAGAGCACAGCACCAGCACCATGGATTTCACAAGAAACAAGAAAACGATCGCTTCCACATCCTCCATTGTTGTGTGTGTTTTGTGAGTTGTGTCGCATTGAAAATAACGCCACTGCAGTTTTACCCAGCGTCGCTCTGCCCAAAAAGCCGATCGTCCCGCCTACACTGCGTTGCTACCCCAGGTCCTAAACTGTAATGGAAATGCGCCACGGCCTCGGACGGCCAAGCGAGGCAGCCCGAGGCCTGAGCGAGGACGCTTAGGGACGCTTAAACGGGGCTACCCCGCTGCAGTGGAAATGCGCCATTATGTGGTAGAATAGAAAATGCAACTGACAGTCTGAGCAACAGGCACTGAGAGAGGCACAGACACGTTCCTATTTCTCTGTTTTGTACTAAAGCTATAGTTTATTTTGACAATACTATACATAACAGTTGCAAATGTCAGCTGCTGTCAGAGCCAAGCATCTTTCCACACAGGGCTCTTCATGGTGCTGAACTGTAGATCTCAGTCTGACAGTCGTGCCACTCTTCCTGTCTTGTTCGGAAGAAAACCAATGCTTTGAATGATGTGGTCGTGTGTTGATTGATGACATAATGGTCCACTTTCAGGCCCTGTGTGCACAAAACATGGCATTAAGGCACCAGCAGGGCGCCGGGCAAAGCCTCCTCCTCTCGCGTTTCAACAACAAATGCTCCCAGTTATTGTTATGTTTTTATGAAAGCGATATCTTGAGGACGTATCACCGCTTTTATAAGAAAGACTTGTTTTGCCCCATTGCCATTATCTATTTATTTGTTCTCCTACACAGAGTTTCTTGCTCTCACACTTTGTATGAATAAGCTTCTCAGTCTGACAGCCCTAGAGCGAGGAAATGGCCCACGTATGGAGATAGAAGTACGACATTCAGCAGCAGCAACATCCAGTGTCGGCTGATACACTCAAACACCGGCCTTTCAGTCTTTGTTATGATAGTCTGAAAGACATGGCGAAAAATCAGCTTCTCCAATTGTACAGCGATGTTATAAGTGCTTTTCTGAAAAGTTCAGATCATTTCTGCACAAAGAGCAGTTGCACAAAAATGTCGGAGGCTTCAGAAAAAGAGGATGCGTGCAGCACTTTTTTATCAAGCAAGCCGTTTCTCTTAATTGGAAACAATTGGCTGGTGCTCAGCAAAAGGTACTATGTGGAGACAGGCCCTCAGGGCTTAATCAAAGATATTCTACTGACGGGAGAAAAACATTTTTTAAGTAGTTCCACAAAATGAGACGTATGAATCAAAGCTTAGTTAGTCCTAATCAACCTTTTGACACCTGTGGAAATCTCCTGCAGATATGTTCATACACCCAGCATTTATTATATCCAAGAGCGACATCCTACCATGTGGCTGGTTCTCGATAACGTTCCACCTTCATAAGTAAAGTTGTTACCATGCGTGGGTGAGGTAGGGTGGAAGGAAAAGTGAAACACCTAGCAAAAGTGTTTCATAGATGCCATGAAAGATTATATTTCCTTTTAGAGGTAGATCTAACAGAATGTGCAACATTTGTTTGATTTACATTTTTGTTTTCAAATATTAATTTAAACGTTTTTCAAGAGTAAAGTAGAGATACAAATAATAAAGATGTGGCAATAAATGCATTTTGTGTCAAAGCAGGGAGATAGTCCACCTCTGCTGTGCTGACTTTGTGAACAGTATTGAAACATTCCTACCTTTTTTGGAAAATGTTTTTTTTAAAGTTTTTATACTTTGTTTTTATTGAAAATAAATGCACTGAATTCCAAACGTATATGCTGTCATTTAACTTTGACATTCAAAAATACAATTTCAATTTGCATCCACATGTTGAGGCGCAACGGGCAAAAAGAGAAAAAAGGGAAAAAAAAGAAAAACGACTGTCCTTGTCGGGAGTTTAAATCTCAACTGGATTATCTTGTCCAATGTGTTTGTCTTCTTCTCTATATAATGTCCATCCTTTCCACTGGTCTTCCATTTTTGGTAGACTTAGTCTCAACCGATGTGTCAGTTTTTCCATTAAGTAGATTTCCTCTACTATCTCCATCCATTGTCCTTGGGCAGGGATATCCACTTGCCCCCATTTCCTTGTGATGGCTTTCTTGCCGGCTATCAACAACACTTTAACCAAGCATCTATCTCTTGGTTGTATATCATTTTCCGTAAAATTACCCAAATAAAGAATCATAAAACTCTTGGGGAAATCATATCCGATTATCTTTTGTACTACTTTATGAACCATTCCCCAAAACGTTATTATTTTGTGATATTTCCAAAAGACATGTGAATGATCTGCTTCTGCTGTTCCACATTCCCTCCAGCATGGTGACTTTACATTTGAGTATCTGTTTTTAACCTTGGGTGTTATAAAAAAACGGATCAGATTTTTCCAGGAGAACTCCCTCCATATCCGCGAACTGGTGGATGATTGGTGTATTCTCCACATGTTTTGCCATTCATTATTTTCAATTTCCGTGTTGAATTCTGATTCCCATTTTTCTTTTATATGTGGTTGAATATTTGTTCATCGTTAGTGCTTGATATAGTCCTAATTCTTTTTCCTCCATACGAATTGATTATAGTCTGAATCGCGTCCTTGGAGGGCCCTGATGTGTCTTCTATAATAATCCCTTAGTTGTAGATATCTAAAGAAGTCATGTTTCCCTAAATCGTATTTATCTTTCATATCCTGAAAACTCTCTAGTTCCCCTTTCTTCTCCAAAGTGCACCATGCTGTGATTCCCTTGGTCACCCACCGTTTGAAACATTCGTCTTGTCTTGCTGGTTCAAAGTTACTGTCAAATGCTACCCATTTCAATATATGTATGTTACAACCCGCCTCCCTACTTAATAGTAGTGGCTCGTGAGGCAGTCCGCAACATAAAACAAAAGTACACAACACGTAGGCACTAAACTGTGATCGTACATTTATTGCCACAATCATAAAACATTACACTGGAGGACAGGTAAAACAAACAAAAAGACGGAGGGGACTTGGGCCAACCACACCACGGGCCGTAGGATCCAGAGCCTTTCTCCGCTACCCAAAATCACACAGAACCTAACGGGAGAAATAAAGCTAACACGTCCTCCAGGAAACACACCAAAAAGCAAAAGAGCTCTGCCACAGCAGAGACATCCGGAGTTATGGTCGGCCTCTTCCTTCTCCTTCAGTCTCCTCTTTTATGCGTGGGCTGATTGGCAACTGGGAACACCTGCGCCGAGCTCGGCTGAGTGACAACTGGGAACACCTGGGGAAGGCGGAGCCAGGTGTACCT
This sequence comes from Pseudochaenichthys georgianus, assembly GCF_902827115.2. Lineage (NCBI taxonomy): Eukaryota > Metazoa > Chordata > Actinopteri > Perciformes > Channichthyidae > Pseudochaenichthys > Pseudochaenichthys georgianus. The sequence goes on along the minus strand of NC_047518.2, from coordinate 3,172,675 downwards.
GCACAGCAGAGAGAACAAAGAGGACAACAAAAGGGGGGGGGGGAGTACGTAACACCCCCACCATGAGTTAGTGATTTTTTTCTTTTAAAAAAAAAACAAAAAAACAATCACAACAATCAACCTTAGTTGACAGACGTGCTCACCACCACTCATTCCACACATCCGACAGGTTAACAACACACAATAACTGCTATATTATCCTGCAGGGTCTCCATCGCTACCTGGAGACTTGTTATCTTTTAACTAGGGCTGTCAGTCGATTAAAATATTTAATCGCGATTAATCGCATGATTGTCCATAGTTAATCGCGATTAATCGCAAATTAATCGCACATTTTTGATCTGTTCTAAATGTACCTTAGAGGAATATTTTTCAAGTTTTTAATACTCTTATCAACATATGAGTGGACAAATATGCTTTATGCTAATGTTTATTATCATTTGAACAATGACAAATATTCTCATGAATATTAAACACAACAACCTCTGAATATTACAAATATTCGCCTCAATTCAACCTGGAACCCCTCTCATACAATACAAATTGTGTGTGTGTGTGTGTGTGTGTGTGTGTGTGTGTGTGTGTGTGTGTGTGTGTGTGTGTGTGTGTGTGTGTGTGTGTGTGTGTGTGTGTGTGTGTGTGTGTGTGTGTGTGTGTGTGTGTGTGTGTGTGTGTGTGTGTGTGTGTGTGTGTGTGTGTGTGTGTGTGTGATCGTTGGAGCTATGTGCAACTCAAGGCATATGCTCGAACGGGAGCTGCCTGGACGCTGCAATCATGTTGCTGCAATCATGAGTGTGCTGACTTCTCCTACAATGTCCCGCTGTCTGCTTCCTGCATCAAGTCAAGTGCTCGGCGCAGTTGTGTGGATAGAGCGCTCCTCTGTTTTCATTTAAGCAGCTCCTTATATCCGTTAGCGCAGCTAGCTAGCACCAGATGCTAACAACAACACTGCACGTAAGGTCTCTCTCGCTCGCTTGGGCCACACAAACACACACCCTCCCGGTCCTCCCGATGGCCAGTCGGTGCCTGCCGGTGAGCGTGGAAGTGTGGTCTGCCACAAGCGGGCGGCAGGAGCGGGGCTGTCAGCAGCATCAGTTTGTAGGTATTTTAAACTCGATGCGCTCTGAAACTACGGGTGGCCGAGGAAAAAAAATACACATGCGTTAATCGCGTTAAAATAATTAGTGGCGTTAATTTTTTTTTGCGTTAACGCGTTAACTTGACAGCCCTACTTTTAACGTATTTATTGCATCTATAACCACTTTTAATGTAATATCAGCTGTTAATGTATAATTTCGTAAACTGCCAATTGATGGTAAATCCAGTGAATTTAGAAAGGTTCTAATTTCTTCTTCTGTTGCAGATGGAGGCTGTGAATATAAATCTTTGTAGTATCCCAGAAATATGTTCTCTATATGTTCTGGTATGCATGATAACTCGTTTGTATAAGGGTCTCTAATTGTATGTATGTGACTAATTGCTTGCTGTTTGCATATTCGTTTTGCCAACAATGTAGTGGCCCTCGGGCCGTTTCATAATAGCTTTGTTTCATATATCTGTTCCTTTTCTCGACTTCATCCAGTAATAGATCATTTTCTCTGCCTTCACCAACTCCATCTGACCCAACACCACTGCGTCCTCCGTAGTCTGATGTTCCCTCTCCAATTGTCTTAGTGTTTCCGTACACTTTCCAAATGTTTCTGATTTAACCTTTTTCATATATGCTGTTTCCGCTATCACCTCCCATGACCACCTGCATGGCATCCCAAACTATTGTTGGGTCGACTGCTCCATTTCTGCCTTAATCCTAATCTTTCTCTGTTCACAGTTTAATAGTCCTACATTAAGTCTCCAGACTGTACTTCGTCTCCTACTATTAAGACTCTGTCTTAATATGGTCTGCCCCTCCTATCCTACATTCCTTCACTCTGTATATATCAGTCTTATTCATAAGAAAGGAATCTATCCTTGTATGGACTTTATGTGCTGCTGAATAATGAGTGTAATCCCTTTCCTGTAGGTGTAACTCTCTCCATGTGTCAATCATCCCCATCTCACCCAATGACAAGTTTACACATCTCGATAACTGCGATTTGGTTCTTTTGAGACTAGTCGTGTCTATATTATGGTTCAACACCACATTAAAATCTCCCCCACAGATTAAGATTCCCTCCGATTCAGCAGCTATAATATCAAACAAAGATTTCGCTTTCAGGAGGGGCATAAACATTTATCAATGTTATAGGTTCATTTTCTATTCTGCCCTTCACTATAATGTACCTTCCTTCCTTGTCCCTGATTTCCTTATCATAATCAAATTGGATTTTGTTTGATATTAACGTTGCATCTCCCCTTCTGTGACCTTCTTTATAGGAGCTATATATACACTATATTAGTGTCATGTTCCAAATATGTTAAGTGAGTCTCTTGGAGGAATATAATTTGCACATTTTCCTTTTTAAACTTTGTCATAACCTTTTCTCTCTTCTTTGGTATGATAAGACCACTCACATTTAGCGACAGTATCTTAGTGTTAACCATTTATGTGTATTGGTAGGTTATTCTTCTGGTATGCTCCCTCTGAGCTCTGGGCTAAACAGTCGTTAACAAAACACACATAAACATAAAACAAAAAAGGCTTCCAACCCTGGGGTTCTAACATCCCCAATTCCCCGTCGGTGGGTGCAGGGGAAATCCTCTCGTAAGAGGATCCCTCTCTAGACTTGAGACTATACCCAACTCGTGGGGTTACGTGCTGTCTAGGCATGTCCAACATTAACACTGACCTACCTCTCTCTGTTGGTATCCAATACATTAAAAAAAAGCCTGTATATTTCTTCAATCCTCAATGAAAGTTATTCAAGCAAAACAGTCCTACGCTTTCCATTTTTGCAGCATTTCTCTCGCTCGGCGCGCTGAGTCGTGTCTTCCTTCCTTTCCCCTGACCCGTTGCCAGACCGGTTGCGCCCTCCTCTCCTCCACAGGTGCGGCGGCTCCGCCTGGTACCTCCATCTCGAGTCCCCTCTCCCTCATGTCCCTGGCGGCGTCCATGGCGTCGTCATAGGTCTTCACTCCGGCTTCCCAATAAATGCGTATTTTAGCGAGTGGTGTCTGGAAACGTATTCCTTTGTCCTTCAATACCTTCTTGATGCCCAGATATGACTTTCTTTTCTGGACCACTGCGGTTGCATAGTCGTGGTCAAAGAATATGCGTTTGCCCCCTACACTAATTTTCTTCTGCCATGCTTTCTTAAGAATGACTTCTTTCGTTTTGAATTGCAGGAAATGGACCACTACTGATCTGGGGGTAGCAGAGGGCTCTGTGCGCTCGTTGAATGTTGAGATTGATAACGTTCCCCTCCTGTAGCTCCAGCTCAGTGCTCAGGAGTTGCTCCACGTATTTGGTAACCGACTCCCCCTCTGTTTCCTCTGGCAACCCGAATATTCGGATATTATTCCTCCTTGATCTTCCTTCAAGGTCTACCATTTTTTCCTGCGTCTGATTCGACATTTCAATCATTGTTTCTTTGCCTCCGACTGCCACTTCTCTCACTCTGCTATGCGCGCCTGGGCCTCGGTCATGTGTGTTTTCTGCGTCTGTAGTTCACCGTTATTCTCTGTAAACTTTTGCTCTATTTCCTCCCGAAGATTAGCGATTTCCTCCTTCATTTCACTTTTTAGTTCGTCTTTAAAATGTGTTAGGTCTTGTCGCAGCTCCTGTTTGTTTGAGTTCTTTTATTTCTTTGGAGATAGTTGCCAGCCCGGCTCGCAGTGTCTCAGAACCGTCTCCGTCATTTGAGCTTCTTCGTCCTCGTGTCTCGTTGTTTTCTTACTTGGAGTTTTCTGTCACTCCTGGTTGATCTTTCGCTGTTTCTTGTTTTCTGTTATTTCTTCGGCTACTTCGTCTGATCCCTCTCCTCATGTCCTGGTTTTAGGTATCGAGTTGAGCATTTATGAGGGTTTATTTTGTCCAACATGCAAGAGGTAGAAGATAGTGTTGCTACTCACGTTGCCATCTTCCCGCCCCCCTGGAAAATGTTTTTTAACACAAATGTAATTATACTTATAAATTGCCTAGCCATGGAGGCGGTTGTTTTACAACAAAAAGCTAATTGAAATCCTTCCAATACACATGTGTTTAGAACAGTGAACACTTGCTCTTTCTAAGGCAATGTTCCAATAGTCAAAATGAATTTCCCAATACTTATTAACTGCTTTATCACTCAAAAAGCAAATGAGATTGGCTGAACTAGGTAAAAAGGTTGAGTTAGAAAAGTACTTTGAATTATTTGGAATGGGTGCAGTTTCCCTGAGGCCTGGCGCTCTGTGTAGTCAAATATCAATGGCACTTAATCACCACATTGTTCCTAAAGACGGGAACTCTGTGCCCTCAAACAGCTCTCCGGCTAGTTTGAGGGCACAGAGTTGTTTTTCTATTTTGTTTGTATTTTTTGTATTTTGTCCTTTTTTTCCATCTTCTGTTCACCATGCTGATTACAGCCTCCCGTCGAGTTGCAGAAGAGCTTGGAGTGTTTGATTGAATTTAGAGAGCAATTTGTTCAGCAAGGAGAGACACAGTATAATCCAGTCCCTGCAGACCGCCTGAGTAACTGTTTGTTTTCTATCAATTAGCGTGTGTGTGTGTGTGTGTGTGTGTGTGTGTGTGTGTGTGTGTGTGTGTGTGTGTGTGTGTGTGTGTGTGTGTGTGTGTGTGTGCTCTCCTCATTTGCATGTGTGTGTTTGCTTGGAGTTCTCATTTACAAGTGTGTGTGTGTGTGTGTGTGTGTGTGTGTGTGTTTTGATGTTTATGAATGCACATACATTTATCTGTGTTGATATTCTAATCCATTACACTTTGCTTCACATCAGCGCCAATCAGGTTAGTGTTTTTTCCTTTAATTTGGAACTTTAAAAGTTGCCATATGTCTGAGTGTGCGGTGTCGCAGATGGGCGGGCTGCCCTCATAGTCTGTGCTTCATTAATGCCCTTGAGGCCCATCAACAGAGTATACAAGGGATGGATTTTAAACAGAGCAGCCTACAGTGTGTTGCTGCATGGTATATGTCGGATTCAAGGTTGAATATGGCTTGAAGACATATTTCTGACAGCTAATTAAAACTAAGGGATGATGAGTGAGCAGTTCATCTTTGTGTCTTTTATTTTTCAGCCAGTGTTATGGTTTGAATGTGGAACAGGTGTTCTGAAAAGATCTTTGACCTTTATTTTACAATAGAAAGTCTTCTGCTCCAGAACCTTTTCTCACATCACAGTTTTACAGTTTAACTTTACTACGGCAGGGATGTAGACAGACAGGTGGTGCAGCTAAACTGGAGAACGTTCTGGACGCAAGCTGTTGTCAGGCATATCACCTCATGGCTACCTAATGTGACATGTGAACGGTTCAAGCATCTATAAACTGAACACTGTTTTATAAGTATGGTGGAAGATAAACTTTTTGCACCAAATTATGTCATTAAGTTATTGTAATGGCGGTAGAATAATAATTTTCAAAGTGTGAGGCGCGCCTCCCCTGGGGGGCGCCAGAAAGCTTCAGGGGAGGCGCAGCGTGAGAAAAAAATAACGAGAAACAGTGAAATCTAGCTAGTAACTTCAGCTAACTTAATGCGAGCGGCAACATGGATCGATTTTTAGTGAAGTTACATAAAGTGAAAGAGGAGACAGCGTCTGGCAGAAAACGTCAGCTTTGTTTTGAAATAAAAGTTGTGGCTCAGCGGACATCTATGAGAGAAAGTCTCTAATGTCCGAGTTCAAGTGAATGCAGCACAAGACGCAAGCCTTGTAACCCCGGCCCTGGCGCGAGCGAGGAAATGTGATTGGTGCCGATTTCATTTGAACGGGACGGCGCATTTGGACCCAAGTACACGGAAGGAATGAGGTATTTACGGTCTGCAATGACAGAGAAGAGACTGTCAGTGTGGCTGTACATTGAATCAAATGCACTAAAGCGTTTTGCTGAACAAAATGGTAATCGCCACATTAAGCTGTTATAGGCATGCCAACTTGATGCTCTGCTCACGGATGACTCGATGAGCATAACAAACTGTTAAGATGATGACCTTACGTGTTTAAATATATTTTTTTCTTTGTGGGGGTCTGCCCCCAGAAAACTGTTAATAAGTCCTGAGAAAGTCAAATAAGACGGTGTGTAAAACTACACTGCCCAGCCAACAGAAAGTAACCACTTTAATTTAACTAGGCCAGTAGGTAAGGGCATTCCACTGGATAATAATACCCCTGCATTATAGCAACAACAACAACAATAATAATAATAATGGCAATAATAATTGGGAGGGGGGGCTCGGCTGTTCTTATGTTCTCTGAGGGGAGGCTCACCTTCCCACACTTTGAAAACCCCTGCCCTAGGGGGAAATTCAGTTTCCCACTTTATTATTGTATACACAGACATTACAAATACACATGCAAAGGATCTATACTGAGTGATCTGAATACAGGTATGCACAAACAGCATATGCATGGAGAGGTGCAAAAGCAAAGAGGCTGCCATATACTGTAGATCAAACTGGCTCTCCTGGTGGCCTGTCGTACAGTCTCTTTAACAGATGCCTTCTGGGAGCTGATCTGCAGTTAGCTGGCTCCCTACAGATCTGACCTGCCAGCTCCATGTTTAGTTTGAAATGAAAAGTGAGCATGTGTAGTAAAGCGTCTGAATCGGCTCTGACAGGTCTGCCAGTGCTGGCCAGGGATTCAAACTGGCAAGTTTCAAAAGTCTGTTTCCTTAATCTCCAGGCTACTGTCATCTCGAGTATATCTCAGTATGGATGTACCGCCCGGTCGGTTGCAGCTTGTTTTTTCAACAAGTCCTCCAACTCATACGACCAAATAGGTCGATTGTTCAAGCGCTTATAATCACGTTATAAAGTGTTCGACCTCTCGTGCTCCCGTTGACTGCAAACGCTCTGGAGGGTCGTATATTCACAAATAACTAGGGGTGTAACGGTTCACAGAAGTCACAGTTCGGTTCGTACCTCGGTTTGGGGTCACGGTTCGGTACGGTTCGGTACAACAAGAAAAAGCAAAAAAAAGTCCCAAATGCATAATTCCAGGTTTGTTGTTATTTATTTTTGAACAGTAGTGCAAATTTGAGTTTCAAAATAAGGAACTCTGACATTTTGAATAATTAACTGTATTAAACAGTTAAAAACAAACCATAAACAGTACCACACACACTCAGATGGCCATATTATCTATAATGGCTGATGTCAAACAAAAAGGTTTCATCCAGATGTAAAACTAAAAAGAATGTATTACATCATAAATAATAAGAAAGTGTTTCAAGAGCGCAAAGTCGTTGAAAAACATATGCCAAAAGCTTCCGTTATTTATTTTGGTTTCACGGCTTTCATGTCTCTTGGCTTCTTAAAAACAGCGGGGATCAACTGTTGAACTGCTGTTGTCTTTTGCCGGGCTCCGGTGATTGGCAAATCTGGGTGATCCCTTCTGATATGATTTAGCATGTTTGGCGTGTGTTACCATTAGCATACCGCACCGCTATCGAACAACGCCGACACACCGTCCTCGTCGGATCCACCACTCGCACACTTCATCGTTGTTGTAGTCCACAGGGAACCCGAAATGTTCCCACACAGCTGATTTAAAAGAAGCAGGTGGGTTCTAGCTCCTGTGTGTTGTGTGAACTCGCCATACTAACTTTTCTTCTTCTTGTATTTAGTTCGTTTTGTTGTTGTGTTTCTTCTTGTTCTTCATTTGTTGTTTAAGGGCGGCTGGCAAACAGCTTTTAGGCGCAATACCGCCCCCTGGATTATATATAGTGTAGTGGATGCTGCCCTGAAGGACAGACTTTTTTCCCACTCGTAAAAAAAAGGCGTATTCGCCGTGTGACTGCATGTGCCGAACCGTGACGTCCGAACCGTGACGGTACGGGACGAATACGGATACCGTTACACATCTTCATAATATCTATCAAACTGTAGATCCTACACATCCACTGGACGTGGATTCTAAAAGTACAATATACTTCTCGCTAGAAATCTAATAAAAAAGCATTTTAATGGCCAAACTATTCTACAATTTGGGATTTTCCAGAGAGGGTTATTTGTGAATAAACGACCCTCCGGAGCGTTTGCAATCAACGGGAGCATGTTGTTTCTTACACGACCACTAGAGGTGCTACACTTTAAAACGTGACTATGGGGCTGCAGTCGAATAGTCCAAAAATCAGCTCCTAACGTCTAACCCTATCGTCTATCCCTTGACCTCTGAGTGAAACGTCACGGGGTTAAGGGATAGTGGATAGGAGAATCCAAAAGGACTTAGGAGAAGAGACTGCGGTGCTTTAGAGAATCAGAATGCACTTTCACTATCTGACGTGTTTATGATGCGCCAGCGGACTTCATGAATGTGCGTCTGCTGCTGTGGGGAAACCATGGAAACTACAGTTTTCTATACAGCGGACTACAACATGGATGTTCAATAAGAACGAGGGACTACTGTAAACTCATCTAGAGACTCTGCACCGTGCTCTGATGCTGCTGCTTTGCTTTATGAACGTGGACAACAGAGAAACATATTCTTCATGACCAAAGTTGGATTTGAAATAAAAAAGGAAAGTGAAACTTATGCTCGTTGTCACCCTCTCCCTCCGGTCCACATTAATACCAATGATCCCAATACGTATGATTGTATGATCTTAAAATCAATACAGATGTATTTATTATAAACGTTAGTCCTTAACATCTATCACTGTGTATATCACCATTCAAACATCTTTTAAAAGTTGAACAAACCCCACACAGCTCAGTAAAGACTGTGAGATGTTGACTTTATTTGATCATTTCAGTAAAAACTCACGTTCATATTTCTCTCTTTGATTATAATACTGATGAACATTCAAAACAAAGCACTTTGGCAACTTACCACATACGTTTTCAAATGCTTAATAAGCACCGTAACTTTCATGATATAATTTCTCCGTCATAATCGTTTGTTTCCGTGAACGGCCGACTGTTGAGTGACGGCAAATGCTGCGGCTGCAAGGCATTGTGGGGCAGCATTTTCTCCTCTCCTTTCGGTTAGGGAGGTCCAGTGGTTCCTAAGCTAAAGGAGGTTATAAATGAGTTTGAAACCTCCTTTCCTATCATCTAGAGCAGGGGTCTTCAACTAAAATTCAACGAGGTCCAGTTAGAGAAAATGTCCCCATGCAAAGGTCCGGAACATCAAAATGTCTAACTTGCTTCATGAATTAGTGTGATATATATTGAAGTAGCTGTAGCTTTATCAACGTCTGCATGTAATCAACAGCTGACTGCCAATCAAATAAAGTGCAATTCATAAACAACAATATTTATTGTCAATTAACATTGAACTAAACAGATATACAGTAAACACTGTGGATATGTGTAATGTTCCTCTCGGGCTGCATTTACAAATAAAATAGAGAAAATAAATAAAATAGCTTTTGAAAATATGTGCATCTTAAAAGTGCTTAATTTTAGATAAATAAAATAAAGTGTCGCAGCAGCTTGAGAGTCCCTTTTTCTATGTTAACCGTTTCACATCATGACTTAACAGTTTCAGACGATTATAGAACAATATCAGTCTTTACACATCATAACAATTTAACAGTTTCAAAGTTTCTCTTTCTTTCCCTCTTATATTGCAGTCCCTCACTCACTTTTTTTAAATTCAGTGTAAGAATTGAGCTCGAGCTTGTCCTGCCAGGAGTTTGTAAATCTGGGCTGAAATGGAGTCAGGGCCATTCTCACACACATGCAGGTGCTCATTGGTTACAGTGATGCAAACACAGGTATGGTGAAAAAAGAGAGAACTATTCGAAGCAGAAAAAAAACAGCGTAATATACTATCTGACAAAGGCCTGTGCTATAATGCTTCAATTAACTGGCTATTCTTTATAATATACTCAGATCAATAGGAGACAGAGATGTTAAGTTAAAAATTAAGGGTTTTTATTATTATTTATATCAGGGGTGGGGAACCTTTTTCCTTTCAATTTGTACAACATCCTCCGAGGGTCGTACAAATTATTGAACTCAACCTCTGCTTAAAAAAACTAAAATCACAGCCCATTCATTTCGCCTTTCTTTCATGCTGTGAAAAGAAAAAGCAACCTCTTAATCTAGATATCTCACCATGACTCACACATGCATGCATGTGCACGGTGTGGCATGACCACCAATACAGAAAGATATGGACACAAGATGTGTGCAAATGTATTTAGTATCCTATCCATGTGAACCTGATTTAAGTAGTGGGGGGGGGGGGGTCCCTCCTCTAGGGGGGGGTCCCGGGGCACGTGTCCCCGGGAAGTTTTTTTTTAAATATTGAAGTTAAAAGCATCAATCTGGTACACTTTCAGAGCAACATTAAGAGATCTATGGATACATCTCTCAACACCCATATGAAACAGAACTGTAAGCATATTTTCCTTTTTGGATATTTTACAAATCACTCCCATTTTAAACTCTATTCTTGTTATTTTTAACAACTTTTTTGTTGCTGTCATATAGTATTTTATACCTGTTTTTCATTTAGTCTCATTAATAACTATAATGACCATATCAAGGTGTGCCTTAACCTCAGGTTATTTGAGCCTCTCAGGAGAGAGCTCTCTTCCACCTGGTTGTAGAAAAGCGCTTTAAATTCATTAGCATACCTAGCTAACCAGATGCTAATAACAACAGATCGCCACTGTGCTTACAACTAAAGACACAGCCATGCAAACACTGCGGCATGTGTACGGCTCTTTATGGGTATTGCAATATTTTAAGGGCTGGAGCGGTGTTCCGGTGCTCTCTGTCAGCACTCCTTTCAGAAGAGACATATACCACGTGAAGACACGTTATGCTCGTGTTGTGTTCAAGGAACCTGTCCTTGGCCAGGAAAAACAGGTACTCACTTGTTTAATTATTTTTGCGGTCTAGATTTCTTCTTCTTTTTTGAAGTGACAAGTTGTCCGTCAGTCAGACTGACGGACTCCCCCCCCCCCAAACGAAAACTCTTCGGTTCTCCACGAATTACACAAGTCACCCAAATCAGCGTTAAAAAAGCGGGAGGCGCCGAAAAATCCCCTATTAATGTATTGATTATAGCTCCGGGTCCGTATAGGTCGGCGTCTGGGTCCGGACCGCAGTCCGCCTGTTGCCGACCCCTGATCGAGAGAATTTGAACTGCACTTATCATGGCTGCCACGGAGGGACTTCCGGGTCATTTCACTCCGTTAGGAAGGTTCCTAAGCTAAATGGACTATTCGACTGCAGCCTGGGTCGTAATAAGCTGCTGAACAATCGAACTATTTGGTAGTTTTTTGTAGGAGGACAGGCTGTGTTTTTTATGATCCACTAGCTTAAAATGCCAATGTTGGTTAAATATATATATTGACAACTACTTGCTAGATTTCCAAGGTGTTTGAAGAATTGATCATGCTACCGAGAGGATGATTCCTAATAATGATGGTGTCCCTGGGCCTGTCCTCTAGTAACACAAATCAAGGATTGACCACTTTTGTGTAGCCTGAGAATTCTGCCAAATATATTTTTCAAATACATTTGTGCTGTTCTGTGAACGCTGTTAATGAAAGCCAACATAAAAACATGGAGACTGGTCTGCCAATTAGCATGGCATAAGAAAATGAAACTTTGCATATAAGATGAGTCATTTTCTGACATATTCTTACTCCCATTTAGATTTTGATATCTCCTTTGCCTTTCTGTATTGCCTACCAAAGGCATACCTTTTTAATTGATTCCTACTCCTTATGCTGTACAAATAGTTTATAAATAAATAACCTAAAAGTGAATTCCATTACTTTCATGTTGTTAGGTGGAAGCCTTCTGGGAATGCTACATCAGTACTTTCTGCTTCTGCTGTTCTCCTTTTAGTGAGGCATTGTGACTCAACTCAATCCGTACTTTGCAAAATGTAATGCTGGATCCCGCTGCCTGCAATAATACCTCACAGCAAGACTGTACCTGTGTGCGTCTGCTGCTATCACAGTCACACTGAAGCTTACGTCTGTAACTATCACAGTGTGGGGCCATCAGGCTTCTCTAGTGGCAATGCTGACGTTGACGTTGATGTTGTTAAAATGTTCTGAGAATAGCGTGCACAAGAACAAGTACAATCATGAGGACGGTTCACACTTCATGGGTTTATTTCTGGTAACTCAAGTGCGTCACGTTTGAAATTAGTAATAATCTAATAGAGAATAGTAGAGCAATCGTTACTCCCGCTTTGCAGCAGTATAGCATAGTTACTGCACAAGTAAAGCTTATAGGTAGGGGAGAGTGGGGTAAGATGAGCCACTTTTTACTGATGTTGTCCTCTAGGCAAGGAGAAATTAAATATCATTAAAATGACAACAACCTTTACTTCAGGATGTCTTTTGTCATTAAACAAATTCAACAATGCATCTATCACAAAGGGCCATAAAATTACAACTTATCTCTAGGGGTAGATTGACCTGCTTTGGTGTCTGCGCTGAAGTGACACCTTGTCAACATTATACATCATGTTTGGAGGGAATATATGTCTTTAAAACCGTATGAAAGAGCCAGATCAGAATCAGAATTAACTCAAAAACCCTACATTTAAAAAAAAAAAAAATAAGACTATCGGCCAAAACCAAGTCGTATTTATCTTTTAAAGACCTAGAAAGGGTTATTAATGCCTTTGTTACCTCGAGACTGGATTACTGCAATGCTCTGTATGTGGGTATGGACCAGGCCTCAATTGGACACCTGCAGCTAGTCCAAAACGCAGCTGCACGTCTTCTAACTGGCCATAAAAAGCGTGACCATATCACCCCAATTCTGGCCTCACTACACTGGCTTCCAGTTCGGTTCAGAATAGATTTTAAACTCCTTTTATTTGTTTTCAAAGCCCTAAATGGGCTGGCTCCGGCCTATGTAGCCGAACTCCTCCAGCGCTACACCCCAGGCAGAGCCTTAAGGTCGGCTGATCAGCTGCTGCTGGTAGTGCCTAAGACCAGGCTCAACACCCGAGGGCACAGAGCCTTCGCAGCAGCGGGCCCCAGGCTCTGGAACACTTTGCCCCTCCATGTGAGGTCGGCCCAGACCCTGGGGTTTTTAAATCTACTCTTAAAACACACTTCTTCTCTCTGGCCTTCTAGTCAGAGCGGAGCACGACTCCTGACTTTTCCCTGTGTTTTTGTTTTTTATATTTCCGTTGTAAATTATTGTCTTTTATTGTGATTGTAGTAATGTGTTTTTATGTACAGCACTTTGGCTCGACCAAAAATCACTTTTAAATGTGCTTTATAAATAAAACTTGATTTGATAAATAGATATTCCTGTAACTGAAAATACAGAACATATAGCCTACTTTACTGATTTATAAAGGCTAGTCATTGTCTCTATCTCTCTCATCTGTCTATCACTTTAACCAGATTGTCAAAGAACTCCTGTCAGCCATGCGGCAGGAAAAAATGTGAATTAAAATGATTGAACCAATCTAGTCTAGACCTTAAAGAAAAGCATTATTTTTATCAAGATTCTGTATTTAGCTACAAGACCAGTTAACCTTAGCTGGATCATGTGATCTCTTGCACACCCTACCTTCTACTGTATACCCTTCCCTCCAGCTGTTTGGTACAGGAATGTTGTTGTTTCTACAATGTTTAAAAAATCAATAACACATCAGTTGTGTAAAACTACATTGAAATACCATTTTATACAACTGGCTCAGTTTGCTTCACAGCCACTTTTAGGGAACAATCTGTCTATTTTAGTCATTAATGCTAATCTTTAGCTAAATCATTCACATTACCTGAGATTATTCAAACATATCTTCAGACCTGGAAAAAATATGTTTTGACGTTACAGTTACCTGTCAAGCAAAACGTGGTTTATTGTCAAAAAACACATTTACCACTTAATCATGTGCTTCTCTCCATCACAGCCAGATATAAATGATGGGTGCTGTTACAACCCGGCTCGTGGGCTGTAACATAAAGCAGGGAGGCGAGAGGTAAGAATAATATAGTTTATGTACAAACTAAATGGACACCAGCATCAGGTCCCCGAAACTGGCGTCGAGAAAGTGCCCAGAGGCCTCATTTATAAAGGGATTTGCGCTCAAAAAATGGCGTACGCCAGTTTCTACGCAATGTTTGCGATTTATAAAATACTGACTTGACGGGAAAACGTGCGGTCATCCCATGGATGTATAATAAGAACTGGATACAGCGTGGGAGGCGGGGCCTCATTCATTCCTATGAGAGTTGCTCAATGGCGCATGATGACAAAATGGCCCAATTTTTGAGAGAGCGAAACGTCACAGATTACCCGGCATGCCTGAGAAGTACCCGTATGTGCGCTCATAGAGCATGCGCAACTTTAACCACGCCGCCCAAAAGGCTCGTTCACATTAAGCACGTGAATTTGCGTACACGTAACAGCACCGCGCGTTCATGACAGCATGGTACTGGATTTATATTAACGAGGCGGCAGCTAGCAGCTAGCGGCTAGCTAGTAAATTATGCTAAGTTACACATCAATCGTTATGTACTTTTATATTACGCTGCAATCAGGATCTAGTGATATCCAAGCAACAGAGCTTCATTTAGCATGATACTTGTGTGGGTTGTACATGAAACCACTTGGTAATATATAAAAATGTATATGTTGAAGCCTGTTATGATCAATTGTGAGTTAAAACTTTATCTAAAAAGTAAAGCTGATGATGGATTACTGTGGTGGAGTTAAAATAACAATAGCCTATTTCTTTTTGAAATGTGATGGAGTAAAAGGATAGTGTGATTATTCATGTTAAGTAGCCCACAAGTAACTAAAACAATTGCAAGTGCAATAAGAAGCTACAGGAACGTTAATCTACGTCGGTAATATTAACTTTATTTAATACAACATTTACGGTACAAGATTTACATCATACATCCCATGTAGTATAATATTTTACAAATGATGAATTACAGCAAACATGTGCAATATATCCATTATTACAGCTCCGTGGGCTGGCAGTAAGGCGATATGGGTCCGTTGTTATTGTGCATCCATGGGTAAAGATAAACGCATGTAGTGCTGAACACGTCACATGAACGTGCCGGGCAGCGCGGTCCCGTGGGTTAGATGCGCGTTCATAATGCCGAGGGAAATAACTCTCAGAATAACGTTATTATCACATTTTTACAACTTGAGGAACGAATCTTTTTAATAAGGGCTATACAAACGTTCATATTGGGTAGTTTATTTAGTTTAAAAAAAATTATCCAACGAGTTACAGACCACTCTTTCCCAATGTAAGTCAATGGGAAAAAGTGTTTCCGGTGCTGAGCAGGTACTTTTTCAGCCCTGCTCAGTCATCACATCCTCTAGGGGCGGGCCCCCCAGCTGCTGGAGGAAATGTGGTTCTCAGCTAGCACATCACTACCATTTGTTTTGGGCTTGCCCTTTAATAGTAACTTTTTGGCAAAAGGTCCATATTGAAATAGTACTACAGGAAAAAATCCCTTTAAACTGGGACGAATTTCTATTTGGGCTCGTACATTCAATCCCCACAAACTCCAAAACAAAACATTTATTTGGAATTCTTTCTGTTGCAGCAAAAAAAGCAATAACTAGAAAATGTCTCAAAGCGGATATCCCTTCTCTCGACAACTGGTGCGACAAAATCCATGAAATCTATGTTATGGAAAGAATCACCTTCTCAATGAGGCTTCAGGAAAACACATTTGAAGAAATATGGAAAAAGTGGAGAGTTTACATCCCAAAGACGACCATCCCTTGTTTGACTGTTTCTATACACCGATTGAATGTATATGTATTAGGGGTGTAACGGTACACGTACCGAAATTATTCGGTACGGGCCCTTCGGTTCGGTACACGTGTGTACCGAAGTGTACCGAACGAATATAACGTTAAACGTAAAAAATTGAGAACGTGAACAACTTATTGGAAGTAATCTCAGGTGCTGCGTCGCAGCATTCAGAGTAATTTGCTCCCATTGTGTTCAGCGCGTCATAGAGCGAGCAAGTCATTTCATTGGACGAGCTGGTCAGAGGGATGCGTTCAAATGTAGTCAGTAATTTGAGGCACTGTCGAAATGGCGAACGCAGATAAAGTTGAGCTCGAAAATCCTCCAGCATCATTGAAGTCTCCGGTTTGGGAACATTTTGGTTTCGCAGTTACGTACAAGGATGACGGACAAAGACAGGTGGACCAAACCAAAGCTGTTTGTCGGCATTGTTCAACTACAATGTGTTACGCGGCTGGCAATACATCAGACTTGCACATGCACTCATTTGAAAAGGCATCACCCGAACGTGAATATCACCGGTACCAAAAGACTGAAGTGCAAACCCAACTCCCACTAGCATTTAAGCCTCCACCACTCGCAGAGAGTTCAGAACGAGCCAAAGCTATTACAAACGCCAAATATCCTTATGTTGCCATGTTAGCAAAGCGCTACCTGGCTGTATCCGCTACCTCTGTCCCTAGCGAGAGGGTTTTCTCCACGGCAGGAGACATTGTTAGTGCCAGCTGATCTGTCCTTTCGGCAAGCAATGTGGACAAGTTCATCTTTCTTTAAAAAAACATGAAAATACAATGACAAGCAAGTCATTATGTCTAACTGGCTGCTTAGGAACTAGTACAGTACAAATACAGATTATTTCAGTTCATCGAAAAGCTGCACCTTAATGTTTATATTTTATATTTATTTGAGTGAATATTCATAGTTTAATAATAATTAAAAACCCAAAACTAATATTTTATGTTTTGTGAGTACTAGTACAGTAAAGTTCAAATACAGATTATTTCAGTTCATCTAAATGCGGCACCTTAATGTTTATTTTATTTTGTATTTATTTGAGTGAATACATTATTCACAGTTTAATAATAATTAAAAAAAAATATGTTATGTTTTGTGATAATTTTTTCTGCTGTACCGAAAACGTACCGAACCGAACCGTGACCTAAAAACCGAGGTACGTACCGAACCGAAATGTTTGTGAACCGTTACACCCCTAATATGTATATATGTGTTTGTATGGTCACATGTATGTGTGTATGTGTATTGAATGTTGATATGTATGCTTATGGACTTGTGTAGACATTTGCTATTTCAAACAACCCCTGTGTACTTTTCCTTTTTTATTTTATTTTGACTAATTTTGTTTGCTATTTCATTTGTCACTTTCGGGTCTCTAAAAATACATGATTTGAAAAACTGTACTTGTATTATAATGTGACCCCAAATAAATAAAGAATAAAAAAATTTACAATATCAAACCTTCTCCTCCAGAACATATGAGTGGTCTATTTTCAATGTAAACTTTGTTAAGTTCAGTATTCTGGCGTCTCATTTAAAAGCTAATAACACCCCGCAGTGAAGGCCAACAGTCCCAGGTGAGGTGAGATTTGGAAAAATGTGTTTAAGCAGTCGAGGCAAATCTGTCAGGAAAAGCTGCTCAGACTCTGAACCACAGGGACCACAGAATCACACCATTCACTCCCTTCACTTTCTGTTAGCTTACGTTCAATCAAATAGACTGGTTATATAAAAGTATAGTCTCCAGAACCACTTTCTACTCCTCCCTTCTTTCTCCTTTTTGGCCTTTGAATGTTATTTATAAATGAGTACATCAGGACTGGTGTTAAAAGGCCCAATGTTTGATTGACATTGAGCTCTGCCTCTCGCAGCGCCACATCAACTGGAGACCATGTACTATGTTAATCTCAAATAAAATGTGCTGACATGCTCAGATGACCTTTGAATGTCAGTCTCTGGCATTTTACAGGCCCACTAGCAAACTAGAGAGCCTTCCCTCAACAACTCATCAACAATTTCCTCCACTTTAATTGGCTTGTATCACATTAAATCTTCTCAATGTATCCTAAAATGTCTCCTAAAGAGAGACTACTAATGTAGGGGAGCAATCTGCTTCAGACGCAGTGCCTTGAGGATGCAGATGGCTCTGGATCAACATGTAGGTACCTGCAGCTTATTTCAGCCCTCATAACACAAATGAGATTGATATTGTTTCGGAGCCAGTGCCCAATTACGAGTCAATAACAGAGTCGGACAGGTAGCATCTGAGCCTAATGGGGATTCATGCTGGAACCCGACACTGCACTCACGGCTTGTCAATTTGCAGCAGATGGATGGGCTCTGCTGGACTGTGAAGAGCCCCCCACAGACCGGCTCCTGCCTCACTGAGGCCCAATGATTCAGCACTGTGATGAGCAATGAGGCGGGTCAGCGCTGAATAGATGGGCCGTGGCCCCTGATGAAGACTGGAAGTGTGGGCTGCATTAAAGAGCCTGTGACAGCATCCCAACAACTGTTGTGCAATGAAATATTGGGCTACTAGTCATCTCAAACCGTCAGTTTAAAAAAGAAAAAGCGATACCGTTCCGTTAAATATCAATAATTTCGAACATCGCGGGGAAATTCCTTCGACTCATTTTGAAGTTTTGGGGAAACCGGAAGTGACGTCAATGCGGGAACGCTTCACTGTGCGGCGAGAGAGCCAAACACGGACAAAGTGTGTTGTCATGCGTAGAAATGGTGAATTACTGAGTTTAGTCACGCTAATAACGTTTTAATGAAGTTGACTACAGTATATTCATATTCGTCAGTGCTTTCATGTCAATTCGGCGACATAAACATAAATGATCGTGGTGAAGATGATGATTACATTAGGATTACAAATCGGGAGTGAGAGCTGATGAATTTCCTCCCGTCGGATGTGATATAAAAACAAATCGATTATTTTTGTAGTTGGATGACAAAACTACAAAAATAATCGATATCGATATTTATTAGTGCTTTCATGTCAATTCGGCGAACATATGATAGATTACATGATCGTGAGGATGATGATTAAAAATCGTTTGTTTGTGCCGGTCTGCATTTCCTGATGAGAAAACAAACCGATGCTTTTTGTAGTTGGAGTACACCAACGTGGATTAAACGTGTGTTTTTTTTTTACCACAATGTTGGGGAAATTAATGGATAAAATGCACGGATTATTATTATTATTATTCCTACTCCGATCGGGACACTAGGTCCACCGTTTCCCCGCAGCGAGGCTCCCCCCGTTGACAGTTTACGTGGGCTGGGTGCAGTGACGGACTGGCCATCGGGACGAATCCCGATGGGCCGGTACCGAAGTGGGCCGGTCGGATAAGTAACTAGCACATCCCCCATAGGCGGCCCGTGAGGCTCAGGTTTGGGAAGGCTAAATAACTTTTTTTACCTGACGCCCCTGCGAGATGGAGTTCATGACTTTATGAGCTGTTCATGAGCACTCATGAACAACTCATTATATGTTCACTTGTCATGTTCATGAACCAAAATTCTTAAAATGCTCATGAACCATTTTAAAGAGCAGTTCATGAAATGTTTATGAACATTGTTCATTCATAGAAAGTTCCTGTTTTGCTCATGACAGACTTTTATGAGCAATTTATGAACTTTTCATGATCCAGCCAATCACAACATTATAATTAAAACCCCAAAAAGTTTGCATGAGTATTTCATGAACTTTTCATGAATTGTGGATGATTGTGGCAAGTTCAGAATATTTTTGGAATATTCATGAGCATTTTATGAACTTTTGATGATCAGTGTGATGTTTTTAAAGACCTCTTGAATATTCATCTACTATTTGAACATTTCTTTCTTTTTTAAAACTTTTAATCTTAAAACAAAACAATAGTGAATTTGAAACTGAACATTATCTGTATTTATTTTGGTGACATTCATATCATTTTATGGTTTATCTGTTTGAGAAGCAGTACGAGTAAGTAGCGCCAAGGTGGAACTTTTGGCAGGTGAGCGGTGACATCTGGGTTACCTTAGGGGGGACACTTCCGCCCCCTCCTCAGAAGCAATCCAGACGATCAACCGGATCGTTGCACATTGCCTTGTTTTTTGTTTATTAACATTGACAGTGTATTTTTGTGATCTCCATAATATGTTATATTTGGTAAAGATAGATATATTGATAGAAAGTATTATTTGATAGCGTTATGTGTTTATAGATAACAACCTGTCCTTCACTGCAAACTTAGCTGCTACAACCCGCTGCTGCAGATACACGCTTTACAACATCAGGAGGATGCGTCCCCAGCTGACCCAGAAAGCGACGCAGGTTCTGGTCCAGGCTCTCATCATCTCACGCCTAAACTACTGCAACTCCCTCCTGGCTGGTCTACCTGCATGTGCCATCCGACCTCTGCAGCTCATCCAGAATGCAGCGGCTCGTCTGGTCTTCAACCTTCCTAAATGTTCTCACACCACGCCGCTCCCTCCACTGGCTTCCGGTAACTGCTAGAATCCACTTCAAGACAATGGCACTTGCGTACCATGCTGCGAATGGATCTGGCCCTTCCTACATCCAGGACATGGTTAAACCGTACACCCCAGCACGTGCACTCCACTCTGCATCAACCAAACGGCTCGCTGCACCCTCGCTGCGAAGGGGACCCAAGTTCCCATCAGCAAAAACACGTGGGTTTGCTATCCTGGCTCCAAAATGGTGGAATGAGCTCCCATTGACATCAGGAGAGCAGAAAGCTTACACATCTTCCGGCGCAGACTGAAAACTCATCTCTTTCGCCTCCACTTCGAGCGATAGAACTATTAACAAAGCACTTATATACTAATCAAAGGCTGGCTTACCTAAAGCCAGTTGAGTAGCACTTGAAATGTTTTTGCTCTATGAAACCTGATGTACTTATATGATTCTGTTTTCTTCAAGTTTGTATTTTGTTGGTCGAATGCACTTATTGTAAGTCGCTTTGGATAAAAGCAGCTAAATGCAATGTAATGTAATAATTTATATTGACTATGTTGAATTTCTCCTTGAGATACCGTAATTGACTGTGACAGACAGATAACTTAAATGGAGAAATGTGATGTTTGTAAAGTTCAGCTATTTGAATGGAACTGTGTACTTTGAATTTTGAATAAGAAGCAATCCAGACGATCAACCGGATCCTGTGTATAATTATTGCTGCTGCACTTTTCTGTTTTCTACAGAAATCATTTATTGTTGCTGTGGTACCCAAGCTTTTGGGACCCGTAACAACATTTTTTGTGCAGCTGAGTGTCAAGAACTGCTTCAAATAGTGATAGGAATAATTGTAGTGCTCCACCTGTATACATGTATGTTTGTTTGTTTGTTAATTTGAGTAAAGTTCCATTGTGATTGACATAATTGTTGTTTTCTATGGTTGCCAATTGACCCACAGTCAATGGTTCATGAACAGTTCATAGCCAGCCATTGAATTATATTCAGTGACTGGGTATGAACTGTTCATGAATGGTTCATGACGTTGTTATGAACAGTTCTTGATATGTTCATGAACAATTATTGAAATGTTCTTGGTTGAAAACTGAATATCCCTACACACTCACTGAAAACTCCATTCCATGAATTGTTCATGAACCTGCCTAAAACCATATTCCATGAATTGTTCATGAACCATTCCAGCACAGGAGTTTCATGAGTAGTTCATGAACTGCCCTAGTGCCATTTAATGTTCATGTCACTTTCATGAACAGTTCATCAACTTTGTTATGAGCTGTTTATGAGTTGTTTATGAGCCGTTTATGAATATGGTTCACTGATATTTCATGAACTTTTCATGACAAGTTCATGAACAGTTCACTATCATCTCACTGGGGCGCCCGCCTCCGGCGTCTATAGAAAAGAGATCACTCAGTGTGCGGAGTTTAAATCTCTCAAGTCATATTACAGGATAAAGGAAATACAGTTTAAACTGCCGTATGCAGAGAAGACGCCGACGTGTCGCACTTATCATTCATATTACATCATCAATCAGATCATCCATCATATAATATCATAATATAATAATAATATATTTCCTTATCTGAGTCAGCTGAGCCGTATCTGGCCGTGCAACACTTACAGTGTCACATACTGTATGCAGAAGTATTATTTTAAGCAACACATTATGTTGATGAAACACTCGAGTCAAATGTAATTAAAGTCAGATCCACTCGTGTCTTAGACGTGAACGCGCTCTCAGCTGGAGAGAGAAACCCTGGCTTGATTTACCGAGTTGATAACCAGCGTCGTAGGACCGCTTAGCGAGATCTCGTTTGTTAGTTTGTTGTTGTTAGTTTGTTTGTTACTCAAACATATCCAGGATCTGCTGAACTGGCTTCGTAGTACAGGGCACAGGTGGCTAGCAGCGCTGAGGTCAAAGACTTATACATTATATTTGTATTTTACCAGGATGCAGTGACACAAATATTTACATATTTACATTTACTATCTACAGCACCCGCCGCCCCTGACATCCCCCACTCCCCCCGTTGACAATTTACTAGCGGTACCGAAGTGGGCCGGTCGAGAGTCCCGCGATGATGTTTAGTCCCATTCCACCACTGGCTACATGACCATATGATCGCCCATATTGACGCACCTCATTCCTAAACTTCTAACAGATACAACATAAACCGATCCCTCAGCCTCATACGAGCTCTCAGACACGTTCAAAATTAAACTGTCATGCACCATCGTGCGTTTACATGCAGAAGCTGGGATCCTGAACGGTGCAGCTGGAGCGCTGTGCCCACAATGACGTCACACATCATTTGGCGGGACTTGAAGAATCCCCGAGAAGATCCAGAAAATTCTCAACATTGAAGGGCAGATTAATGGTTATCAAAGTACAAATATCCAAAATCAGTTCAGTAACGGTTTTCAAGGGGACAATATTTACTCAAATTGATGGGTTTGGATGATGGGGGAAAACCGTGTCACAGGCTCTTTAAGCTAATATATATATTTTTTTTTTAAACTTTTTATCAACAAACAGCCAGGCAGACAACGCAATAGCAGTTGGCAAACAAGTTAGGATGACAACAGTGTGATTTGAATCCGAAAAAATAAAACAAAACAAAAAATGGACACTGACAGGACAAAAAACAAAACAAAAAAAAACAAAGTCAGAATCTAAAGGCTCTGAGTCTAAGTCCATTATTAATACCATAATGCAAAGGTAGAGATCAAACAATGTGTATAAATGGAACAAAAAGACCAAATATATCAAATAAAATAAAAACATAGCACTTGTTGGTCAGTCAGCCGCCCGCTAATCACAGTTTAACACCGCAGGTCCACCGCCCTGTTGTACAGAGACATCCGGCATGTCCAGCTCCCGTATACCTGTAGAAGGGGTTCCACATCCTGTGGAGTTTCCCCAGGGAGCCCCTCAGTATGCACCTTATGTTCTCGAGTTTGGCTGAATGTAGGTCTTCTTTTAACCGCGAGGTGTGTGAAGGGGATGTTGGAGACTTCCACATGAGCAATATCAGGCGTCTGGCTGGTAAGGTAATTGGCTATGAAGGCTGTCTCCAGAGAAGAGAGTGGCCATGTGGATGGGGTTACACCAAACAGTGCGGCCATGTGGGTGGGGTCACACCAAACAGTGCGGCCATGTGGGTGGGGTCACACCAAACAGTGCGGTCATGTGGATGGGGTTACACCAAACAGTGCGGCCATGTGGGTGGGGTCACACCAAACAGTGTGGTCATGTGGATGGGGTTACACCAAACAGTGCGGCCATGTGGGTGGGGTCACACCAAACAGTGCGGCCATGTGGGTGGGGTCACACCAAACAGTGCGGCCATGTTGGTGGGGTCACACCAAACAGTGCGGCCATGTGGGTGGGGTCACACCAAACAGTGCGGCCATGTGGGTGGGGTCACACCAAACAGTGCGGTCATAGCATTAGGAGCGACCGGTTTTCCAGTGATCTAAAGATGTCAGTCCAATAAGAGTGTAAGACCGGACAAGACCAGAACATGTGTGCGTGACTCGCCGGTGCTTGGCTACATCTGTCACAAGTTGGGTCCGCTTCCTTATATATTTTAGAGAGCCTGAGCTTAGTGAAGTGTGTGCGATACACTACTTTGCACTGAATCAGTCCATGTCTAGCACAAATAGAAGATTTGTGTACATTAGCGAGGGCTTTTTCCCAAAGTTCTTCTGAAATCTCCTCCACAAGATCTGTTTCCCAAAGAGATTTAATGGAGTTGAGGGTAACCAAACGAAGAGAATAAATCTGCCCTCAAGATCCTCACATTTGTCATCCAAACGTTTTACTTGTGAAGTTAGCAGATTGACAAGCTGGAAGCTTGTCAATCCTAATGTTGTGGTCAGTGGCAGCTTGCTCCAGATCTCAGATCCGTGGCTTCGTGTGCCTCTATAGGAGAGCACAGGGGGCTTAGATATGTCTCATAATTATTTGTGTGAACATACAAATAATTTGTGTGTAAATCACCATCCACAAATGCATTTAAAGATTTGCAAACTCACAAATAAATATGCAAGTGTAAAACAAACGGATCTGCAAATACGCTAAATATTTTCACAAATAAAAAAAAGATCTGTGAATATCTCTTTAACATTGACAACTTTCGATCAGGCATTTGTGAATCCATTTTGTATTTGACGACCAAAAATGTGCTTGCGGATCTCAAATCTCTGCTCGTGGATCGTCTTTTTACACACACGGAATTTTGAGACATATTTTCCGCCTCACTCGGTTATTTTGGGAAACCACGTGATGGCCTGCGACATTTCCGCATGATCTCAAAGTAAGAGCATGATGGTTTGTTATAATGCTCTGTTTTTTTATTATAATGAACAGCGGAACGTTAGATGCATTCTTCATCATCATCATCATCATGTTATAGTGATACAGTTAGTTTGTGTTGGTTTATTGGTTCAATACAGCATATCGAGCACATGCATTGATGTTGAAGTGCAGGCTATAGCCTACGACACTTCCGGGTCCCGGGGGAGCAGCTGGCAGCGAAGCAGCCCAGATAAAACTCTTTCTTCATTGTTTGTTGTGTATTCAGTCAAGCGGGTCAAAGTTACAAAGCACCTCACATCTTATTAATCCGCCTAATTGTACTTTACCAGTGCAGTATTAAAGTAATCTGTAGAAAAGCACCGTATTTAAGTTAGCCTTCATAGTAAGGCTATTAAATGTTATAATATTCATTGTGTCCTTTCTATTGTATATGCATATATTCTTGTCTATTGCTTTCATTTGTATTTATACTTGTATTCACACGTTTCACAATTTGGGATGAATTAAGTATCTATATATATATGATATCCATCTATCCATCTATCTAACTGTCAGTCTATCTGTCTGCCTGCCTGCCTCCCTACCTACCTACTAGTTGTTTTGTTTGGAAAGGTTTTGCCATTGTATTGCTCTTTACCGGCACCTGCAGAGTACAGGACTTTACATTGTACTTACAATTTTACTTTGTAACTTTGACCTGCTTGACTGATACACAACAAACAATGAAGAAAGAGTTTTATCTGGGCTGCCAGCTGCTCCCCCGGGACCCGGAAGTGGCGTAGGCTATAGCCTGGACTTCAACATCAACGAAAGTGCTCGATATATGCTGTATTGAACCAATAAACTAACACAAACTAACTGTATCACTATAACATGATGATGATAAAGAATGCATCTAACATTCCGCTGTTCATTATAATACAAAAACAGAGCATTAAACAAACCATCATGCTCTTACTTTGAAATCATGCGGAAATGTCGTCATCAGCAGGCCATCACGTGGTTTCCCAAAATAACCGAGTGACACGAGTAGATTTTAGCCGAGACCGGCGGAAAATATGTCTCAAAATTCCGTGTGTGTAAAAAGACGATCCACGAGCAGAGATTTGAGATCCGTGAACAGAGAGTTGAGATCCGCAAGCACATTTTTGGTCGTCAAATACAAAATGGATTCACAAATGCTTGATCGAAAGTTGTAAATGTTAAAGAGATAATCACAGATCTTTTTTATTTGTGAAAAATATTTAGCCTATTTGCAGATCCGTTTTACACTTGCACATTTATTTGTGAGTTTGCAAATCTTTTAAATGTATTTGTGGTGTTTTACATTTACACACAAATTATTTTTATGTTCACACAAATAATTATGAGACATATCTATGCCCATACTCTACTGTGTGCTGAAGTGGTTCAACTGAGCTCTTCAGTTCTTGTCTCACAGACAATATTTCAGAGTGCAGACTCGCGGCCAATGCATCAATTTTGAGAGACTCCATTATCGACTGTAGCAGCGTTAGCACAAGCAGCGCTAGCCGAGTCAGGAAAGAGCGAGGGTTTGAGGCCTCCTATTGCGAAGTCTTGTTTTGATCGAGTAGTAGTCATTTTGGCCAGTTAAAAATCTAAATAATTGAGCTAGAGTTCGCTAGAGTACTTTATAAGTA
Organism: Pseudochaenichthys georgianus; assembly: GCF_902827115.2. Lineage (NCBI taxonomy): Eukaryota > Metazoa > Chordata > Actinopteri > Perciformes > Channichthyidae > Pseudochaenichthys > Pseudochaenichthys georgianus. The sequence continues at coordinate 3,146,382 of NC_047518.2, read as the reverse complement.
CCTTATCAGTTGTCGCATACTATTCGTGAGCCAAACTGCACAATGGAAAAGTATTTTGAAGTCACTAATCTCTGAGCTGTCAGGACACACGTCTACTCGCCTCCGTGCATCCCTGCATTAAGCTAATATGAGGAAATGTTGCCTGGCCAGTGTGGAAGCACGTGGGAAGGGTTACTTTAAAAAAAGATTCAGTTAAAATTACTAGTTAATTGTAACATAATGTGATCAGTAACCTGATATGAGTATATCAAAATATAAGTCGTGCACATAAATACAAGAGAAAATTAAAAGTAACAAATAAAATAAGTATTTTATGTAAGACACTAAGATATTTAGGATAAAAAATGATTGTATTGATAGTAAAGCTGCCTTTCACTCAGCATATCCAGGCAGCAGCCAACACTGAAACACATGAGTTCATACTACAGTTTAAAAAAGCAGAAATAAAATCTGAGCTGACAGAAAATGCTCCGTTTTAGTTTAACACACACAGTTAAGCTCACACACACTATGTTATGAACATATAGGTTCACCTGCTGAATTAAAAACAGAACAGAAGAAGCAAAGAAAGTGAAAACCTTCAGGCAGTAGAGAGAGATTCACACTTAAAGTATTAGCTACAGAACAGTCCAGCTCACAGAGAAGAGAGAACATCTGACCCTTCACAACAAACACTATAGATCTTTTTAGTAACACTGTAATCCTGCTAGTTATTCCCTTTGTTTTGGAATGCAACAGTAATCTGATTCATGTAACTGTAAGGGAATAAAGTTACCTTTCTTTGTATCCTGATTTCGTAATCTAATTTAGTTATATATCGTCTGTTACTCCCAAAGCCTATGTGGATGTGACCAAACCATGAAAATAAGAGATGACATGTCATTAATCAAATACTGACATTCCTAACTCAACAGAAAATAAAGAAAGTTGTACTAGCCTGAAGCAATAATAGCAATAAGTCGAATGAAATATAGCCATGCCTTTGGCATACATAATACTCTGTAAACAGAGGGACTGATTGGACCCAGCCCTGCGATTCTTCACTCTCACGTTTCACTTCAATTTGACACGGACTCCGACGAACTGCTTGACCTATTTCGGTAACCCAGAGGTTCAAGACAGTGGAAGGAAAGGCTGGGGAAGAAGAGGTTAACAATGTTGCTGCTGCAGCCAAAGTAGGCTGAGCTGACGGGGCGAGGGAACGGAAGGAAACAAGACGGAATGATGCATATTAAGTGAATTATCTCCAAGCTGAGAGCAACGGCGGCTGTGATCCAGTCAACAGCCGCCCCCTTCATTTGGACTCCCCTCTCCAATGAATCCGATATGCATTTATACCGCAGCATTTCAAGTCCAAGCCCTGTCTGTCCTCATTGCCATGAGCTGATCATGTGGGCCGAGTGGAGCTGTTTATGGGGTGCTGGGCAGATCGCTGTGACAGTATGCCAGAGGTTGTGCCCTGTGACACAGAGGGCTGTAATGAGTGGCCTGTTTGCGGTATGTATGTAGTCTAGCCCTGGTCCTGGCTAATAGGTAATGCATTGATATGCAACATGGGAACGCTCTGCCCCTCTGGGCCCAAAGACACAATGTGTGGTCAGACGAAAATGAATGTAACAAGATCTAATGTGACTTGGATGCCTCGCCTGCTCCACTGTCTCACATGTTTGTGTTTCTATTTTTGTCTCTCGCTTTCTTGTTCTGTCTTAATTTTTCATTGCCTTCCCTCAGACTGAGAGATTCACAGAGACAGGTTTTAGATGTTCATACGTAGGTTGTTCATCTTAAATCCATCTGTGTGGTGTGGTTTGTAACCATCAAAAAGACACAGGAGCAACTTAGAAAACATCCTACCAGAGTCCTCTGAAAGGGGGCGTCAGGTATTAATGCAGATGCTCATTGGTATTCTGATGATAATGCACCTTCATGAGGCTGAGGTGTGCTGTTTAGCAGCATGTGGTATACCTAATTACACCTCTTAATATGGACACCCAAGAACACACTCACCTTCAGCTGCTGTTCTCCTGCGGAACAGAAACACATCTCAGGTAGCATGCAGTCTGAACAGTCTGAAACACAGGGTTAAGGCTGTACATTCTGGAACTGAGAAATACAATGTTCACAGATGTATCGCAAAAAGGAAAATGATGAGTTCAACAAGCCTTTTTATCTACCATTAGGAACTAATTCGTTTCTATTGTGTTGTATACATCTGTATCTAACGAAGAGAGCAATGGTTCTTTAAAGATGACTAATAACTCAAAGACATGCTTGTTATTTCTGCCAGGAAATATTCTGCACATTTATGTAATATTCAGCTGTGCTTTGTATTTGAGCAGAACCAGAAAGCTCTATCTGGCTTCAGACGAAGATTTTAAACATGTGAGCTGGTATCTAGCCAATCAATCGCATCAATCTCATGATCACATGTGAAATAGGGCTAGGTGACTATGTGCAGCTTTTGTCTTTAAAGGGGCCCTATTATACTCATTTTCAGGTTCATATGTGTATGGTGTGCCTCCACTGGGACATGTCTCCATGCTTTAATGTTCAAAAAGCTATTGTTCTCATACTGCCTGTGCTGCACCTCTTTTCACCCTCTGTCTGAAACCAGAGCCCAGTGTGCTCTGATTGGTTAGCTGGCCGGCTCTGTTGTGACTGGTCAACCGCCTAGAGATGTCCCGCCTTTTGTGTACAATGTGCTAGCCAACTCAAGCGCTAGTGTTACAGATCTAAACAAAGGAGTCCAATGGAGGCGTTTCAGGGGGAGAGAAACTCCCTCTGGAGGGAACACAGGGAGTTTAGCCTTTGCAGACCATTTACATGAAAAAACAACAGACGACAGGAAAGGGAAAACCCCAGAATAATAGGGCCTCTTTAATAACTCATCATCAGAACAATTATTATTCTCTTCTCCCCTCTGCTGCATCCTTCTATCCTAACTGGCCTTCTGCCTACACAGTTCGTAATGCTTTTGTAATTTGCGACCAAATGTGATGCTTTTCTCACCCTCGTCACGCAAACATGAAAGTGCACTGGCCAGTAAAAATATTAGCATTATTGAAGTGTGTGTGTGTGTGTGTGTGTGTGTGTTGAGAGTTTTGTATTGTTCGCCTGTGAATGGTGGCAGGTGTTTGAAAGGTAAAAGTCCCTCTAATGAGCAGAGCAGCTTCTCAGACAGGGTTGGGGAGGTGTTGGGTTGCTGTTTGCAGCAGTAAAGGTCACCTTCTCTGAATCTTGTCGGGCTTGCCACAGAAAACGGACTACAGAAAGAAAAAGCTGAGACTTTAGTGAGGAAGTAAACTGATGAGCGGATCTGAAAGTTGTACCAGTATTGAATTATTGTCCTAAACTTGGCAATGGATGATACTTTATGCCAATATTAAGCAGTGCAAAGACTTCTAGTAGTATTAGACGGTGCATATAATACTTATTTGTGTTGAATAGGATCCAAATGTCAATTACATTCTGAGATAAAATATTAAGTAGAGGTTTTCTAGGTTCTGAGCTCTACCTCCTTTTGACTTAATTTCATAAAATCTATCTTCACCCAACCTGGGAACTACCGATCCACCTCCCAGGTTTCAGGTTAGCAGCAGCACATTTGTATGCAGATAGGATTATTCACATTAAGACCAAGCATCTGTTTTATTGTTTAATAAAAACAGTTTTATTAGTGTAATCTTGCCTGCCCTTCATGGCTATTATTTTAAGTGCAAATATAGTCTTTTTTTTATGCCACAACCTTTTTTTTATTAGGGCTCGTACCACCTGCATGAGCCTAGACAATTGAAGCAAACATTACTACATAGGTTAACAATCCCACAATTCCATGACGAGCTGCAGAAAGACATGTTCGAACCTGTTAAACCCCCAAAAAAAAACGGCGGGTCTTTTTTTTTCTTTTCACGACACTGTGTCTCAGGGCTTCATTCTTAATATTTAAAAAACTATGAATCTGTCATACCCTCCTAACGGGAAGAAACTCAGCTAACTGATGATATGAACCATTTTTACCGAAACAAAACACAAGTGTCACAAGAAGGGTCTAAATGAGCCCTGAGCGAAAACATGCTAACGCACTTAGCAAAAACTCTAGGTATAAATCGAGCAATATACTTATTGGATCTGCACAAACAAGTTTAGCTAACATGCTGAGATTCCACAGATCAAAAGTTGTGTTCAATGGCATTAAAACGAGAAAAGATGCGGCTGAAGGAGGGATCCCTCTCCCAGGACGGACAGACGTGCAATAGATGCCGTGTGTAAATTGAAAAGATAATACATTTGCAACATAGGTAGTCCAAATGTTTGGAAATGCATGTGTGTATAATAGGAAGATGAATCCACGAGGATATCCATCCAGGACCACAGCCACGGCTCAAGATCCAGCGCTCGCGATCCAGGACACAGGACCGCAGGATCATCCATGACTCCGGATCCCAGCGTATATAGACACCAAAAAGAAAGACATTTGGGGAAGCTGGGTTAATCGGAACATGAGAGTACACAGGTACAGACAGAGAGAAGGAAGAAGTAAGATGTCCCCCGACAAACTAAGCCTATATCAGCAAAACTAGGGGCTGAATCTAATCAGCCCTAACTATAAGCTTTATCAAAAAGGAAGGCCTTAAGCGCACTCTTAAAAACGGATAGGGTGTCTGCCGCCCGAACACAAACTGGAAGCTGATTCCACAAATGTGGAGCTTGATAAGAAAAGTCTCTGGCTCCCATTGTACTTTTAGAGATTCTAGGAACAACCAACAACCCTGCATTCTTGGAACGCAATGCCCTAGTAGGACAGTAGGGTATAATGAGTTCTTTAAGGTAAGATGGCGCCTGCCCATTAAGGGCTTTGTAGGCGAGAAGAAGAATTTTAAATTCTATCCTGTGTTCTATAGGGAGCCAGTGTAAGGCAGCCAGAACAGGAGTAATGTGGTCCCTTTTCCTAACTCTGGTTAGTACACGAGCCGCAGCATTTTGAATCAGCTGAAGCGACTTGACTGACTTCTTGGTACACCCTGATAATAAGGAGTTACAATAATCCAGCCTAGAAGTAACAAATGCATGGACTAGTTTCTCTGCATCGTTTTGAGGCAAGATATGCCTGATTTTTGCAATGTTACGTAGATGGAAGTAGGCGGTCCTTGAAATTGATTTTATGTGGGCGTTAAAGGATAAATCCTGATCAAATATAACACCAAGATTCCTTATAGTCTCACTGGAGGCCAAATTAATGCCATCCATAGTTAGTATATCTTTAGATAATTTGTTTCGTAGATTCTTCGGGCCAAGTACAATAACTTCAGTTTTGGTCGTGTTTAACATCAAAAAGTTTAAGGTCATCCACGTTTTTAAGTCCTTAAGGCAGTCTTGAATTTTATTTAGATGATTAATTTCATCAGGCTTGATTGATAAATATAGTTGAGTATCATCCGCATAACAATGAAAGTTTACAGAATGATTCCTTATAATATTGCCTAACGGAAGCATATATAATGTGAACAAAATAGGTCCGAGCACTGAGCCCTGTGGCACTCCATGGCTAACTTTGGTTTGCGTGGAAGATTCATCATTAACACGTACAAACTGAGAGCGTTCAGATAGATAGGACCTAAACCAGCCTAAAGCAGTTCCCTGTATGCCAACTAAGTGCTCTAGTCTTTGCAATAGGATATCATGGTCGATAGTATCAAATGCAGCACTGAGATCGAGCAAAACAAGAATAGAGACAAGTCCCTTGTCTGAGGCTATTAGAATATCATTTGTGACTTTAACCAGAGCTGTCTCTGTGCTATGATGTGTTCTAAAGCCAGACTGAAAATCTTCAGATAAATCATTGTTTTTTTAAGTAATCACACAACTGTTTTGCGACCGCTTTCTCAAGAATTTTTGAGAGGAACGGAAGATTAGAAATAGGTCTATAGTTGGCTAAAACCTCTGGATCGAGGTTGTGCTTTTTAAGAAGCGGTTTTATCACTGCTACTTTAAATGATTGTGAAACATAGCCTGATAATAAAGACATATTCATAATATTTAATAAAGAAGTGCTAATTAATGGAAAAACTTCCTTCAACAGCTTAGTTGGAATTGGGTCTAACATGCACGTTGATGGTTTAGAAGAGAGAATCATTGAATGTAATTGTTCAAGGTTAATGGCTGAAAAGCATTCTAGTTTACTGTCTAGTGTAATATTAGAACTTACGTTTCCGAGAGCTGTTGATAACACTATACTGGTCAAAGGTAAGAGGTCATTAATTTTGTTTCTAAGAGTAACAATTTTATCGTTAAAAAAGCACATAAAATCATTACTACTGAGTGCTATGGGAATAGAAGGCTCAATGGAGCTGTGGCTCTCTGTCAGCCTGGCTACAGTGCTGAAAAGAAATCTTGCATTATTCTTATTCTCATCTATTAATGAAGAGTAGTAGGCTGCTCTCGCTTTACGCAGTGCTTTCTTATATTCATTGAGAGTAATATGCCAAATCAAACGAGATTCTTCAAGTTTAGTGGAACGCCATATCCTTTCAAGTTGTCTAGACTTTTGCTTTATTTTGCGGGTTTCGACATTATGCCATGGAGCTAATCTATGTTGTTTTATTTTCTTCTTTTTCAAAGGAGCAACAGAGTCTAATTTTATTCGCAGCGCATCGATAGCACTATCAACAACATGATCAATTTGGGGTGGTGTACATTTTGTATAAGTTTCCTCCCCTACATGCAGACATGCTATCGAGTTAAGTATTGGTGGAATCTCTTCCTTAAATGTGGCTATAGCACTAACAGATGGGTTTCTGCTCCAAGAGCTTTTGACTAATGCTTTGTAGTCTCGTAATAGTACTTCAAAAGTTACTAAGAAATGGTCGGATAAAGCAGGATTATGCGGTTCGACTAATAGTTGCTCAATTTCAATACCATAAGTCAGAACAAGGTCGAGAGTGTGATTATAGCAGTGGGTTGGTTTATTTACACTCTGACGGAAACCAACAGAATCTAATATAGAGTTAAATGCGACAGTAAGGCTATTTTTATCATCGTCAACATGAATATTAAAGTCACCTACGATAATTACTTTATCTGTTTTAAGAACCAAAGTTGATAAAAACTCAGAGAATTCTGATAAGAATTCTGAATAAGGACCTGGTGCACGATACACTGTAACAAATACGATTGGCTGCAAAGTTTTCCAGGTCGGATGCGTAAGACTAAAAACGAGGCTTTCAAAGGAGGTATAATTTAATTTTGGTTTAGTATTGATAAGTAAACTTGAGTCAAAGATTGCTGCAACTCCACCTCCTCGGCCCGTGCCTCGAGCAATATGAGTGTTGACATGGCTGGGTGGAGTGGCCTCATTTATGCTGACATATTCTTCATGTCTCAACCAAGTTTCAGTGAGACAGCATATATCAATATTATAATCTGATATTAAATCATTTACCGATATTGCTTTAGATGCTAGAGATCTTATGTTTAAGAGACCACATTTAATCTTCCTGTTTTGTTGCACTGTAGTAGTTGTTACATTTACTTTTATTAGGTTATTATGTATGACACCTCTATTAGGTTTAACCTTAAATTGTCCTTGGGCAGACACACACACCGCTAATATTGGGTATTATATTGGGTTCGGGATTCCTATGGATGACTGCCTAGGAGAGAGCGCAGAGAAGCGTGTAAGACTGCGACTCCGCCTCCTGGTCTCAACTCCAGTTTGTCATGGATTAAGTCCACAAAGCCCTGAAATGTTTGCCGAAATGAGATCTGTACCTTCCAACGTAGGATGAATGCCGTCTCTCTTAATCAGACCAGGTTTTCCCCAGAAGGCTGTCCAATTATTTACGAAGCCCACATTGTTTGCTGGGCACCACCAAGACAACCAGCGCTGAAATGATGACATGCGGCTATACATGTCATCATTGATCAGATTGGGGAGGGGACCAGAGAAGATTACGGTGTCCGACATTGTTTTAGCATAACTACACGACCACAGCCACGACTCGCGATCCAGGACACTGGACCGCAGGATCATCCATGACTCCGGATCCCGGAGTATATAGACACCAAAAAGAAAAACATGTGGGGAAACTGGGTTAATGGGAAGATGAGAGTACACAGGTATAGACAGAGAGAAGGAAGAAGTAAGATGTCCCCCGACAAACTAAGCCTATATCAGCAAAACTAGGGGCTGAATTTAATCAGCCCTAACTAGTGCTGCGAACCGGTACTGGAGTTGTAAAAAGTTTCGGTTCAAGTCCGGTTAAAACCGGAACGTCGGGAACCGGTACTTGGACTCGCAAAAAAACTAGCACTTACGTATATTCTGGTGTCTGTGGTTATTTAAACATTCCCTGATAAACGTTATTCAGCGTCAATAAATGAGTGCACAACATCACATGTCATTTCACCTTCGATTCACGGTTTGAAAACGTAGCATTTCGCCACATGCTAATGCTCACCAAAAGTGAAGAATTTTCAGAATAAAAGTATTAAGTTAATAGTGTGAACTTCCGGTTTTTTCAGAATAAAACTGATTTAAATTAAATAGTGTATTTAATTCAAAATTACGCCATATCAACATTGATTTTAATTTCTAACAGTATGTATGTACATCACTATGTATGTAGTATGTACTGTATAATGTACACATGTAGAGTTGTAGAAAAGACATGGTGTACAGACAGTACAGTACACTCTGACTGTACAGTCAGTCACTACAGTGTATACTGTATAGTAGGTGTGTAACAGTGTAATGCGTATAGTCTACTCTACACTCTACCTTTCAGCAACGTTTTAGGGATTTAGGCTCAGTCAGCTCAGGGACTGTTTGGTTACTTTAGTTTGGTAAATGAAATACATGTTTGAACTTTGTAGTAGTTCACTGTAGTTGCTGTCATTTGTAGACTAAGTGGCAAACAGTGTTTTTTTTACATTTGTACTTTGTAGAGAAATGTAGACACAAGTTGGATGGGAGCACAATAAACCTGATGAGTTTGAATTTGAGTTGTTTGAGTTAATTTTCAATTGATAATTAGCTCACAATAAGTTCACTTTAGTTACTCACACAACTTGACACAAGCCATGGGTTCAGGTCCGGACTTATAAGTCCGGACCTGAACCTGAACCTCTGGACTTGAGTCCGGACCTGAACCTGAATGTGAGTACAGGTACGCAGCACTAGCCCTAACTATAAGCTTTATCAAAAAGGAAGGTCCTAAGCGCACTCTTAAAAACGGATAGGGTGTCTGCCGCCCGAACACAAACTGGAAGCTGATTCCACAAATGTGGAGCTTGATAAGAAAAGGCTCTGGCTCCCATTGTACTTTTAGAGATTCTAGGAACAACCAACAACCCTGCATTCTTGGAACGCAATGCCCTAGTAGGACAGTAGGGTATAATGAGTTCTTTAAGGTAAGATGGCGCCTGCCCATTAAGGGCTTTGTAGGCGAGAAGAAGAATTTAAATTATATCCTGTGTTCTATAGGGAGCCAGTGTAAGGCAGCCAGAACAGGTGTATTGTGGTCCCTTTTCCTAACTCGGGTAGGGGTATCTCGAAAACTAAAGCCTTTTGAGGACTTGCTGCTGGACTATTTAGTGCGTGTTTGATTCAATGCTGAGTACAGCCAAACTTGACAGTCTCTTCTCTGTCATTGCAGACTGCAAATATCTCATTCCTTCAGTACTTGGGTCAGAATGCTTCTCGTTTTGCGCCGTCCCCCGTTCAAATGAAATCGCCGCCAATCATATTTTCATGCTCGCGCCAGGGAGGGGTTACAAGACGTGCATCTTGTGCTGCATTCACTTGCACTCGGACATTAGAGTCTTTCTCTCATCTGTTGAGCCACAACTTTTCTTTCAAAACAAAGCTGCCAAGGCCTATTTTTAGGGTGGCAGGTGCCACCCCATGCCACCCGGTAGGTGAAACTAGGCTACTAGCTACAGTACAGATGCAACTAGATGAGCTGTTAACTCTCGCTCAAACCTTTTTTTTTTTTTTAAACATACACGCATTTTTCCCACCCGCATCCCGCGAAGACCCGCCCTACTGTGCCTCTGATTCGCAGACTGTTGGTGGGGGAACAAAACACTGACGGGATGCTGAATGTGATTGGACCAATGCGTTGACAGACACACACAGACAGTGGAACATGCACACATGTACATGCAGAGTTTGCTGTTTGCAGTGGACATAGCGGAGAATTGTGACTCGTTGCGTTGTGGTGATGTCTCACAGATAACACAGATAATACATATGAAAAGTATCATTTGCTCAGTGTCCAAAGACAGTTGTGGTTCGGACCGGAGTCCGGACTTTGAGGATGCATGATTTAGATGCTTCTTATGAGACTTGTTTTGTTTTGGTAAAAATGGTTCATATTGTCAGTTAGCTGAGTTTCTTCCCGTTAATCTGGTATGGCACAGTCATAGGCTTTTAAATATTAAGAAGCCCTGAGACACAGTTTCGTGAAAAAAAGACCCGCAGCCCCCTCTACCGACGGCTCTCGGGCTTAACAGGTTAGGGAAAGTTCTAGGAAGACTGAATATGCTCTTTTTTTTAGGCTTTTGGTAAACACAGGACTTAGGAATTAGTATTGCTCATTTGATCACTGTGCCTATAGTCACAATTACATGCTAATGAATAAAGAAACTTTCCCAGACTGAGAGCTAACTAAAATGAGTTGAGGGTGTAGCAAAGGGTGGTGTGAAGCTGGCATACGCTAACATCTCAACAGCAATGCTAATGAACCAGCCAACACCAACGCTGCCTTTATGAGGCGATTTATAACCCTCCATTTGTGGCAAAATGCATTGTTTGAGAGTTTTATTGGAGCAATGAACGTGAAGGTCACAATAAGGATACCTGGTGAGTCACTCATCTATAGTTTATTTGAGTAAAACTGCTAGAAAACAAGATATAAAGCCTCTCTGAAGCTGGATTTCTGCTCAAGGTGTCGCAGCAGTCCAACCATAGCTGCAGGGTGTCAGGAATCGGGATTATTAGGACTCAAATGCAGTTTAAAAAGGGAAGCAGGTTTCAAAACAAAAGCGAGCTTTATTTAAACAAAGCTGTTGACATGAAAAAACAAGACAAAAACCATGAATCATAAACAGGTAGCACGAGGTAAGTGACAAACATGGAGAGTGAGAAAATACAACGAACCGACATGGAGCACAGGGGACGACAAGACTAAATACACAGAAGGGTAATCACAGGACAAGACACAGCTGGGCAGGGGAGGCAGAAACACAAGGGCAACAGGTGAACACAATGAGACAATCAGACACAGGAGGGCAAACACAGGAAGACAAGACACAGGGAGAACAGAACCATGACAAGACAGACAAAACTAAAATCATGACACAGGATCAAAGTAAACACTTAAAGGGGACCTATCATGCAAAATGCACTGTTGTACGTCTTTTATACATGAATATGTGTCCCCGGTGTGTCAGGGAACTCACCAAGTGTCAGAAAGCACAACCCTCTCTCTTTTCCTCTATACCCAAATCTCTAAAAAGGGGCTGCAACGGATTTGATACAGACTGATCCAGATTTGAATTATTTTCTACGTCACAGAAGTGGTGCTCCGCTTAGAGTGGTCAATTCTCCACCTATCAGGCAGGGGAATGAGAGGTTGGGCCACGGCCGGCCATTGCTGCTCGAAAGCGCTGGAGACGCTGTAGTACATATGCCAGGCCTGTAAGTGGCGCTGTAGTCTACCACAAAAGCAGCGAAGAAGACTTCCCTTGCATGGTTGCCATGGTTGCCCGTCTGTTTATTCTCCGCTGTGGCTCTTTTTCTCACTCCCGAGGCAAGCGTTTGCGCCTCCTGCTTTAAAACAAATGAATAATGACTCTATATAATCACATGTAAGGGATAATGTGCAGCGACGCGGTCATTATGGGTAACAGAACACCGACAGGCTGATCAGGAGCCCGACGCCAAGCGGAGGGATCTAGATCGGCATGAAGGTATTATTATCCCGCTTATTACATGGCCACATTCTCAACAAAGTAACGATATGACTCCCAATATTAATTGAAATGCTTTTATGGATTTAGGAAATGGTTTTACTGATTTAAAAAAGAGTTGTCAGTGCATGACATTAAGGATGTTGGCCCTGTGGGCCATCTAAGCTAATTTACAGATGGCCCTGAGCCCAACAGAGATTGCCCTGAAAAATGCGCGCGGACGAAATGACGCACGAAGGGTTTGGGAGGCCTCCCCCTAGAACATTTAGATTTGTGCAGGTCTTAGATGCTGTCTGGTGCATTCTCTAGACTGAATTATAAGATGAACCATTATATTGTACAATTTCAATTGTATTCTTCATTTCACTTGTTTGTTTGTTCTTGTTTGTGTTTGCTCGCTTGCTTGCCCTGCATAGCTATAAGAAATACTTAAGTTGTTGGTCAAAACACTTTCCATCTGATGAAGGCAAATGCCTTCCCAGATGGAAAAAAGTAGAAAACATTACATTCAGTTATAACTGCCAAAACAAACATTATTTACACTATTATGGCCCCTGTTAAAAATGTTTGTAATGTTATCTACTGTAAGTTGGTCGAACGAATGCCTCCTCATCCGGAAGCTGACCGAGCAGACCCGAGAGGAGCTGAGCGCATCCGCGAAGCACACAAAATGGCGACGTCAGAGTTCCTGTTAGCCGGCAAATCTAAATCTCTTAATTTCAAAATAATTTCCCTTTAGCGCAATACCGCTTCAGTTGCGCCACTTATGTGACAGACAAGAATAGTCAACTCTAATGTCTATCACTTAATGTGGAGAAAGAGATGTCCTGTATGGGTTGATTGTGCGTTGATCTGTTGGTAATGCCTCGGGGTTCCGGTGGGCATGTAAACAAATGCATAATGCTGCGCTATACTTTACGGCCTCACCCAGTTGCATAGCGACACTTATTGTTTAGGTATCTTTTAATAAGCAGGTAGTCCTATCATTAGCTAGAACTAGCTGGATCTGATCGATATGGACATAAACGCGAGTGAAGTCTAATCTGACGGGAGAGAGAGATCAGCTGCTGCTGACGAGTCGACACGCAGCTCTGCATAACCACATGCAGCGGTGAGCGGAACAAAACACACACTTCAGGTTAGAATATCACACGTAGCTATTTTAATTACCTCTCAAACTACCTAAACTAGTTATAGATATGTTTAGTTTCACTGTCGGGTCACTCATTACTGGATCCGCGAGCTGCATGATACTGGCATAATAGATTGCCCGATCGGGCAACCAGCAGGTGAGGCTTCATTGCCCGAGCTAAATACTAGATGGCCTTGGGCCATCGGGCAGTCCTTAATGTCGAGCCCTGGTTGTATTGATTTAAATTGACATGCATCCGCTAAGAAAAATAGTCCGTTGTTACCGTTTGAACTAACGTAGCAATGGCAGGAACTGCTTCAATAGCGTTTTTGAGGAGCTTTTTGATTACAGATTTGAAAACATCGTTGCTTGCTTTAAAAGTAGCACAATTCATGATGTCAAAGCTTGGAAAGTATCGAGATATCCCTGCCCTAATGCCAAAGCAACTGGCAACTGAATATGTGTCGCCGTTTGATGTCTATGTCTGGACCGCTGCTCTCTGATCTCAGAGCACGCTCCCCTCTCCTGCAGGGGGGTGTGGTCAGCTGCAGCTCACAGAATCAGCCCCCTGCAAAAACAGCGCTGGAAAGAGCAAATAGAGCAAAATGAGGCATGGCTAAAATGCAGGATCTGTTTGGTATTTTGAAAAAAAAACTATATTTATATACTTTATATAGGTATGGCCCTACAATATATTGTTCAAATATAGCATGATATGTCCCCTTTAAGTGTGGGGTTGAACCTGTGCAACACTCTCTGGAAGTTATCATGCATTGTCAGCCCATGTTTTACTTTTGTCAAATACATTATAATATTAAGTCTAGACAGCAGAAAAGCAGTTTAACATACCCAAAGTTATCAACTCTATAAGTCAACCCATGGTTTCCCATGCTTTGAGCAAGTTCACTTAAAATTAACAAAAACAACTAATTTACCATCTGTCTTTGGCTATCTGTTAGCTAGCAACGTTTAACCACGTGTAACCATTTTTTAAGTATGGCTTAACCAGATAATTTTCATACATTTATCATGCAAGTGGCGATTTTTTGTTGTGTCGGTTTGACTAGTGAACAGTTTAAATAGTTGCAAATGTTATATTGGTTTCACTTAAGGTATTTTATATGGGGCTATGCAAGTTTAGCTACGTGCTAGCTAGTTTTTAAGCTGTTAAACCAGGTCATTTTCAATGCATGCTCCGCTCATAAAAAAAACCTGCAGCATATTAAATACACTAACAGCCAGACCCCAGCCAGCGTTAGAGATGTTTATACTTTTGGCGAGCCGTTATTAAAGCTCCGGGACCGCTATAGTTATCTGCAGTGCTTGAATTGGAATGAAAAAGGTGCCAGTACTCTAAATCAGCAACTGTTTCAAGTCAATTTATTTATACAGCCCAACAACAAGTATTTGGCTCAAAGTCATAGTATATCCTATAATGCTGGTGGGTTTGTCTCTTTACTGTATATGTTAGAAAGGCTCACTGTACTTAAACAAAATGACTCGGGGTGCAGTGGTAAAGTGCTATTTTTATAAGTGGGGAGTGGACCTGACACCCTAGGGGGGTCCAGGGGCATGCTCCCTCGGGAAGATTTTTTAAATATTGAAGTTAGATGCATCAATCTGGTGCACTTTGAGAGCAAAATGAAGAGATATATGGATACCTCTCAACATCCATATGAAACAACTGTAAACAGATTGACTTTTTCTTTATGGATATAAAAGAAAGTGAAGTCGGACTCCGACTGGCGGCTGGTTAAATGACTCCTCGTCCCTGAGTACACTCACCATCTTTCAGCAGGAAAGGAGAGAGGGAATCCTTGTCCGGCGACAACCGCTGTCTTTTCGCACTATTATTAAGCCACGCTAACATTTTCGAAATGCTAAGTCTTTTCTGCTCTAGTCTATCGCTGCGGTGCATCATAGGTACGCTGGGCATATTTGTTGTCATGCGTCAATCAGGGCCGGACTCGGACAATAAGTCAGGCCGGGAATTATACACCCAGTCAGGCCACTACCAGTTTTTTGTGCCATTTTGCTGGATTTATTTGTCAATATTTACAGCGTTGCTGCCCATAGTGATAGCCCTCTAGTTTAAATCTACTACCCAAACATAAACATATGGAGATGGGTTACTATTTAAAAAAATGTGCAAATCTATTTAGGAATCTGTCCATGTGAACATATTTGAAGTGGGGGTGGACCTCAAATCCTATAGAGGGGTGTTGGACTTAAATGTTGGACTTAAATGCATCAATCTGGTGCATTTTCATGTACGTTTAAAAAGGATTGAAAAACCCAAAATGGAGACTTACGGCCCGTCACGGCAGCGTGCGTTGAAGCCAGGGTTCGAGTTATGTGGGAGCCAACGGACGCAGTGAAATCATACATCTGTGTGGGTCGCTAATACATTACCAACAACCATTATTTTAATCAACAATAATGCATGTGTCAATGTAATGAGTATTATTTATGCTAACGAGGTGAATAGGCTAAACTCAAAACATGTTTTCCAAAAGAACTACGCATCTCTTGAATGACCATATGCCTGCACTGCACTTCCAAGGTTGCGCAATCTATGCCTGTGAGCGTGCTGCGCGAGCCAATATGATGTGTGTGCGTAGTTGAACCTTTTCATATTTAATTTTGTGTGTGTGTGTGTTGTTGTTGTTGTTGTTTAAAGACCCCATAGAGCTCAGTTTATAACTTGAACCCTGGTTGAGGCTTCAACGCAGCTTCCCATTCACTTTGACGTCACGCTTCACCGAACTGCATTGTGCTTCCGTCGCTTCACTTTGCCTCTGTTGCTCGCTTCAAAAGTTGAGAAAAGTTCAACTTTTCAAGCTTCGACAGAAGCGTCAGCCAATCAAATGATATGCCAGTACAAGCTCTAGCTAGCCAATCAAACCGCATGCGTGTGTGTCCGGGGCGGGAGATCGATGTGATTGAATTTAGCTTCAACGCACGCTGCCGTGTGGATGCTGCGTTACTCTAATCTCAAGTGATAATATATCTAGTTAGGTACCCAAATGTTAAGTAAGGTAATTTAAAATATTAAAGTTAAATGAGAAAAAGTATGTATTGTACAAGAAAATGAAAAATACAAGACTGCACTTCATTAATATTGTTGCATGTAAAGTCAATCCTCACATCTGTATGTTTATTGAACAAGAGCTACTGGTGGCAATAATTTGCTCTGTCATTCCAGGCGTCAGTGTATCATTGCACTATTACTAATATCATTGTTTATGTTCTTGTTTTTTCTAGTTCCTTTTGGGTTGCCTGACATGACCGTGAAAACGCCAGCCAAGTTACAAATTCTTCTGAATCCCGATGACACCAGGAAGCTACTTCTGCCTAATGGAATTCCAGAGACAATGGACTTACTGATGAAGTCAGGAAAGTGTGTGAAATAGAGAGCCACAGTGACGCCTCCTAAAACCCGGAAGTAAACTCCTTCCGGTTCCCTCGACAAAAAAGCAATGCAATTTCTCCATAGGATTGAGAGAGAGAGAGATTTGTTTATGTTAACGTTAACAGAACCCTTCTTGCCGGACTGCATTACAACGAGAATGCCAGCAGACATACTGCAACTACGAAGGCGGGAGAACAGAGGTTAAAAATCCGCTACCCCAAGTACAAGGCTGGAGGTCATGTTGTGAAGAAGATCCTAGTAGAGGCAACATTCAGTGAGTTTGAAATTAAATTACTCAAAATAATATTGTCCAGATTGGTAATGTACCGGTACTAATGATTTAGTAACTAATTCAGTTCAAAACCCCAATTGAAAGAATGATCTCGGCTTGATGACAGACACCATTTATTATTAGAGAACATTATAAAGTGCAAGTTTTGTATTCTGTCTTTGAACACTGTTGCAGGCTATGTGGATGATCTCATGAGAGAGGTGGTCGACCTGTGAAAGAAACCCAGCGCAGACAGGCCTGTGCAGCTGGAGGAGCCTCCCACTCTTGCCCCTTTCACACCAGCGCTTTTTCAGCTCCGGCTCGGAGCTGGAGCCTGAAAAGCGCCGTTTTTTCCTGTTCACACCGCAGCGGCGCCGCCTCTTAGCTCCGGAATCGGGTTCACTTCCAGCTCCAAAAAATTGTCGGTCTAGAGGCAAGAGCTTCGGAGCTAAGAGGTGGCGTCGCTTACGTCTCTCTTACGTCGAGGCGTGCAGGAAACTAAACCCAACTCCCCTGAACATGGGTTGACTGTCATGCCTGCCTACAAGCAGTAGTGCCTATAAACACACTTTATAAAGTCAGGCAACACTAACCAGGCTTCGTGTGATTCTGTTTATTTGTACCTTACTTTGACCATCCGTTCACTGTTATCGATCATTGTGGAGAGAGGCAGACGTGTTGTTTTGTATTATTGCAGCTATCGGATGCAAGTAGTCAGTTTAGCTTCGGTTGTTATGCCAACATCACCCGTTTTATACCAGAGAAACTTTCATAACAGCGTTGTGATACCAAACAGTGTTAATTCAGACTGACACACATTCACTTAGGCTAAGGGGAACTGGGGATATGCATCAGCTGCTTGTGTGAGTCGGACAGTGAATACTTTAGAGCGGCCGCTGCAGTGTGAGCTAACCGGGAGCTAACGGGAGAATAAACTCCCGTGGAAGAGCAGCCAGCACTGCAGCGGTCGGTAAATGCCGCAGAAACACATTAATAAACAATGAACCACGGCACTCTGGAGCAAAGCATAAGGTTGGAGAAGTCGTTATTCCATTTATTCTGGCTTCGTGTGATTAAAAGCAACACGATCATCGACCCGACGCAGTTCCACGTTGTTGTTGTTGTGAGCGCCGTAATGGCTGCCGTTGGGGAGCAAATCAGCGATGTAAACGGTGACGTCATGACGCAGCAGGGGCAGCTCTGGGGCGCCAGTGGGCGGTGTGCACAGAGCGGGAGCTGAAAAGGGAAACCGGAGCTGAACCAGAAAAGCTCCCGCTCGGAGCTAGAAACTGAAAAGCGCTGGTGTGAAAGCCGCATCTGTCCTCGGCAATGGAGAAGCCTGACAAAGCAGAGGCCATCAAGGCACATGCCAGTCGTTTCAAGACCAAATAGTCTGTCACTGTGCAGCTTCAACTGTGGAACTGTATTAAACATTCACTTCAGAACTGTATTGTCACTGTCCTTCTTCATAACCGTGATAGTCCATGGATGGAAACTGTCTACGAATTTGGTTCACTGCACAAGAGGGCAGTGGCACTCTTATGTCGCGTAGGTAACCCCAGCAAAGTCTCACCAGCTAGCGGTAGGCTGTGTATCGTTGGCGTCTGCAAGATAAAACATTATAGCATTGACATGACGACAGCTACTGTCAAGAGACTACTACAAATGAAGGACAATAGATGATAATAGGTCAACTTCAAAGTTACATTTTCTTATACTCAGATCATAAAAGACTAATATTCAAACGTATAAAGTTGCAAAAGTTGTCATGACATCATATAAACTGATACATTTATATACTAGTAATAGACTTTATTGTAAATAGTGTTTGTAAGGCTTATTTGCCCTCTTGCTGGAGATGGCCATAATGTTGCCTGTATCCATAGTATGCTATACGCGGCACCCAGATGTCTAGACAGCCAGACCGGAAGCCGGGGTGGTCGATTATGCAGCTGTGGACACCATCCTCCTCCATGGTCCTGGTGACAGCAGGGATTTCCCGACAGCACACACTCTCGGCTACAGTGTCCATGTTGTTACAGTTGTCGCACAGACACCTAAAACATATAAAACAGATGTAACATTATGATTAGCAGGAATGCCAGGATGTTTCAGTGTTGTCAGGTTGTGACATTTTGCAAGGTCACTGGATTTTATCATTTTAACTTGGAACTGTATATTGTTGAATTGTATGCAGGTCTCCCTTGAAAAAGAGATCTATGATCTCAATGGGACCAATCTGGTTAAATAAAGGTTTGAAATGAAATGAAATGAAATGCAGAATATCCAATAAAGTTAGACTATGTGCACATGAAAATAATTTCTTGTTCTCGCCCCCTGATTATCTGATAGGTGGAACTATTCCCATAAACTGCAGATAAGGCAAGGCAAGTCAAGGCAAGTTTATTTATATAGCACTTTTCAACACAAGGCAATTCAAAGTGCTTTACAAAAAATGAAAGACATTAAGACAATGGCATTTAAAATCAGTCATTAAAAAGAAAAGATAATAAAATAAGCATTAAAAGAAAAAGTACATGGATAAAAGTTACAGTGCAGTTTAAGATGTGAATAGTTCAATTAAAAGCAGCGACAAAAAGAAAAGTCTTCAGCCTGGATTTAAAAGTAGTCAGAGTTGCAGCGGAGCTGCAGGTTTCTGGGAGTTTGTTCCAGATATTTGGAGCATAATAACTGAACGCTGCTTCTCCATGTTTAGTTCTGACTCTGGGGACAGAAAGCTGACCAGTCCCTGAAGACCTGAGAGATCTGGATGGTTCATCATTTAGCAGGAGGTCAGACATTTATTTTGGGCCTAAACCATTCAGTGCTTTATAAACCAGCAGCAGTATTTTGAAATCTATTCTTTGACACACAGGAAGCCAGTGTAAAGACTTCAGAACAGGAGTGATGTGATCCACTTTCTTAGTGTTAGTGAGGACTCGAGCAGCGGCGTTCTGAATCAGCTGCAGCTTCCTAATAGATGTTTTAGTGAGACCTGTGAAGACACCATTACAGTAGTCCAGTCTACTGAAGATAAAAGCATGGACAAGTTTTTCCAAATCCTGCTGTGACATTAGTCTTTTAATCCTAGATATATTCTTTAGGTGATAGTAGGCTGATTTAGTAACTGATTTAGTGTTTTAATGTGACTGTTGAAACTCAGGTCAGAGTCCATGACTACACCTAGATTTCTGGCTTTATCTGTTGGTTTGAACATTGCAGACTGAAGCTCAGCGCTAACTTTTATACGGCTCCAAAAACCATTACCTCAGTTTTATCTTTGCTTAATTGGAGAAAGTTCTGACACATCCAGTCATTGATTTGTTCAATGCACTTACTCAGTGTTTGAATTGGAGCATAGTCTCCTGGTGAAATTGTTACGTAAATTTGTGTGTCATCCGCATAGCTATGGTAACTTATTTTGTTGTTCTTCATTATCTGAGCCAGTGGTAGCATGTAGATGTTAAAGAGAAGAGGCCCCAAGATGGAGCCTTGAGGTACCCTACATGTCATATTTGTCAACTCAGATGTGTATTTACTAGGGCTGTCAGTCGATTAAAATATTTAATCGCGATTAATCGCATGATTGTCCATAGTTAATCGCGATTAATCGCACATTTTTTATCTGTTCTAAATGTACCTTAGAGGAATATTTTTCAAGTTTTTAATACTCTTATCAACATATGAGTGGACAAATATGCTTTATGCTAATGTTTATTATCATTTGAACATTACAAATATTCTCATGAATATTAAACAACAACCTCTGAACATTACAAATATTCGCCTCAATTCAACCTGGAACCTCTCTCATACAATACAAATGGTGTGTGTGTGTGTGTGTGTGTGTGTGTGTGTGTGTGTGTGTGTGTGTGTGTGTGTGTGTGTGTGTGTGTGTGTGTGTGTGTGTGTGTGTGTGTGTGTGTGTGTGTGTTGGATCGTTGGAGCTTTGTGCAACTCAAGGCATATGCTCGAACGGGAGCTGCCTGGACGCTGCAATCCAACACACTCTCACTCCCTAAGCGTCCAATAGCGACGTTTGGTCAGTGTCCGTGGCGTCCAATTGTGACGCTCCTAGGCTCCTTCAGCGTCATAAAGGGACGCAAATAGCTTTCAACTGATTGCAATGTATTCCCATCTGCGTCGGGATTTGACGCTCATGGAAGCACGGCATTCGTTTATGCCGGCTGCCCTTAAAGGCAATGTGAGCATCCATTCCCATTGGATAACGGAGAATTTTACACCCGGAAGTAAGTACTCCTCTTACTGTCGATTGATTTTACAGTGATATCTGCACTACTCATCGACTAAAAAACACCAGATTATCCTTGTTAATTACACAACATTGATTGGTTTAAATTGTGTGCAATGCTTTTGTATTTTTCCCCTTCGATTCGGAAAAACAAATATGTTTTCTGAGTAAAGGATGGCAGAAGACACTACACTACCCAGAATCCCCAGCTATCGTTTGGCCTACACCATGTGCTCTGTTTGACAAACCCCGTTTTTTTCACCATTCATTCCGATGGCTGGCGTCTATGTCACATGATCTTCAAATGTCTCCCTGCAGAAAAAGAAAACATGGCCGAACTTCGTTTTATTCTAGGTGTAAAATGCCTATTTTAAAGTTAGTTTGGCCATTAAAATGCGTTTTGATGTCATTTGATGCGAGAAATATGAGTTGTTATTTCAGATTATGTGTGCAGTGGATGTACATGATCTTTAGTTTGCTAGTTATTACGAAGATTACTTCAGGAAATCGCGACGTTTTCATTGTTACCAAGGTGGTTGCTAGGGACGCTGCTATCGATATTATTTCTGTTATGTTGTGTAACTGTTTAATGGTGTTATCTTTATTGCTACCCCCTTCCCCGTCAATGTATAGTGTTGGTCCACAGCCTAAACATATTAGTTTAACAAAATCTGCATCTAAAGATAGCCTACGTTATTTCCCCCCTGTGCAATTCCAGTCTCACATCTCAGAGCACACCGTCATTAACAAATACCGGAAACAGACCGAAATAATAATAATACCTTATTCCGAGTGTGCTTGCTTTTCTCTTTGAAAGTCATCACATAACGGCATTGTAATACACGGTTCGGCTGCATTACATATTACATATCTGCCGTAGTTCTGTATTTATAGAGCCCTGATGAGAAGACAAACATGAGGAACTGAAAACGTGACGTGGATCATAAATATATCAGCCATTAAACAACATCTTACATTTCTTTTCACACAATACGTCTCTTTGCCGTATCAACACTAATTCGGCTCACTTTTATATTTGATCCAATTGGTAGGTAGGCTGTATTTACACCATAAAGGTGCACAGATGATATAAAGGGACACCTGGTGGTTAAAGCATGTTATTGAATTTCAATATTTTTATTATTAGATATTAATACGATCCCTATAAAGTATATTCATTACTCGTTATTCTCTACTAATTGTTAATTAAAGACTGTATGTAATGACTATTTTGCACATCCCTTTCAAGATTTTCTAAGGTTTATTGACATATCATATAGGCCTACACAACTGTGGTGTAGTTCTGCACTGAATGAAAAACTTGGGTTGCAGGTTCCTCAATAGTGCATTACAAGACATCTATCAATATTTGTGCATACCTCCAGCAATGTTAACTATGTTGAAGCACTTATTTTAACTGATATTATACATAATGTATTATACTCTTATAGATGTATGTAGATATTTCATCTCCGGCCTTGTCAGGTATTGAACAATCAATAAATAAAGAACACAGAATTGTTGAATATAAAACACAGAATTTGTGTGATTATACTAAATGATTTTCAAATAAACACAACTGCATATTTAACTGTTACCCTACATGTCATATTTGTCAACTCAGATGTGTATTTACTAGGGCTGTCAGTCGATTAAAATATTTAATCGCGATTAATCGCATGATTGTCCATAGTTAATCGCGATTAATCGCACATTTTTTATCTGTTCTAAATGTACCTTAGAGGAATATTTTTCAAGTTTTTAATACTCTTATCAACATATGAGTGGACAAATATGCTTTATGCTAATGTTTATTATCATTTGAACATTACAAATATTCTCATGAATATTAAACAACAACCTCTGAACATTACAAATATTCGCCTCAATTCAACCTGGAACCTCTCTCATACAATACAAATGGTGTGTGTGTGTGTGTGTGTGTGTGTGTGTGTGTGTGTGTGTGTGTGTGTGTGTGTGTGTGTGTGTGTGTGTGTGTGTGTGTGTGTGTGTGTGTGTGTGTGTGTGTGTGTTGGATCGTTGGAGCTTTGTGCAACTCAAGGCATATGCTCGAACGGGAGCTGCCTGGACGCTGCAATCCAACACACTCTCACTCCCTAAGCGTCCAATAGCGACGTTTGGTCAGTGTCCGTGGCGTCCAATTGTGACGCTCCTAGGCTCCTTCAGCGTCATAAAGGGACGCAAATAGCTTTCAACTGATTGCAATGTATTCCCATCTGCGTCGGGATTTGACGCTCATGGAAGCACGGCATTCGTTTATGCCGGCTGCCCTTAAAGGCAATGTGAGCATCCATTCCCATTGGATAACGGAGAATTTTACACCCGGAAGTAAGTACTCCTCTTACTGTCGATTGATTTTACAGTGATATCTGCACTACTCATCGACTAAAAAACACCAGATTATCCTTGTTAATTACACAACATTGATTGGTTTAAATTGTGTGCAATGCTTTTGTATTTTTCCCCTTCGATTCGGAAAAACAAATATGTTTTCTGAGTAAAGGATGGCAGAAGACACTACACTACCCAGAATCCCCAGCTATCGTTTGGCCTACACCATGTGCTCTGTTTGACAAACCCCGTTTTTTTCACCATTCATTCCGATGGCTGGCGTCTATGTCACATGATCTTCAAATGTCTCCCTGCAGAAAAAGAAAACATGGCCGAACTTCGTTTTATTCTAGGTGTAAAATGCCTATTTTAAAGTTAGTTTGGCCATTAAAATGCGTTTTGATGTCATTTGATGCGAGAAATATGAGTTGTTATTTCAGATTATGTGTGCAGTGGATGTACATGATCTTTAGTTTGCTAGTTATTACGAAGATTACTTCAGGAAATCGCGACGTTTTCATTGTTACCAAGGTGGTTGCTAGGGACGCTGCTATCGATATTATTTCTGTTATGTTGTGTAACTGTTTAATGGTGTTATCTTTATTGCTACCCCCTTCCCCGTCAATGTATAGTGTTGGTCCACAGCCTAAACATATTAGTTTAACAAAATCTGCATCTAAAGATAGCCTACGTTATTTCCCCCCTGTGCAATTCCAGTCTCACATCTCAGAGCACACCGTCATTAACAAATACCGGAAACAGACCGAAATAATAATAATACCTTATTCCGAGTGTGCTTGCTTTTCTCTTTGAAAGTCATCACATAACGGCATTGTAATACACGGTTCGGCTGCATTACATATTACATATCTGCCGTAGTTCTGTATTTATAGAGCCCTGATGAGAAGACAAACATGAGGAACTGAAAACGTGACGTGGATCATAAATATATCAGCCATTAAACAACATCTTACATTTCTTTTCACACAATACGTCTCTTTGCCGTATCAACACTAATTCGGCTCACTTTTATATTTGATCCAATTGGTAGGTAGGCTGTATTTACACCATAAAGGTGCACAGATGATATAAAGGGACACCTGGTGGTTAAAGCATGTTATTGAATTTCAATATTTTTATTATTAGATATTAATACGATCCCTATAAAGTATATTCATTACTCGTTATTCTCTACTAATTGTTAATTAAAGACTGTATGTAATGACTATTTTGCACATCCCTTTCAAGATTTTCTAAGGTTTATTGACATATCATATAGGCCTACACAACTGTGGTGTAGTTCTGCACTGAATGAAAAACTTGGGTTGCAGGTTCCTCAATAGTGCATTACAAGACATCTATCAATATTTGTGCATACCTCCAGCAATGTTAACTATGTTGAAGCACTTATTTTAACTGATATTATACATAATGTATTATACTCTTATAGATGTATGTAGATATTTCATCTCCGGCCTTGTCAGGTATTGAACAATCAATAAATAAAGAACACAGAATTGTTGAATATAAAACACAGAATTTGTGTGATTATACTAAATGATTTTCAAATAAACACAACTGCATATTTAACTGTTACACATGCTGATGTAACGCAAATGTTCCAACTTGGGATCAATAAAGTATATCTTATCTTAAGCTGATCGATGGCTACTGCCATATTTGCACAATGTGCCTCTGAACCTTGACAAGTGCATGTTTCAGGCTTATCAATTAATGTAATGTAATGTTATCACAGGGGTCACACACATAAGACCAGCTGTTAAATAAAGCTCTTCTGACCTTAGCTGGCATGTGGGTATATATAGTAATACTGCCCATAATGGGCACAAGCAATTTTCACCCATTTATTAATTATATGTTTTAAATGTGAGTGTTTCCTGTCCCCTAAACCTCCAGGGATGTACACAGTTTAATACTGGCAACTTCTTATTATGGGAAATACGAAAACGTCTTTTAAAACTACAACTCCCAGTAGAGACGTGCCATAGAGAACATGTTGCGAAACAGAATAGCCAGCATGTGTAGTTCTGGGGACGGGGTGGGGGAGGGGGGACGCGGTGGACCTGTTCAAATCCAGTTTTGGACAGTCTGCCGTGGTTCCATCCCATTTCAAGTGCTGTTCGAGAATCGGCTTAACCCTCGGAGCACACTCTCCAATCACAGAGCTTGAGGACTATCACGGGGTTTGTCAAGAGCACATGGTGTAGTCCAAACGATAGCTGGGGATTCTGGGTAGTGTAGTGTCTTCTGCCATCCTTTACTCCTGGGAATGGACGCTCACATTACCTTTAAGGGCAGCCGACATAAATGAATGCCGTGCTTCCATGAGCGTCAAATCCCGACGCAGATGGGAATACATTGCAATCAGTTGAAAGCTATTTGCGTCTCTTTATGACGCTGAAGGAGCCTAGGAGCATCACAATTGGACGCCACGGACACTGACCAAACGTCGCTATTGGACGCTTAGGGAGTGAGAGTGTGTTGTGCAATCATGAGTGTGCCGACTTCTCCTCCAATGTCCCGCTGTCTGCTTCCTGCATCAAGTCAAGTGCTCGGCGCAGTTGTGGCGAAATGTCGCTCCTCTGTTTTCATTTAAACAGCTCCTTATATCCGTTAGCGCAGCTAGCTAGCACCAGATGCTAACAACAGCAACAATGCACGTAAGGTCTCTCTCTTGCTCGCTCGGGCCACATTACACACACCCTCCCGGTCCTCCCGATGGCCAGTCGGTGCCTGCCGGTGAGCGTGGAAGTGTGGTCTGCTGCAAGCGGGCGGCAGGAGCGGGGGTGTGAGCAGATGGTATTTTAAACTCGATGCGCTCTGAAACTACGGGGCGGCCGAGGAAAAAAAATACACATGCGTTAATCGCGTTAAAATAATTAGTGGCGTTTATTTTTTTTTGCGTTAACGCGTTAACTTGACAGCCCTAGTATTTACCTATAGAAACAAAGTTGTTTCTGTCCTTTTAAGTAGGATTCAAACCAATTTAGAACTGTTTCCGAAAGTCCCACCCAGTTTTCCAGTCAGTCTAGTAATATGCTGTGGTCAAGAGTGTCAAACGCAGCACTGAGATCTAATAATACTAACACTGAAGTTCTGCCACTGTCTGTGTTTAAGTGGATGTCATTAAAGACCTTTACAAGAGCAGTCTCAGTGCTGTGGTTTAGATAAGCAGAAAAACAGGGCTGGTCACCCTGGCGTATGTTTTAATTCAATGACCAGAACGTTCTAATTCTAGTTTAATAATACTCTAGCACATGACATGTACATAAGCTAATTATTTCCCAGAGGCTGAGACCAAGCAGAGATTTTAAACAAGGCAAAGGACCCTTCAGTCTTCACGCCCCCCCCCCCTATTTTCCAATCGACAGTGACAGCACAGTCACTGCTAACCTGCTAACCATTCAGTGTTCTGTAGCCGGTCAATGTCTTCCCCATTGTCCATGTCGTCACCATCATCCTCCCCACTTGACGTCCCTAACGGCTCAAATATGTAGGGTTCAATGATGTCCTGCGCTTCCTCATAGTCACTTCCATCTTCTGTGCCACTTTCCTCATCTATCCTGTCCGAAAAGCTGGCAAAATCAATCATTTCTCTCGCACTTGTATCACTTTCCAAAGTCTCCGCCTTGTTTACAATCACAACTGGGCCCATCTTGTGACGTCACAGCCGCTATCGTCTGCAACTTCCGGTAGGCTCAGACGGCCGTTATTATTAAAAATTATTTTAGCCATGAACAGGCACAATGATATGTAAGGAATGAAACTGTCATTTCATTTTGGCGCAAAAACATGCACTTCACGGGCACTTTAAGGCTACATTACATTACATTGCATTTAGCTGACGCTTTTATCCAAAGCGACTTACAATAAGTGCGTTCGACCAACAAAATACAAACTTGAAGAAAACAGAATCATATAAGTACATCAGGCTACAGGAGAGTTTTGTAAACAAAAAGTCTAAGTGATCTTGATTTACTTTTATTTATTTTTACATAAGTGCAAATTGGTTGCATAATTTACTCAATTCATTGTATTAATGTAGTGATGTATTTATTTTTTATAAAAAAACATTGTATGTTATAAAACAAAGTGTTATAAGTCAAATGTAATTTGTTTACAGTAAACAAAACACAGTTTGCTTTGTAATAAAAGAAAATATTTTAACCTCTTAAGCCCTGAGCCTGTTTTTCAGGTTTCAGGCTCGAAAATGCCACTAACACAACAAAGACTATATCTTCACTTCTAAAAGGCGTAAATTAATAATCTTTTCTCTCAAAGCAAGGTTACATCTGTGAGTTGGATGTAGAAGTGTCAGAATCAATATAGATGTTTTTATTTTAGAATAAATTCAGATGGAACACAGTAAAAACATGTACATTCTAATGTCCGACACAGAATCTAACGGTGCACACCTCAACACTGAAAGATACAAACTCGCAACGTTATCAACAAAAACGTACATCAAAACAAGTGGCGCTAGGCTAACATGGCTCACCTTCCTCTTTGTCTGGTCTAAACTGGTCTTCAATGGCATTAAAACGATAAAAATGATGATGTAGTTAATCCATAGGTTAATATCCAATGTGGCTGTGTCCCCTTTGAAATGTTCTGATAATCTATAAGCAATAAAACTGCAATTCCGTTATCTGCTGTCCGCTCTGTGCTCCATGCGCTCTGGGTCCTGCAATTCCTGCTTCCTTACGTAGTAAACAATAAGTAAAGTCTGCTGCGTAATGTACTTAAGCTGGCTGGCATTCTTTATACTTTACGCAGGACCATATCTCTGGAACCCATTGGTCGATTTGGGTGATTTACACCTTTTTCTTAACCATTACATCCAATAGAATCGATGGGCAGTTCCCAAATCCACGTAAACATTACCATTGCGGACGTAATAAAGAAGCAAACGAAACATATCTGAAAGTACAAGCCTGGACGGCAAAACTTTATACCCAGTATATTGCCATAAATATGATGATGGATTATCAGTAAAAATGTCTACGTGACACAAAGACATTGGATTAACCTTTAGCGGCGTTTTTATTCCGTTGAACACAACTTTTGATCACAAATTAAAAAAGGCAAGACGTAATTATTGTAATATTTTTGAAACCGGATGTTGTTTACTTTCTCTTTTCTGGCTGATAGCTCCAGGAATTCGAGGTCGTACGGTGATGACATTACATGTGTGGAATCTGTGGAGTCTCAGCTTTAAATCGTATATCTTGTTTGTGCAGTTAAGATAGTAATAAGGGCATTTCTACTGTGAGTTCTGTGTAAAAAAGCGTCCTCAAAAGAGCTTGTCTTGACAGTTTGTAAATGATCAATGGGATCAGAATAGTTTAACGCTGATTGGCACAGCGAGCAAATCGGATTTTTGTATTTTATTTTTCTAATATCATTGCATCTTGATAAAAGCTGGAAACACAAGGTCGCTTGTCATTTCTCAGATGTACTGTTCTTGTTATAGTAAAACAGTATTTTTCAGAAGTTTCCATTCCGGGAGTTGAAAAGAGGAGGTCAAGAGAATACCAGCACGCTGAGGGCCTCGGTCCACAGTAGGTATCATGTCTTGCAGAAAGGGCAGGGGGGCGCTTGCTCCCCACACTTTTTGTTTTGTTGTATGACAGACTAGCATTCCCCCCTTGGATTTTATCATCTATTTGTGCTATTAATATTTGTTGACATTGTGTTTTCACTATGAGCACCAACCGGAAGTTGCTTGCTCTCACACTTTGTAATGAGCTTCAGCGCTAAATCTGACAGCTGTAGGACTATCAAATCACTCCCACATCTGCCCTGTTTAAAACCAGAGGGCAGATGTGTGCAGATCTTTTAAAAGGGTTCATCCACACAAGGCTCCTGTTCTCAGGGTGTGTTTTTCAGGGACATCTTCACCAGGTCTGCAGTCTGTTTCAAACACTCCAGCATCGTTCCTATCCCCACACAGTCTAAAATGTGTGCTTTGCGTACACAGGCACTGACAAAGTAAGTATTAACAGCAGATGGTCATTTGCGAGATTTCAGAGAACATCTAGTAATGTTAACCCCACTCCAGTAATGAGGTGTTATTATTTACACTCTGGCACAGGGTGAATCTGAGCAAACCTGAAGCAACATTTTATTATTAACCCGACCAAATTACACAGCTAGTCAGTGTCACTTTTTAGCCCTTCTGATACAAAGCAGGAGTGTTTAATGGCTCCACACAGAAACAGTGAGGGCAGAACCCTATAGCCTGTGAAAAGGAGACACAGCACTTAGAGCCTGCCATTATCCTCCTGCAAAGATAACCTGTATCTCAACCACACACTCACACACCTCTGTGGAGAGTATTGAGTCCTACAGCACCATTATCATCACACACACACACACACACACACACACACACACACACACACACACACACACACACACACACACACACACACACACACACACACACACACACACACACACACACACACACACACACACACACACACACACACACACACACACACACACACACACACACACACACACACACACACACACATTAATCATTTAGAAACAAATCAATACTATACATTTGAACTGGTGTGAGTGATTTGACCTTACACAATAATGTGTGTTAAATTGATAACGTCGTATTGAATGCACATTAACTTTATTCAGGGTAATATTTATAGGATATTAAGAGAGCTGATAAAAGCAGTCCAAACCCTTTGCCTCACTCACTCGTGTGAGATTAAGTCTATTCAAATGTAATTGCGGCAGTGAGTGTAAACACGCTGAGTGAGCAGCAACAGATGCATGCATGTATCATCACGCTCGCCCTCACACACTGTATCTGATGACTATGATGCAGATAAACCTGATTGGACATGTTATGGTCCTTTGCATGTGAAGCCCACATAGTTTAGTTGTGTCCTTGTGGTATGAGCTTATGGATATCCTATGACACAGATGTGGCATTATCTGATCAATACACAACTACCAAAGCTCTGTGATGGTTCTCAGGGAACAGTCATTACTCGTCAGCTGAGGCGTGGAGAAGTGTGGATGTTATTAAAATGAAGAACATTTACACGAGATGATTGACAATGTCGGTGATCATGTTTTGTCTGTGCTGCATATTCATCCAAAGGAACATTATCTGCTGACGGCCTCAATCCAATAACACCTGTGAAAGTGCAGAGTGGCTCAGTCTTGTGTGCCATTTCCAGACATTGCCGTTCTATTGAGCATTTACTGGATCTTTAGTCCATTCGTCTCTCAGCTCCTGCAACGACTCCCGCCGTCTCAGAGTGACCTCAAGGTCCTTTCTTTGAATGCATCTGCAGTTACATTTGATTGGAAGTATTGATCTGGGCCTTATTGTTGTTGCACAATGTTGTATTGATGGTGTATGAAGCATAGCCAGTGTGACTGAGTGGTAGCATTGTGACAGCCTTATCAACCTGAACAAAAGTCAAGCTGCTGGAAAATCCATAAGCGGATCTGACTCTGAACAAGCGCTCAGCATTGCATCTGAATTGATTCATCATTAGCAATCAATATCTTTTGATGCAGCGTTGAGTTTCCTCATCATTCTCAGTCATCTGTCATCTGATTCTGCAGGCTGTGGTTCCTCCAGCTGGATGCACCTGGTGAGAAGGAAACCGCTGATGAAGGAGAGTCAGGCCTGTAAAGTGGCTCAATGCAGATTAAATCTGACTCAACGTGTCCAGAGCGTTTATTTCTCCCTTATTGATCGAGAGATATGATGAAGCACCAGTGGCGGTTCTAGAACATTTTACATTGGGTGGAAAAGGGGGGGCAAGAGGTCATGCCAGGGTGGCATGGGAGGGCGGACAGTACGTGGTGTTTTATACTGTGTATGTTAAATCATGCCCTAACCCAAGTGTTCTTAATGCACAAGAGAAACAAGGTGTTCACTTAGACAAACTAAAAAAAAAACAGCAGAAAATACTCATGATACCCTAGAATTCTGTTTACTGTAATTACAGTAAAAGTACTTAGTTATAATTAAGTACACAAATGACATCACCCATCTCTTAAGGTGACCTGTGCAGCAACACATTTCAATATGTATCAATACTAAGAGCTGCTAGATTGAGCTGCTGTGATGGAATATGCAAGGAGAATAAGAACATCCCATGTGGTCCAGCTGGAGTCTCCTCTGCCTCCTGATCCCTGCCTCTGTCCCTCTTTCTGACTCTTCATCTTTATTCCTCAGGGCCGGCCCTGACCAATTTGCTGCCCTAGGCAAGATTTGCCCCCCCCCCCCCCCAAATGCAGACACTCACTATGACTCACGAATGCACGGTTGTGGCATGACCACCAAAACAGAAACATTTAGTTTCCTATCCATTTGAACATGATTTAAGTGGGGGGTGGACCTAACATCCTCTAGGGGGGTCCGGGGGAAGATTATTTTTGTTTTAATGTTGAAGTTAAAAGCATCAATCTGGTGCACTTTGAGAGCAACATGAAGAGAAACAGAACTGTAAACAGATTTTCTTTTTCTTTATGGATATTTTACAAATCACTCTCCTTTTAAACTCTATTCTTGTTTATTAATAACAACTTTGTTTTACTGTCATAGTATTTTATACCTGTTTTTCATGTATTCTCTTATTCTTTTATAACTATAATGATCATATAAAGATGTGCCTTTACCTCACTAAACTGAGGTTATCAGAGCCTCTCAGTCTTTCAGGAGAGAGCTCTGCTCCACCCCCCCCCCCCCCCCCCCCCCCCGCGGCCGCCTACACAGTAAATTCCAATGTTAATAAAAGCACACAGAAGCTGTATGCAACCCCCCCCCCAGCGCGTCACAGTTTCACCGCGGAGAGTGTGTGTGTGTGTGTGTGTGTGTGTGTGTGTGTGTGTGTGTGTGTGTGTGTGTGTGTGTGTGTGTGTGTGTGTGTGTGTGTGTGTGTGTGTGTGTGTGTGTGTGTGTGTGTGTGTGTGTGTGTGTGTGTGTGTGTGTGTGTGAGTGAGTGAGTGAGGAGCTCCACGGATTGGTCCATTTGGACAATTGGGTCGTCGTTACGTCACTTGGTTCCCGGAAGAAAAAATGAAAAAAGAGAAATGTCCAACGAGGCGTTCTGGGGCAGCACAGACAGGTCCTCTCTGTGTTAGAGTCTTACTCGCTACAGGGTGTACTTTGAGGGGTTGTGACTCTGCAGACCGTTCACATGCAGAAAAACCTTCATAACACAAGGGGACGGTAATAACCGGAAAAGCATGGGACCTTTAACAAACAACAGGTCAGCATATTTAAAAAAAATAAATAATGTGCTATTGTTTGCAAACAGTCTCTTTTGTGGATCAGCTTTTCACAATTAAACACAGTTGGATTCTGCAACACAGATAAGTAACAGCTTCCTTCATGTCGGCCTGTTTAGTTCAAAGATCAGCAGTTTCCAAACACTGAATATACTGTATGTGTGTGCAGCATGTATTCTGATTTATGTGACTAACATACTCCAAGACGGCTATACTTAGGTTGAATTCATATATATATTTTGTTTGCATGATTGTGCTCTGTCCGTCATTATCTTAAGAGTATAGTTATTGATTATGTTGATATGCATTATGTAATCTGTATCCACATGTTTTGTAAGTTGATTTTGGCCATGCTAAATACATGTGATGTGATAATGTTCATTACCATGTCAAAGTCCACCAAAGGTAATTCACTTACTGTATACTAATTCACTTTGATACAGTCTACGATTCTGCCTCTGTCTCCTTCTTTAGCCACAATCCCACTTCCTCATTGTTTGTCATTCCCTACCTGTCCACTAGATGTTGTCAGACTTTAGAACAAGACTCCCTTATTCATATGCCTACCTAATCAATCAATCAATCAATCAATGTTTATTTATATAGCCCAATATCACAAATGTTACATTTGTCTCAGTGGTCTTCACAGTGTGTACAGAATATCAGTATGACAATACGACACCCTCTGTCCTTAGACCCTCTGTCCTTAGACCCTCACATCGTACAATACAAGGAAAAACTTCCGGAGAAAACCCACAGTTTAAAGGGAACATGGGAGAAACCTCAGGGAGAGCAACAGAGGAGGGATCCCTCTCCCAGGACGGACAGACGTGCAATAGATGCCGTGTGTAAATTGAAAAGATAATACATTTGCAACTGTCTGTTCTCACTCCCAGACAGTCACTCCCTTCCTTTTATTTCGCCTGCTGGACCAAGTGGACTCTTACCACTTGAAAGATTTTTTTTAAATACAACATCAAAGTAACGCTGCTGTCTCCTTGACTCTTTGCAGTTTGGTCCAATCCCTTTTCAATTCTTTCTTGCACTGTGACAGGTAGTGTACACTTTAAACACATTCCCTGTCTCTGTTGGAAGAACTGCCAGTTCATCAACATTGGCTCTGCAGTAAAATAAGAGAACACCAAACTAAATGCCCCCCCCACATTGCTTTCCATGTGTGTTACTGTGCCTGTGTACTGTTAATGACTCCAGACATCTTATACATTGAGTGGCTAGAAAGACTCTCCCTACCAAAAAGCGTAAACCTTGGCTAATGCTTTCAGGTGCTGAGCAGAAGGAGATATTTTGCCGTGGGACTGGAAATATTATCTGCCAGGCTCGGGATAAAGAGCGAGACAGCAGTGGAGGAGGAAATTGTGTGGAGACAGGGGAGGATGGGGGGGTGGTGAAGGGTGTGTAGAGATGAAGGTCTGTGGAGATGAGGTGGGGACACCATTTTACACACACCATTAAGTTGCCAATGAGGCAGCAGATCTCAGGCTTTTGGGATTCTCTCCCCAGACTCGTCTCTTTTTGTTCCACACACTCCTCTGCCTGCTGGCTCCCGTCTGTTTCTTTGGATTCTCCAACAATGTTTCCATCAGAGGATATGTTCAGCACGGAGCACACAGCAACACATTCCTCTGTGCCGGTCTTTCTGTCCCCATGGAGAGCTAATGAATTAAACACAGGAGAACATGTAGAGAACCGGTGTGAGAGCTGTTAATAAAAACGGATATCTGTGAACACGTTTGTCTTCAACTAAAATCCAACGAGGTCCAGTTAGAGAAAATGTCCCCATGCAAAGGTCCGGAACATCAAAATGTCTAAGTTGCTTCATGAATTAGTGTGATATATATTGAAGTGACCTGTAGCTTTATCAACTGCCAATCAAATAAAGAAAGTACAATTCAAAAACAACAATATTTATTGTCAATTAACATTACTTAAATACTGTGGATATGTGTAATGTTTAAATATTGAAGTTAAAAGCATCAATCTGGTGCACTTTGAGAGCAACATTAAGAGATCTATGGATACATCTCTCAACACCCATATGAAACAGAACTGTAGCATATTTTCCTTTTTGGATATTTTACAAATCACTCCCATTTTAAACTCTATTCTTGTTATTTTTAACAACTTTTTTGTTACTGTCATAGTATTTTATACCTGTTTTTCATTTAGTCTCATTAATAACTGTATTGATCATATCAAGGTGTGCCTTAACCTCACTGAGCTGAGGTTATTTGAGCCTCTCAGGAGAGAGCTCTCTTCCACCTGGTTGTAGAAAAGCTCTTTAAATTCGTTAGCATACCTAGCTAACCAGATGCTAATAACAACAGATCGCCGCTGTGCTTACAACTAAAGACACAGCCACGCAAACACTGCGGCATGTGTACGGCTCCTTATGGGTATTGCAATATTTTAAGGGCTGGAGCAGCGTTCCGGTGCTCAGCACTCCTTTCAGACGAGACATATACCACGTGAAGACACGTTACGCTCGTGTTGTGTTCATGAACCTGTCCTTGGCCAGGAAAAACAGGTACTCACTTGTTTAATTATTTGTGCGGTCTAGATTTCTTCTTCTTTTTTGAAGTGAGAAGTTGTCCGTCTGTCGGACTGACTCCCCCCCCCCCCCCACCCCCAAAACGAAAACTCTTCGGTTCTCCACGAATTACACAAGTCACCCAAATCAGCGTTAAAAAAGCGGGAGGCGCCGAAAAATCCCCTATTAATGTATTGATTATAGCTCCGGGTCCGTATAGGTCGGCGTCTGGGTCCGGATCCGGACCGCGGTCCACCTGTTGCCGACCCCTGCTTTATATGAAGGCCAAGTGTGGTTCTGGTGGTGGCTCAGAACCACCAGAACCAGGGGCAGCAGAGAATCATCAAATAACCACAATGAAAAAACTGAAATATTAGGTTCAATAGAGAGGCGAAGTCACGCCCATCTACTTCCGGCCCATGGGACCCCGGAAGCGAAAAATTTACATTGAATTCAATGGAGAGAGAAAACGTATCTTTTGATCCCGTTTGAATTGTGCCACGAACTACACATATGATGTTTGTCAATCTTAAACAATAAGTTCCATGTCAAAAAAGTCACATTTTGTCGTAAAACTGTTGAAATATAAGACTATGAAAAATACGCGACTACAAAGACTACAAATCCCAAATCCCATTCTGGCTCGCGTAAGTGATGTCACAGGCGATAATGCTCCAAGAGGTTGCGACTCGTAATTAAAGCGAAGAAGATCTCATAACTGATTTATTCCCTCCAATAAATAAGAGATTGCTAAAAATAAATTCACTTTTACAAGATGCCTGTGTGCTTTGTACCAGGTTGTAATCACATAAGTGATCATACCACTTTGCTCGTTCTATCGCTTCCCGTCTGATGAAAGGACCAGGAGTCGTTGGACCAAACATATCAGGTAATACACATGTTTTGCATGGAACATAGTCAAGTTAGCTACATAGCTAGTAGCGAGCACGTTAGTTAGCATCACATTACTTAGCCTTGTAATTTGTATTAGCCTTAACATGAAGTGAACCCAAATGTTAAACAGTAAGAGTAGTCATGATGGTAAGTATTTTGTGAAACATTTGAAGAGGAGCCTATCGCCCCCTCCACCAGGTGCTAAGGGGGCGGGAGGTAGGCTAACGGCACATTAGCATCTGCGATCTTTTCTGCTTAATGCTATCTGCTCAAATGGTTAACATTGAACATTAAAAGATCAGGCAGTTCAGGGAGAGTCGAAGGAAGGCAGGCAGGCAGCTTTGCATGACATTCATTTATTTATTTATAGAAGGACCATGCATACAAAAACATTAATCTCAGCAAAGAGAAGAGATGCAATATGCCAGATTATAGCTAATAGCTCATTTCCATCTGTGGTCCATTCTTCTGGACGTGTTTCATTGTGATGATAGTGAGTCAATCTGTTTGTTGGAAAGACAGTAGTTGAGTGATTACTGATGGAACATTATTAAAACAGATAATTATTCAAAGTGTTGTTACTTTAAAGTGTTGTTACTGACCTTTTTCTCTTTTATTTCCTTTCCCTCACCTGTAACTGCTGAGACCCTGAGGAACATGCACACTGACCTGCTCTGGCAACCTGATTTCCACTGTACGTAATAGTATTTGGTTATGGTATATTATTTATATACATCAAAGGCACAATGCACCCCCCAGAGACACACATGTATTGAGTGTGATATTGTGCATAGGTCAAGTGAAATCATCTTTACACACTAGAAACTGTAGGAGTGGCAACTTGTTTTGAAATAGAATTTTTAATATCCGATAATGAAGTTGATCTGTTTTCTTTATTCTTCTCTCTTCCCAGCTCCATCCATCACCGTGCTCTGTTCCTGCAGGTCCTGCTTGCTAATCAATGCTTTATTTTTTACACAATTACAAATAAAGTCAATGTATTGTATGACATGAAGTTGTGCTTCATTCGGAGTCAATAATAAATTCATCTGCCTTCATCCATTCTGCCTTCAACTGCACAATGATTGGACTGCACCGACATCCATGTAGCTGCCCCCCCAGTAAGATGAACCAAGCAAAGAGGATCACCATCATGCCTAAGGACATCCAGCTGGCCCGCTGCATCTGCGGAGAGAGGGCTTAGACTGACCTGAGACCAGCACACCCAAACACAACGGCTCTTTTAAGAGCCACCTACAGTTTCAAAGAGTTGCAATCCTACGTTATTATAAATATTAAACTGGTTCATGTATCGCTTAGTTTACGGAACCGTGATGAATGAAAGAAATGAGTGAGGTAGTGGTTTACTGAAGTTACAAAGACATTAATATATGAGTAACAGGTCAGTGTAAACACAAGCTTCTGTCAATTATGGATCATTCAAACAATTTATATAAAAATATGTAATAAAGTTCTAAAACAAGTATTCGGTATATTCCTTGATAGCTTTTGGAGAAGGTTGTTTTTAAGTTTACTAAAATCTATCGTTTCAACTGTTTCACTTTATAAAAAGGGAACAGGTGAGTAGAGCATCATTGAGTTTCTTATTCTGTCAGTAAATTATCCAAATGAAATGTTTATCATTATTTTAGTCAACCCTAAACAAATTGATTGTACCTTTTTAATAATGACCTTACATGGTCGGCAAAGTTAAATTAACTTCAGAAAATCAAATCTGTTCTGAGAAAAAACTAATAAATGTTTAAAGATAAGAACTTGCCATCCCACTGAAGAACAGTCCGTAGAGATTTAAAGGCGTAGTTGTAGTTCAGTCCAACGTTTCATTTGGATTCATTTCGCCAACAGGCAACTATTTTCATAAAGAATATATATATTTTTCAAAGTCAACTTTATTGTCAATCTTACTCAGTTTGTGTTTATAGACAGAGAGATCAAAAAGACGTTTAAATAAAATTATACAATTTACAGATATGTATACAAATATATATATCTATATACACCATCATGTATAATGATGATGTAGAAGGGAGTGTGGTAGATAACAAGTAAATATAGAGTTACATACAGATCCATGTTACAGCAAAAGATGGAATAACTAAGAAGCACGCAGTATAATAATAATTACATGCAACAATTAAATAACTGCTCAGCATCTCCACCACAATCCCAATCTGCTGTGTCCTGTTTTCCTCCCCTCTGCATAACCCCCCATCGCACATACGGAACACAACGCAGAGTCTGAGGGTGTTAAGAGTATGTTTATTTAAATGTCCTCCTCTCTACTGGCCAACACAGGGAGCATATGCTGGGTGTAGAATTTTTCCAGGAGGAGGAGATTTCCATGCCATGCAGGGTCTTTGGGGATGAGGATGATGATCGCCTCCTTCGTGGTCCACACAACAAAGTAGCAGAGACTCCGGTCTGTGATGTGCAGCTGCCCTTGGACTGGTGGGTGATTCTCCTTGAGAATATATGACCCACCCTCCTCACGGAGACAGAAGGATGGTAACTGGACTGCCTCCGCGATGGTCATGTTCATGTCACCAAAATCCTTGAATCTACACACAGCAAATAAACTCAAATGACACAACGAGATGTAAAAGGAGATCACACATACAGTATAGACTATACTGTATAGTCGATATAAAACTGGCCGCTTCAATCTGAAGAGCAACTAAAACAAAACACGGGAGTGTACCTTGTTCTTGTGAACACTAATGTTATCCACAGCATACACAGAGACCACGAAGTTCTTAAGGAGAAAACTAGTTACTAAAACAAAACACCTTAGTGTACCTTGTTAGCTAATGTTAGCTAGCTGACATTAACGTTACACATTGCACTCATATTACTCACCGAAACCATGTAAAGCCGGTCCCGCATGCTGGCTCTTACAGAACCGACTAACTCCCCTTTCGTGTATGTACAGCTCTCAACGTGTCCAGACTTGTAATGATGTTCACCTCGTTTTATACTTTTATTCTCATTCTGAAAGAAACAGGTGAAATTTGCTAACGTGACGGCCGTCTTTGTGATGGTAACGCGTATTGTGCGAGACGAGAGACCTGTAGTTCACTGAGCGGTTTCACACAAAAAAATGTGTAACTTCACAGTTTTACGACACATTTTAATTTTTTTGACTTGCAAAATATTCTTTTAAATTGACAAACATCATATGTGTCATTCGTGGCACAATTCAAACGGGATCAAAAGATAACCTTTCTCTCTCCATTGACTTCAATGTATAATTTTACGCTTCCGGGGTCCCATGGAGGCTCCCGGAAAGGGAGGGACTTCGCCTCTCTATTAAGTTAAACGTAAAAAAAAAGATTTCAACTTTATATTATTCCTTTCAACTAACCTAATACAGTTATGTGAAATATGTCACATAATACATTTAACTAAAGTCAATGTTTCAGTTTTTGCAGTGCAGGCTTGCAGGATCAGATCAGGCAGAACATAATGCTGGAAAGCTCGAGTGGATGCAAACAATATCTGCGAGAGTACTGAAAATGTACTATAATGTATACAGTAGCACAGCAACACATAGCCAAGGATTTTATTTCATTTGAGCACTGAACTCAACCAGAATATTAGGGAGAGGCGTTTTATTCATTCACTAAAAGATCTAGCTCAGAAAAAATAGGTGATACTTTCAGATTGTTTATTTAAACCAGTATGAATATTACTGAGCTAATGAATAATATATCATTTATGCCTGAATTATTGGGTATACAAAATATGGGGTGAGACCTAAACAGAGAAAGTTGAGGATAAACATGTTTAAGCGATCAAGGTAACAAAAACAAGCATATCCACGGAAAAAGGGAAATATTCCTGATGTAAGTCAAAGTGCAGCCCCTGTTGGAGTCTACCGGACCATGTCCGTCCTCCGCGCAGATCGTTTGGATATGGCCAGAGCGGGGTCGCCGTCCGGATCTGCCGATGACCGTTCTTAGTTCTGAGGGAAAAGGAATTGTGTCCTAGACACTATTCTCTGTTAGCTGTACAAAACTAGACTTTGCACTCCAATGGATTGTTTCTTCAAATAAGCACTTTATTACACAGTTCAACAAAGATATATCAATCCATACTATACCACAAAACGCCAGCGCCTTGGACTCCTTCTTGAGTTCCCACCGTGACAAGCTCGTCAGTGTGAGATCCCAGTTGAAGTGAGTCCAGAGTACTGAATACATCCTGCTTATATACTGTTCCTAGCGGAGCCCCCACCTTTGCTGCTCTCTTGTGGTTTAATCTGCCTTTGCTGACCCTAGCAACTCTTAGGTTAGCCTTTGGCGCGCTTTTGTTTACTTCCTTATTTGCTTTCACTCACAAGACTGCCCTTGTGAACTGTTGCGCCTGCTTGGTGGGTGATTTAGTGATGAGTTCTGCAACCTTTTGGCTTATCAGTTTGGACATAACAGGATGCCTCTGTTCTTAATCTGGTTGACCCCGCGTTTTGTACCACACAGTATTGACACCGTATATTTCCACTGGTTGCTCAGCAGTTGGACTTTAACACAGTACTGTACTTTTCCACTCAGACAGCTCAATGTCTTTTCCAGGCCCACTATTTCTTATATTCACTGCCACATTTGCCTTATTTTTATCCTTCAATCCCCCTTTTGCCCCATTCTAATGATTGGGGCAACAAACCAACGCTATTGTTTATGTACATTTATGTCAGCTGTTTTAGGCTTCTGTCTCTCTTTCCCACATTCTGCCATACGGTGGTACTGGTGGTGCTGTCGGGAAAGTGTCCATTGCTGCCGCTTCTTCTTCGCCTTCTTCAATGTCTGGGTTGTTTTCTAAGGATAGCAAGGCGAGTTGTTGGCCCAGGGGAGTAGAAGGTGCTATGGCGGTACTAATTATTTTGTCCACCATTGAGCGGATACATGGGATGCAGCAGCACCCGCACAAGGTCAAAATTGCTGCAAACACGGCCATTGATACCAATACTGAGGTGACCAGGGTTTTGTATTTACCGAACACTGACATCCATTCGTCCCATTTACCGTTGATACCAGATTGATCTTTCATGCGGGAGTTGAGAGTTTTCAGACCGTCCAGTGCTATTTGTAGAGTGCCATCTGCAGCGGTGTTGTTGGGAATGAAGGTGCAGCATTGCTCTCCGAACATTGCACATACTCCGCCTCTTTCTGCTAGGAGCATGTCTAGGGCCATTCTGTTTTGATAGGCCATGAGTGATGTGGCTTTCAATTGCTCACTAACTGCCTTGAGTCCGGCATGTGTGAGGTTTCCTAGGCGTTGGACATTATAATGAACGTAATTGATGCGGTCTGCGTTTTTATTGATGACACACCAGGGGCAGATGACGGATGTGAAGCCGTCCGCTACTTGATCGGCTATTTTGTAGTCACTTGGTACGCCCCGTGGTACCCCTATTGCGTCTATGTACGTTGGATCTGGGTCAATCATGGCTTCGCGTTTGACTCTGTTCGTAGTATGATAGGGGTATTGTTCTGCCAGGTTTGTTATGTCCCCTACTTTTAATTCATTGGCACACATTGGTTCTACCGGGGCAGGAATTATGTGGAGCAGGGGTCTGGCTCCCATACAAACGAGGCAGTCATCGCCTGTGTCTAGCGCGGCTTGTTGTGCCATCAGTAACCAGTTGTTGCTGTTTGCTGAGCGTCCCGAGATTCCAGTTGCTACTTGGAACTCTTGATCAGTTGTCCACTCCTTAGTGGAGTGGATCACCACCCCCTTTTGGACGGATAATATGTCAGATTGTGGTCTTTTAATGCGACTGGACATGCATACGTATATAGAGAATTGGGGGCTTGGCGATGCCTTGGGCCATAGATAAAAGGATGCGCAAGGGGTTTCATCTTTCTTGGGTTGGGGTACCCCCGTTAAGTCTAACTGTACTATGAGGCCAGATGAGGATTTTGCTAGATGTACTCTTTGCCTTACTTTTTTCGCTGTTCCTGTTGACGATGAACTCCAATCCGCCCCTGTCTCTCCCACCAAGTCGGTCCACGCTCGACCATAGCTATATCTTTCATTGGGATCGCCTTTTCCGAACCAAAAGTCTAGCGTCATGTACCATTGGTATTTGTTTCCCCACGACCCTCCTTTTTGGTTGCGTTCGTTTGACAAACTGGTGTACGGGATGAGGGTGCTTGAGTCCGAGGGTAGGCAAAGTGTCAGCGAGATGTGTCTTAATGCATCTTTCTGGTTACATTGGGTGAAACTTGCCATATCTACTGTGCCGGCCACATTGCGGACGTGTCTAGTTAGGCTGTTTTTTGGAGGAAAAAAGGTATCTTGTGTAGTTTCATTTTGTGGGGAATTTGGATTATTAATTTGGTCAATGATTTGCCTCCCCCTTTCACCCACTATGATAATGATTATTCCAGCAATGATGAAAAAACAAAGTGTTAAGGCCAAGCAATAGAGGTGTTGGTTAGGTCCTGAGTTCTTCTTCATCTTCGTTTTTCTTGTAAAAGTTCTTTGGTGTATCAGTGTAGGTGAGTGTCTCTTGTGTGGTGTGTGTATGTGATGCGTGTGGTGTACCGCCTACTTTGGGGGAGCGGTCCCTTGTTGTGCCTCCTCGCCGGCTGTTATCTCCTGGGCTGCCGTTGGTTCTCCTGTTGTCTCCTCCTCCTCGGAAGTGGAGTCGATGTCCACACTTGGGGGTTGGGGGGCTTCGGTTGTTTGCCTGATGTTCAGTTGGCCTAGGTCCTGGATGGTGTCAGCGAGGGTACTGGTAGGTGCTGGTGCTTCCACACACCTGCTCCAGTGGTACCACGTGTCTCCTTTTCCGTCTACTCTGACTGCATGATCTGTTCGCTGGGTTACCTTGAGTGGTTCAGAGAACCTTGGAGCACACCACTTGGGTTTGATCGTCTTCAGGCGGACGTATTCAGCGTCCCTGCTGCCCTCAGCTTCCTCTGTGTGTCCTTTGGCTCTGGCTGCTGTGGATTCGTCTGCGAACTCT
This sequence comes from Pseudochaenichthys georgianus, assembly GCF_902827115.2. Lineage (NCBI taxonomy): Eukaryota > Metazoa > Chordata > Actinopteri > Perciformes > Channichthyidae > Pseudochaenichthys > Pseudochaenichthys georgianus. Next base: position 3,103,263 of record NC_047518.2, on the reverse strand, counting down.
GCAACGAGGCATTTTAGTTGTTTATAGTAGGCCTGGTGCCCCACTTTGTCATACAGTTCCTTTGAAACCGTGGCTCCCGCCCCTGGGCCTGGAAACTGGTGCCCATGAGTCATTTCATATGGAGTGAACCCAGTGGTCCTGCAAATGGAACTCCTGATAGCCAATAGGGCGAGAGGTAGTGCCTCCAACCATGTCATTCCTGTTTCTTCCATCGCCTTTGCTAGTTTCTGTTTTAGATTTAAGTTCATTCTCTCAACCTTTCCCTGTGATTGTGGATGATACACTGCTCCAAATCTGTGGGTTAGCCCAAGAGAGGCTTCCACCACCGCTAAATCGTGATTTTTTAAGTGGCTTCCATTGTCACTGCGAATCTTTTTGGGGAACCCGTGTCTTGGAATGTAGGTTTGTACCAGGAAGTTGATTACAGACTGGCTGTCTTCTTTTGCACAGGGGATGGCTTCTGGCCACCCTGTGTAGGTTATGTGTGGCTGTGTCAGAGACTTTTCTAACCTGGTCTGTCTTGCTGATGTCATGGTGAAGGCCGCTGAGTTGACTAGGGCTACAATGCTATGGCTTGTGAGCACTGTGAGTGGGTGTCTCATCACTATGTGTTGGATTTTCCTTAGTACTCTAGCCACTCCAGCTGCATGTCTGATGCATGGGGGTTCTTTTGCCTCTGCTGCATCTAGTGCTACGCTAGCATACAGCAACATTTTCTGCCTGGACTCTGATCCCCCTTTTTCTGGAAAAGTACGCCGTTTACGGTGTTTTCTTTTTCAGAAACATCCAAGAAGAAGGGTTGTTGATAGTCTGCTGATGACAGGGCGCAGACCGTTGACATGTCCTGTTTGCTAACCAAGAATATTAAACTTTAATCTTTTCAGCATTCCAGACCATCATTTAAACAAGCAGCCTCTTATCTAAACACTAAGCATTAAGGTTTCTACACCACCCCCTGGGAAACTATTGCACAATTATGCTGTAAAATCATTGCATCATTCCTCCAGAACCATCTGAGACAAGCATGTCTCAAGATCTTGTCATAATGAGCACAGTCAGTGATGCAGCTGTAGTCAGTGGCAGGGTCCCCAAAAAGCTAGGACCGGCCCTGGTCAGTGGGCTTCAAGGAAACTCTCCCCCAACGGGTTACAAAATAAAACGGCTGAGGTCAGGAATGCTGAAATATGTGAATGTTAAAACAAACTAATGATAGTAGTCTGCCTATTCTTTATTACTTCAGTTCTAAGTTAATAGGCAACACAAAGACACCCTCCTTAACCACTATACTAATCTTTTATCTACTTGGTTAATTCTATTAATTTTCAAATTGTTTATCTAAGTTGTGTTACAAGCATGGTGATGTTGTAACAGAATACACAAATAACTGTATTCAATCCGCGCCGTATTTGAAAACTGTAATGAATTTAAATCAATGTTTAAGGACGTAATATAAGTTAAATATATTGTTAAGCTAATTACTGTTTTATTGTGAAGGCATCTCTGGTGAACAGCGGCCTGTGGCTTTTATTTTGAAAGGCCGTTCCGGAAATATACTCCGTAATGTGAACAGTGAGTTTGACTTCTATAAACACGGAAAGTTACGTTAACAATCGTTCTAATGCATTAAATAAAGTCATGAAAGAGACAAGGAGGGGAAAGGCGTGTGGAAGCAAGCAATGAACTGAAAATGCCACCAATGCTCTGTTTTAACGTGAACCACTTTTTACTTTCCCTTAACGTTACTGTCTGTAATATAATTGTTTTCCTTGAAATATAATTAAGTACAATCCTTAGTTAATGACAAATACCATGACATTCACAATGTAATGCAATGGTACCAATCAGTTCTCAAAACCCCTCATAAAACCACAAAGTGACGTAACTGTATCCTACAAAAACTATGCTAAAAACAGCAAATTATAGTTTCTTATTTATTTCAATATCTACTACTTCAGCTCCCACATTGATCTATTAATTGTCAATGTTATTCACTAGTTGTTTTAAATTCAATGCTCTTTCTTCATGCATTTAAGAAGAGAGAAAAAGAAGGAGGGGGGGTGTGGGTACTCTCACAGACACCCCGGCTGGAACAGGCATTCCAGGAGGAGGGGGGCTTCCTTTAAACAAGAATGACTTCGTATCTATTTATCTGACTAGGTTAATATGTGTTCACTTGTATTTATTAATACACTGGACAAATCTTGTCGTTACTCTTAATGTCCTTATTCTTATTTATTTGAATGTCCGTGGAGCAACACAGAATATTGAAGAACAGAGGGCAGCTGACCACAAATGAGCTTCCCCTGTTATATAAACATTAATATATTCCTTCTGACTGACAAGCGTTCAAAAACCCTCTGCTTATCACTTAGGCTACTACTTTTTGTTTTATTCATAACCTAAAAATACAATTGTGATGAATAGCTTGCTCTTTTTCTGATTGAAACAAAGAGTACTCTTCTACAGAATCCGAAAGTGGGGGGAGATTCTTTCACAGACAAATACTGACACCCCGGCTCCGGCTGGAGCTCTCAGCCTTTTCAAGAGAAGGGGGGCTTCTTTCAACAACTAACAACAAACTATTGGTATACCAAAACATTTACCAACATAAAACAAGGTCTTTACGAATCAACAATGACAACCAACAGACAGAACAATCAACAAATAGATCAATACAACTCCTTTAAGTTCCCAGGGAAGGTTTCCCACAAACTATTCTTTCTCAATCAATCAAACATTGTACACAGATATATTAGCTACTGATACGGCGACCAGTTTTACACCTTTCCTTAGATACTAGAGTCTCCCCTAGTTTTACACTGTACTATGGCTACTAGTTTTACTAGTTTGACACCTTCCCTTTAGATACTAGAGTCTCCCCTAGTTTTACACTGTACTATGGCTACTAGTTTTACTAGTTTGACACCTTCCCTTTAGATACTAGAGTCTCCCCTAGTTTTACACTGTACTATGGCTACTAGTTTTACTAGTTTGACACCTTCCCTTTAGATACTAGAGTCTCCCCTAGTTTTACACTGTACTATGGCTACTAGTTTTACTAGTTTGACACCTTCCCTTTAGATACTAGAGTCTCCCCTAGTTTTACACTGTACTATGGCTACTAGTTTTACTAGTTTGACATCTTCCCTTTAGATACTAGAGTCTCCCCTAGTTTTACACTGTACTATGGCTACTAGTTCTACTTCTCATCACAGATTTGTTTATACCCTTGTTGATCTATTTAGTGCACACAATTTTATTTACGTTTTATCTTTACTTTTTAGCTGAGACAATTATTTCTGCCATTTTCACACAATCCTAAAATGTAGTGGTATTTCAAACACATCTATTTGTTGTAACCGGCAGATGCTTACCTTGATTCTAAGTTACCCGGGTTTTTGATTGTGTGAGATGGTTTCTTGTAAAAGCCGTAAACTCAATGTGTTTTGGTGTCCTCTCAGAAAGTCATCGGTGTCCAGACTACCCGCTCTAGACCATCACGTCGGGGTCACCAAGCTGTTGGAGTCTACCGGACCATGTCCGTCCTCCGCGCAGATCGTTTGGATATGGCCAGAGCGGGGTCGCCGTCCGGATCTGCCGATGACCGTTCTTAGTTCTGAGGGAAAAGGAATTGTGTCCTAGACACTATTCTCTGTTAGCTGTACAAAACTAGACTTTGCACTCCAATGGATTGTTTCTTCAAATAAGCACTTTATTACACAGTTCAACAAAGATATATCAATCCATACTATACCACAAAACGCCAGCGCCTTGGACTCCTTCTTGAGTTCCCACCGTGACAAGCTCGTCAGTGTGAGATCCCAGTTGAAGTGAGTCCAGAGTACTGAATACATCCTGCTTATATACTGTTCCTAGCGGAGCCCCCACCTTTGCTGCTCTCTTGTGGTTTAATCTGCCTTTGCTGACCCTAGCAACTCTTAGGTTAGCCTTTGGCGCGCTTTTGTTTACTTCCTTATTTGCTTTCACTCACAAAACTGCCCTTGTGAACTGTTGCGCCTGCTTGGTGGGTGATTTAGTGATGAGTTCTGCAACCTTTTGGCTTATCAGTTTGGACATAACAGGATGCCTCTGTTCTTAATCTGGTTGACCCCGCGTTTTGTACCACACAGTATTGACACCGTATATTTCCACTGGTTGCTCAGCAGTTGGACTTTAACACAGTACTGTACTTTTCCACTCAGACAGCTCAATGTCAGTTTCCAGGCCCACTATTTCTTATATTCATTGCCACATCTGCCTTATTTTTATCCTTCACCCCTTACACATTTAAACAGTTTGTCAACATGTGTAGAACTAATTATGAACGATCATGCTGCATTTCGAATACCAGTGACTAAACTTTTCCAAATAGTACAGTATTTCTTGACTTGATGAATAGCTTAAGAAAACAAAGGTTGAAACATATTTATTTGTATGCCAATTAATCCATTATTGCAAAAATCAACCCAAGATGACTTGATAATTAACTTGATCTTGAGATAATGGAGTAAAAACAGTTATCGCTTCCATGTTTTTGAATCTAAATGGTGTGTTCATTTTAAATGAGTCATTAGAGCCTCAAACTCAGCTATGCTTGGCGACTTTGATTAATCTAATAGTAGTGTGGCATTGAGACCAATGGCCAGGAGAGCCAACAAAAACAGTTCCTCCAGGTTTCACTCGAGGGTCGCTCTCATCTGTGACGTCATGTTTTGCAATCAATCCTGCCATTTAAATATTCTGTAGTTCTTTCATCAGTGCAACTTTTCAAAATGATAGCACACCGTCCAACCAACTATCATCTAAAGCAGGCGCCTGTGATATCACAACCCAGTCTCACGGCATTTCGTGTTCACCAACATGACTTTTAATCTATTGATTCGTGTTCACCAACACGATTTGCCCCTTTTTTTCGTGTTGCACAGCACGATTTTAAAAGCAATGTATTTCTACTGCCTGCAGCACGTCTTTTTCTCCGGTCGGGTCGAGGAAGACCGGAAGCTGTGTGGTTCATAAAAACATGTTCTTACTCAATATCAAGCCCCAATTATTGCTTTTATTTTAAATCGTATAATTTCGGACTTTTGTTGCCGTCTGTGAGGACTTCTAATTTGTTATTATTTTCAAAATAACACACTGTTATTTACTCACCAATAACACACAATTATCCTTGCTTTTATTTATTGGTTTAATTCCATAATCTCGGGCTTTTTTGGCGTCCGTCAGGAACTGAATTTCAAAATAAAAATAACCGGAAACAGACGTAGGCCTATAAGGGACATTTCGAGCATCATTGCGATCGTCAACATTTCTGAGTTTAGGATGGCCGAAGACACTACACTACCCATAATCCCCAGCTATCGTTTAGGACTACAGTCCCCGTAAGGTTACGCAGAGCGTCAAACAGCTGTGTGAAATGGAACGAAACCACGCCAGACTATCCAAAACTGGAATCGAACACCCCCCCAGAACTACACATGCTGGCTATTGTGTTTCGCAAAATGTTCTATGGGACGTCTCTACTGAACGTTTTCGTTTTTCCCACAATTAGAAGTTGCCAGTATTAAACACATTGGTGTTATCAAATGTAAAACATATAATTAATAAATGGGTGAAAATCGCTGTCCATAATGCGCAGCATTAATATATACCCACATGACAGCTCATTGGTACTTTGTAATTCTACTCCACGACAATTCAGAGGTTAACCTGGTATTTTTACTCCACTGCATTTATTTGAGTTACTATGCAGATTCTGATTAATTATGTGAAATAAAAACAACCCTTAAATCAGACTTTAGTTACACGTGACCTGAGTAAAATTCAGGTAAGGTGATTGTCAAGTGCCAACAATCAGGAGAGATATTTGATAGTTGGTGCTTGAGAAGACTAAACATGTATCTGCAATTGTATTTGTGAGACGTTTGTCTGTTTTGCACCTCCTCCTATTAATATCTTTGTACATCCTGCACTAAACTGTTTTATTGTAGAGATCACTTATAGTATCTTCTTGATTTTTTATATTTTATATTTCTATCACAGACCTTCTACTTTCCCCCTATGAAAGTATGTACTCTTCATATTTTTATTCAAATATTCAAATAATATTTGATGAACAAAATATTAAGAGTACATTATTGTTTTTATGTGTTATATTATAACACATAAAAACAATAATTCAATAACGTGCTTTAACCACTAGGCGGTGCACACAAGGTACACACAGCCATAATAACTTTGTATTATTAGTGTGTATGTACAACATCTGAAGATGTATAGTTTTATGCATGCTTTCACATAATTTTACAGCATATTGCTATACTATTTCAGACTCAGTATTTACATTCTTACATTCAAAGAAAATCAGTAATATCTTTAAAAACTACAGTCCTTTTATATCAGCTGTGCACCGTTATGGTGTAAATATAACCTATCTGTGAATTAGATCAAATGTAAAAGTCAGCCGAATTAGTGTTGATACTGCAAGGAGACGTATTGTGTGAAGAGAAATTGAAGATGTTGTTTAATTGTTGAATATATTTATGATCCACGTCAAGTATTCAGTTTCGGCGGCATTTTCTCAGTTTTTTCAAAGGTCTTCTCATCAGGGCTCTATAAATAAAGAACTACGGCAGATCTGTAATATACAATGCAGCCAAACCGTGTATTACAATGCCGTTATGTGATGACTTTCAAAGAGAAAAGCAAGAGCACTCGGAATTAAGTATTATTTTATTCTTTTAAAATGTTTTCCGGATTTGATATCATATAAACACCAAATCCCAGCATGCATTGCGGCAAAACATCCAATAAACGAGCTTAAAACCATAGCTGAGGATCTTGGGTAATCACTCGAAATGCCTACGTCTGTTTCCGGTTATTTTTATTTTGAAATTCAGTTCCTGACGGACGCCAAAAAAGCCGGAGATTATGGAATTAAACCAATAAATAAAACCAAGGATATGAGTGTTATTGGTGAGTAAATAACAGTATGTTATTTTGAAAAGAATAACAAATTAGATTTCAGATATCAGTATCCTGAGGCTCTGAGCCCCATTTATTTTCCTCACAGACGGCAACAAAAGTCCGAAATTATACGATTTAAAATAAAAGCAATAATTGTGGCTTGATATTGAGTAAGAACATGTTTTTATGAACCACACAGCTTCCGGTCTCCCACGACCCGACCGGAGAAAAAGACGTGCTGCAGGCAGTAGAAATACATTGCTTTTAAAATCGTGCTGTGCAACACGAAAAAAAGGGGCAAATCGTGATGGTGAACACGAATCAATAGATTAAAAATCGTGTTGGTGAACACGAAATGCCATGAGACTGGGTTGGATATCATACTCGACAGGACTGATGAGGGAGGGACAGAAAAACTCACTTTGATGAAACTCACATCCTAAAAAGACAGAAGCGTCTGACCAGGGAATACAACGATGAGGACAAAAGCATGATGACAGTTCGCAATTCGGAATTTCACAAATCATACAATGTGCACCTGAAGTTGGAGGGATCTCAGCAGAAAAACACCTTCTTGCTGGTTGTGGACCAGGATACCAGCCTTGATGTAACAGCATGCTTTTAATAACTGTTATTAACTGTTTTGTCTCTTAATGTATAATGTGCATCAGCCCATAATATTAAGCCTAATTGCTTCCATGAACTCAAGCGCAGCATCTAAACAATCCAATAAAGTTAGCGGCAGTATCTTTGAAGGGAAACCAATAAATAGTCTCAGCACACGTTTGTGTAGCAATTAAACAATGCAGATACAGAATTTAGACGCAGGTGACATTTTGGATAAAGTCCGGCTTGCTGTTTTGTCACTGCTTCAGTTTGTTATGCTATGCTAAGTAAATTGCCTCCATACACTTGCTCCATGCTTTGCAATCTAACTCTCTGTAAGAAATGTTTCCCAGAAGATATTTTAAATGCAGGCAGTTTTAGTCAGAATTCACCTTGTTGCTAACACAAAGGACACACACACACACACACACACACACACACACACACACACACACACACACACACACACACACACACACACACACACACACACACACACACACACACACACACACACACACACACACACACACACACACACACACACACACACACAAAAGTGCTCAATACAAGTGTATAATGATTCTGCATGTTATCAATGGGGGGGGGGGCTGCTATGTTCCTCTGCCAGCGAGGTGCTACCTTTTCTTCTCTGTGGTCCATTTCCTTCTGCTTGTTAAAAAAAAACATTTGGACCCAAAGCAACATGTTACAGTGACATACTCTGAGGGTAAACTGTGGTAAATCGTTTCTGCTTTTAGAAATTAGTTCTGTACTACAACATCTGACCCTCTGTCTTCCTGAGTTGGAGTTGGAGCGGTAGTCTGTGGAGGTAATATTGGGACTTTAGCCTTTACAGACCATTGACATGCACACAACAGTATATAACACACAAACCCCTCCCCCCAAAAACTAACTTTTATGATGAATAAAAAGTTATATACAAAAGTAAACCCATGCATAAGAGTGTCCGATTGGAAACCTTTGATCAGACATCAGGACAAGGGATAGTGTGTTAATTATGTTAACAATGCGGCAGCTCAGTGGCTTGAAGCGTAACCTTAGCTTCTATCAGAGATGGGGACTCGAGTCGCACTTAAGTCGCACACACAGAGACTTCAGACTTGACTTGGACTCGTGACCAAAAGACTTCAGACTCGACTTGGACTCGTGTGTTGGGACTCGTGAACAATCATTGTGTTTTCTATGTTTGGCGTATTAAAGGTGGGGTAGGTACATTTGAGAGAAACCGGCTCGAGATCGCTATAATTTGAAAATACACAACCGGAGATAATCTGCTAGAGGCTGCTACTTCCTTATAGAGCCCGCCCCCTCCAACACACACGAACGCGCACATGACCAATGAGGGCACGAGAGAAATGTGTGCCCAGATGGAAGGCTGACAGGCAGGCAGGCCGGCAGGCCATCCAGTTACTTTAGCCGGGCTCATTACGCAGACGTGCGCGCCTCTGTTACTACCTCGTAGTAACACAATAGCGACCGGCGGCACACCTGTGGCTGTACCGCTTGTAATTAGGTTCAACTACAAACACTTCGAACAAAACGCCGGCGGCACCAACAAAAGGAGCGCACACTGCAAAGTCTGCAATATCAAAATCAAGGATGCTGGCGCAACAACGTCAAATTTCATCAGGCACTTGAAAAGTCACCCGGAAAGGTCAGTCACATTAACGCATGGACGGTTAGCAAACATGTTTAGCTCAGCATCAGCTATGTAATGTTAACTTAGCTTGCTGCTAGCTTTGTAACTGAATATTTGAAAAGATTAGTGAATTGCTTGTCACACTTGTTTGCGTTGAGTGGCGTTGACATCCAACTCTTGACATGACATAAAAAAGGTCGGTAACGTTAATCATTACCCGCTTTTAAGTACTTTTAACAGTTTCCCTGCGGGGGATTAATAAAGTATTTGTGATACTGATTTCTGATTCTGAAGTGTTTTGCTTATAAGTTGTTTGCATTTTAGCTAAAGTGTGATGATTTTCCTCATATTGCATTGCAATAGCCTGTTTAAAGTGATCATATAACAAACAACTAATCAGTACTGATACTGTATGCTAATAGATATAGGAGTGATAATAACACAGTAAATGCTTTGAATTTCTTAGATATAGCCGTTAGGGCTGTGCAATTTAATCGATCCTGCGATATATATCGATATTTAGTTTTCCGAGAAAGTATCGATATTTCAGCCGCGGGTATCGATACATTAAGTCTGATAACTGTGTTCGTTATTCTCGCGTCCAGGAGAGAATCTTTAAAAAGGAGACTAATTGAGTCTCTGAGAAGGTTCAAATGTATACTTTAATTAATAAAAAGCGCGGTAATGTTACAAGCAGAAGATGGTTCAGTCAGAAAAACAGCTGTGTTCTGGCTCTCGTGAGCGAAGGGAAGAGAGCGAGCTCCACCTTTCCAGCTGTTAAATATCCTCTGTGGGCCGGTTGGCGCTGCTGGGGGCCGGCCCTCCACGTCTCCAATGTTCGTTGTTGCGCATTACAGAGGATTCAGACATTGCACATTAAATATATAACTAAACACGCCTTTTCTCCTCCTTATCTCTTTCATGACTTTTCATTTAATACATTTTAAACGCTGTAATCAATACTCCAAAAATACCTCACGGCTGGTATCATTTCCGGTAGTTCCGAATGTTGTCTCATGCTACCCACGTCTGTAAACAAATGTATTCAAATAAACTGTACCTTCATTTAATATTCAGCAATAATAATATCTCGACATCTATAGTTGTAGTGTTGAAATCAGTAGGTTTCGGTGAGCAACACTCCGTGTCATATCGCTACTAAATTCACCTCTATAGTAAATGGTATATTAGCCACATGCTAAATGCTAACCGGAGATGAAGGATTTTCAGAATAAAAGCTTAAAAACTGGTTGTGCACAAGAACTTCTGGTTTTTCAGTATAAAACAGCATTTAAACTGACGGTATGTTTATGGTACTTTATGCCATCAAAACATTGATTTTAATTTCTAACAAGTCTCATTCAAATCCCCCGTGTTCCGCCACCTGCTGCACCTTTTCATTGTCCATTGTGATACTGCACTTTATGTACTTAGGTTTCAAAGGCTTGTAAGCTACAGTTTGCACTGTTTCAATAAATGAAACAAATTTTCTCACCACATCTTTTGATTCATTTTGTCCAGCATTTGCAAGTTGTAGACTCTCTGTCAGAGCCATATATTGTATAATTGATGCTTTCAGTTTTCAGTTGAATTAATTCAAGACAATGGAACACTCACAAGATGTCACCAAAATCACACTGTCCCTTTAAAATCTTTCAGAAAATGATATAAGTGTATCGAATTATATCGTATCGTTGGCTGAATATCGTGATATATATCGTATCGTTGGCTGAATATCGTGTATCGTATCATATAGTGAGATTAGTGTATCGCCACAGCCCTAATAGCCGTGCAGTATTCTTAACAGACTGGATAGCAGCAGACAATAGAAGGCTTATTACAACCAGAAGAGACATGAGACTTTTATTCGTTAGAGACTTGAGACTTGACTTGGACTCGTGACCAAAGACTTGAGACTTGATCAAGTATCACCCGACAAAGACTTGAGACTTGACTTGGACTCGTGACCAGAGACTTGACTTGGACTTGCAAAAAAAGACTTGTGAACATCTCTGGCTTCTATACCTGCTGATGGTGTTTCTTATACTTTAATAATGGTTGATAGTTCATTAATCTCAACAAAAAGTTGTACCTGCCCCACCATACATTAGCCACAGGGCTTAACTTTGTAAATCTGGATGTCCCCAGAGTCAGAGCTAACCGTATGTATAACCCTCTGATAAACGGGAAGCAAGGCTATAACAGCTATTTGCATATCGACTCTGCAACACATGAGCATGTTTCCAGTAAGTCACAGAGTATCAAGCACCACTTATTTCATGCTGACATTCATTTTGCTGTAATGCCTTCTAGTAGGAGTGGCCTTTGTCACATACATAGAGACATATTGTGATAAGTATTTAGTTGTATAGGTCCTGGTATGCTAACTGCTAGTAACCTTTGGACAGAGCTTGCTTTATCGATATTTTTTGAAATAATACTTTGTCTCTGTGCTTTTCCAGTCAGGAACATGTTACATTTCACCAGTGCGACGCTAATGTAGTCTGTCAGAAGTAAGCCCAGTGGCTCAATCACACATTAAAAGCTGGTTTATTTCCCAAACTACGATATGATTTAGATGTTATAAATATATATATATTTTTACTTTCTTCTTCCTATATTGAGTGTCATGTGGATATACCGTATGTTTACGTACTATCTACATAATGTGCATATATATTCCTAGGGGTATTATAGGTTTATTTTTCTCAATAGTAGAGTGCACACCAAACTGTCTTTCACATCTGAAGCTGTGCTGTACCATTCTCAGACTTCCCAGTGTTCTTTTTCTCCCCATTTTCTTTGTCCCTGTCTCCCCTCTCTGTCCTTTGCTGAGCTGGTCATTTTGTAAGCGTAAAATCCCTGATAAAGACAGCAGTAAAAAGCTTCACTTGCTTCTGGTGAGAGCAGTAGAAAATATGCTTGCGCTGCTGGGTTTGTGCTAAATCTATTTAGCTCCTCTGAGCTTCCTCTATTGGACATTATATTACAGTGCATTTGATGATCCAGCTCCATTTAAACAGGGTGTTTACTCTGCCAGATAACCATTGTGACCTTAACAGTTACTTTACATCTTGGCAAACTCATTTGACTTCTTCGACAAGGAACTAGCAGACTAATGTCCCTTATTTTCCCTTTTCAGCCTTATCGACCTCCTACTTCTTTATTAACTGACATCATCATATCTAACTATTCTGTCTCATCCAACACCAACCTCCCTCTTCATCAGGACTTCCTGTCTCTTGAACTCTAATTATCAGACAATTGTAAATCTGTCACTGTGCTCTGGCACTTCCTGATTCATGAGCAGCACAACTTCCCTTGGATCCACCTCCCATTTAACATTGAACCCATTCATATGAATATGGCTCTCTTTTACCCAAGGTTCCCAAACCAGACACACATTTACTAGAATACTTTTCTTAATGATCACTTGAAAACAATGCTTCTTATTTAACACAAAAGATGACGCATGGACACACAGAAGTACTCTTTGTAGAAGTATTCTTTGTTTATGTATGTGTTCTTGTTTGTATACCTACATACTGGTTTGATGGTTAAAACAAAAACACATTCCTACTACTTCCTGTCCCCTCCCTCTCCTGCCACCACAGCTCATTGAATGCTGCATTGATAGCAAGGCCTTGAAAGACACAAGCAGTGAATAAGCAGTCCCTCCCACACTCACAGGCTTTTCACTTGTTTGATTACACATGACCTCTATTTACCTCAGTGCTATGCATGAGACCTCCCTCTGTTACCCTTGTGTGTTTCGCTCTCAACGCATTTGACTGGTTTATTCAGAAATGGCAGGAAATACATTCCAAGGACCATTTATGTCCTGGTGACGCAAGAGCAAGATAGCCTATAATAAGGCCACCATGTCCTGATGTGTATGAGACGCTTTGAATGGAATGTCTGCCTGTATACAACTTGGCTCTTATCTTTCTGAATGTTTGCTATCATTTTGTATCAATAATCACACACGTACCTACAAACGTAATACTGACATTTGGTTGGACATCCACATTGGTAAAAAAAAAAGTCCTAAATGTGCAAGAAACACAGTCAGTCAGACAGGTTCTTTAACAATATCATTCAAACCTATAAGAAGCATCAAATCATGTTAAACTGTAGACTATAACCAAGTAATTCATACACACAAAAACCAGACACATCTTTTGAATTCCAACTAGTCTTTAAATAGGGTCAGTCAACCCTAGGACCGAACACTATCGTATCTAAAATGGTTCAAATTGAAACACACAGACATCATACACTGTTGGAAACATTCCAACAGTGTCCAAGGATGTTCTCAAGTGCTCTTCATTGATAGATAAAACGACTGCATTTCCTAAAATAATATTTTTAATTGTTTAACCTTGTCTTTACTTTCTGAATGCAAACAATGTCATAAACAAGGTACCTATACCCCCCATAACACTGTCGCCCCTTTTTATCAATGTGTTCAACACATATTCGTCCTGTGATGAACAACTTGTGGACATACAGGTGATTCTTTCCATATCCCTACATCCCTTCTGTAGGAGCTTTTTTGTATCAGTGTCATCATAAGGTGATGTCACTATCCAATAAGAAGGCAAAGCTGCCATTGTTTTGTTCATTAAATATGTTTATATGATGGGAGACAATGAACACTATGGAGCCATCTGATGGAGATTAGCCAGTTATCAGTATGAATCTCCTCGGTGTTATTCACAGTATGGTATTCAGGCCTTGGTGTGTCAGAGGGTAGTGCGATAATTCAGAGAGAAAGGTTATTATGCAGCATAATGCAGAACAGCAACAATACAATGCACCAGTTTCCTGATGAGATTTTGGCTTGGCTTGTTTGGCAATGCAAAGTGTTTTTATTGACTCATCAAAGGCGTATCCTAGGCTCTGTGAGAAAGCTATTAGGCTGGTCAACAATGGCAGCCTGTACTGAGAGCTGAGGGCTGAATAAGAATGAGAGCAGGGCTGTTTGAATGCCAGCTGAACGGCTGAGGCGCTGCGACCTCATTTGGAGTGTGAACCCTTGAACGGCCCATTCCTGTCAGTATTCAGCACTTGTGTGAAGCAGCGTCTACGAGCCCTTCACCACCACCGGCCCCTCAACCTCAAAGGCATGGACCCAGTTACAACAGAAATGATGAATATGGCCCTCGAGCAAACACACAGCCCCGTGGACACTCAAAGCAATACACTATCCCGTGGAGAAGAGCCTGAAACGTGATGGAGGAGAAGGGAGGGAAATGACAGAGCAAGGAATGTCAGAAAGCTTGCAGGGGATTAAATAAACAGAGAGAACAGGATGGTTTTAACATGTACACTTTACAGAAAAGCTTCTTAAACCCTTGCCAAAACATGAGAAAATACCAACAATGACCCCTAAGTAAATTAAGGCAATGATGCCTCCAATTTATTAGACGAGGGAGAAAGAAAACCTATCCTAATAATAGAGTGGTGCAGTGACGCGTCCAAAAAGCCGGAAGTGAGTTGGCATTTTACCACTACCGGTTCCCTCGTCTCAGAGCCAATGGGATTTCTCCATAGGATTTTGTTAAATAGCTCAAAATAAGGTCTGTGGTTGACACAAAGTCAAGAGACGGATCACGTTTTGTTCTACGACATTACATACATCAGCAGTGACCCCATTGGTGATTTCTGACGAGTTTACGTATCTGAAAAACGATGGTTGATAACAAGTGGCTGAATAGGACTACAGAAGTTGTGGAGGCCGTTGTAGGTCATTACGCCGAACACGTAAACACTCCCGCTAAGTTTATTTGCCCTGTTCTGCTTGAAAGCAAGTACCTGCCTCCTGCAGAGTGTTCAAACAAACGCTTCAACTTGTACAATTTGAATCTGTATTTTTTAAATATCGATCTTAAAGGTGGGGTAGGTAATTTTGGAGAAATCAGCTCGAGTGCGCTAGAATTTGAAAATACACAGCCGGAAAAGATCTGCCACTTCCTCACAGAGCCCCTCCTCCAACACACACGAACGCGCACATGACCAATGAGGGCACGAGATAAAAGTTTGTGCACAGATGGAAGGCTGACAGGCAGGTAGGCCATCCAGTTATTTTAGCCGGGCCGGCTCAGATGATTGGTCGTGCTTTTTACAGTACCACGGCTTCCACAGATGATGTTTTTGTATGGATTTTTTGTCAAAGCACTTCAGATATTCATTGCTATCGGGATGTTAAGAGCATCCCATGGAATATAACAAACAGTGTATCTCGAGCCGGTTTCTGAAACTTACCTGCCCCACCTTTAAGTTGGCGTAACGTTGAAGCAGCGACCCTGCTGTAGTCCGTTTATAGCATAACGTTAGCATTTTGCTTCTGGCGATTAGATTTATGATAAAAAAATTATAAAAGTAGGGTAGACATGTGGATAATATCCGGCTGAACAAAACGTGCATTTATCAAACAGGTTCGTTCTCCACAGATCTTATTTTGAGCTATTTTCCAAAATCCTAGAAATCCCATGGCTTTTTTATCGAGGGTTTTAGGACGCGTCACTGCACCACTCTATTCAACCCAGTCTCACGGCATTTCGTGTAATAGTCACAACATTTAATCTATTGATTCGTGTTCACCAACACGATTTTCCCCTTTTTTTCGTGTCTTCCAAGACCCGACCGGACAAAAAGACGTGGTGCAAGCAAGAAACACACTACACATAGAAATACATTGCTTTTAAAATCGTTCTGTGTGACACGAAAAAAAGGGGAAAATCGTGTTGGTGAACACGAATCAATAGATTAAATGTTGTGACTATAACACAAAATGCCGTGAGACTGGGTTGCTCTATTAGACTGAACAGCCAGTTTATTTTATTAGTCAATGTTAGCTCCTTTCTCTTTGCTGTGACTATAGAAGAGTAGCGACATGGATTATAGGCTGCTATGTTTTTGCGATTGTTAGCAATGGTTAGCAATGTTGCATTGGTTAGCTTTAGCAATTGATATAATACATGAACTGTAATTAACTGCAACTTAAAAGAAAAGTATGAACTCTCTCATTTGTGTCACCAGTTTTCTTCAGTTATTTATATAAATGGAAGAAAGATGATCTCCGATCTTAAAGGGGCCCTATTGCAGAAAAACTATATAACACACTACAGGAAAGGGAAAACCTTAAAAAGCAGAATAGGCCTTCTCTTATACCGCCTACATAAGATCTAAGATTCCCCCCCAACTAGGGAAACAGCCTTTGTCATATTTAAATCACTTTAAAGAATGTGGGCAGTCCTGTAGTGAGGCAAGTCAAAACTTTGTCCAGGAGTTTGGTAAATAAAGAAAACGAGGCATTACCTGATGATGACCCTGATTCAAAGCATTATTAATTGAGATAAACCATACTTCTAGAAGAAAGCTGGAGCAGAGGTGAGCTCCGTGATGGAGTCGGCACTGTTGAAGGACACATAGAAGTCGGTGTTCATGTTCCCTACTGCATTTCACCTTCCACTCGCTTTCCTGATGGGACTTAAGAAGTCATTTCAGTTCACAATGCATGTTTGATGACGTTATTGATTTTCTTTTCCCCTCTCCCTCTCCTTCCATCCCTCTCTTTTCATCTCCCTCACCTCATTTTTTCCTCTCCAGTCTGCCACTCCCTATTGACTCAAGTGTACAGTTCCAGACTCCCTCCTGGCTCCTGCATCGCTCGCCCTGCCCCTCCGCTCGCGCCCACTGGATGCTATTCTACAAATCTGAAAATGAAAGCGTTGAGAAGTGAAGACATTATATTTTCATTACTATTTATCACAAAAGACTGCAATGTTCAAAATATTCTTTCTAAAATGACCAGCCACAATATAGAGGGCACGGTCAGTGAATATGGCTGAAGGTCCTTAAGTTTAGGTCATTAGATTCGTAACCTTTCCTTGTTAAGTGGAAAGAAAACTTCAAAAATAGAAATGCAGTTGATAGAGTTGAACTAACTTTGTCTTAATGTAAGTAATCAACTGCGTCAGTTTTATGGTAATATAACTTACTATCAATGTTACCCTTAGATGTAGGGTCTTGCAAAATATATACATTTTACATAGAATATAAGGACTCTTAGTCACTTCAGTAGCACTGAAATACACCAAACTGGTTCTCCATCCTATCTTTATTCTGAGGATCTTTACATATTATTCACATACTGATTAATAGAGCATTTTACACCTGAAAACATTCAGAACATATTTTTCTTTGATGGCTGTACTTACCCATCATTTCTCCTTGTTAAAGGTCTCCTATTATGCAAAATGCACTTTTTGATGTCTTTTCATACATAAATATGTGTCCCCGGTGTGTCAGAAGACTCACAAAGTGTCAACCCAAAAATACAACCCTCTCTCTTTTCCTCCTTACCCACATCTCTAAAAATGGGGGAACAACAGAGTTGATCCAGATTCGCTACGTCATGACGACATTACTAAAATGTGGGTTGTCTTTCCGCCCACGGCCCTATCAGAAATGTTGCTGTATCAGAAACAATGTGTGACGTGTTTTCTAAGTAATATGGTCTGTGTTTACATTAGCAAGCATCGCTAACACTCAGAGCTAACCTGTACTGGAGAGAATATGTGTAGAGAAGTCGGATATAAAAAGGTACTGTCCTTGTGGTAAACCCGCAAGAGAGAAAGTGTTTGAGCTCCATACTGTTTCAGAAATAATGCTTGATGTGGTTTGGAACATAATATGGCGTTTCATCACGGCAGCGTTTAGCTGAGTTTCTGCTGGTACACAGCCTTCTCTCCACAGAGCAGCATGTGGACGCTCCAAAGGGGCGTGGCCAGCAGCAGCTCGGTTACATTCAAAGGGCCAGACCCAGAATCATCACTTCTCTAATAGGGCTGAAATAGAGGGGTATGAGGCATGCTACAATGGGTAATCTGTTTGGTATTTTGAGCAAAACACTTCAGAGGCATGTTTTGTATACAGTAGATATGGCCCTATAATTTATTGTTCAAATACAGTATAATACAGTAGGTGAGCTTTAAAGTCTAATTTGGTATTTAAATGTAACAATACAAAGATCTTGTACAACAAAATAACTATTGCTTTTATCAAGTAAGAATGTTTAATGTTAATATGTATGTGTTATCATGTTTCCCTTTTTACCGTAGTGTCTTCTCTTGGGTTCAGGAAGTTTTCATTTGGATGCGGATGTTGGTGAGGATTCCCTTATTAGAGTGGTGCAGTGATGCTGATTTATGTAGGCCGACCCGGGGCTAAACAAACTACATCACGGTCGGGTGGCTGCACATCACCACCGCTAAGCTGAAAGCTAACTCGTGTATAGCTAGCTGCTTGTCCTAGCAGACATCCTTGAGGTAAATAAACCTGCTGAGCCATATAAAGCTAATTGAATCGGCGGTAAATCTTGTTTTCCTTCTCTCGTGACAGTGATTTGAACATTTTGTGCAGCAAATGGTGGTTATTTACAACAATAGCAATCACCTTCTGGATCGGCAGGTTTTTTTGGGGTAAATCTACTTCAAGCAAGATCACAAATCCCTGAATAGGACTAATGTATCCATTAACCCGTGGAGATATTTTTTGTAATCTCACAAAAATAATTACTGAATAATTGATAACCTGTGTGTAACCTTTATAGTATGCAAAACAAAATACTGTAACTGAACACAGAACTGACAAGCAGCTCCTGTGGGAGGCTGTGCACTCTGCTTCCAATGGTGCACTAGGCCACTTGGAAATGAGCTTCTCTGAATGTAATTGTAGTGTGTTACTGTTGTCGAAATATCCCTCAAAGAAATAATCTATTTGCATTTGAATAGGGGATGCTGGAGGCTCTTTTGTGCCTAAGGTATGAAGCTGTGTGAACACTTTTCTTTTTCTGAGAGCGACAGAAAAACTAGCGCTGATGACAGTGAATGTGTTTTAGTGTGAGTCATACCACCCACTGCTGGTTGGAAATGAAGAGACAAAGAAGCAGATAAGTGCCCTGACCCTGGAAAGCCATCAAAACAGTGAAATACACTGACCTCACTCTGTCTGAATTGAAGTCGGGGACACTTTGAACCGCAGCCAGAAGCAACTTTTACACGCTGGGCTGGTGGTAAGATAAGGGCTGATGAACAAAGAGCTCTATTTGGTGCAGAGTTACAGTAAGGAGGTGTTAAGAGGAGGAAATGTGTGCGTTTGGGGCAACAGTTAGATCAGAAATAGAGAACATACTGACACTAGGGCTGAACGGTATACCGTGTCATGGCGATAACCGCGATATGCGCATGCGCGATATTCACACCGCACGGACGTGCGGTTTTATTCATTTTTTTTTAATTATGCTAACGCACTTTAGCACAGAATTGAAAATAAAGATACCCTTATTATTTATCGAAACTGCTCATACAATATATCCGATTAAAGCTGAGACTCCACAGAGTATTTAAGTATAGTATCTAAGCGATCCGATCTCGCAACAGGGGAAGCAAACACAGACATCACAACACGTACCTTTTACGGAGCTTTTACGGGAGATCGTCTCACCGTAGGTGTCAATCTGATCAAAATATGTGTTCAATGGCATTAAAACGAGAAAAAACGCGGCTGAATCGGTTGATTCATAGGTTGATAATGTATCTGTGGCTTTGAAGCAATTGTTTATAATCCATAATTCCATTTTTATGTAAAAATCGGAGCACAAAAGTTAGCTGCTAATAGCAAGGCAAGGCAAGTTTATTTATATAGCACTTTTCAACACAAGGCAATTCAAAGTGCTTTACAAAAAATGAAAGACATTAAGGATTAAAAAAGAAAAGCTAATAAAATAAACATTAAAAGGAAAATACATGGATAAAAGTTACAGTGCAGTTTAAGATATGAATAGTTCAATTAAAAGCAGCGACAAAAAGAAAAGTCTTCAGCCTGGATTTAAAAGTAGTAAGAGTTGCAGCGGACCTGCAGGTTTCTGGGAGTTTGTTCCAGATATTTGGAGCATAATAACTGAACGCTGCTTTACCATGTTTAGTTCTGACTCTGGGGACAGAAAGCTGACCAGTCCCTGAAGACCTGAGAGATCTGGATGGTTCATCATTTAGCAGGAGGTCAGACATTTATTTTGGGCCTAAACCATTCAGTGCTTTATAAACCAGCAGCAGTATTTTGAAATCTATTCTTTGACACACAGGAAGCCAGTGTAAAGACTTCAGAACAGGAGTGATGTGATCCACTTTCTTAGTGTTAGTGAGGACTCGAGCAGCGGCGTTCTGAATCAGCTGCAGCTTTCTAATAGATTTTTTAGTGAGACCTGTGAAGACACCATTGCAGTAGTCCAGTCTATTGAAGATAAAGGCAGGGACACGTTTTTCCAAATCCTGCTGTGACATTAGTCTTTTAATCCTAGATATGTTCTTTAGGTGATAGTAGGCTGATTTAGTAACTGTTTTAATGTGACTGTTGAAAATCAGGTCAGAGTCCATGACTACACCTAGATTTCTGGCTCTATCTGTTGGTTTGAACATTGCACACTGCAGCTCAGCACTAACTTTTATACGTTCTGACTTGGCTCCAAAAACCGGTTCAGTTTTATCTTTGTTTAATTGGAGAAAGTTCCGACACATCCAGTCATTGATTTGTTCAATGCACTTACTCAGTGTCTGAATTGGAGCATAGTCTCCTGGTGAAATTGTTATGTAAATGTGGGTGTCATCTGCATAGCTATGGTAACTTATTTTGTTGTTCTTCATTATCTGAGCCAGTGGTAGCATGTAGATGTTAAAGAGAAGAGGCCCCAAGATGGAGCCTTGAGGAACCCCACATGTCATATTTGTAGAACCAAAGTTGTTTCTGTCCTTTAAGTAGGATTCAAACCAATTTAGAACTGTTTCCGAAAGTCCCACCCAGTTTTCCAGTCGGTCTAGTAATATGCTGTGGTCAACAGTGTCAAACGCAGCACTGAGATCTAATAATACTAACACTGAAGTTCTGCCACTGTCTGTGTTTAAGTGGATGTCATTAAATACCTTTACAAGAGCAGTCTCAGTGCTGTGGTTTGGACGAAAGCCTGACTGGAACACATCCAAACAGTTATTTAAATGCAAGAAATTACTCAACTGTTGAAAAACAACTTTTTCAATGATTTTACCTAGAAATGGGAGGTTTGATATGGGCCTGTAATTGTTCATTACTGAAGCATCTAGATTATTCTTTTTAAGAGCGGTTTAATGACTGCAGTTTTCAGGGCCTGTGGAAAATACCTGAGTGAAGAGATTTGTTTACTATATGAAGTAGTTCTGAGGCCATGCATGGCAAAACATCTTTGAAAAATCCTGTTGGAATAATATCAAGGCAGCAGGAGGAGGATTTCAGAAGTTGTATAATGTCCTCTAGGTTTTTATCATTAATCTGATGGAATTGTGTCATGATGTCTGAATTGATGTTAAGTGGACACAGAGACAACACATTTGCTGTACCTGATGCAGAGGCACTGCTTGTATGATTTTCTGAATTTTGTCAGTGAAAAAGGCAAAATCATTGCACGGTGGATAGAAATTCAGAGGCTACTGACACTGGGGGCTTAGTTAGTCTGTCGACGGGAGCAAACAAGGCACGTGCGTTGTTTTTGGTAATGATGTCAGAGAAGAACGATTCTCGTGCGTTTTTCAATTCCAAATTATAAAGGCCAAGTCTCTCTTTATAAATGTCAAAGTGAACCTGGAGATTTGTTTTTCGCCACCTGCGTTCAGCTTTTCGACATTCTCTTTTTTCTGTTTTCACGGTCATGGCCTTTCTCCATGGAGATATTAGCCACCAGAGTGTATGCAGCTTCCGGTTTTGGCTACGCGTCACTCTCACTCCTTATTTGGTAATGTGTGTGTGTTAGACTCTTATTATAGGTTCTTATTATACATCCATGGTTAGACTACGCTGCCTGGACTGCCGCATAGCCAAGACCGGAAGCAGTTCGCGATGTCAGTTTTTTTCAATATTGTGCAGCCCTAACTGACACAGTATCTGAGATCATTGGAGTTCAGATATCATGTCTTCAAAACATGCTGAACGATGATCCCTCTCTATGTATTAAACCATCAGAAAATGTGCTTTTTGCTGTTTAAAAAAAATATCGTAACACAAAGGAAACCCCCGGATGCTATATTCATCAAACTATGGATATCTTCCTTCTGTGACATGCTAATCTCAGAGCTGTCAATCACTATTGTAAACAATGCTAAAGGAGAAAGAAGAGCTGTTATATCCTCCATGTAAAATATGATTGTACATCATATTTGCACCTTGACAGGGGAAGACAATTAGGAGAGGACTCAATGCCAGTTTCCAAAGATGAAATGTTATGTAAAAAGAAAGTGTGGATTATGAATTGTTATGCTACACTGTAAGACCGAACATTACAAGCTTCTGAAAGAAAATGGGTTGTTTTAACTCAAACATTTAAAAAATGTAATTCACCGCTAATTTTCTGATGACTATGAACTGATTTTTAATATTGTGTAGCCTATACTGTGTTCAAGCACTTTGGGTCATATTGGTAATTTTCTTTCTTCTTTTTTTAACCGCATTACTGGGCATGTTTTATTAACTTAGAGGCATAGAGGATTTACGTTAATTTGATCCACTACAATGTACCATAACCGTGCGTTCTGCATGTTTGTAAAAGCAAGCTAACTTGAAACACAGGGGTCGGCAACCCGCGGCCCACGGGCCGCATGCAGCTCTTTAAGACCTCTGCTCTGGCTCCCTTGAGCTTAGACAAAAATAAGAAGGAAATAAAATAAAAGTATTTGTAGGACTATTAATATTTTGTTGCATGGTTGAAAATGTTTCGTATCTTCAATTTTGAGGTGATACTGTGACACATAAATAAAAAACAAAACGGTTTTAATTAGGTCAACTCAAATATGCGTCACATCCTGCTACGGTCCCGCGCGAGCGCCTTTTCTTGGAGGCGAATAACCTGACCCCCGGCTCGATGAGTGAACTATGGATAAATCAAAGAAAAGTACCGGAGGAACACAGGATTTAATTCAGTGTGGACAGAGTTAGACAGCAAACGATGTTTGATATGTAGAGAGAAGTTGTCAACGGTGGTGCAGCCTTTACGTATCGAGGAACAACACGGGAGAGGAAGACAGCTGACGATCGTCAGTCATAATTCAATGGGGTATGTAATTTATTTCAGAAAACACTTTTTGTTATATTCCATGGAATGCTCTTAACGTCCCGATAGCAATGAATATATTAAATGCTTTGACAATAAATACATACAAAAATGTATCTGTGGAAGCCGTAGCGCTGTAAAAAGCACGACCAATCATCTGAGCCGGCCCGGCTAAATAACTGGATGGCCTACCTGCCTGTCAGCCTTCCATCTGTGCACAAACTTATCTCGTGGCCTCATTGGTCATGTGTGCGTTCATGTGTGTTGGAGGAGGGACTCTGTAAGAAAGTCTGAAGGAAGAGGAATATTTTTTCCGGTTGTGTACTTTCAAATTCTAGCGCACTCGAGCTGGTTTCTCCATTTTTACCTATCCTACCTTTAACTCTTTTTAGAGTGCAGCTATATTTTGTATTTATTTCAAAGTGGGCCCATTTTAATAATATTTTTGTTCCCTTCAAATGTGCAGAGGACTCCCCAAGTGCTGTGTTTAATTTATTTTAAAGTAGGCCTGTGTATTATTTTTAATTAGAGTTATTTGTTTCTTATTAGCGGTTAATAGTTTTATATCATGTAATAAATAGCTTAATAAATGCAAAAAAACTGTAGTTTTTGTCTGATATAACAATAAAAAACTATGAAATATGTTTTGCGGCTCCAGACAAAACATTTTTTTTTTGGAATCTCAGCTTTAATCTGATATCTTGTATGTGCAGTTACGATAAGTATAATAAAGTATTTCTACCGTGAGTTCTGTGCGCTAATTTAGACGCTTCTTGTGAGACTTGTGTTTTGTTTCGGTAAAAATGGTTCGTATCGTCAGTTAGCTGAGTTTCGTTAAGTGGGTATGACACATTAATAGGTTTTTAAATGTTAAGAAGCTCTGAGACAAAGTGTCATGAACAAAAATCCCTCAGTACCGGGGGCTGCCGCAGAGCCGGCCCGACCCATTAAGTGGCCGCTTAGGGCGACGCATTCACTAAGGGCCCCCTAGCAAAAAAATGAAAAAATTGTTTTTATCTCAGTACGCCGTATGTTTAATTAAAGTATGTTTGGAGCATCCCTCCAGCCCTGTAAGGGCCCAGCGCGCCCCTCGCCCATCCCGGAACCCTCAGAGGGCCCGAGAACAGCGAAGGCACATTACGTCCGGGGAGGGGGTCAGCCAACTGAACCACAACCCCCCCCCCTACCAGTCCTTTGCTGAATGTGCGTGGGGATAGGGAATAGCCTGAACTCGTAGGGCGTAGGCTATCCCCTGGAAGGAAAAACGCAGACACTTTATGTGCTCTGGAGCAATTTCTACATGAAAGTACTGAGGGTGCACAACATACACAGCCTGTTTCTGCACCAGAGCCTGAATCTCTGCTGAGAGGAAACACATCTCCTCCTGGGAGGACAGATTTACCTCTTGCATGCCCATAAAAAGAGGTGGGTTTGGGACACCCACAAGACAGTGGTCCATGTGATACAGTGGTACAGTGTATAGACATGTGGTACAGTGGGACGCTGCAAAACTGGAGTGAATGGCCCCGTTTCAGCGTCCTGTCCCTCCACCTTGTTAGCACACAGCTGAGTTTCCATTGCCCAGAAAATTGTGTTAATGGACAAGCCCTCAGCCGCAGCTATGAAGCTGTGATTACTCTTTGGTGACCCGTTCCGCCGCAAAACTCCCCGCGAAGGGAAGATTTGCCCATGGAGGGTTGACACAGAAAGGGCCGATTATTTACTGAGGACCCTGAATGCATCGCCGCGCGCTCCAACCTAATGCTGTTCTCACCACTACGGTAAACAGCAGTAATCGGAGTCTTTATAGGCGTAGTGTGTTTTACTAAGGTCCATGAACACAGCGCCACGCGCTCTTGTGTGAGTGCGGACTCCGCCATAATGCAGCCTTTACCACTACGGGTAAACTGCATTGGAGTCTTTGCTCTAGGCGTAGTGTGTTCTCTGACAGCAATACGCCGGCCATAATGTCCCTGTACCCGCATAGCGCTCTCCTTTTAGATAGCACTCCCTGCAGTTCATCCCTCTCATCTGCGCATGCCCACTAGCCACCTCCTTTACAGGAGCTACAGCTGGGGCAGCGAATGGGGAATTTGTATGGTTAACATTGTGTGTAGGCCTAAGTGTAGCCTTGTGGAAACAAAAGACACTTAGATCGCCCCCTCGTCCCGGGCGGAGAGATTTTCTCCCCCTGCCAGTCAGATCCGTAATGACGGCAAGCCCGTCCCCGTGAGTGCCGGCACGCCGGTTCCACGGGGTGGGCCGAAGAGGTGGAGGGCGCCACGGGCACGGGATCTCCGTGCCGGCTGCCTCTCCCTTCGTCTCACCTCTCTACTGAGGTCTTTGAACGCACCGTGGCCCACTCTCGGGGGAGGGGGGCCGCGCACCCCGTCACAATGCCGTCTCTTTGAAACGGACATTATGGGGAAAAGTGGAATTGTGGAGAGAAATTACTCTTACTCTGGGATAAATGCAATAGTCTTTACTGAATGCATTTTCCCCACACACACACCTCAGTCCAGAACTAGAGTTTACAAACGTAAACCACCATTCTCCTGCGGGGGTCCCTGAACGCACCGCGGCCACTCTCACGAGGGCCGCGCGCCCACGTATTAACGCTGTATTTCCCATTGCAACGGTGACATTTGCATTCATCGGAGCTATTATACCAGGCAAGGTGTGTTTTCTGACAACAGCACACTATAATATGAGTTGAACTTGTGCTGCTATTTTCACACTCACATTTAACATTAAAACATGAAAAATTGCAAGTGAATCCCTTCTATTGTCTCCAAATGTATTTTGGGTAAAATCGTCATCAACAGCCGTCCATCAACATCATACGTAAATGAACGTCAACGTCATCATCAATCACTTGTCATTCAACAGAGCACTGCCTAAGCATGAGCAGTTATAAACACAAAAGTGGAGCTACAAAACGCAAAGAAAAAGATAAAAAGGAGGACCAAGGAAAAGCTAAATTGTCCAAGCTAGATGGATATTTTTTCCGCCCTACTCCTCCTCCTGCGGGAGATGAACCTGAAGTTGTTGCCACTGCCAGCGTGTTTCATCCCGAAGCCCCAGCCCACCAACAACGTTAGCGGGGGTTAGCCAGATTACAGGTAGGCTACAATCACGGACACACACTGTCAACAAGAAAATGTGAGTTTGTGGTAAATGTTGATATCATATGGTTGTTGTTAGTTCGTGTAGCTCGGCCGCCTAGCTTATTTCCTTTTCTGTCTCTCGGCTGTAGTGATGATGATAATAGGGACGACTCAGCAGCTGCTAGCTGCTCGTCTAGAGAGCCAGGCCTGACGCTTGACCAGCCGCACCCCTCCCCCTCCGGCTCCTTACCTGCTGCGCCGCAAGGTGAAGAAGTACTGGACACTGGGAATGAAAGCAGCAACAGGTCTCCTCCTCACGCTACGCCTACGGGTGAAACTCAGACCACGGATCATGATGTGTCCTGCAATTATCCTCTGGAGCGTTTTCCGACTGATCGGGCAAACTATTTTGAAAACATTGAGGACGCCAATATCAAAAGATATATCCTTAAAATGGGCCCATGCAAACCCAAAGGTCCATTTCCCAAAGACAAGGATAACCGTTGCTTTTCAGAAAGCTATTACACCTCCACCACTAAAGTTGGGATGAAATTTCCACGCAGCTGGATGTGCTATTCCCCAAAATTGGACTGCTGCTACTGTGAGCCTTGCTGGCTTTTTGCCAACCGAAAGGCACCGTTCTACAACAATGCATGGGTAAACGGAATAAAAGACTGGAAACATCTTTCTACTAAAATTGAGAGGCATGAATCCACTCAAATACACCTTGGTGCATGCGTAGTATATGAGCAGTGGAAAACCAACGGCACAATAGACGCTGACATGGAGAGGAATGTGCGTAATGCTGCCCAATTTTGGAGACAGGTCATGGAGCGCATTGTTAATGTAACTCTCACTCTAGCTTCAAGCAACTTGGCATTCAGGGGCCATCGAGAGGTTCTAGGTCAGGGAAAAGCTGGCAACTTTTTGTCAATAATAGAATTATTGGCTCGCTACGACCCTGTTTTGAAAGAGCTAATCAACCGACCAGAAGGGTCAGTGAAATACCTCAGTCACCAGATTCAAGATGAGATTATTTACATATTATCTCAACGTGTGAAAGCTGACATCATTGATGAAATAAACGAAGCCCCATTTTATTCCGTCATCATGGACACAACGCAAGATGTGTCAAAGATAGACCAGTTGAGTCAGGTTTACCGTTACATAACTGTTGTTAAGAACGACATGGATATTGCAACAGATGTACAGATCAATGAAGTCTTTTTGGGTTTTGAAGTGACTGAAGGTTCATCAGCTTCAGAGCTTGAAAACAAAATCCTTGGTTCTATAGAGAAAAACGGATTAGATCTGTCTAAATGTCGCGGACAGGGCTATGATGGGGCGGCTAATATGAGTGGTGTGTATTCAGGCGTGCAAGGAAGAATAGCCGAGAAGGAGCCCCTTGCCCACTATGTTCATTGCGCTGCTCATAATCTCAACGACTCTGTTAAAAATGTCCCTGGAATGAAGCGGTTCTATGACACTGTAGAGACGCTCTACAACTTTGTTGGTCACAGTATCAAACGATAGGCATTGCTCAGTGAGTTAATGACGCCAGAGAGCAGAACTATCACATTAAAACGCTTATGTCCCACTCGCTGGTCATCTCGCCATGATGCGCTTGTTGCGTTAAGGCACAGATATGGAGACATTATAAAAGCCCTCGTCAAAATATCCCTTACCAGTGACAAAAAGGATGAGCGCAATGAAGCAAGTGCACTCAAGAATGCCATAAGCACATTTTGCTTTCTATTTTTGGTCAACATGCAGACCAAGATTTTGGAAAGCATAAATTGTGCTTCACAGTTACTGCAAGCAAAAGACGCGGATATTCTCAAAGCATCTACTCTACTGCAAAATGCCATCAGTGTTTTGGTGGAGTATAGGGGACAATTTGATGAGGCGAAGTCCGCCACTCTTGCCCTGGCTACTAAATGGGGAAGTCAAACACAGTTTGAAACAACCAGGGCCAGGAAAGTTAAGAGACACTTTGATGAACTTTCTGAAGACAGCCGCCTCACTGACGCAGAGAGCAACTTTCGGGTGACCGTTTTCAATGCATGTCTCGATATAATCATCCAGCAACTGTCCCAAAGATTCACCAGCTTAAATGCAACTGTGAACATGTTTGAGGCAATTCACCCCAACACACTACTGCAAGCAAAGGATGAGGATTTACACCAAGCTGCCCAGCGGCTTAGAGAGCACTACAGTCGGGACATCGCCGCCAGCTTCCCTGGCCAGCTGCTTTCTTTCAGAACCTGTTTCAGGGACCAAATACCAAAACTAAAATCTGTCGCGGATCTGGTAAAAATGCTCATTGTTTACAACCCAGCAGTAACATCTACATTCAGTGAGGTTTGCACAGCCTTCATCTTATTTCTGACTCTTCCTGTCACCGTGGCAACCGCCGAGCGCTCTTTCTCCAAATTAAAACTCATCAAAAACTATTTGAGGAGCACGATGGGACAGGAGAGACTGAGTGGACTGGCCTTGCTGTCCATCGAAAGTGACCGAGCCAAGAAATTGGACATACAGCGGATTGTGGACGAGTTCGCGGAGCGCAAGGCTCGCCGAGTACCCTTCGAGTAGTGGTGAGTACACTTCAAATGTAATTTGTACAGTAGCCTACTTGTACGTGAATGTATGGGCCGCCGTGCCAATTTTACACTGCTCTGCTCTCATGGTGGCTGCTGGCTGTCCATGGTGAATGGTGTGTCAGAAATGTAGTCATTTTATTAGGCTATGTTTTCGTCGTCCTTGTGGTTTGTTGGACTTTGTCATGTTATATTATTATTATCTCTGATATATATTTCGTTTCTATACCCTTTGTAGAAACGAAATCTTAAATATTACACCTTTTCTTTAGTTACTTTTCTTTCAAACATTGTTTTAAATTGTAATCTTACTGACTGAGCGACTTTTTACGCACGAGCGTCAGATTACCACCCCGGACTCCAGATATTTTTGTCAAGCTGTATTGGGTTTAAAGGGCCCGGTCATGTGGCCCCGCCCCCCGGCCCGGGTCTGCGGCCCAATAATCACTCTGACCTGGTGAGGCGGGGGGCATCTCTAGCAATGAGTGAGTAGCCCACACAACCCCCGCCATGATCATCACCCAGGGAGAGTACAGCCCTGGGCTGTGGACTTCCATGGACGCCAGACCCGGAAGGAAGGGCGAACATGAATGGCACCGCCTCGGCCATATCCTGGTCCCCCAAACACTCGAAGCAAAGGTGGTGGGGATCGGCGTCCGCTATTTCAGCCTGGGCACGAAGGACAGGCCCGGGTCTCTAGCAGTGGCGACTCTCTGGAGGTATGATAACTCTTTCTTCTTATTTCAAACGTCTCAGTCTCTCGTGGAATCACTTCCGCTGCTGAAGAGAAAAGGATGATAGTCAGGAGGCGAGGCCTCCTTTTATACGGTGTGATGCGCGCGCATTCAGGTAGGCCCGCCCAACGCCGGCTACGTCTATAGAAGTCTCATTGGGAGAATGCTCGCAGGGTAAGGTAGTACCCATAGAGTCCAGTAGAGGGTGGAGCCTGTGAGAGATATAACTGGCCCTCCCGTTGTACTTCTCGGAGACTTCAACCTCCAGACAGGGAAGATATCTGAACTAACATCTATTTTAACCGCCTTTGCTTTCTCACTGTCTCGGTCCCCACCAACTCATAAAGCTGGCAATGTCCTTGATCTCATATTCTCAAGGAGCTGCACTACTTCTAACCTCTCTGTAAACCCGCTCCACACCTCGGATCACTTCTTCATTTAATTCTCTCTACTCCTTTCCAAACATAACAAACTAATCTCTTCTCATCCTGCACCTGTCCGCCGTAACCTTCGTTCCCTCTCCCCCTCTACCCTTGCCTCATCGGTGCTCTCAGCCCTCCCTTCCTCTGACTCGTTCCAACTCCTGCCTCCAAACTCTGCTGCAGAAACTCTCCTCTCTACTCTCTCATCCTCTCTGGAGTCTCTCTATCCTCTCACATCTCGGCAGCCTCTTCAGTCCCCTCCTGCTCCCTGGCTAATTGACGCACTGCGTGCTAAGAGAACCATCCTTCGGGCAGCAGAGCGGAAACGGTGGAAATCCAAACACCATGACGACTTCCTAACCTATCAGGCTCTCCTCTCCTCTTTCTCTGCTTCGATCTCTCAGGCAAAAAGCACTTTCTTTCAAGATAAGATCCAATCTTCCTATTCCAATTCCAAAAAACTATTTTCCATCTTCTCCACCCTCTTGGACCCCCCAGAGCTCCTTCCCCCTCCTTCCTTCTTCCAAGCGACTTTGTTAAGTACTTTGAAAAAAAGGTTGATGGTATTCGCTCTTCTTTTTCCGACCCACCATTCACCCACACACTGGGTCCAGATAATATTTTTTGTCTCTGGGGGAACCAACACAGCGGACTGACGGTGCAGTTTGGCAACCCCTTGCAGTTCGGTGGGGGATCCAACAAGGCCCACTCGTCGACAAACAGCAAAAGCCTTTCCCGGGCTGTGCTGGCTGTAAGTGGCAGTGTTGACCTGAAGGCCGCCTCTCCTTGGTGGCCATCCTGGAAGATAGGCCATGCTTTTCCCATCTCTCTCCAAGTGAGGTCCTTACCCTCATTACTTCTGCCCGTCCGCTAACACCTGTCCTCTGGACCCTATCCCCTCAAACCTCCTTCAAACTATCGCTCCTAATATTCTACCGTTTCTCACCCATTTCATCAATACTTCTCTAACTTCTGGTCACTTTCCAAACACTCTCAAGGAGGCAAGAGTAAACCCTCTCTCAACCCGTATGATGTTATAAACTACAGGCCTGTCTCTCTCCTCCCGTTCATGTTCCTGTCTTTAAACAACTCTCCTATATCTCCATCAGAACAACCTTCTGGATCCGCACCAGTCTGGTTCCAAGGCAGGTCACTCAATAGAAACTGCCCTCCTTGCTGTCTCTGAGGAACTGCACACGGCTAAAGCAGCCTCCTTCTCCTCTGTCATCATCCTTCTGGACCTGTCTGCTGCATTCGACACGGTGAATCATCAGATCCTCCTTTGCACTCTCCAAGAACTTGGAGTTTCAGGCTCTGCACTTTCCCTCCTCACCTCATACCTCAAAGACCGCACCTACAGGGTAACTTGGAGAGGGTCCGACTCCGACCCTTGTCAATTAACTACAGGGGTCCCTCAGGGCTCTGTCCTTGGTCCCCTCCTCTTCTCCCTGTACACAAACTCGCTGGGATCAGTCATTAGCCCACATGGTTTTTCATACCACTGCTACGCTGACTATACTCAATTAATTTAGTATTTTCCCCTCACAGAGACCCAGGTCGTCGCACGCAACTCTGCTTGTCTAGCAGACATCGCTCAGTGAATATATGCTCGCCACCTCAAGCTCAACCTTGTCAAGACTTGCTTTTCCTTCCAAGGAAAGATTGTCCCACTCTTGACCTAACAATCAACATCGGCACCTCTGTTGTTTACCCGACTCAGACTGCAAGGAATATGGGTGTGACCCTAGATAACAAACTGTCCTTCACTGCAAACATCGCTGCTACAACCCGCTACTGCAGATACACGCTTTACAACATCAGGAGGATACGCCCCCAGCTGACCCAGAAAGCGACGCAACTTCTGGTCCAGGCTCTCGTCATCTCACGCCTAGACTACTGCAACTCCCTCCTGGCTGGTCTACCTGCATGTGCCATCCGACCTCTGCAGCTCATTCAGAATGCAGCGGCTCGTCTGGTCTTCAACCTTCCTAAATTTTCCCACACCACGCCGCTCCTCCGCTCCCTTCACTGGCTTCCGGTAACTGCTAGAATCCACTTCAAGACAATGGTACTTGCATACCATGCTGCGAATGGATCTGGCCCTTCCTACATCCAGGACATGGTTAAACTGTACACCCCAGCACGTGCACTCCGCTCTGCATCAGCCAAACGGCTCGCTGTACCAGCACTGCGAGGGGGACCCAAGTTCCCATCAGCAAAAACACGTGGGTTTGCTATTGTTATGGAAATCTGGCTCCCAAACACGGCTCTGGAGAGTACAAGTCAAATGATCAAAACAAATAAATGGTGAATCAAGCAAAGCTGTCTTTTGGTTATTTATTTGAAGCTTCAAATACACGATATAATAATATATTGTCACAGGTCGGACAGAGTATGGAAAGTCTGCCCGAGAGTGCGCAGAACAATGGGAAAGCAAAGGTTATATAGAACCCCAGTGGGAACGTGAGAAATCTGGATTCACACAGTCACATATTGTTATTAGACACCTGGCCTTCAAAGGGAGATAGCATAACGGTTCTCAGAGCAGGGAAGTTCGTGTGTGTCTGTGTGAGTCTCTTAGTAGCCAAAGCATCTCTTTGGCCTTGAAGGAGAGGAAGAAGAGATATATAATAATGGTAAGAATATATCAGGAAATAAGAAGCATTTGGTTTAAACATATGAAAGATATAATAAGGATAATAATAAGGATGATAATAATAGAAATTTCCACTACACTATCCTGGCTCCAAAATGGTGGAATGAGCTCCCCATTGAAATCAGGACAGCAGAAAGCTTGCACATCTTCCGGCGCAGACTGAAAACTCATCTCTTTCGACTCCACTTCGAGCGATAGAACTATTAACAAAGCACTTATATAATAATAAAGGACTGGCTTATCTAAAGCCTGTTGAGTAGCTTGAAATGTTTTAGCTCTATGAAACCTGATGTACTTATATGATTCTGTTTTCTTCTTGTTGGTCGAACACACTTATTGTAAGTCGCTTTGGATAAAAGCGTCAGCTAAATGCAATGTAATGTAATCAAGCTCACCAGCTCTCATATTGTACATCTATTTCATAATAAAAGCCTGCATTTTGTAATGATTCTAACTCACCTCAGTATATTCCCTCGACTGAGATCTCGAAGTACATTTAAGTCATCAGCTCTCTGTGCTTGTGTATATTAAAAGATCAGATAATGTGGCAGAATACAGTACAGACATTTCTTACCTCTGAGGGAGTGTAAAGGTTTAGCTTATTGTGTCTCCACTTCTCATCTTTTCTCTCTGCCTCTGTGTTCATGTGCTTTTGATAAATGTTCTTTTTTCCCTTTGAGCTCCTGTCCTCAGCTCAGAGAAACAAACAGGCTGTCGAGGGTTGAATCCTCAGCACTAATACATATGATCAAAGCAGTATGAGCCTCAGGGAGATCAGTGTGTCAGAGCTCTGAGCAGACAGACAGGTGCGTCACACACACTGACAGCAGAGCAGTGTCATCATGAAGGATATTCAGAATATTATGCTGACACATTTGAGTATTCATTCCATATCCTTGATATCAGACGGCAGCTGCCTACACTAGTTGGCTCTTTGATTTCACTTGTTAGATATGGTCACACTAGTTTGGCACTCTGCTTTACTAGTTAAATAAAACATTACACTAGTCACTCTTTTTCAGCAACTAGTCAGTGGCGTTTTCTCCTGGAGGCCAAGGGAAGCCAGGCTTCCCCTGTTTTTTCGGAATGTAGTTATAATTTTAATAAATAAATAAAAACACTTCGTTTAGTTTCGGAAATTCTTTGTTGTGTGTTGCTGCCGGCCCGTCTCTCCCCCATTCTCATTGAGTATTTTACAAATAGTGAAACAGCGCCCCTCTAGATGTTATGGTGAAACAGTAGATTGCACTCTTTTGCGAGAGGAGGCTAGCCGAAATTGGCTTCCCTTGGTGAAAACAAATGGAGGGATTGACCAATCAGATGAGGCTCACGTCATGCCCCTGCCAACCTGTGATTAGTCAGGGCCATGCCAAGGGAAGCCAGAGGCGGCTGGCTTCCCTCACAATCCAATCAAATCGCATCAATTTAGTGTTGCAGTGACGCGTCCTAAAACCCGGAAGTAAGCTGCGCTCGGTTTCCCTCGACAAAAAGGCAATGGGATTTCTCCATAGGATTTTGGAATAGCTCGAAATAAGGTTAGTGGAAAACCAACCTGTTAGATAAATGCACGTTTTGTTCAGTCGGATAATATCCACATGTCTACCCTACTTTTATAAATCATAAATCTAATCGATAGAAGATGGATAGCGTCACTGCATAACTCTCACCGCCGTTAGAAAGTAGCAAGCAATTGAAGCAAGTGCAATTATGGAGGGTGGCGATTTGGAGTATTTAATCAAAAATAATTGTACTAAACTTCCGCTACAGCAGCAACAACAAATCAAATCTGATGACAGGCCGATGCCCAAACTGGAGCTGTGTACAGCGAGGAACAAAGGAGCGAATCGAACGTAAAACGTTAAAGGTCTCCTGATTTAGTTTGTGAATGAATGCTTATTAGAGTTTGGGCTGGAGAGTGCGTGCGGACCTGTCGGTTAGATAACAGGCGTGTGTAAGTCCTGCATCTGTATGACACAAATGTGTCTAAAATGATACCGTGTGCTATAATCACTCATTTGGTTACGTTATTACATTGACCACCACACCCCCGACCCAAAAGAAAGGCTTCCCCTAATTTGTTCCCCATGCCACGCTACTGCAACTAGTGGCACTTTTGTCCGACTAGTTACCACATATGCCTTACTAGTGATGCCAGGAGCAGCACTAGTATATGGCAAGCCATTTGAGTATTTATTCAATTTCCTTGATATCAGACGGCAGCGGCCTACACTAGTTGGCTCTTTGATTTCACTTGTTAGATATATGGTCAAACTAGTTAGGCACTCTGCTTTACTAGTTAAACTAAATATTACACTAGTCACTCTTTTTCAGCAACTAGTGGCACTTTTGTCCGACTAGTTACCACGTATGCCAGGAGCAGCACTTGTAGCACCAAAGTCCCAACGTGTAAGCTTTTTGATTAACTAGTGGCCCTCTGACCGTACTAGTGACCCTAAAAGTCTTACAAGTTAACTAGTGCGCTGCAAAAGCTCTGACATGTTAACTAGTTACACAAAAGAAGCAGAACTAGTTAACTAGTGGCATACATTTGTCTGCACTAGTTAACTAGTCGCACCCAGAATCACTCACTAGTTAACTAATAAGGGCAAAATGTTCACTAGTTGACACCTCTTTTGACCTTACTAGTTAAAGTGGGGTTCAAAATGTCTACACGTTAACTAGTGAACCCTTTGCCTTTTACTAGTTAACTAGTGAGATACATTTAAATTCCACTAGTGAGGCTTAAAATGTTCACTAGAAGTACTAGTGCAGGGTTCGGCAACCCGCGGCCCACGGGCCGCATGCGGCTCTTTAAGACCTCTGCTCTGGCTCCCTTGAGCTTAGACAAAAATAAGAAGGAAATAAAATAAAAGTATTTGTAGGACTATTTATATTTTGTTGCATGGTTGAAAATGTTTCGTATCTTGTATTTTGAGGTGATACTGTGACACATAAATAAAAAACAAAACGGTTTTAATTAGGTCAATTAAAATATGCGTCACATCCTGCTACGGTCCCGCGCGAGCGCCTTTTCTTGGAGGCGAATAACCTGACCCCCGGCTCGATGAGCGAACTATGGATAAATCAAAGAAAAGTACCGGAGGAACACAGGATTTAATTCTGCGTGGACAGAGTTATCTGCTTTCACAGCAAACGATGCTGGTGTACCGGTATGTTTGATATGTAGAGAGAAGTTGTCAACGGTGGTGCAGCCTTTACGTATCGAGGAACAACACGGGAGAGGAAGACAGCTGACGATTGTCAGTCATAATTCAATGGGGTATGTAATTTATTTCAGAAAACACTTTTTGTTATATTCCATGGAATGCTCTTAACGTCCCGATAGCAATGAATATATTAAATGCTTTGACAATAAATACATACAAAAATTAATCTCTGGAAGCCGTAGCTCTGTAAAAAGCACGACCAATCATCTGACCGGCCCGGCTAAAGTAACTGCCTGTCAGCCTTCCATCTGTCCACAAATTTATCTCGTGCCCTCATTGGTCATGTGCGCGTTCGTGTGTGTTGAAGGATGGACTCTGTAAGAAAGTCTGAAGGAAGAGGCATATTTTTTCCGGTTGTGTACTTTCAAATTCTAGCGCACTCGAGCTGGTTTCTCCATTCTTACCTACCCTACCTTTAACTCTTTTTAGAGTGCAGCTATATGTTTTATTTATTTCAAAGTGGGCCCATTTTAATAATATTTTTTTTTCCTACAAATGTGCAGAGGACTCCCCAAGTGCTGTGTTTAATTTATTTTAAAGTAGGCCTGTGTATTATTTTTAATTCTCCTTATAAGAGTTCTTTGTTTCTTATTAGAGGTTAACAGTTTTATATCATGTAATAAATAGCCTAATACATGCAAAAACACTGTAGTTTTTGTCTGATATAACAATAAAAAACTATGAAATATGTTTTGCGGCTCCAGACAAAACATTTTTTGGGAAAAAGGAGCAAAATTGCTCTTTTGGTCAAAACGGTTGCAGACCCCTGTACTAGTGGGTCCCAAATGCGCACTAGTCACCCTAGTCACACAGAATGCTAAGGAGGAGGGGAAAGAATGCATGGAGGTCTCCTATTGGCCCTAAGCTATAGAGCGCCACCCAGCCCAAATAGTTTATTTAAGAGCTTAAATAGTAAATACACTGTTTTAAAATATGACCATATTTACAAAAATATAAAACAAAAGTATTTGTGTAATTATGATCATATGACTGTACATCAAATTAGGTAAGAACATTGAAGACTTTCTTAAAATTAGAAAGTTGCCTTAGGACTGCAGACAGGAATATAGATCCTCTTTAAAACATTTTATTAAGCTGCAATTTGAAAGGTGCTTGGATTAGAATAGCACTGTGATAACAGAGTGACATCTATGGTGGGTAGAAAGAAGAATAACCCTCTTCGGATCACAGCTTTCCTGAGAGGCTGAGAGATCGCCGTGACTTCCGTAAATATTAGTCTAAGGCACCTGGAGAGGTAGTTTATGCTTTATCTTCGGACAAACTCAAAATAATGGACAGACCTCCACCCATTTGCTTTCGGGGGAGCCCTATTTTTATATTTGTTTGGCAATCATATAGGCAGACCTGAAAGATGTATATGTGTCATGCATTAGATCAACATTGATTGCCAATAGGCCTACCTTGGTTGCAGGGACGTGCGGTGAGGTTCATGGCTGGTGAGGCACTGACTCTTTCAGAGTCAGATTTACAAATATTATATTTTGACCTTAATCGAAATATTCGGTTATTTTCAAAAGCTTTTTTAGTCTGATGCTTCGATTCATTTTAAACAGACTGTTCAACAAAAGGATACCCAAAATCTAAATATTGGATTGTTCTTTCTTAGTAAGATCCCATGTTCATTACAATTGTGGTCTTACCTTGACTTGAAGATGAGGACAACAATCTCTATCTCGTTGGGACGGGTGGCGCAGTGGTCTGTGCATCTGATCATCAGATCAAGGGGGGTGCTGGGGAACTCCAGTTCGAAACCCGCTCCTGCTGCCACTGCGTCAGGCCGTTGTGTCCTTGGGCAAGACACTTCACCCGGATTTGCTCCTGTGGGTATTGTCCACAGTACATGTATGATACTAATGTGTACTTGTAAAAGCGCCTCGATGACCTCGAGGCGTGAAGATGGACGGTGAGGCGCAGTGCGATGTGCAATGATCATCAGATCAAGGGCTGAAACCCGCCGCTGCTGCGTCTGTAAAGCCGGTGTGTCCTTGGGCAAGACACTTCACCTGAACTTGCTCCTGTGGGTATTGTCCACAGTACATGACCATTGCATGTATGATATGTGTATTTGTGAAGCGCTTTGAGCATCTGGAAAAGCGCTATAATAAATGTAAGGAATTATTATTATTATTATTACATTTTTGTAAAAGTCCTCCTTATCTTCCTCTAGTTTCAAAAGTCTAGTTTGTTGTTTGCGTCTACCGTCTCTGCGTAGAATAACAGTAGCAACAAGAACCTGTGGGCTCACGTGCGCCCCCTTCAGTGCGGCAGAGGTTATGGCTGCCTCCCCTGGTGCTTTTTTCATTGCCGTTGTATGATGAGACCAGCGAGCCTAAATATCATATATATGTGAAATAAGTTATTTAGAGACTATGGATGGCGAGGATAAATGTAATAAAGGGATCTACAAACATTACATTGGTAACATACAGTGAGATGGTGCAGGCTAGTGCTGTAGCGACGCGTCGACATATTTCCGCGTCGACGCGTCGCTACACACACGTGGGCAGGGCTCGAGCTTAAGGACGTCCCGTCGTCGAAAAAAATAGTGTCGGGGAGGATAAAAAATAATTTTGGGACGAATTTGGGACGAGAGTTAAAATAAAAATATCCTGCTAACTCTACTACAAACGGCGATGAAAATGAAACCGACTGCACGTTTTGTGTAGCACACAGTTATTAAACCTCCTTGTCAACATAAACACACACGCACAAAACATTTAGCAACCCGCGAAATACACACACATGTAGCCACTGCTGTGCCGCTGGCTGACAGCCAGCCGCCCAGCTGGCTGTGCCCGCGAATTCCTGGTCCGCAAATTCGCGCTCTCTATGGTCTAGCCAGATTAATATAATATGGCTCTGGGTCTAGCTATGTACTGAGTGTGTGTATTTCGCGGGTTGAGTGTTGTACAATGACAATGGCATCCCGTGGAGGAATTCTGAAATGTTTTACCGTTACATCACAAACACGCACAGCAGAACCAGACCCTATATCCCGCCTCCTAACCACTTCCTGTGTGGTTAATCCTGTATACAGTATCGAATGTAACTTACAAATACTAGCAAATAACATGAAATTAATCAAAAGTAAAGCATCTTAAAAAAAACATATATTTAAACCTCTCTGTTTTTGCAAACAGGACATGAGGGGAGAAAACATATGGTGAAGGAGGGGGAACACACACACACACACACTTTCCCCGCCCCTCACCCCTCTCGCTTTAGGGCTGTCTAGATAAAAAGCCAGCGTCACTCATTTTTCAAGTCGAGAGAAAATGGCCAAGAGACGTTTTGATATGAATTTAATCAGCGAGACACCGGTGACAACTTACAGCCATCCGTTGGGTGCTCCAATCAAGAAACGAATGCAGTTTGTATGCCGGGTTCAGACGCCTACAGCCGAAGAACTTCACGAAGAATGGACTCTAAAAAATGGCGATGTTTGGGGTTATATATTCAACTATATGGCTAATGAACTACATTTCTACAATCTGAAGAATGGAGAAACGTATGGACCTCGTAGTGTTAAAGCGACACTGACCTCAACAGATTGGGCTGTGTTAACTCTGGTGTCTTCCCGAGATCTACACGCAACCATTGTATCGGAAGAAGTAGTGCATCAGGAAACCATCGTGGAACCAGAGGTGTACAAGATATTTGCAAAGAAAAGCAAAGAAACACAAACAGCATGCGAGATTAAAGAAGAGTTTGCATCGTTACCCCTCAATGTGAAGGAAGAAGAAGGAGATATTCCCACACAGCCAGAAGGGAGAAGAGTCCTGACAGGCACCGTCTGGGAAACTAAAAGCGGACCCTCTGGGCGTTGGTATTACCGCTCAAGCCGTTTGGTGACGTTGGGTAAGGACCCCTCTGATGATTTTGTTTGGAGTATTTTAATTCTACCTGCGGGGTATTTCAAACGTCCTTGAGGGTGCCTCTGACTGCATGGCTGGAAATGATTGAAGGAAAAGCTACAAAGCTTAAAGAACTTTTTAAACAGAGTCAGACATCGATGGACATTATACTGGTGAAAAAGACCCTCACGTTTGCAGAGGACTCCGCCCCCCAGTCAACATAACAAGTCCCACCCACCTCAGCAGATCATTTAAAAAGTAAGGACCTCGCAAGGACATTTTTAGAGAGCAGCAACCATGGATCTGAGAAAAACCAAGTCTCTCCCCACGATATGCAGCCTGGATCAAACGCCTACAGGACCGCCATCCTCACCAACATTTTGGACACCAGATCTGGACAGCGCTATGGCTGACATTGATATCACGGGGTGGCTGGATATGCCTCAACCTCCATGTGAATTACACACAAATCTGCAGAGTGTCACTAATATATATATATATATATATATATTCTTTATTTAACAGGTAAAAAAAAACCTCATTGAGATTAAAATCTCTTTTCCAAGAGTGACCTGGCCAAGAAGGGCAGCATGTACAAAGTTACAACATATAAAACACAGACATGAAAGGCAGACAAATACAGCTGTAAAACACAAATAAAATGGCACATTAGCCAGTCAATATAAAACCTTTATTTAACCAGATTGGTCCCATTGAGATCATAGATCTCTTTTTCAAGGGAGACCTGCAGAAATATGCAAAGTAAAACAAACTATTAAAATCATTCAAAAACTGGCAACATTTTTAAAACGATTTCAAGATATACGAGCACTCACATCGACCAAAACTAAAAAAGTGTTACACAGTGACTGACATTCTGTACGGGAGTTCACACCCCAGCTGCTGTAGGGAGTTGAAATATGTTATGGCTCTCGGGGGATGGTGGTTAAGAGACAGATTCTTAGTTTTTGGACTGCCTCAGGGGGTTAACGACATCTACTAAAAACAAAGTACTTCATTATCTACTTTTTTCAGCTTTTATACACAAAAGTGCAGGGAAGGTAGGCAGATTTAGAACACTATCTATGAGATAGTGTTAGTGTTCCCTGCCCTTATCCATTTATTTTTTCTTTATTCAGCAATCGGCAATTGTGTCACCTTGTTTTTCTTGTTAATTAGGAAAGTGCTTGCTTAAATGTATGTATTTTAAGTGCATATTATAGAACAGGTATAGGGCAATATCAAAATTAGCCCAAACTTTTTTTTATTCACAATGTTTACTGATAATCATCAAAATATATTTAGAACACTATCTGTGCGATAGTGTTAGTGTTCCCTGCCCTTATCCATTTATTTTTCTTTATTCAGCAATCGGCAATTGTGTCACCTTGTTTTTCTTGTTAATTAGGAAAGTGCTTGCTTAAATGTTTGTATTTTAAGTGCATATTATAGAACAGGTATAGGGCAATATCAAAATTAGCCCAAACTTTTTTATTCACAATGTTTACTGATAAACATCAAAATATGCAGGGGGTCCAATTCTTAACTTTTCCCTAAAACATTCTAGAATTTCTTTATCTAACACAAAAAAACATGAATTTTAAAAACATTTGACAACAATAGATACGTTGTTCCTGTTTTTATTACGATTATCAGATACAAAATGATAAGTATAAATAAATCTATGCTTTCAAATGCATTATTCAGAGATATTAGGCCTGTCAAATCAAAACTGGAGCATGTGAATAAGAGAGAGCAGAGTCCTAACCAGCTGATCCAAACCAAACTCTGAGCAGCCGGCGGCTGAGACGGAGCCAACCAGCATGCGGACCAAACTGCTGCTAAGAACTCATGTTTAAATGAAATAGCAAGCAATGAATTCAAAGTGTGTATTTACTACACTAAGAGGAAAAGGAGATTTATCTGAGTTCTGTTGTGAGAGATTCGTGAGTAGAGAAGCGGCATCAGGTTTACAATCCCTCCTGCTAGGACGAAAACACAACTGCAGGTAAATGTGATGATGATGTGTGACAGGTTGAATGCAGCACAATAATCATTTTATTTTCTGAAATCTTTGGTATCGTAATCGTTTAACCAACATTGTAGTTCAAAATAAAATTTGAATAATCACCCTGTGCTCCAACCAAACAAAAGAGAATACAAAATACACTCATGTAATAACAAAAAATAAGTTAATTTGTCATTTTAAAGCAAATAAGACAAACTCTACGAATACAGACTTTACATTTTCCAACATCGACATAATACAATTGAAATGTAACCATTTAACATATAAAATCGCTCATGTTTTCATCAAGGGTATCTACAGCATTACTATACTTTAGAGAAGATTGGTACAGTATATGATGATGTACATTATATATATATATAAAGCTTATGTGGGATACACAAATAAATATCACCCAATGGATGTTATCTACATCTCATCACATTTTAACTCCTCAGAGTGATTGTGTCTTGATATTTGTCTATATTGATGTTAAACATGGAGCTGCTGTGATGCAAGTCAAATTTGATCTGACCATTAAAGTATTATCGTATTATCGTATCGTATTTCTGCAGGAGATCCACACATAGACAACTCAACATCACAAAGAGGTCAAAAACTTCACAACAGCCCTTTCAATTGGGACAAAATGTATCGACAGTCATTTAAAAATGACCCCTCTCACAACTAAGAAGAAGTTAA
This sequence comes from Pseudochaenichthys georgianus, assembly GCF_902827115.2. Classification (NCBI taxonomy): domain Eukaryota; kingdom Metazoa; phylum Chordata; class Actinopteri; order Perciformes; family Channichthyidae; genus Pseudochaenichthys; species Pseudochaenichthys georgianus. Next base: position 3,060,557 of record NC_047518.2, on the reverse strand, counting down.
GAAAATGGACACTGCAAATATAGCTAGGTAAAATGCCAAGTGGGTACAGCTCATTACAAATGTTAATCTTGGGTTTGCTTTCACTCGATGAAGCTCAGTGCAAGTTCTTTCATGAAGTGCAGGGTCTTTCATGAAGACACACAGCACGATGGAGTCTAATCGCCAAAGTTTAATATATATTGCCCTTTGTATACACAGCAATAAATATGTTTATCGCACTAAACAAACTTCAACTGTCAATCATTCCAAACACTCTTTAAACCGAGGAGGAGGGGCACACTTAAAATATTGTAACGCAATTTAATCACATTACAAAGTTTGACCCAAAGTTGCTCCCACGCGGATGTTCCCCATGAATAGAATGGTTTTGGAAGAGCAAAGGTGGCAGATAAATTGGCAAGAGCTACAAGTATTGCACATATAGTGTTCGCAATATGATAGCAGAAGAGATAATATGCATATTAGACTGACACAGTGAGTGAAAAGAGGAAGAAAAAGGTTTGATTAGCAGCATTATATTCTCGTTCTGTTTTCAATCGTCCCCATCATCACACTTATTAAACGGGTAATGACTACATTCTGATCAATATATACAGAGTGTTTTGCATAGTAGTTTCCCATTTTTATTTTACTTAAACAAAAAAGTCACTGCATCGAACAAGTCCCTGGCTTCTTCTCCATCCGACTGCTGTTTGTTAGTCTTCTTCTTCTCCATCCAACTCTGTATGGATATTTCAAGTCTCTCCTTGAGGCATCTGCATTTTACAAGCTTGTGCTGAAAGGCTTCCGAAGCGCGTCCTGGAAAAGTCATTGTGTACAAATAGTATGTTGAAAATCAAAAAAGAAAACTCAATTCAATACAAATTAATGAATATTTTACCCTGTTCTAAAGTTTTGCACCCTTAAAGAAAAACCCCTTCCTTACCAACTACTTCATATTATACCCTTTGTTAAGTGTTGCGTACACAGCAACTTACCAACACCAATTTTCCTTACCAACTACTTCATATTATACCCTTTGTTAAGTGTTGCGTACATCAAGGCTGTGTACGCAACACTTAACAAAGGGTATAATATGAAGTAGTTGGTAAGGAAGGGGTTTTTCTTTAAGGGTGCAAAACTTTAGAACAGGGTAAAATATTCATTAATTTGTATTGAATTGAGTTTTCTTTTTTGATTTTCAACATACTATTTGTACACAATGACTTTTCCAGGACGCGCTTCGGAAGCCTTTCAGCACAAGCTTGTAAAATGCAGATGCCTCAAGGAGAGACTTGAAATATCCATACAGAGTTGGATGGAGAAGAAGAAGACTAACAAACAGCAGTCGGATGGAGAAGAAGCCAGGGACTTGTTCGATGCAGTGACTTTTTTGTTTAAGTAAAATAAAAATGGGAAACTACTATGCAAAACACTCTGTATATATTGATCAGAATGTAGTCATTACCCGTTTAATAAGTGTGATGATGGGGACGATTGAAAACAGAACGAGAATATAATGCTGCTAATCAAACCTTTTTCTTCCTCTTTTCACTCACTGTGTCAGTCTAATATGCATATTATCTCTTCTGCTATCATATTGCGAACACTATATGTGCAATACTTGTAGCTCTTGCCAATTTATCTGCCACCTTTGCTCTTCCAAAACCATTCTATTCATGGGGAACATCCGCGTGGGAGCAACTTTGGGTCAAACTTTGTAATGTGATTAAATTGCGTTACAATATTTTAAGTGTGCCCCTCCTCCTCGGTTTAAAGAGTGTTTGGAATGATTGACAGTTGAAGTTTGTTTAGTGCGATAAACATATTTATTGCTGTGTATACAAAGGGCAATATATATTAAACTTTGGCGATTAGACTCCATCGTGCTGTGTGTCTTCATGAAAGACCCTGCACTTCATGAAAGAACTTGCACTGAGCTTCATCGAGTGAAAGCAAACCCAAGATTAACATTTGTAATGAGCTGTACCCACTTGGCATTTTACCTAGCTATATTTGCAGTGTCCATTTTCTTAACTTCTTCTTAGTTGTGAGAGGGGTCATTTTTAAATGACTGTCGATACATTTTGTCCCAATTGAAAGGGCTGTTGTGAAGTTTTTGACCTCTTTGTGATGTTGAGTTGTCTATGTGTGGATCTCCTGCAGAAATACGATACGATAATACGATAATACTTTAATGGTCAGATCAAATTTGACTTGCATCACAGCAGCTCCATGTTTAACATCAATATAGACAAATATCAAGACACAATCACTCTGAGGAGTTAAAATGTGATGAGATGTAGATAACATCCATTGGGTGATATTTATTTGTGTATCCCACATAAGCTTTATATATATATAATGTACATCATCATATACTGTACCAATCTTCTCTAAAGTATAGTAATGCTGTAGATACCCTTGATGAAAACATGAGCGATTTTATATGTTAAATGGTTACATTTCAATTGTATTATGTCGATGTTGGAAAATGTAAAGTCTGTATTCGTAGAGTTTGTCTTATTTGCTTTAAAATGACAAATTAACTTATTTTTTGTTATTACATGAGTGTATTTTGTATTCTCTTTTGTTTGGTTGGAGCACAGGGTGATTATTCAAATTTTATTTTGAACTACAATGTTGGTTAAACGATTACGATACCAAAGATTTCAGAAAATAAAATGATTATTGTGCTGCATTCAACCTGTCACACATCATCATCACATTTACCTGCAGTTGTGTTTTCGTCCTAGCAGGAGGGATTGTAAACCTGATGCCGCTTCTCTACTCACGAATCTCTCACAACAGAACTCAGATAAATCTCCTTTTCCTCTTAGTGTAGTAAATACACACTTTGAATTCATTGCTTGCTATTTCATTTAAACATGAGTTCTTAGCAGCAGTTTGGTCCGCATGCTGGTTGGCTCCGTCTCAGCCGCCGGCTGCTCAGAGTTTGGTTTGGATCAGCTGGTTAGGACTCTGCTCTCTCTTATTCACATGCTCCAGTTTTGATTTGACAGGCCTAATATCTCTGAATAATGCATTTGAAAGCATAGATTTATTTATACTTATCATTTTGTATCTGATAATCGTAATAAAAACAGGAACAACGTATCTATTGTTGTCAAATGTTTTTAAAATTCATGTTTTTTTGTGTTAGATAAAGAAATTCTAGAATGTTTTAGGGAAAAGTTAAGAATTGGACCCCCTGCATATTTTGATGTTTATCAGTAAACATTGTGAATAAAAAAGTTTGGGCTAATTTTGATATTGCCCTATACCTGTTCTATAATATGCACTTAAAATACAAACATTTAAGCAAGCACTTTCCTAATTAACAAGAAAAACAAGGTGACACAATTGCCGATTGCTGAATAAAGAAAAATAAATGGATAAGGGCAGGGAACACTAACACTATCGCACAGATAGTGTTCTAAATATATTTTGATGATTATCAGTAAACATTGTGAATAAAAAAAAGTTTGGGCTAATTTTGATATTGCCCTATACCTGTTCTATAATATGCACTTAAAATACATACATTTAAGCAAGCACTTTCCTAATTAACAAGAAAAACAAGGTGACACAATTGCCGATTGCTGAATAAAGAAAAAATAAATGGATAAGGGCAGGGAACACTAACACTATCTCATAGATAGTGTTCTAAATCTGCCTACCTTCCCTGCACTTTTGTGTATAAAAGCTGAAAAAAGTAGATAATGAAGTACTTTGTTTTTAGTAGATGTCGTTAACCCCCTGAGGCAGTCCAAAAACTAAGAATCTGTCTCTTAACCACCATCCCCCGAGAGCCATAACATATTTCAACTCCCTACAGCAGCTGGGGTGTGAACTCCCGTACAGAATGTCAGTCACTGTGTAACACTTTTTTAGTTTTGGTCGATGTGAGTGCTCGTATATCTTGAAATCGTTTTAAAAATGTTGCCAGTTTTTGAATGATTTTAATAGTTTGTTTTACTTTGCATATTTCTGCAGGTCTCCCTTGAAAAAGAGATCTATGATCTCAATGGGACCAATCTGGTTAAATAAAGGTTTTATATTGACTGGCTAATGTGCCATTTTATTTGTGTTTTACAGCTGTATTTGTCTGCCTTTCATGTCTGTGTTTTATATGTTGTAACTTTGTACATGCTGCCCTTCTTGGCCAGGTCACTCTTGGAAAAGAGATTTTAATCTCAATGAGGTTTTTTTTTTACCTGTTAAATAAAGAATATATATATATATTAGTGACACTCTGCAGATTTGTGTGTAATTCACATGGAGGTTGAGGCATATCCAGCCACCCCGTGATATCAATGTCAGCCATAGCGCTGTCCAGATCTGGTGTCCAAAATGTTGGTGAGGATGGCGGTCCTGTAGGCGTTTGATCCAGGCTGCATATCGTGGGGAGAGACTTGGTTTTTCTCAGATCCATGGTTGCTGCTCTCTAAAAATGTCCTTGCGAGGTCCTTACTTTTTAAATGATCTGCTGAGGTGGGTGGGACTTGTTATGTTGACTGGGGGGCGGAGTCCTCTGCAAACGTGAGGGTCTTTTTCACCAGTATAATGTCCATCGATGTCTGACTCTGTTTAAAAAGTTCTTTAAGCTTTGTAGCTTTTCCTTCAATCATTTCCAGCCATGCAGTCAGAGGCACCCTCAAGGACGTTTGAAATACCCCGCAGGTAGAATTAAAATACTCCAAACAAAATCATCAGAGGGGTCCTTACCCAACGTCACCAAACGGCTTGAGCGGTAATACCAACGCCCAGAGGGTCCGCTTTTAGTTTCCCAGACGGTGCCTGTCAGGACTCTTCTCCCTTCTGGCTGTGTGGGAATATCTCCTTCTTCTTCCTCACATTGAGGGGTAAGGATGCAAACTCTTCTTTAATCTCGCATGCTGTTTGTGTTTCTTTGCTTTTCTTTGCAAATATCTTGTACACCTCTGGTTCCACGATGGTTTCCTGATGCACTACTTCTTCCGATACAATGGTTGCGTGTAGATCTCGGGAAGACACCAGAGTTAACACAGCCCAATCTGTTGAGGTCAGTGTCGCTTTAACACTACGAGGTCCATACGTTTCTCCATTCTTCAGATTGTAGAAATGTAGTTCATTAGCCATATAGTTGAATATATAACCCCAAACATCGCCATTTTTTAGAGTCCATTCTTCGTGAAGTTCTTCGGCTGTAGGCGTCTGAACCCGGCATACAAACTGCATTCGTTTCTTGATTGGAGCACCCAACGGATGGCTGTAAGTTGTCACCGGTGTCTCGCTGATTAAATTCATATCAAAACGTCTCTTGGCCATTTTCTCTCGACTTGAAAAATGAGTGACGCTGGCTTTTTATCTAGACAGCCCTAAAGCGAGAGGGGTGAGGGGCGGGGAAAGTGTGTGTGTGTGTGTGTTCCCCCTCCTTCACCATATGTTTTCTCCCCTCATGTCCTGTTTGCAAAAACAGAGAGGTTTAAATATATGTTTTTTTTAAGATGCTTTACTTTTGATTAATTTCATGTTATTTGCTAGTATTTGTAAGTTACATTCGATACTGTATACAGGATTAACCACACAGGAAGTGGTTAGGAGGCGGGATATA